>NC_088979.1:93966499-94585499 GCF_963932015.1 Anas acuta | reverse complement strand
GTTTGAACTCTTTAAGCAATTACTGGAATGAAAGCAGCCTCCCAAGTGCCAAGATTTTCTTTTAGATGCCTGGAGCTCCTGGGAAACCATGCACTTCTCTCATAATGAAACTTTACAAAAGCTGTCACCAGTGTGGAGAAGTCATTACTGAAATGATGTTAAAGACAAATTTTTGTAAACAGTTTTTGTTTTGCTTTTATTCTAAGACAGCCATCATGTTACATTTGAACTGCAGGCAGGAAATACTATTTCTGTATACCACTCCTGCTTGCCTACAACTAAAAACTACAAAGACTCTCTCCTTACACTTCTGTAACCTAGAAAAGCCCTAGCTGAATCACCAGTGCAGCCTGATGAGTTATTTTTGCAGAAATGTTGGCATTTCAACACAGGGGCAGAGGACAAACCAGTGAGCAGCGTGTCTTTGTGACTAAACATACACAAGCATACCTGGTTGGTTATTTTATTTTGTACTGACAAAGCAGTGAAAAGCAAAAAGGCTTTAGACTTCTGGACAGAATCAATTAAAAGGAGTGCATTATTTGACTAGTGCACGTGTCTTTCCCACTTGATTAATGATCTACCCAACTTGCCCTGAGCTACCTCTTCCCCTCTCAGTGGTGGAGGCAAGGGCCACTGCTGCACGTCCCGTAGAGCTAACTCAGGAGCTGTGCACCAAGTTGGACACCCATAGCAAGTGTTTGGCTGCTGTAGCCCTAGGGCTAGTTTGTTTTTAAATGACTGTGACTTTTGTTATTACTTGCCAGACTCTTCCAGAGATTGTCTCAGTCATTCCAGTGCTCTCAGCCCAGGTCTTTCTCTTTGAGCCTCTGGTTGGCCTTAAAAGTCTGAGTAGTGTAAGCAGAAGCAGCAGGGCTTTTAAAAGTAATGTACTTCTGCTGAGTTTTGTAAAGGAGGAAGGTGTGGAAGAGAGGAGGGAAAGGGGCCAAGTTGAGGAAATCCTGTCACAGATCCCTTGGAGCTGTCACACATTTTAGGGACAGGAGCCTCCGAGGGTGAAGGATGTACCCATGCTCCTGTAAAGCTCACCAGTCCAGCTAACCCACCATTTGGAGCTGATGCTTGTTCCTGCTTTACAACAGAGACACATCTAAGGTGGGCAGGTGCAGACCCAGGCCTTCAGCCTTGGTCTGAAGAAAATACTTTCTTGACCCCAGCAAAACAAAGTCCTTCCATTAAGCCTAGCTGTCTGCTTTCTTTCTATTAATGACTTTAAAATAAATTATTCTGTAACTTTTTATTATGGTTTTGCATTCTGCAAAAGGCATATTTCCTCTAGCTGTCATGTCTAGTTTCCTATCATTTCTCCAGTACAGCTCCCAGATCATGCCCAACTCTCCATCTTCCCCTGCTCCCCCATCACCAGCTTTTCGCTATATGTCCCCTAATGGTCCTCACCTTCACAACACTTCTCTCCTGTCCCCAGACTCACTGTCCTTAGCTGCTGCTGGTCCCAGGGCTACAGTGCCCTCAGCTCCCTCCCATGCTCTGCATTTCTCCTTTCATGTCTCCTGCTGGGGGCTGAACAAAGGGCAGCCTGTAGCTGTGTCTGCACTGGAGCCTCTGGCTCTTAGGCTCCCCAGGTAGGCATGCTCCTGACCCTCCTAAGGCTGAGATCTACCTGCCCGTCCTATTTTACTGTTTTGCAGCAAAATATGGCCCAGTCAAGAACAGTGAAACTAATTTGCTTAAATATGGGCACAGCATGTTCTTGGGGTGCTCCAGCATATGTCTGGTGTCAAGCCACTTCTCCGGAGAAACCCCCATGGGTTCTGCAGTATCAATGACAACAGCACCAAGGCCCAAGGTTCATTGTGCTCTCTTGTCCCCTGGTCACCAGAGCAGAGCAGGACACCCTCTACCAGTCTCTGAGACTGTAATTCATTGTGCCCTTCTCCAGAACTGGGGAGATCTCTTCTTGCTGTGTAAGAGACAAAGATAACTAGCACCAAGTTGCCATCATTACCATTTATTTGGTGCCATATTTTTGCATTCAGTATCATCCTGTTGGAAAACAGTGTACGCCCTTTATTTTGTTGACCCTCTTCTCTTAGATTCCTTTCCTACCTTTGTGGGTCTCCTGTTTCCTTTTCTTTGCATTTATCTTTTTTTCTTTCTTTTTTTTTTTTTTCTTTTTCTTTCTTTCTTTCTTTCTTTCTTTCTTTCTTTCTTTCTTTCTTTCTTTCTTTCTTTCTTTCTTAACTCCCACCCTGTCTGGGCCAAACTTCTGTGGTGGCCCATATGCTGGGATGAAGACCAGCGAGTTAGTTTGTGTGATCCTCTCAAGTACCTCAGCTTCAGTGAACACTGTAGAGAGATTACAGGAAGGGCAATGTTATCCTTTCCTGAGGCTTTGGTTCACGTTATCCACGAGCTCCAGACAACCTCATTATACTGCACTTTGCCTTTGAAAGGTCTGTTCTGCAACCAGAAAGCTATTTACATAAAAAAAAAAAAAAAGAGAGAGAGAGAGAGAGAGAGAGAGAGAAAGGTTATCATATACAAAGGGCAACTGTATCGCTTATACACCAACACAATGAGTGTGCTAGATAGGGGCCAGAAACCACGTATCTGAAATCTCTGCAGCAGAGGAGTATTCCCTCCTGTGTGCCTGCTCCAGGAGTGAACTCTTGCCTGTGGAATTTGCTTCCTCTAAGAGTTCACCAGAGCTAGCCTTTGGGGGTCTGGAGGACGCCGTGGCAAGGAGGCTTGCCTCAGCGAGCCCCCAGGCTCTGCTTAGTGCATTGTTATGGGGAGACATACAAAATCAAGAAAAGATTGTCGGGCCAAAGTGGAAGTGGCTGGGTGTTATTCAGTTGAATTGCCAGTATGTATTTTTAAATACGGAGAAGTGCCAGAAACAGTCTGTCCTGTGCACCCTAAAGGTGCATAAATATATCTATGGGTGTATAAATATACATGAATATACATATATCCTCTTCTGCTGCCTGCCCATCTCCTCCAAAATTGACTTTGAGTGCATGAGAAGCAGAAATCAGTTTCATCTTGTGCTGGTTGATCCACATTAATGATACATATCTCTAAGAAACATCAGATCTTTCATACAGAGAAGTCTGCTATGTCCTCTGAGTCACCTCTTGGTTCTCAGCACCAGTTTTGTGCCTTGTGGTCTGATGTTTTTTTCTTTTCAAATGCCTTGGCATTCTTCAGTCTGCACCCCTCACTTCCATTCCCTCTGAGTTCCTGGCCTGGCAGCATGTTTCCTCTGTCTGAGAAATCTTCCTGGCTATTGCCTGGGCTATATCCCTTATTTTGCATTGCTAGAATCCTACTTACGGTTGGCTGTACTTCACAGAGTTCTATGTTTTCCAAACTCTGCCTTTTTTTGTTGGCATCACTTCTTTCTCCGTCCTTAGGCTGAGAGGCGCATATTCAACATGAAGCCAGTCATACCAAAGTCAACAGAACTGGGGCAAGTTATAGCACTAATTAATATACTTCCTCTCTGTTTCCAGGTTCAGTTTCAGGGTGCACACCCCCCATCTTTGCCTCAAGCCTTTCTTCCATCTCATTTGCTCATACAGCAGTAGGAGTCAGCATCCTCAGGAGCAATCTGGGGCCCAGCATCTACAGGAGGAGAAACAAAGCAGAACCGGTGCTGTAGGCATGTGAAGTAAATGAAAGGGGAGAAAGAAGGAAGCACTCACTCCCATATAACAGAGGAGATGAAGGCAAAAAGAGAGGAAATCACTTATCCAGGGCTGCATGGGAAGCAGTCTGACAGGACTTTTTGCAAGCTAGCAGCGAAGCAGACTGCTGCCCATCTTGCCTGGCTTCCTGTTTCCACCTAAAGCTTTGACAGATTCCCAGGGTTAGCACGCAGTGCATTGAATCCATCCCACCACCACCTTATGACCAAAAGGCTTCTCATCAGATGTGTTCTTCTTATTTTAGCTGCCCTTTGTTGTTGTTGTTGCTGCTGGGCTTAGTGTATGAAAAGAGTTTGTGCAGCCTGTTCCTCTCTGTGTCCCTGATGAATGAGTTAAGATGCAAGCACAAATACAACAAAGGTCAGAATTTCACAACCAAACTCCACCAAAGAAGAAAGTATTGTTAGAAAGCAGGATGTTTACGCACGTATTTGCATGGTCATGATGCAAATGACCTTGAACATTTTGCCTAAGGAAATTACAAAATTCTAGTATGGATTAAAAGCAACACAGCAATCAGGGAGAAAGATTAATGGGTAACTATGATTCTTTTCAACTAACAGCAGTCTCATGTTTACCCAGGGAACTGTCTTTGCAGAAATGCTGCGAGGATCACAGGCCAAATCTGTTCTAATGGGAGAGGTAATGCTCCCCCGTGTCACTTCTGGGAAGGTAAAGGGCCACCCTGGCTCACATCTGAGCAACATCTTGAGCAGAGCTAAGATTCTGCTCACCATGAGCTACAGAGACAATGATCTGTTTTTAATCTGGTCTCCATCCTGCTAATTGAATGCGCAGGAATGTATTACAACTCCCCAGTGCAGGGCTGCGAGGACCCCTGCCTCCTCCCTCAGCAGCCCCCTTCCCTCTCATGGGAGCATCCAGCTCCATCTCAAAACTTCCAGGTGAAACCTCTGCCCAAAACTGAACCCTTCCCCTACCCCTTGTCTTGATCCAGGACTTACATGATTCCCTGGATCTGTTTCTAAAATGAGGACTTCTTGCCTCAAAGAAGCTTAGGAGGTGGTCTAATAGTAGCTTTTAAACAAAATAAGGGACCCGTGGGGAATACATTTGACTTCTGTAATATCATGCCTTTATTCCTCAGCTCAGCAGAGATGTACAGACTGGATGTTCTCCACCTGAGAGCGGAGGTGCTTCAGCGGTTGCCCTTCATGATGACTCAGCCTGGAAAGTAGCCAGCCCTTCTCCATCAAACACACCACAGCCATGAGGCAAGTTCTCAAGAGAAACAGAAGGGGAAGGAATGGGAAGCAGCTGTATGAGATGGGCTGAAACTGTGAGGATGAGGGAGGGAATGAAAGGGAAGACCAAAATCTTTGTGGTTCTGCTTCCATTGGGTTTGTGGTCTACATGAATTTTCTTTTCCTACACATCCAGAGTTGTCCAATGCTGATGAAGCCAGCACAACAGGTCTGACTTTTCATTTGGCAGTTTTCTCACACTAAGTCTTACTAACTTACATGACCAGGGGAAATGAATGGGAAAATTCCTCCTAATGGCTTTCATTCCTCTTAAGCTGTGTGTAGCTGGTGTTGCCTCCTCACCCTTGCCTGGCAAGTGAGGGACATCTACGTTTCATTTCCTTCCACCAGAATGCTCCTTCCTCCAGAGCTAACCCTCAAGCACTGGGGAGATAACCAAAGGTGCAGCTACACGGTCTTTTGAAGGAAAAAGAAGCTATGCCTTGACTACACATTGAACCAGATGGATGCCAGGTAAATATATTAGAGTGGCAGTGAGCCCAACCTAATATATCCTGCCTCTGAGCCCAGTTTATTAGCTTGGGCATGGTGCTACAGTAATCGTGGCCATGTGGTTTCCAGTGCTTGTCAGTTTATGAATACATAGCTCAGAGCATGGGCAAACCAAGTTGTATCTGCCTACAAAAGAAGTAATGCAAGAAGAGAGGAAAAGTGAATTAAAAGCCCTGCCATGACAGTATCAAAGACTCCATGTCTTCACTGAACGTCCTACTCTTTTGCTGCGTGTGCAGATTTTACTCCTGAGTTATAATTCAGATAGAAATCTTGCTTGAGTGGAGGTTACATCTCCCAGTTCTAGGTGATACTAAATACATCTATTTCTGTGTAACAAATGAGGATAACCGAAGGCATGATGTGCTGGTGGTCAGATGTGGCATTCACCAGGAGAGTGAGGGACAAGGAGCTCATACCCTACCTGCACCTCCACCAGAGTTGTTACAAGAGGCATGTGGTGTGTCCTTGGCTGTGCAGCTGGCCGACCCATGCAGCAGCTAGATTGTGCCCTTCACACACCTCTCACATATTGCTCACCTTTACCCTTTCATATTTGGGGGAAAAAAAAAAAAACACAAGAGAGAGAGAGAGAAAATTCCATATTCTCACTATATAGCATAAAGGATGAAGAAAGCTGTCTGATGGGGTAGATTTTTGACAAGTGGGAAATTTAGATGCAAGATCTCCCATGGATAGCACAGATGAAAAGATGAAGGAGGCAGGATGTACTTAAATCTTTGCCAGGCTCAACTTTTCAGCAGGGCATTTAGAAATCTGCACACAGGATACAAGGAGTAACAGACTATTCTGAGTGTCAGGAGGCTCCCTTGCAGGCTGGGATCATTCTGAGGAGTGATCAGCTCAAAGCT
Source organism: Anas acuta (assembly GCF_963932015.1). Classification (NCBI taxonomy): domain Eukaryota; kingdom Metazoa; phylum Chordata; class Aves; order Anseriformes; family Anatidae; genus Anas; species Anas acuta. The sequence goes on along the minus strand of NC_088979.1, from coordinate 94,579,157 downwards.
GGTGATAATTTTCTCCTTCCACGTGCCTCAGAAAAACTGGTAGCCTGCCAGTAAGAAAAATAAAGGGAAGATTTTAAAACTGAGGTCATTCCCTCAAGTGATTCTCAAGGCATGTTGCAACGGGTGCACTGCCCCTTACATAAGGTATATCCCAGAGAGTCCATTTCCCAGAAAGTGAGCTGCTAATTAAAAATAGATTCAGGAAGACTGAGCCTCTACCATCCTCCCAGCAGCAGCTATTACTTCTCACGAGAACTTCAGCTGTTCAGCAAAATCCCGAAGGCATCAATTTCTGGCTTAGCTTTGAACCTCCTGTTGTACCTACCTTATGAACTTCTCTCATGAAACTTAGTTTTAGGCTCATTGCTGTCCTCTGGAATGTTCTCCAGTCCTCAGAGAGGCTCTGCAATCGGGAGAGAAGCTTGCTGATGGAAAGGGGCTTCCATATCAGGGATGCACGTGAGTTCCAGAACACATGGGGCCCCACCAGCCCTCCGTGTGTTTGGCATTGCTAGCTGACATTTCAACCAACGCAGCTACCTGAGATTATGTCTGGGTTTAGGGCCAGCCATGCCACCATCGGAGCATGTCTTGGCCATGAAGTTATGCACAAATGTAAATGACACTAAGGAGAAAATGAACCCCTTGCTCATACTGCATGATTCACTTTCCACTTCTTTTGAAAAATGTCTGTCACTTTTCTCTGCTGTTCACTTTCACCTGTCAGATCATCATTCTTACTGAATACTATGAGTTGCAGTAAATAAAAAACAGCCACAATTTTATTTAGAATGACTTCTGATGAAAGAGGATCACGGCTAATAAATTACAGATTGCCAAACGCTGCAGTGTTGGCTGGTATGCTTTACTAAATAAAAGACACAGTTTAACACTTCAAAAAAAGATCCGTGTTATCGTGAAATGCTGTAATAAAGCGTGACCCATTTTTTTCTCCATTATTTATTTTGTTACCATGGACATCTTCAACTTCCCCTGAGGACAGCACCCTAATCGTTTAAAGTAGGCATTTTCTTTGTCAAACATATGAAAAGATTTTGTACGGAATGCATTAAAAGAGAAAGCGCAGCTGTAAAGAGGAGCCTCCATCTTAACCTTTTCAACTGCTGGATCTGTGTGTTTGATTTTTATTGGCAGGCACAGTATCTGGGTTGTCCATCAAACTGTAAATTGATCCGATTGAAGGTTTATTTTTGCAGAGCAAGGACAGGCCACAGGCTGCTGCCCACCCTCGGTAGATGTTTTCCCAAAACCCCAGTGTTTTGTGTTGGACTAATGTTTGTGACTTGGGTCATCTCAGCCATGTTATGAGGTTGTCCCATATCTTCTAATGAAATACCTGAAATACAACAATCTCTCATATCCATTTTGTACAGACAGTAAAAACAATCTACTCCAGTACTCAACATGAGCAGTCAATGTGCTAGTGATAGTAGCGACTGTCTACATAGACAGCTTTGCTTTGCTTTGGGGAATGTTTGTATTTGCCACTCATTTTAAGAGTCCTGTGTTTCCTGTAATAACTGGGAAACTTTCCTGGTGTTCTAAAATTTCCACATTTTGAATACATTTTTTCCAGATTGTTTTAAAAAACATCTCTTTCTGAGCTGCTCTAAATCTGTTCCTACCCTAGCTGTGCCTTCTGCATCAAGTATGCTCTACCTTTATGTATTTGTGACACGGCTCTCTCCTTGGAAGAAAATCAACCAGACTAAATATTCTGGACAGAAATGCTATTCTGTTAGTATTCTCTGTGATTCCCCATATGGCAGGTACTCCAGAATAAACATTCGCTTATTCCAGAACAGTATTTCTGTGTTGTGAGTACAAGTATTATTAAGAAGTAAAATGGTTTTTTATTCCAGAATAGAGTCCACAAAGGAAGCTACTCTGGCATAGCTGCTGTGGCAAAATTTCCTATGTGAGCTAGCTCTAGACAGTGAATTTACACCAGCTGTTAACATATAAATATTAAAGACCCATTTTTCTGCCATCTCAGCTGTAATGAATCAAGTTGGGGGTGTATATAAACATCCTATCAATATTTTCTCTCTTGGACTCTGAACATATATTACTTCTTATACTTTACGTGCCTCTCATACAGACCATGATGTTTGGAAAGTACATAGCAAGCCATACCACAACCACAGCCTCTAATCTGAAATAAAACAGTGAATTTACACTGCTCCTAGTTAGGAAACCAGCAACACCTACTGTAAGCCATGTGTTGTTCACAACATCTTAGTGAAGAGTACGCCCAGAACCACCATGGCCACCTCAAACTTCTCAGTAAGTCAGTTTTGACTCCCTGCAGTCCCCTAGAGCCCTACAGGATCTGAGTTACACTGTGACATGAATTGCAGTGGATTTAAACCAACGGAACTGCCCTGATCACCCTCTCTGGGGGTGGAGAGAGCAAGCCAGTACCAAGAGGTCTGGAAATGCAGAGTGGCAGTGGGATCCACAGCACCAAGCAGCTCTGGTCTCGCTTGGGGACCTGCTCTGCTCCTCAGCGTTGCTGAAGCTGTCCATCCTTTCTCCTGTTAAAAGTACCTAGGAGACAGAAAAGTTCTGGAGCAAGAGGTGTCTGTCCCGAGGCAGCAATGGGGCTGTGCACAGCCCTGCAGAGCCTCCTGGCAGCATGGGGTTGCAGGATGACCCTTCTCACAGTGACTTCTCCAAAGTTTCTTATTTTGAGAGGCAGAGCTCAACTTTAAAAGGGAGGTGTTTGCATCTTTTTCCAGAGCCTTTGCCACCTTTTTTGAGGCTGTTTTCATTGCTTCTTTGCATGTTTGTGTTCTTCTTCCTCCTTAGCTGGTTAGGTAGACAGGGGTGAGATAGAATGGAGGCTGCAGGTCCTGTCCCTAAAGGCAGCTTGATAAGTTCCTGTCTTTCCCAGCAATTTAGAGGGAGTCAACTGACGTTAGCAGAAGTCAAACACAAAACAAGGGAAAGGAGGTTTTCCTTCACACAGCGAGGAGTGATGTGAGGAGCTCCTTGCCAGGGGCCATCACCAATGCTAACAAAGTGAGTGGGTCTGGGCAAGATGGTGAGACAGAGATGTGCTGGGTCTACCATGTGCATAGGCGTCCTGCTTGGCCTGTGGCTGTCCCGCTGTGGATAGCTGGAGTCTGGGAGGGCAACCAGGAGGATGCATCCTACGTTTGCCAGTTCTTCATCTCTAACCAAGGAATCCACTTTTTGCTACAGTCAGAGACACAATATCTCTGACCCAGTATGGCTACATCATTTCCTACCAGCATAGATAGCTTTCTACCGCTATTTTTTTTTTATTTATTTATGTGTATTTTTGAGATTGTCATACATACTCCACTTCCATCTAGTCCTAGTGATCCTAACTACATTTTCGTGGGTTGATCCAGAGGCTTGAAAAAATAGCATACCAATTTTATAGGATGGTTTTCTGAAACTTTAGTTATTCTGAGATAACAGGGTGTGAGAATGGTTTGGTGAAAATGCCTCCCTTACTCCCACAAATCCCAGGTTTAGGAACGTTTTAGAACTTAAAAGTAATTGTCAGTCTCCTGTAGCATTCTTTCCTCTACAGACAATTGTGATGGGGTTGTCCAAGCTTTCCACATCTGCTGCATGACTCCTGTAATTCAGGTTTTCCTTAGAGCAAGCTGTCATCACACTCCAATCACTATAAGTAAATCTCCGGTTTGCACTGACTTCAAGAGTGGGCCAGGAGTGCTCAGAGCTTCTGACAGCCTTGCTCCTTTCAAACTAACAGATGAATATGGACTTCCAAGAGCAGAATATACAATGCCTCTTGTGAGTAGTATAATATATAATTTCCTTACTGCTGGAAATAAATAGCTTCATACTGTCACTCATTGTAAGGATATCATCAGTTGCAAATCTCAGCTGTAAAGGAAAACCACCTTAGGAAAACCAAACAGGTGATTTTTAGCTTTAGACTGAGTCTGTGGAAACTATTGAAAGCATTCATCTGTAATGCATTTCTCTTCTTCAAATCCCCCTGACAAGGAATTCCAAATTTAGCTCTATGCAATTTATTGGAGGAGAATATAGGGGTACTCAACTGTAAGTAAAATACTGTGTGGTATGAAACTGCTCACTTAATTGCTGCATCTAAGTGTTACAAGATGCGTACAAGTGTCAGGAAGAGCAATCCCCATAAAGCAGCCTGCTCTAAAAGCTCCCTCGTAGGTTTTGATTATGCAACTTGGGCCATGACAGTCAGGGATAGCCACCTGCATTGGAGTGATTTCTCTCCTACATGCACTTTGCTAGCTCGCTCTTTGTCATGCAGCTTGAAAAGTCTCATGTAGGTGATCTTTGCCCATTTGGGGTTTTGATTTTTTAATTCTCCCTCCTCATTTATTAGGAAGTTCTGAACATCAGAGGGGAAAAAGCTGGGGCAGAAATAATTGCTCAGAGACAGAGAGTAATTAACTGAGTGTCTCAGAGGCTGTGGTGGGTCTGGGTTCCCAGAACTCGATAGGAGGTGAGCCTAACATACAGCAGCTAGGAAGTTCTTAAAATTTGTCTACTATACTCCCCAATTACATGACCAAGTCTTCTAATGAACTATCCCATTAAACTAAAGAGGTAATCCACTCCAGTGTGGGGCTGTCTGCCAAAGAGTTCAAGTTGTTAGAAAAAATGAAGTGGTACTGTAGTCAACGCTATTAATGTGCCAAAACAACACAACAACAAATCTTTTCTCATGGTCCAGAATATTAAACAGACACAAATAACTTTCATTAAAAAGCCACATTTTCTGTACAGAGTTTTCCCTGGAGAGAGCAACATTTCTTTTCATAAGTAGGATGAATTTTGCACTTCATTAAATGCCTTGATCTTTTCATCACATTAGCCTTTAATGCGACGACATAATCTTTAGTTTGTCTGGATTAATAATTAAAACAAATACGTGTGCTTGTGTGCGCATGTGTGCAAAATCCTTAACTAGTCTTTAAAAAAAAACATAACAAAATGACCTTCAGCTCCCAATTTTCTTACCGAAGGTATAGGTTTAATATGGATATGCATAGGTTGTTTTTTTGTTGTTGTTGTTTTTGTTTTTGTTTTTTTTTTTTTTAGTCACTGGTGGAAAGCTAACTGTTAAGGGCTTCTTTCTTTTCCTTGCTGAGACCAGAGCTGAGCAGGGCGGTTATCGGGCTGGGTGCTCAGGCTGCCCTCGATATACAGTTGCGTTACAAGCATGCTCTGTGGCTCATGTTAAAATCTGAACAATGTGTTGCCAGGCCTCATACAACACTGCAAAAAGAAGTTAATTACAGCTCTGTTAACCGATGCTAATGACTAAGCAACGAGAGAGGAAGGCTTGGCCAGAGGCATCTGATGAGCGTCTGTCCTCAGCTGTCAGTTGCTCCTGCTGCATGGGTGCCTGGGAGGCTCGGGGGTTGACTCCTGCTGTCAGCACAGAAAAGGCAAATTCAGAGAGGATTTGTCTTAATCCACCTCTCTGTAACTGTGGTGTTTGTGTTGCTGATTCACCCTCAGCTCAGCTGTCCTTGCAATGGGGCAGGATGCACAGCTGGGTGCCGCAACCATGCACCAGGGAGAAAGTGCTGCCAAAAATGATGGATGGAGCTGTGGGGACCAGAAGTCAGAACATAACACACCATAGATGTATTTTTGGTGGAAGATAGAACAAAATTATTTCTCCTTCCTGTGGCAATCCCCAGATATACAGAATAGGGAGAGACACAATTTTATGTCACCGGAATTTGCTGGAGAGGTTTTGGTGTGAACAAGTTAAAAATACGTATTTTGGATAATGAACTCTTCCAGGTGACTCAGAAGCAGGAAAGTCTTCAGTAGTTGAAGTCCCTTTTAAAAACTATTTTTATGTTTTTCAATTATAATGTAAGGAAGTTATAATGAAGTCATCTCAAATAGGATACACCAGAGTCATGCAGCTTTTCAATTCCTCTTTGATATGAGCAATGTGGCAAAAACAATTTAAATGCCCCGGAAGGTTATAGCATTGTGAAATATTAATTTTTCAATAAGAAAGTTTCAAATGAATTTCTTTACCCATTTATGCTGCAGACTTACCTGGAAGATATATTGGTCTGGTTCAAACCCACTCATAAAATTATTAAATGTCCCTCTGCTTTTTAGTGATGGTCAATGATGCAGAATAAAATCTGACTGAAGTTGTTTCTTTTTTTTTTTTTTCACTCTGGTGTTTTCAAAACAAAGCTCTGGATGACATATGGAACTGAATACCCATCTGCTTCAGAGACAGCATCAAACTATCAAAGCCAAAACTTAATGCAGAAACTGCTGTCTTGTCTTACAAACATGGGAATACCAAATTTCAGAAACTCACAGAACAGATCTGACACTAACATATGCCCCAAACAATCCCTGCAATGTGTTTCCAATCTGGGTATTGTGGTGAAATAAAGATATAGCAAGAACTGAAAGGTCCCCATTCTGGAACCACTTAGGTCCTGCAGTCTCAGAAGTCGTGAAGGGAAGGTTTCATTTCACCTAACTTCAGTTGCGTAGAGAGGGGGCTGTAATCCCAGCTAATTACCCAGGCTCCCTGGATGGCGTGTACCTCTGGAAGGAGGCTGCAGACAAGCTGCCAGAGCTGGGAGGAATAACCACACGCCTCCCTGTTAGGGGGCCAAATTAAGGCTGGAGGAGCCTTATCCCAGCTGCTACAGTGGGATGGAGAGAAGCTCGTAGGCAATTAAGGCATTCAGCTGGGTACCAGCGTGGGGCTGGCTCCTGCAGCAGCACGCAGCTCGCTGGGACTCTGAGGTGCACTCGAGAAGCATCAAGCAGCTCGCCTGCAAGCCTAGCATGGTTGTGGGCAAAATTGCTCTGCTGAGCAAGCTAACTGCTTCAAAGCAGCTTCGAACCCTTCAAACTCTGTCTGCTTGTGACTGAAGTGTAACCACAGCTGAGCCTGCCTCACTAAGCAGTAGAGCTATTTACACTGGCTTAAAGGAGCATAGGCAGGTAAACAAGATCTGACAGATGGCTTAAAATGTGGGTGGAAGTCTGTATTCCTCAAATCTTTCAGTTTGCCATTTTCTAGCCCTGCCAGCTACTTGTAGAAAAGCATACAGGCACAGCAATGGTTTTCGAGTTAGTGAAAATAAAAACCAAGCACATTAGTTTCCAACAAGATGTAAAAGACCACTGAATGCTTGGTGCACACAGGCTTTCGAGCAATAGTCTTCTGCCTGAAAATGTGTCATGCAAAATATTCTTGGAAAGCACTGCATGGATGGTTGTTTTACAGGCTGCAACGCAACTTGTGATTAGCGAATGTGGACAGAGCATTTGAAAATTTCCTTTTATATTGCAGCATGCACAAATAAAAGAGATTTCTGTAGTGGTGCATTATTACACCTTCGTGACTTAGAATGCATTGCGTAGTTGAAGGAAGTGGAATCACAGAATACGAGTACTTGGAAATATAGCACTTTTTCCAAAAGAGAAGAGAAAGACATCTTCTTTTTTTTTTTTTTTTTTCCCACCAACATAACATATTGTAGAAGGGGTTCCCCAGTATCCCTACCTTGCTATAGATCAGCGCTAGGCTTCCTACATTTTTAGGTTTAATAAATGATTATGTGGTCCTGATCTGCCAACAAAACTTTACTGTAGAAAGGGAACTATTCTTAATAATGATTTTAATAGCAGGAAAAGCTCCTACTACGGATGCTTTTTTTTTTTTTTTATGTCTGGTATAGTTCAGCTAACACATCTTCCTGGTATAAAAATTCATATGAATTCACACCTCTAAACTGTGTTGCTGCACTGGCAGATGTTTACAGTTCATGCCCATAGATTTTAACACAAAATCAGTGAATCTGTAAAACGAGCGTGCTGGCTCTCAGCATCAATAACTGACCATATAGACTCTGATATTGCAAGGTATTTAAACCCCACCTGAAGCATGAAAAGAGCTGTCCCAGCAGTTTGATGTCCGTTGCTGAATGAGAGCTATTTTGGAATGTTTTGTTACCATCTAAACCCAGATCTGAAGCTCACTGTGTTAAACTGGCTTCAGATCAGATCTGACAACATCCTCCCATTCTAGCAAAGCCAGGACATATTTTGCTAGCAGTATTAGGCACTCAGCAAGTGTGTTAGACAACTAGACTAATTTATAATACTTCAGGGTGTGTGTTTGCACAGGTATGTCTGCTGGCAACCACGGTGAGTCATCTAGACAGACCCAGTTTACAGCATGCACTCTCAGGATGCCTTCTCTTTTCTCTGAACAAAAACTTCCCTTTTAGGAAATATGACCATTTTTTCCTCTATTTCAACAGAAATCAAAAGCACCATTAATGCAGGGGTTTACGTGCCAAATAAACGGGAGGTAATAAAATCAGTGCTGCTGAGAAAGTGGCAGGAGACATGGCAAGGGAAAAACTCTGCCAAAAGAGAAAACAGAAACCAAATCAATGTCAAGGATGGTCCGAGGCTGGAGCTGACCATGCCCCTCAGGGGACTGGTAGGGTGATGGCAGACCTTACGTTCGGGTTAGAAGAAGAAGGTCCCCGCTGACACAACGGCCCCAACCACAGAGGCATGCCTGGGAGGAAGGCATGTTGCAGCTGCACCCACCTCCTCCTCTCCTCGGCTTCTGTCCCCCAGCCTCCTGTTTGCCCTCCTTCCAGAGGGGATCATGAACCAGTCTAGGGACACAAGTGGGGTCCCCTTGGCTGCTAGATGAACCACCATGCTTGGTGGCCGTATGGACACATTACAGTCATGGGAGAGAGCACGGAAAGCTCAGGGCTGGCAATCACAGTCCACAATCACTCTCACCACTGCAGGCTTCTCACCCCAAACCAGCTTCTCCTCCTTTCCCCTTCCGTCTGCAATTTCTAACAGGACCCGAAATAAAAGCATCTATTTTAATAATACCGAGTAACTTGAAAGTACTACTTACACAAAACTTCAGGCTGACAAATGAGTGGCAGTTTGGTAGGGTTTTCTCCCACAGTCATGGGCTTCTTAGCTCTGAAAAGTAACAAAGGAAAACAAACAAACAAACAAAACCATCATGAGGAATACTTTCTGTACCATTCATACAACTTTAATCTTGGAGCAGTTACTCAGTAAAATATTCAACTTTTTTAATACGTTGGAGCAAGCAGCTTCAGCCTGGATTATCCCCTTGGCATATGCTCCAAAAGAAGATGATTTTTGTTGGCAGGTGAGGAGCAGCATGGCACACCAAGGACAGCTGTCCCCTTGCCTGGTGCTGCCTGCCGACCTGCCATGGTTTTCCTCCAGGTGCAAGTAGGAGGAGAACAGCCCGGCACAACAGGGCCTTGTTTCCTGCTCATCCTCCTCATCCACTGAGGACACGGGCTGGGATCACTGCTTCCTTCACCTTGTCCTCTTCATTTTCTTGCCTCTCATTTTATCTGACAGCCTCTTGTTGGGGCTCGTAGCTGGGCAGTGAGTCAGCAGCCCACAAGCAGGGTGAGTGGAGCCGGCGCGACCAGAGGGCCCTGCTGACCACCTGCTCCAAGAAGCTTCCTGTGTGGGCGGCCAGCTTCGGAGACACTTAACACACGGGTTACGGTAAATTTTGGTTAACCTCGCGTACACTTCACAGGCACTGGGGGCGGTTAAAACCGGATGACACTGACCTTGGTTTCTCAGGGCCTGGTGCTCAACCCCGTATACAAAAGCTGGGCTTTGCTGTGGAGCTGGCCACACTTTGCTGGCTTTGGGAAGGAAGGGCGAGGATCTGCCCCTAAGTGCTTCCTCCAGCATGGCTTTTCTAGCAAAACCTTTTGCTCCTCAGGAACAGAGGTGAGTCCAGCAAGGTAGCATTTTGAAAGCTGGCGGACGTGTTTGGTGTGAAGTGAAATTTTCTGCTTGTTTTTTCTCACTTTGCAATGCAAGTACTTGTGCCAGTTTGGAACGTTCTGATTTATAAGGGACATCATTATCATCCCTTCTAATTGCTGTTAATCCTTTATTTAGTTACAACTGAGAGTACTGGAGTCAGTTTCTTGGTCACACACATCTCGTTGGGGGAAAAAGAGAACAACCCACATTTATCTCCAAAGCCATGGATTGAAAATACAATGTTTTTCTGGTTGATTATTTTGATGCATCTCTCCATTTCCCTCAGTAAACAGGAGCTCCAGTTTCCTCACACACTGAACTGGACCAGGCTGCCCCGGGAAGCTGGGAACTAGCTGGAACTAGCTGGTCTTTAAGGTCCCTTCCTACCCAACCCATTCTGTGTATCTGTGATTCCTTGCCCTTCTGCTGAGGAAGCTCTGATCCTTTGCTTTCAGTGACTCATAGCCTTGATCTTCAGTCCATCCATCACCAAGCAAACACCTTGTGAGCAATGACTTTCGCCCATTTTTGCTCATGAGCACCATAACTTGCTTTCAATTCTTTTATACTTTAATTCCAACATCTTTTCTGAGTATGTTGAGAACTTTTTGTTTGTAGTTTCAACATAACTACCAGCTAAAACTGACACTTGTAATTTAAAATGCATTCTTTTTCTTCCTTGCTGGCCACAGGGATTTCAAAATTTGAAATATGGTGACTTTTACAATGCAAATTTCAAAAATTCAAAAAAAAAAAAAAAAAAAGAGAAACAGGTGAAAAATACTTCAACAATATTAACAAAATTTTACCTCTACTTCAAAATGATCTTCAACAGTGATTTTTTTTTTCCCTGTGCACACATTTTTAAAGCAGAAGAAAATGGTGTACTCTGAATAATTTGCTTTGCTCACAGGCAAAGAGCTGGTATGGCATCAATTGCTTTTAATTGTTTATTTCTTGCCCCAAGATCTCAAACAGTCATTGGTGAATTGTTTTCTTTAAAAAAAAAAAAAAAATCTGGCTTTGAAAGTAGTACATTTGTCTGTATTTGATGTTAGGCAATGGAAAGGATTAATTAGACTACTATGAATGCATGACCACCAGGCAATTGCTAAAGACATTTGCAGACATTGTGATGGTGAACACTGCTGAACTGCTCTCCTTCTCTCTCTGCCTTTCACATACAGAAACTCACTCATACTTCGTAGAATGAAATTAAGCTGAAGGTAGGAATGGCAGATGAATTTCAACACCATAAAGTGATGACACCACAGGAAAAAAAAAAAAAGTAAAATCCTAACTTTAAAAATGCAGTGCTGTGCTCTGAGTCACTTGTGACTGTCAAGGAATGGAGTCCTGGGGCAAAAGTGCTGTGGAAATAAGAGCTCCATGCCCAGGGAAAGGAAGAACCACACCAAACCACTGTCACTACTATGCAGTGTAAAACCTCAGTGTGGCCTTGTCTTGAATACTGTGAGCAGTCCTGCTGTCCCTCTTAAAAAAGGCCATAGTGGGGCAAGAAAAGACACGCAAGATGGCAGCAAGGGTCATCAAGCAAGGTCAAACAGCCTCTGTGCAAAGAACAACCAGTGGATTCAGGACCCTTTAGTGTAGAAGAGACAGATGACACAAAGCATTGTGGAACGGATGGATGTGGTTCTTTTCCAATAAAGGAACTAGAAGCCACTGGGCAGGATGGACAGGTGGCAGGTGCAAGCTGGGTGGTGGTGGGTCCTTACTCATGCCCTGTGGTGGGGCTTGGCAGGAAAGGAGAGAAACACTTCATGGAGAAATGCATAGAAGTGTGAAAACGCCGAATGCAGGAGCACCAAGTCTAGCTGACAGTCTGCGAGGACTAATTTCTGGGAAAAGTCTGGGTTGACTGTTTGTAGGACTCTGATGTTTCTTCATTGCAACTTGATCTGCAAAAATGAGACCTCAATCCAAAAATGACTGATTTGTGCAGATGAGTCAGAGCAAGTTTTGTTGCACAATGTGGGAACTGTAAACGTGGTAAGGGAGGTTTTGTCAGTCTGAAAAAGAATGTGATAAACCTGATGCTGAAAATAAAGAGCCTTATTTTGTTTTCCCAGGGAGGAATCTAGCCAGCATTTTTCTTAGATCCAGCTAAGCACTTTCCGTCATTTCAGTTTTGTGATACAGGTCTACTTCATTCATTGGTTAAATTAACAAAAAATGAGTACACTGATGTGTGGAGATAATAAATAGGTCACATAGTCAAATAGCAGTGACATTGCAAATCCTCAGCATGACTGTGGATTGCTACAGAAAGAGCCATCCGTGATGAACCAGATGCTGTGAGTTCTGGCAAAGTCAGAATTTAACTCTGATCTTTCCATTTCAGCTCTTTCATTATCATAAAGCTGAATGGAATAAAGTGAGGGTGAGGAAAGGTATTGTAGTGTGGGTCCAGGGCTACAGCTCAAGGTTTGATTCTAATTACTTCTCTAATTTTGTTATATATTTATTACATGTGACCTGCCCATTAGTACCTTTGCTTAATTTGATGTAGAAATACAATTCTACATTATTCTCACATGTATTTCAACTAGTGTAAATATATCGTATGCTACTGAAATTAATAAAGGAGAGTAAAAATTGGGCTTCTAAATCTATTCTGGAGTAAAATAGAAAATATGGTGATAACATGTCATACTCTACAAGGCAAAAAAATAAAAAAAAAAAACACTACACGCTGACTATCTTCCCATAACTACATTGTGAAAGCTCATTTTGGGTCCTTTAAGGACAGATTAAATGCATTCCATCAGCAACCCAAATCCAGTGCATTCCCATAGAAGGTGCTGGGCAGGATTCTTCACTGCCTCTCTATGGGAGCAGCTGATGATCCTCAGAAGTACATGGTGTGAACTTCAGCTGATCCACAGCAGTAGTTTAGCCTTGATTAACAGCCTCCAGGGATTCCTTCTGGAAAAATGTAGACATGGATGATTTAAAAAGAAATATTAAGGGATATCAATTTTGACAATGTCCTTAAGTTTTTGTTTTGTTTTGGGTTTTCACATGTATTTGAGCCATTCCCCACCATCTCTTTCTCCAGTCCTTCCTGCCACTATCCCTGCATGGCTTTCCTCTTTCACAGGAACTTTAAGATTGAAAAGCAGTTTCCTGTCAATACATCCCAAGAAATCAGAAATGCAGATGAAAAAGCTCTTCAGGTGACCGTTGCCAACTTTAGTTTGATTTTCCTCTGTTGAGGACTAGCCTTTCATATTTAACTTGTGCATACTGGGCTTGGGAAAATCTTGGGAAACGGATAGTTTCATAGGCAGAATAACTCTGCTGAGGCAAACCATGGGGACAAGGGGTGAGCTGGAGACTTATAGTCCACTGGTACACTGGTTATCTGTCCCCCACAAAGTGAGGAAAGCATGCAGTGTTTGTCCCTGGTGGATTGAGGGAAAGCAAATCAGCTTGTTTTTGTTTTTGTTTTTGTTTTTGTTTTTGTTTTTGTTTTTGTTTTTGTTTTTGTTTTTGTTTTTGTTTTTGTTTTGTTTTCCATAGGAACTTGTGCCGCATGAAAAATCTTTATTGTAATGCAAGAGTTTTTCAGTGATTGATAGATACAAAGGCACACATGAGCACAGACACACAGAGCTTCCCTTGGACGGCTTGATCACCAAGTGAGATGAATTTATCAATGTGGAGTGGTCAGGGGACAACACCACAGGTGTTGGGGAACTTCTGTCAGTAACAGGTAAATGAATGGCAAGGACCACAGACACCCACCCTGCAACAAGGACACTAATATGGCAGATTTCTGTCAAGCATGAAGATAAGTCTTTCTCAAGGTCACTAGGTAGAGCAAATGAATACCATGAAGAGATTATTCTATTGGAACCTAAATTGTATTTTCTTTTCTTTCTGTAAAAATGCATTCAAGAGCTGCACAAATGCCATAAATCCTAATACTGGGTCAAAGTCCTCTGAGATCCTACTCATACATAACAATACTGCTTGGAAGGACAGGAGTGGGATGCAGCTGTAGGTGCAGCTCTGTGCCTGCAGGACCACATATGGACAAAGATGGATACCTACTATACAGGAGCATATATATATATATAATATATATATATATATACATATATATATATATATTATATATGTTATATTATATGTTATATATGTTATATATGTATATATATTATATATATTATATATAATATAATATATTATATACATATATATATATTATATATATTATATATATATATATATATATATATATATATATATATATATATATATTTATATATATTATTTTTTTGTCCAGAAGTGCTGATTCACCAGAAAGTTCTTGCATCAGGGAATTTCTCATCAACTAAAACTAAAAGAAGGGGGATTTAGATTAGATGTTATGAAGAAATTTGTTACTCAGAGGGTGATGAGGCACTGGACCAGGTTGCCCAGAGAAGCTGTGGATGCCCCATCCTTGGAGGTGTTCAAGATCAGGCTGAATGGGGCTTTTGGCAACCTGCTCTGGTGGGAGGTATCCCTGCCCATGGCAGGGGGGTTGGAACTGGATGGTCCTTAAGGTCTCTTCCAACCCAAGTTGTTCTATGGCTCTATGATTCCACAATCAAAAGTACAGAAAGTCTGCAAAGACGGTGAGGGAGAAAGTGTTTCCATAGTACTGCCCCCACAGTTAGGACACTTGTTTGGATAGGACAGGCCTTTCTTCACATCCTTATTGATGGCTCACTTTGCCTTTGGAGCTGGCCAACAGCAAGCCTGCAGACAGGACCTGTGGTTTGGCTGTGGCAGCAAGGTGATGACTAGCCATCGAGACAACACTTGTAAAGGTCCCAGTGCTTCAGCTAGGGTGCCATCTGTGATGGAAGTGCCCTGCTTTGCAGAGGAGCCAGATCTAAGTCTCCATGCTGCTAATGCCACCCTCACATGAGCTACCCAGAGCATTTAGCAGTAAGTAGATGCAAGCTGAAATTTCTTAATGAGGAAGACACTGTTGGCTTCTCATGTCTGTTGTAGCAGAGCTGGCAGCCACTTTTTCGCCAGCTCCCCTCTTCCTGCTGCCACCCTACACTGTTTCACAAATATTTTCCTCTCTCTTCAAACACTGAAAATGAAGTTTTTGTTTTTGTTTTTGTTTTTTCAAAAAAAAAAAAAAGATGAACTATGTTGATACAATTTACATGAGTCACCCTGATCTCCAAAGAGCTGGATGAGACAAACACCCCAGGAGAGGGGGTGGGATTTTAAGGAAGGTCCTGTTTTGTGTTTTACCATGATGAGGCATTTTTATCACATAAAAAGGCCACCATGGGAAAAAAAAATACACACACACAAATACATACAAACCTCATTGCTGAATCACAGGAAAAATGAGCTTGTGCTCCTTTTAAGGATAAGGCAGTCCCAGGGCACTGCATGCTGACAAATCTATTTGACTTTTTAAACCAGAAAGAACCAAAAAAAGATTTTTTCTCACCTATAACATAGGAGTGGCACCCATCCCTGCAGGGGAATAATTTCTGTGACGTACTCCAACAATAATCCTTAAAATACTGCTGTCATTCTGACCAATGACCTGTTGAAATGTTGTACGTACATCAGGTCAGTGATGCATATTATTCCTTCGGAGCGTTTACTGTACGTGCAAGTCAGGACTATGCTTCCTGCAGCTGGCATATGCTGTTGCTGAAGATAACAGGAGATGCTCAGATGGGGTGGGGATACCAGTCAAAGAGACGAAGGTGAGGTTTTTGAGAGCAGTTTGTGTTGGCCTGTCTCTCATGTTTTTAAAGTCAGACCTTCCTGGCAGAGGGAAGGTCAGCAAACACTCAGGACTTCAGGAAATCTCACCCTAAAGAGACAGATAAGGGCTATGAATCATTAAGGGTATTAGTGCAAGATTTACTAATGTTGAATGCTAGTTCAAAAAGGTACCAAAGGAATCCTTTAAGGTCGAAGGCTTAGGCTTGACAGTCATGTAGAGATTATTTGTTTTTGTTATTATTTATTTATTTTTGCAAAAAGGGGACATGGTGAGTGTTAAAAATGAGTATTGGCACTGTAGAATAGATTATATATATAAATGTACTTAGATATATGAGTGAGAAATATACACAGATATAGTAGTTGACAGGGGCACTAAAAGGAAGCACATGAGTGTTTGGAAATAAGCCATATGGAGAAGCCTCTCGCTACAATTATGCCTTGTTTCACACCTGCCCTAGTGCTGGTCTGTTGCCCTGCAGTGCCCCAGTGGTCACAGGCGAGCAGCTGTGCACCTTTTTGTTTGAAATGTATGAACAGTTGAAAAAATCCTGCCCATTACTCTTCCAATGGAAAATGAGAATTTTGGTTGCCTCCATATTTTCACAGGATGTTCCTGCACTCTTCAGGCTCTCATTTATTGTCACCAGGATATATGAACATTTTCACTTCATGAAGTAGGGCCTGGGTTTTCTGATGGATGAGGACATAAGTGATAAATCCTGAAGGAGCAAGTCATTTAAATTCTTTATTTAGAAAAAGCATTTAAACACATGTTCTTATTTTCTCTGCAAAATAAAAATGACTCAAAAACACAGGCTTGGGCAGTCTGAAACTTCACAAATTTGAGTTGAATTCAGTGATTAGTTTTAAATGAGGTTAAAAGCAGTGAGAGGGAAATTTCCAGAGTCAAAATGCATTGTTTCAGTACTTCTGAAGAGAGACTCCAAAGTTTTCGTCTTGCTTACATGTTCATTTAAAAAGATTTTTTGTTGTTGTTTTAACAGTTTGGTTTTCCTTTGTTTCTTACTACAAAGTGTAAGTAACCTGAAAGAAAACATCACCCCCACCCCAAACATTTAGTTTTGGCTCAGCAGAAACTTATGAGATTGATCCAAAATAAAACACATTGCCTTGGGTCTTGACAAGAATCAAGACACTTCCATTATGGGACAACTATTTTTCTTAAATCCTTGTTATTATGACTTTTCAGTTCAGTTACTGAAGAAGACTCTATTACCCAGATGGCACTATACTTCATACTGAGGCAGGTGTGAATAGCTGCACAAGTGGAGAATTAGGTTACTTACAGGAGCTGTACCCTCTGGTTCTGAACTTCAAATGAACAGATTTTAGAGTAATATATAACACAATAAAAGTATTAAAATAAACATATCTGCCATGGGGTTTGGTTTTACTCCAGGAATGGGAGTATGACTTATTCTATAGAGCTCATGTTTTTCCTCCTTTTCATTCAGGTTTGGACATGAAATTGCATACGCTTTTTTTTTTCTTTCTTTCTTTTTCAGTAATAATTGGACCACACAGTCTCCTGTCAACAGAGCACTTACTGTCACCCTTTGACATCTTAGAACCTTTGTGTACACTTGACACATTCAGGCACTTTGTGAAATTGATGTCCAAGAAGAAACAAGTACATACACTTAATAAATCGAGATTCCCAGCAGTAGCTTTCCCTTACAGGAAAAGAAAAATCTCTTTGGGATTAGATCAGATTCTGACACTAGCTCCTTCAAACAGGATGAGGAAAATCCATGAGCCACACATTTGCTTTCTGCTGTTCTGTGACTTGCAAACATATATATATATGTCTGTATATACATCTGTGCCTACAAGAACACCCCCTCTGCATAGCAAAAGGACCAAAGACTGAACACCAATCAGATAAAATGCCTTCAAATAGAACACGGGCTTGGTACCACACATTTTTGGCCAGCAACATGTATCTTCTAAACTCGAGAAAATACGGAGCTAAACGGTTTACTTCCAGCCCCGCTAAGCTGTGATGCAATTTGGTGTCTGCCCTCACTCTTTTACAAGGTTCAAGCCCTGACTGACTAGCAGCCAGTTACCCTGGAAAACCTCCCCGACAAACAACCGCTTGCCGCCTTGGAAGGCCAGCAGGCAGAGGAGACGCTCCACAGCCGGGCTGACTTCTGCACACAAGTGGGTGGTATGAACATAAAAGGGATGGCATTAGATTAGAGCTGCTACTTTGATCTCCCTACAATAACAATAAAATAGTCATAAAGGACTTTCACTCTGTGGATCTCAAAGCACTAGGCGCAGCGTTAATAAGCCTCGCAACTCCCCTGTGAGGCAGATATTATCACCTCTGTTCTGCCAAACAATAAACCCAGCCCAAAGGTCTGAGATGGTATGCCCCAGGCATGCATGCAGCGCGGCTCCGGCGCGTGACCCAGCTCTCCATGTCCACCCTTGTCCCTTGTGATGGGGCCATGGCCCTGCCAGACACCAGAGGAGATGGCCACCGTGGTCACAGGTTTCTGGTGGTCCCCTGTATGACAAGTGTACCTGGCATCCTTGACATCGCTCACTCAACCATAGCCTGATTTCACCCATTTACTCAGTTTTGGTGAGAGAAACAATGTTTCTTACTCATTTGTTAGCATTCAGAGCATTTCAGTCTCCCTTGGTCTTGATTTTGTTTCATTTTCTCTTGTCTTTTGAATGCATGCCCTTGGTGGAGTTCTTGGCAAGTCTCAGGGATGCTTGTGTCAGAGCTTGTGGGCCTGATGCCTGCACGATGCTGGTTCTGGTATGTTATCACAGCTGAGAGGAAGGAGGTCCCAAGGGAGGGCTGAGGATGCAGCCTTTGGTCTCTCACACCTCTTACCCCACCTGCTTCTCATGAGGGTGCTCTGGAGAGCACTGTGTTTCCACACCCGCCCTGAGGAACCTGTTACCCCTGCAGGCATGGCCACGGCCAGCCCAGGGCCGTGAGTCAGAGCAAAGACTACACTGTAATTTGTTGTCTTGGACAGCATCCATGTGGTGTGAGATCTGGATCTGACCAGGCAGAATGGGACTAGCCTAACCCTCTGCTTGCTGTGTTTGCACTTGCCATTGCCCGTGGATGTTGGGCTCCTCATTCCCTTTCAAGCCTTTAGAGAATCGGCTCCCATCCTAAAAGTCTGGGTGCCTGTTGCAGAATTACCATAATGCTCCTTTTTCCCAGACGTGTCCGCTTTTTCTTCCCTCCAGGCTCGATCCAGGTGGAGTGCTAGCTGCAGCTCCTGTCTGGATTTGGAGAATTGCTGCCAGGAGCCCAGGCGGCCGTGTTGGCTCCACGAGGAGGCGAGGAGGCAGGTTTGGCTGGCTGAGGCAGTCCCAGGATGGCCAGCAGCCTGCGGTTTGTGGGGCAGAGCCGAGCCCTACACACAACGGCAGTCCCAAGGGTCTCTGATGGGGCCATGGCTTGGGGAGAGGGGCCAAAAGGAGAACAGCCCTACAGTGGAAGGGATGTGGGCTGGGGGCCAAGAGCAAGCATTACATCAGGGAGACAGGAGCATGAATTAGTGCCTGCACTTGTCTTGGTTAGCACAAGGAGAATGGGATTAATTATATTAATTTTAATCATCTGCTGCATTTGAGGACAGATGGGAGATGGGAGAGACTTCAGGGAGGGGGAGAGCTTGGAGCAAGGGAGGTAGGTCCTCATACAAGTGGACCTGAGGTCCTGGGGGAGAGGGATTGGGAGTAGGGGGGGCAGGAGAAGGTGCTGGAGCCACGAGGTAGGAGTTTGGGATGGGTGGAGGCACCAGTGGGAAGGGAAGCTGGAGTGGCTCTGAGACAGGAAAGCTCCACAGGGCTGGAGGCTCTGCTGCAGTGGGATAGTGGAGTCCCATACACAAGATTTGATGTAACTTTGGAGATACTCAAAAGCCATCTGGATGTGGTCCCAGGCAAGCGTCTCTAAATGTCCCTGCTTGAACAGGGCGTTGGACCAGGTGACTTCCAGAGGTCCCTTCCAGCCCCAGCCACTCTGTAACTGTGGTTCTGTGAAGCAGAAGAATGGCTTGGGAAGCATGGGCACCCCTGAAGCAGGAATGGAGTCAGAAGAGCTTTGGGAAGAAAGGGCTGGGGGATAGATGCTGAGGGCTGCCAGGTGCTGGCAGTTGTTGGGACAGCCAGGCTGGGGCTGGAAACCCCATTTTGATGCCTGAGCTACCTACTGCCATCCCTCTGTCCCCACCTTGTTGGAAATGTGGCATTGCCACTTTGCTATGGGAGCACTTTGCAACAGACTTAATTAATAACCATTTGAAGGGTGTAGTAAAATTGCCCTCTGTATACTACTGAAATAAGACCTTTTAAGACAGAGGACCAAATCACAGAAGCCACGTGACCTGTCATCCTGCAGCCTGGTGAATCTGCCACCCATATGCTTCAGAGCAGATCTGATTTTCCTGAAGCATCCGCCAAACAGCAGTGTTTACCCGCTTCGTGCTCCCCATACCTAAAAAACGTGTCCAGACATAAAAGCCAGGATTGTCTTTTTGTTACTGTGATTTTTAGTGGAGCTAGGTAGAACATAGTTTTTTCTGTCCCATGGGAAATTGTTGAGATTTTGAATATTACTGTCTTGAATCAGGAGAAAAAAAAATAAAAACACCATTGAAGTCAGGACAAATAGTTAAAATACCAAGTATCTTTTTGAATTAAAAACAAAAACAAAGCAAGTTTCATTTAATGACTTTCAAACTTTTTTTTTCATTTTGTTTTTAGCTTTTTAAAATGTTGCTTTATTTATATTACAAAATGAAAAGTGCTTTTAAAGAGAACCTCCCTTCCCCCCCACCCAGAATTTTCCTTTGAAAGTACAAAGGGAGACGTTTAGACAACTCCTAATTTTTTCAATACCTTTCTCAAGGAGGGAAAATTTTCTAAGCCAAGTCTTTTTTTGAGAGGGTTTTGATTCAGCAGTCCTAGTTTTCTGTTGAAACGTTCCCAAGCAAAGTTTTTTCTAGCTTTTGGTGAATGGGAGTCTCTGTCCTTGAGCAGCAAAGGGAACTCCACTTACATCAGTGATCAACCCACTGCAGTGCAACATGGTGCATCCATCCAACTGTTGCCTTTCCTGATACCTCCAAAACACCTGTAATAAAGGCTGCATCAGCTGTGGAGGCCCATTTGTGTATTTTGTTTAGAGGTGTGAGATATGATGACCAAACATAAGGGTTTTTGGGTGATGGTAGTGTTTTGTTTGTTTGTTTGTTTGTTTGTTGTTGTTGTTTTTTTGTTTGTTTTTCAATGATAGCATTTTGATTAAAAAATCACCCTGCTTTATTTGCCAGAGGGCATCAAACTGCTTTTCTATTGCCTGAAAGTCTGAGGAACTTGAGGAGTGTGGATTCAAACTGGTCAAGCTTTTTGGGCTTCTGATCAGCACGAGTGAGATATGACATACTGTGCCCTTCAAAATTAAATTCAAGATGAAAAGGTGCCCTGAATGAACAGGCAAGGATTTTATTGATTTCATGCCCTCCCATGCATTTCATATCAAAAATGGGGTTTCAGTCTCAGTTACTCTGACTAGGTCCATCGTTATGGTTTATAAATTTGATGATCCATCAGGTTTGAATGATTTGAACTCACAAAAATCCCAAGCCAGCAGACATCCAAGGAAACATAAAAACATAATCCCTCCCCATGTGGGAGGGATCTAAGGAAATGTCTCAGAGAGCATCAGAGTTAAAGTAACATATCAGTGCTGTGACATGTGCCTTTCCAGCTTCTCATATACCCAAATCCCTTTTCTTATACACCTGCATGCCCTGCATGGATGCACACATGCCCACACATACACATGAGCATCATTATTATAAACTTTGATATTCAATTATGGGAACGTTTCTTTTGCTTAATACAGCCAGTGCATTTCACTGGACCTGGTACTTCCCCCCCCCCCCCCCCCTCCCCCCCCAACCCTCCCCAGTGCAAAAAAAAAAAAGAAAAAAAGAAAAAAAGACCAATGCATCCTCAAAAGATTCTTGGTTTCCTGTCAGCAACCGGTATCTTCTTGACAGATTACCCTAGGGAAAAAGGAAAAAAAAAAAAAAAAAACACAAAAAAAAACAACACCAAACCTGACTCTCTCACAGAGTTCATGTTGCCCTCATTTACCTTTTGCATAACAAAAGCTCAGACTGTAATTCTGAATAGATGTTTTGTGTAGTTGAACCAGGTGTCTTGCTTGGAAAGACAGTACATTAAAAGTCAGCAAAATGCCAATTTGCTTTGTTTCAAAACATTTTGTTTCAATCATTGCCAAGGCCTGGGGCTAAACACTACATTCTGTTTTAAGTGTCTCCGCTCTACAGTCAGCGAGTTTTTAAAGTTTTTCTTGTTGTTTATCAGAGTACTCAGATGACAGTCTCACCTAATCCTATTGATCTGGTAGAGATTTTAGAAAGGAAAACCTTAGCTGCATACAATCATGACTATGATAACTTGATGCCCACAAATAATTTCTGCCCAATTAGGGAGACCAGTGAAAGGAAAGATCAGAAATAGATGTCTGTATTAGAAGAATTTTGACTCTTCTCTCATCATGTCATTGGAGTTCAAAAACCAGCACCTGCAACATGTAAGCCATACGCTGTGCCCTGTCGCTGGTTTATTTAATCAGAGTTTAAACAAATATCCTGTGATTTTATTGCTTGTGCTCTATATGTTTGTAAATCACTGGTTTAGCACGGCCACAAGGCCATGCCTGCTCAGCCAAACACACCAAATTTCTTCTGCAGGGGCTTAAGCACATGCTTAAGTACTTTGCTGAACTGGGGCCGCAGTAAGTGCCTTCTAAGTCCCTGCACCTGGAAGCACTTTTGCACATGCCTAATTTTATGCACTTGAGCAGTCCTGGGGAATTTAATGGGGCTACTTATACGTGTGAAGTCACTTGCGTGCGAGTGTCTGGATGATCAGGGCCTAGTGCTAAGCTGCTCTGTCCTGAGGTGTAGTAGGACATCTCCAAGCAATAGCATTTTCTCCTTAAGCCTTTCATAAGCACTGAAGGAAAGTCACAGTGGTCAGAGCAGAAGGTCTTTTAATTCACTATCTTGCTTTTAACAATGGACACCAAGGGAATATGAGCAAGAAACATAGTGATGATGCATGCATACAGCTTGTATCCCCTCCCTTCTCCGAGCTCTGGTCATCAGTGCTTTAGGGAGGTCCTGAGCTGTAGGTTGTGTTAGGTTTGTTGTGTTTCCTAGTCCCTGATTGCCCTTTTTTTCCATCTAGGCTTTGTCTTCCAAAACATTCAGTGGCAGAAACTTCCACAGATTAAAAAAAAAAAAAAAAAAAAGTGGGAAAAAAGCTGTGTAGAAAGAATCAAAGAATCCTTCTGGCATATACCTTACCCATGCCTCGCTGTACTGGAGGCAGCCCCCAGCTCTCCTGCAGTGGCAAGTTCCTCCTCCAGTCACTTCTTCCTCTCGTAGGTATAGCTGCAGAACCCTTTTCAATTACACTTTTCCACATGCCAGGTCCCCAGATTAAAATTTATTTAGTCTCTGTATGGATGCTTGTCCATACTGCGCTCCATGAGTCCTTCCTGCTCTCGTGCTTTGAAATATCTCTGAGAAGGGGCCAAGAAGAGTGTTCAAGCTAAAAATGTATCCTAATAACATTTCCTACACTTTCTTAACAACAGTATAATTTTTATTTGATTGCTGCTGAGCACTGAGTTGATATTCAGAGAACTTCCCACAATGACTCAGTTGAGTGTATCTTAACATTTCTCACATGAGAAAGCCTGTGTGAAATGTTATTGGCCTTAGTCTGACAGAAACGAGAGGCTCTTTGAACTGAAGCTGAGTCATTTGTGTCCTGAGACTAGTTTAAACATTGGGATGACGGTGCCACGTTTATCTCTGCAGTTGTGACAAAACTTGTTACTAGTGATGAATGAATAACTGAAGAAAAAATCACAGATTTTCTTCTAAATTCAACAGTTAATTTCAGTTTGACAGTTTGACTTTTTTTTTTCTCCCCTCTTTTTTTTTTTTTTTCTTTTTTGTAATGCTATGAAATTTCAGTTAATGCATTCAATCGGTATTTTCAGCTGCACTGGTCAGTTAGTTACACGAGTCATGTGGCATTATTTCTGTTTCCTGACTGGATTAACTCTGCAGCAAATCAGAACAGCAAGTGTTATAGTCAGAGAGGTTCAAGCTGTTCCTGTGGTTGTGTGAGTAGTTTAAGTAATATCTCACGCATGATGCTGTGCACGGTACCTTGTGTGTTCCTCTACAATTCCATGTTTTGAATGTGCATAATCTTTTGTTGTGGAGATATTTTATCATACTTTTGAAATGTCAATAGGCACTTTGTTGTGAATAGTCCAGCCTAATCCTAATTCAATGCAAACCAGTGAAAAACATTTTTGGGATTTCTGCTGGGGCTGAGCTAAGCTGCCAGTGAATAAAGCAGCGATGTGCAATTGAAATAAGAAAGAAGGGAGTCAAAGTCACTCTCTCACTCTTACCTATAGCTGATGCTAGAAGGGTCACCCAAATGTGGACGAAGTAAGTGAAATAACATCCTCTGGCTTCATCAGGGTTGGGGTAAACCTCTGGATGGTAGCTGCCTCCTGTTCTGGAGGAGGCTACAGGTAGGAGCCCCATTGTGAAGCAAGGTGGGTTGAACACTGGCAGCTCCACCAGCTGGTGCTGTCAGACATATTCCAAGTCCAATATCTATACTCATCCACCAGTGCTCCCCTGACTAATGCACCCCTTCAACGAAGAGCCAAAGTTTTACTACCACTCCAATTTGCTCCATTCAATTTAAACGTAAAATGCAATTATGACATATGAAATATTGATTGTTTAAGAAGCGCTTGGTAAAGGGTATTAAACAAAGTACACACCTTCCATCCAACCGCATTTACGAATATGAGAATTCAATATACATGTACTCTTGTACATTTATTACCACATTAAATATGACAGGCACGTGGCACTCTGCATACCCTCAATGTAAAAGCATATGCTAATACTTTCTCTGATAACAAATGTCTAAGTGATACACGTAGTGGCTCGTTCAATTAAACACTAGATAACTGTAAAAGCTCTTTAACCTACAACCCTCTAATACTTCCTGGTGGACTGGAAGAGCCATTTAATAATGTTAAGTTAACAGTTGAATTGTGTGGGCTGAACTCTAGACAGAATCAATTCCCTATCACAGTACGGCATTTTATACTTCAGGACACTGAGAAGAAGCAAGGTGTAAGAACCAAATTTTATGGCTAGACTGGATGTACCAGATAGGAAAACATTTCATCTTGGCGAGGGCAGGGGGTGAAGTCATTCCTGCCTAATGTTTATGTAGAGTTAAATATATATGCTTTTTAAAAAGAGTTGAGTTTCTGAGTTGCTATTATACACTGGGCCAGAAGAGTCCAACAATGACTCCACAACCTTGAGGTGCAGGTGCTTACCTGCAGGCTCCAGGTCCCAGGCCTGAACGTTTCACTAGGTTATTCACAAAATACTGCAGTCTTTTATGCAAACTTCTTTGGCCCCAAAGGAGTGAATAGGCAACTTTCCTGTCCCCTAAATGCTCTGCAATTTATTCAAATGCTTAATGTCCTTTCATGGAAAAGTGGACAATTTGCTCCATGTTGCTACTCCAAATCTTGAAGAGGTGATTTACTCTTCTCAGGTGGAGAACTTGTAGGGAAGAGCAACCTTACAATTTTCTTCTTATTTATTTTTCTGAGAAAGGACTGGTCTACCTCTTAGCTGGATCTTCAGTCTAACCTCAGATCCCAAAGTGTTGCAATAGCCATGCAACACCACATTTCCTGCAGGCCATTTTAGGTGGTCCTCTTCCACCAGGTCTGGCCTTTGAGGGTCCTGCCTCAGGAACACAGCTCTTGGCATGCCTCACAGTGCTGTATCCCTCCCCTGGGTTCAGCCCCACATCCTCAACCTGGCCATGTACTACCTAACCTCAATGAAGACTGATTTTTTGATGGAGCTGGCATTTGACATGACTTCTGAACTCCAACTTGAAATCTTTCCATTGCTATTACAGGGACACAACGTGAATTCTGATCATACATCCCCCACTATCCAAATTAACTCTTACACCCTTTTCTCTTAAACTTGTTGCACAAAATTGAGATTAGAAAATAACTTTGGTAGTGCAATATTGTCATGAGGCTTACAACACTGTGGGGTTTCTGAGGGCAAGGCTTGCCCTGTGTGTATCTGCCTTGAGTTCCCTGATGATGCAGTAGTCTTCACCTCTGACCCATTCTGTTTACTGCAAGATGAAACAACCATTTTCTTGGATTTTGCTTGGCTTCTGAGTAAGAAGGCCAATGATGTTGTCTGTATTTAGAAATGTAATTGAAGAAGAACAGGAAAAATGCATCAAGTAAAAATAACTGCGTACAAGAGTAGAGAACATACTTAACAAATTGCACAGAAATAGTAAATTGAGCAGAAATTCCACTGGAAAAAGGACAAAGCTCTTTATTGAACTCTGTAGATTCTAACTAAATCATTTCTAATAAATCCAGACCCTCAAAAGTATAGAAACATAACTAATTTGGGCCATTTTTTGTTAGCTTATGCTGTCATTTAGAGAACACATATGACTGTTCTTTACGTGTAACTGTTAGGATGGGCTTGCTCTTTTTCAATGCTCATGATTTTTTAACCTGTAATAACAATGTTTGAATCTCACAGAAATAAAATAGGATTTCACAGTAGCTATGCTCTTTGAACTAGAGAGAGTAAAAATGATACATATATATGTGACATATATATATATTTGGTGACAATCCAAATCTCAATATTCTTATAGTTTTAAGGCCAAAAATTAATATATATATATATATTTTTTTTTTTAGGCTGCATAATCTAGAGCACCATTTCACAGAGAGGTGTAGTTCAAGTACTTCTATTTCCAGTAAACTGTTGACTAGACATCCTTGCCAGACCACATCTCCCAGCTCACACTGTTAATGGGAAGAAGGTGAGGGTGCAGGGTGTAAGGTGGGAAATCCCCCATTATGCGTCATGGTACATGTAGCTTACTGACGAAATTCTCATGTACGCTAAGTAAGACATGGGGCAACCAAACCAGCGTAGCTGTGAGGCAGAACTTTTCTGACAGGAATGTGCTTTTTGTTCATATTTTGGAGGTTTATCTATTTCTTTAGTTTTAGCTTCAAACGTTTTCCCCACCCTTGAAAACCAAAGCTTGAAAACATCCTACATGTCTTACCTGTGTTGCCACAGGAGTGGCAATACAAGTTTCCACAGTTTACTCTCACTTCTTCTATTTCTAGAAGTTCTTAATCAGCCATTGAAATAATTTTTTTTAAAGGTTGTGATTTGGGTGATTTTCTAAATTACATTTGTAAAGCCTATATGATATTAAAAAGACCCTCGGTACAAAGTGTTCCTGCATGTTTTATTTGCTGATGTCTTCCCTAAAGAAACAGTGGGTGCCTTTTTTTCTTTTTATTCCTTTTCAACACTGATAGATTGTCTATTAAAATCAGATTGGCGATTACAACTCATTGCACACACGCCGTGGAAAAGCTGCCAGCTGGTTGCTGCAGAGCGTAGTGATATTTCAAGTAGTACACTACTGTGTGACACAGTAACTCAGTACTTTGCAATTAAACCCCAGAAACATTCAATCTTTCTCTGTTTGGATTTTTAGCTGAACCGAAAAATTTCCTAGTGCCAAAATGGCTGGAGAAGTTCTTCCTATTTTATTTGGAGTGAAACCCTTGTGTCCTCTGTGCTGAGCTAGGGCTCCAAAAATCCTGTAAAGCTCTTACAGAGGTCTAGTGGGTGGACAGCATTCACTTTCATATATTTCTGGGGAATCTCTGCTGGCTCTTGAAACCCTGGGGTAGCAAGACAAGGGATGGTCTCCCCCCATCAGGAGCAGCCTCTGGACGAGACCATGGGTCAGTGCAGAGTGAGCATGGGGAGCACCCACCCCAGACAAACCTTGTGCGACAAGGGCACGCCGCATCAGTTCTCAGGCAAGACACAGAGCAATGGCAGAGGAGGGAGTTAACCTCATTGGAGTGCTAATGATGGACCCGCAAGGCTGACCTCAGCACTAGAGTCCATGTGCCACAGATTTTGGGACAGCTTGGAGGGATGAGCCTCCTCCTCACATCTGTTTCTGTGCAGCGATCACATGGCAATAAAACTGAAGCTTCTGCAAATATTGTAACTCATCCTGCTGAAACAGGCTGCAGTGCCTGAGAAAGCTGGGGGGAGCCTCCAGCAGGCATCAGTAGGAGCTTTCAATTAACGTGGCAATAGTCCTCAGTTTTATATTCCTAATTAATGTAATGCTTCTGAACGGTGTCAGGCAGACATCAAAGCTCGAGGCTTACTGCGACAGCAGCCCCAGCACAGACACCACAAGGGGAAATTGTTTCCATTGCCATTAGCCATGGCTATTGAGCCTTCTCAGGATGGCTTGTTAAATATAGAGCTTCAAATACAAACCCAAGCCAATGAAAACAATACACAGAATGTTGATTACCTTTGGGAATATTCCCTGATCTTTAATTTCTTTAGATAAACAAGAAGGAAGAGATTTTCTGGATTTTTCAGATTGTTGGTCTTTTCTTTTTTAAGCCCGTGTCTTTTTTTTTAAGCATGTGTTAAAAGCTGATCTTATTCTTCCTAAAGCACTGTCCTGTGATTTTCAGAAAGAAGACCTGCAATAATAGGAAAAGAAAAATCAGTCAGCTGCTATTATCAGAAACCACCTCTCAAAATTTTTCTATTCTGTGCTAGGATCGTCCCAGAGCTCCCCACATATTCACAAGAGACATTGTGTAGATGCAGATTTTTGCCCCTTGCTTACTCATATGCAGTAATACAAGGCGTATTTTCACTTAAACTTTGATGAAATTGGTGTAATTGTGGAACGTAATAACTGCTGCATTCTACTTTAACAGAATAAGCTGAGAGGGAAAAAAAATAAAAATAAAAAAAAAAAAGAGGAATTTGATGACTTATGAAACTAACTGATCCTTTCATTTGATTTTCTCCCAATACTGGTGTTGTTTTGTCTTAGTTTGTTTGGGTTGGAATAGATTCTTTTTTAAAAAAAAAAAAAAGTGAGAAACAGCTCTGAAAGTGACATAATACTTCTCCAGGTTTGTAAGAGTAAGCCTTCTCACGCAGAGGGTCTTGTTGGTTTCAGAGGGAAATATACCTCCCCATTTTTCAGAAAACCTAAGAACCTCTTTATCTTCCAATAGAAAATGAAGGTAGAAAACTTGTCCATTTTGGAGGCCTCCCACACAGCAAGCTCCATAATCACACTCACAGAGTGGTGCATCCTGATGCATTATTCATCAAATACATTTGTTCAGATGATGTCATATACATCTCCCTAAAGGGCCACATTATTTAATAAAGGATTTTTATTTTCTGTTGGGAGGCTGCATGAGGATGTAGAGAAGTTTTACTGGGCTTCTGAGTCTTGTAAAATAGTATGGCTTTTTTTCAGGCAGTCCTTCTGATCCATCTGGGGGGCCTCTGTCTGTGTTCCTTGGTAGAAATGTTGGCTTCCTTACCAAACCTGATACAAGCATTATGCAATAAACATAATATATAATCCATGCATATTATATATAACTGTAATAATTAAAGTTCAAAATACACACGTGCAGTGTGGAGTTATGTTTCGTAAATTAATATACATATTACATTAACCCCATGCAGAATATCAAGTAAATCTGTTTCTGCTGCATACAAAACAGACATTTGAATGTGTGAAGCAAATAGGAAACATGTTTCCTAGTAAATTTAGAGACTGTATTTCACGAAGATCTCCATATGTCTTCTTAATTCATCTCATGTTTCTATGGTTGTTTGCATTTCTCCTCTCTTCTTTTTTGTCTCAGAACTGGTATGAGTTAGGCTGTTTGCAGGGACAGAGTCAAGACTGATCTCCTGTCTCTCCACATAGCCTTAGTAAAATTGTTAAAGTTTTAGCTTCCAAACCATTGTTTTGCGATTACTATCCTCTTTGGGGGAGAAAGGCATGTAGAAAAGGAGAATGAAATATGTGGTTTAGCCCTTGTGCAGAGATTCATACACTATATTTAGCATTAGTTGACTGTAAGTAAGGGGCCAGTGCAAAAACAAAGCAAACCAACCACCCTCTCGCCTAACTGCTGAAGGAGCTAGATCAGAAGACATTTTGCTAACTATACAGCTGTAGCACATGTCCTGTATAGTAAAAGAACCTGTACAATAGCCTCCATCTAATATCTAGAAAAAATGTTACCTCAGCTTTGGTTGTGAGGTAGATTTGTACCCAAGTGCACTGAGAAACCAAGAACTACTTCGCATTTTGCAGGTCATAGATTTTTAGCTAAAATTTAGTGTTGTAAAAAAAAATAAAAACTATGTCAACTATCCTGTGGGAGATGTTTTGTTTTCTAGGTGATTTAGGGACTAAGAATTTTTCCATAATATGTTAGATGAAAAAGATTTATTTAACTAGCAATCCCCCAGAGGTTTTGGAAATCCTATGCAGATGAAGCCTGTCTGCAGTTTTCATTCATCAGCACTGGTATGGAGCTACTGGTGGGCACAAATTAGCTGAGTTTTTCTCATTGCTTCTTCTTCTTCATTATGAGCAAATATGGAAATAACCGACACTGTATTTGCTAATGACGTCTACTCTTTTCTGTGGTCGTTAGCACATGAGATGATGTGTACCAAGAATTCTTTTTATGTGGGAAACTATAAACTGTTCTCCAAGGAAAAAGCACCCTTTCGGGCTTGGTTGAGGGTAACAAAAAAAAGAAAAAAAAAAGAAAAAAAAAAAAAAAGAAAAAAAAAAGGCTGGTGACCAGAAGATTTGGACTTTTAACACCGGCAATATTGAGCAGGTTAAGAAAGCACTGACCACCTATTTATTTGTAGATGTAGGAGTGCCTCCTTACAGGATGTCCATCCTGTTGTCATTGTAATACAGATTTATGCAGTGTTTTTGTTTTTGTTTTCACCCCCAGCACCCTACAATCATTTCATTATGTAGCATCAATAGCATGATTACTATTGCTATTACTGGTGTCCTTCACAGCAAAGAGACATAGGGTGAGCTGGCAAGTAAACCCGAACATCTATTATAATTTCTTTCATTGTGGAGACTGCATTTCTCCTCTCTTGAGTCAAAGTGCATGTTGTTGATCAGGCCTGCTCCACTTTAGACTGTGACAGAATGCTTTCTTCTCCTGGGTACCCTTCAAAATGGTTACAAATATGTATGCAGGCCATAGTGTTATAGTGTTGTTGCTTTGGAAATAAAACTGCCTTGCTGTTTGAAAAAAAAAAAAAAAAAAAAAAAAAAAGAAGGAAGAAGCTTGCCCTAAATACAACGCAACACAAGAAACCCATTTGGTACATTCAGAGAATAGATTCTGTGCTGCAGCACTAGGAGAGGAGTAACTCTAGGGGTATTTCCTCAGTGTCAGGTCCTTAACTACAACATATTTACTGGTGAATGTTGCTTTTGAAGTCCCAACATCAGAAGAGATTTGTAGTAGCAGCAATACCAAAACCACAAGCAGGTCAATTCAGAGAGGCTAACGTAAAATAAATAAATAAAATCAAATATGTGCATCATGTCTTCTTTCCTCAGTTCCTTTGTATTGCCTCTGGCTCAGGCCCACCCAGAAGAGTCTGAGCAGTGGTTAAAGTGTCATTTCTGAAAACAGGATATATTGCAAATCAGTTTCCCTCCTGTCAGACCTGATGCTAGCATGGAGCAGATAACGGTGAGAACTCACTTGGTTGAGATGGTCAACCTGAAATCTGCATCCAAGGCAGTGATTTAAATAAGAACATGAAGCAATATGATAGGAATCTGTTCTTGAAGCAAAACTTACCAGGCAGAAAGTGGGAAGGTGCAAGCCTAACCTATTGCTGCTGCAGTTTTCAGATTACAATCTTGTGGTCTCCTTGGGATGTCATAATATGCTTTGAACTTTGAGTGAAGCTATTTCCATATTCATTTGCTTACTTCCACAAGGACAGACACCAATAAGACAATACACTACAAATCATTTTGTTTAAAGTTACTTGGGGGGGGGGGGGGGGAAGAAAAGGGGGAAGAAGAAAGAAGGAGGGGGGAGGGAGAGAATATTTGGTCTGCTCTTAATTAAAACCAGCCGATGACATACAATGATTTGTCTGAAGCACTTCTGAGCTGTACCCATTTCTGTTTACACTTGACAGCTGTACATTCTTTCCTGCCTGTATTGTTTGAACTATGGCCAATGGTACAATCATTAAATCTTTGATAGTGTTTCTTAAATAAAAATTTGGCCTTTTTTTTTTTTTTTTTTTTTTTTTTAAGACAAAAGGAGAGGTAGGGAAGGGATAACTATGTTACATTAGAGAGGTTTGGATTTACTAAGTCATGCACTCTGTATTGCAAAATAGCGCCTCTGGTCATTTCTGGATTGGCTGTTAGGAGTTTTTTTCATGTTCCTCACATCTGCTTACAAAGAGAAATCATCATCCTGTGACCCTTTCCTCACAAAAGATGCTTGTTTTGGGTAGAGAATAAACCAGAGCATCCGTGATTACCGGGTCTAATTCTACACTCTGACTGAGAGGCAGAGGGTCTCAATGGATTATGACAAGTTTCCACTATGAACAGAAAGATTCAGATAAATAAATAAATAAATAAAAACACATTAAGAAAAACAGAAAAGTTAGATATGAGACATTCAGCTGTCAGTCTACCACAAATGGAGAAGCTGGAAAGTAAATCTTCGAGAAGGCCAAACATGTCCTATGCCCTCTCTCTAAACCCAGTCTGCAGCCTCCCAAATAGATGGCTCATTACAAATGGAAATGCTTACCTAAAAAGGAGAGAGAAAGACCATTAGCATATGCCTTATCCCTTAAGTCTAAGCTAAACCACAGAGCTGATTTGATCCAGATATCACCAGCTGTCCCCTGAACTTGCCTGGAGCGAGTTTTGTTGCCAGCTTTGGCAGAGGCAGTCAGACGATGCTGTATTACTAACCAGGGCTGTGCTGCTCCTTGTTGGGCTGAGACGCCAGAGATGCGTTTTGTTTGATAGACTGGAGCTTAGTCTAAATTCACACAGAGTAAACAGGAAGGATATATTTAGCTTCTGCAGCTTAGTGGGAGTGGGAAACCTTCACTTTACTTTAAAGCCCTGCAGTTGTCTGTACAAACTTGCAAAGCCCTCGTGATTACCCTTGAGCTCCCTAAGGCTGTATGGGCTGGAGGGGATGTCTAAGTCCTGCTGATGTTGCAGTGGTGCCTACTGCTCTGCTACCTGTCCTATCTTATGTGGAGACTGCCCAGGGGTATGAGGATGGGTTTATTTGTTAATTTAAATGCGCTGTGAAAGGGAATTAAAGCCTTAGATTTTGTTAGGCTGGATATGGCAGCACTTAACTGGCCTTAGCTGAATTTAAAGACCAGGACAAAAGGAGCAATAGTCCCTACTTTCACCATCTGAGTGCCTTCCTCCCCTACCCCTAATTTCCAGGCTTTCTGAAAAAAAGAGACTGCCAGAGATATGTACAAACATATTGCACAACACTGAATGCATTCAAGCAATGTCACAGCAATGCTGGGAAGGCACAGAGTCAGAACAAAGTAGAGTCCCTGCCCCAGGGACCTTCATGTGAGATTTTCAAAACTGCTCAGCATTGGCCTAATTGAAGTCAACTAGAACTTTTCCCTAATTTACTTTCAATATTAGTCCAAGGCCAAAATGTCCAAAAATTTCATTCACACTATACATTACTAATTCAATTATTCAATCAGCCTGAAATCTTGTTGAGGAAAAAAAAAAAGTATCAGCTGCTGGTACTGCTGGTATAATGCCTTGTCGTTAGAAGTAAAAAGTTGCCAATTTCAATGGATTTTCTATTTTTTCTTATTTTCTTCAGCGCAAAAACAAACAAACAAACAAACAAAAACTCCAGAGAAAATGCCTTTTCTAAGAAGTCACAGGCATGAGATAGACTGACTGACAGAAGAAACATTCCCAAAGGACACAAAAGCAATGGCTCCATCAGACACAGATGAGGACTGGCAGGAGGGTTCCTCGAGCTGCTCAGAGGTGACATCCATGTCATGGGATCCAGGTGTGCCCCCCATCACTGGTCCACACAAGGAAACTGGTCTCCTCCTTATGAGCTCTAGGTACACATTTTCACCTTCACTTGTACCAGGGGCACGACATCCCCATAAGCAGGAAAGGAGAAACCTTCAGTGTGTACCTACAAGCCCCCACTCTTCCTCGACGCTTAGATACCTCCCATAAGTCACTGGGAAGACTCATGCTCACTTCACCCAGCAGACTCAGCCTCATGCTCCCAGGTCTCTGAAGAAAACTTCTGGTGAAAGCTAGAGATGAAACATCTGGCAGGCTCCACATTTGCTGTAATAGTGATTATTTACATCCTGCATTAGGACTGGGATCTGGTCTTTTCAAAGCTGGATGGACTGTGCTGAAACCATCTATTTCTTGATTATGCCTGCCAGTCATACTGGTTCATCTGTAAACTGTCTTCCCAGGCTAGAGATTTGTATTTCCTTCTTTCTCCCTTTCCTCATTCTTCTAGCACCCAGAAACCTTGCTCTTTCAACATTACTACCTTCAACTTGCATAAATTTTCCCCCAAAACAGTCTACCAGTGCTGTGTCTGAGCAGTGATCTCTGCTTGAAACTTAGGGCAAACTCCATACACATATTAGTGAGCCAGTCCTGTAAAAATCTCTTTCATCATTGCATCCCGAAAACTGTTCTTCTACTCCACTGCATCTTTAGGGTTTTCACTGTGCAATTTAGATGCATGATTCTGATTCAGAAGCCATCTTCTTGCTTTCTCTGATGGGCCTTTCTCAGTGCTTGGAGAGGAGAGAGAGGAACCTTAGCTGTGAAAAGCCTCAACTTCTGTTTTGAATCACTAATTTTTCTCGTAGGAACCCGATC
Source organism: Anas acuta (assembly GCF_963932015.1). NCBI lineage: Eukaryota > Metazoa > Chordata > Aves > Anseriformes > Anatidae > Anas > Anas acuta. The sequence continues at coordinate 94,544,456 of NC_088979.1, read as the reverse complement.
ACCCGTGTTCATTACGTCTCAAGCATGGTTACCATCTAACTACATTGTGATTACTCTCGACTGATACAGGAACTCCAGAGACTCTCACCACAGGCCCACGTAAATACAAATAAATCAGCACAATTAAGAAAAATAAAGGAAAAAAAGGAAAAAAGAAAAAAAAAAAAAGATTGAAATCTCACAGCACAGCCTTTAAGAGGACTTTCTGGTTTCTCAGCCATCTATCATGTCCTTTCTAATTTGACTTCTCTCTCTCTTCTTCTGGAGGAATAGAAGGATATTTTAAAAACATCACAGAGCTGTTCCTTTTGGTTTCATTTGTGAGGATACTTCACTGACCTGCCCACACATAAAACCCACTGATGAGGGTCATCTTCTGTCTGTACCACTTTAGCGAGAGCTGATGCAGTTCAGGTACCTCCTAGATTAACACTCATTTAGGATTGTTCAGAACTGAGCAAGTCATGAGACACAAAGCCAAGGTCGACAAACAACCCTGTTCCATAGTGTCAGCAGGCAGCATGTGCCACCCCAGTTGGGATCCTCAGCCATGTAAGGGAGAGTGGAGTTATACCACAGTTATGCCTCGAGCAGGTGGGCCTGATGAGCAGGAAGATGAGTCAATCCAAGAGGGGTTGAAGGGGATTCCCTACAGAGCACTGATTCATCAATCACCAATTCTGTACAATAATTTCCACAGCAAGCCATCAGGAACAAACAGTTAAAGCAGCAAACAGAGGACTTGTGTCCAACACAAATCTCAAGGGGCACTGCTGAGTCATACTCAGGGCTTGGAAAAAAAATGGATGTCACAGCTGGATGCATTCAGCTAGGAAAGAAATCAAAGTAATGATCAGTTCCTAGTTCATGATATTTATTTGTAGTTCATTATTGTATTTATATTCCTCCCCGTGAGGGGTGTTCAACAATCAGACAGGCTGGCCCTTTTGGGGAAGTGCTTATCAGAGCCTCTAATGGAACACAAATGTACATGGCCCTCATCAGCAGGCAGGGAAGCCCCCGTAGCAGGCTAATACTGCATCACTTCCCCGAGCAGCTGGCATGCAATGGTAGCAGAAACTAAAGTCCTAGTTCTGCTCAGGCAGAGCAAAGTACATATATATATATATATATATATATGTCACAAATGCGTGTCTTAAAACAACTCAGCTGGGACAGTTTCCTGCAGTTTATGAGCAAGGAGTGTGAAGACAAGGAGAGAAACATGTGAAAGAAGACATAATGATACATGGTGTCCCCCATAGGAAGGGAAGACAGAGTCTAGTCAAGCAGCACAGCAGGGGTACACATGCCAGCCAACTTCAGATGCCTCATATAGACTCCTTAGCTGAGCGCCCCAGCTTCCCCCATCACCCTGGAGCAGAGGCAGGCCCCTGATCCAGGAGGTTCTCTATCACTGCCAGGAGGTCTGAGGGACCCAGCAGGATGCTGAAGTGCTTCACTGGAGCACCTCAGTTGGAAGTGCACAAGTTGGATGTACCTCTAGGTTTTATCATGCTGCTTTTTGTGTTCGGGGTGCTTTGCTAAATGAGGGACTCACATCCTCTGGCTGTGCCCTGTTCCCCAGGATGGTTTTCAAATCCTTTCTGTGTGCAAGGCTGGGGGCAAGGTCTAGTAAAGTGCCAGTTATCAGCCTATGGGAGGTGTTGCCTAGGCCTGGGGCTAGTGTGATTAGTTGTCCATATGCCTACGCTGTAAATGCAGGTTTCACTAACATGTGGATCCTGGGGATCAAAGACGTATGGGCAAACCCAGCCTAAACAGGTTAGCTGGGGGGATTTGCCCGTTTTTTCCTATAGCCTGACAGTACTCATAAAGACCGCCACATCAATAAACTCACGTTAGGCTGCACTGAATTACACAATTCAAAACAGAGACGTGTCTTATTGTGTTTAAATATTATTAAATCATCTCCCCCAGCTTCTTTAGGTCTATGCTAGTTTACACCAGCTGAGGATGTAGTGTGAGCTCTCAAGGAAGCTGCTTGCTCTTAAATGCAAACACATTGTCTGCTAAGAGCTCACAAGCTGAGGCAAAAACTCACCCAGGATCCCTATGATCTCCTGCTGCTGTTTAGCCTGAAGAACTAAGGTATTAATGTAATATGAAGAAATAAAATTGTGCATATTTTTAGCTGAGCTAGATTTCCACATCCCTTGCTTTTAGGAGTATTATATCAACACCTGTTACTTTTGCTCTAGTCATCATTTCCATCAGAAACTTATTGTTTCAGGGGTTTTATAACTCGTAAAACTTTTATAAGTCAGACAAAATGTGCTTTAGGAAAAAGCTGATCTTTCAGGTCTCAGTGCTGGAATGTGTTTTTATATGCAACAAATGTAAAAGAGAATAATGGTTGTAATGTCTTTTATTATATTTAGAAGGAGGAAGAACTGCAAATATAATCAGAAATCAAAATATTCAACCATTAATTTTACACAGAGAGTCTGGGCAACTCTCACAAAATATCAGTCAATAGACAGCAAATAAAATGGAAGCCAGACAGTGGGGAAATTCTCATCCCTCACTTCCGAAAAGCACTTAAGTGCATACTTAAGTCCATCCTTACTGCAAAAGACATTTAAGCATGTATGTAAACCTCTCTTGAAAAAGGATTGCTCCCTGTAGTGTGTGCTGTGAGCCCAGGAGCCATCCCACTCAACTATTTACTAATGCTCTTGAAATTACTCACGGGCATAAATATTTGCAAGAATGGGGCCTCAGTGAGGATCTGCGTCTATATGAGGCATTATGGCCAAATTATGCCAATCTAAAGAAAAAATGCTCCCAGACTTGCTGTCTCCACCGGAGAGCTGTTACCAACACAGCATGGAGTGGCTTCTGCTGCCCAGATGGCAGGGACCAGGAGCATGGCCCCTGGCAGCCAGCCACATCTCTGAGGGGTCTGATGCATCTCTTGGGAATGCATCTCCAAACGAATCCTGGGAAGAAGAAAGCACTTCCATGGCTGACGACTGCTTGCAGAGGGACCAAAGTTTCTCTAAACTCCTCTATCCCCATTAACAAAGAGAGGATTGAGGAGTAGGTGCCTGCTGGCTGAGACACCAACAGTATCTGCTGTGGAAATGAAAGGAAGACCTCATGGTTTCATGGAAGCACAATGGCATATGACACTCTTCCCCCAGTCATGATTTCAACGGCTCTAGGCTGACCCAGCCCCAGCTTATATCCACATTTGAACACGCTGGCAAGACACCCTTAAACCTGACAGGTTATGATCTCACTTTTTATGAAAAAAATAATAACAATAATAATTTGTTTATGTGACTTTGTCTTGCAGACTTTTGAATTAGTTAAAGAAGCAACTCAGCACAGTCACAGATAACCACACAAGCACTCTTCTTGGGGTGCAGCCAGTGTTGACAAAGCCTAGATAAAATGATAAATCTAGTGCAGATTAGCTGTTACTCAAAGAGAAGTAGCCAACTTGACTCTGAATCTGAGAGCATCTGTAGTGCTCCTTAAACCTTTGCTAAATTTGTGTTTGAAGTCTCACGTATCCATTCCCCAGTTTTGATTTTCTCAGCATTTGGAAGATTCGATAAACACCTCATGACTGTGTGCTTTTACAGCATTCCCTAGCAGGAATAGCAGTTGGCATGACTTCTTGCAGGCATTTCCGTACCTGGGAGAACTCATATAAGGCATTTTGCAAGTATTTTGAAAATATTGGGTAGTAGAAAAAGCAAACAAGAAACATAGTTTGTAGGTGTGGCCTGCAGCTCTATCAGGCTTCTTTCTCTAGTATGGGGTGGGGAACATAAATTTTGGTCTGGTTAAAATTCACTTGTCTGTTCAATTCCCTGTCAAACCTGCCTGCTGCTGGATACCTACCCAGAAAAGCTTAAAACCTGAACATTAACGCAAAGCTTGTGACATTATCTTAATGCCGAGGACGAAACCATCTTTCCTGTTCCTAATTCAGCCCATGTGTTAGGCTGCACAGAGCGAGAGCTGGCGCTGAGCAGGAGCTGCTAACGAGCCCTTTCTGAGGGCAGGAAGCAGAGGAAAGCCTCATCACCTACGAAAGCAGCAGCAATGTTTATGGGCAATGCTCTTCTCCCCATGGCCAGCTGCCCGTCTCTCCCCAGCACTGGGTCGGTGCTGGGGGCTGGCGGTGGCCCTGCTGGCTCGCTGGGGCTCACTCCAGCTTCCTTCCGTGTGAGGGCTCCGGCTGCCGATGCTGTTTCTGGGCAAACGGCCACGGCTGTGATGTTTGCGGCAGATAGGCTGCAGCTGGGCCGGGGGGGCTTTGGGCAGGCAGCGACGCGGCAGCTCCCCAGCCTCCGATTCCTGGTAGAAAGGGCTTCCTCATCTCTTTCAGCCTCTTTTTTTTTTTTTTTTTAATTACTTTTTAAAAGAAACTAGGTGCTGCTCAACTTCTAGGAAGCACAGAAGTGATGAAGATGTAGTGCATGCAGGAGGGCAGCCCAGCCCGTACACCTTAACCCCTGCTCCCCTTCCTCTAATGCAATAAGTGGCACTTTCTCTCCTTTTCGTTAAGATGAGCATCAACTGTTCATCCTCCTGTCTTTCAGAGCTGTGTTTCTAGAAGCCAAACATTCAGGGCTGCTAGCTAAACAAGCAGGAAGCCTGTCTGTAACTGGTTGAACTGAAAGGAACGATGCCAAGGAAGAATTTATCTTCTGTGTTATCTCCTAATTTAAGATCCACTCTGGCAAAACTTCACTTCTAAAGCTTAAGCTGCAATATCAAGCTGCAGGTATTCAGCAGCTGAGGAACCAGTATATATATATTTATATATATGTGTGTGTGTGTGCGCGTGCACCATATGTATTCATGTTTATGCAGTTTTCCACTCAAAGCAGTCAGCGGAAATGAAAACCTGATTTTGCAAGGCTTCCACTGCAAAATTAAACATTCAATTTTTCCTTAAGGGAGTTTGCTGGTTTATTCACTGGGAAAAAAAGAAAAAAAAAAAAAGAAAAAAAAAACACCACTCCTAGAATGTTGGGTTTTTTTTCTTCTTCTTTTAAAGTTCAAAATATCTTGCCTTGAAAAAGAACTAAGCTATGATGGGAAATACAACTATTCATTTGGGATAGAAGATGGGACCAGCAAGGTGAGAGAGAATAAAAAGAAATCAAACAGAAAAAGCAAACTGAAGTGAGGGATTTTCAGTTCCTGTGTGTGTCCATCTATTTTTATCCTAGAAGGAAGCCTCTTAACATAGCTATGTTTTCTTTCACACTACTCTCCTCCCTTTGCAAGACTTCCAGAATCCATCTCAGCACCTGGTTTTTCCCTGAGTTTGATGTGTTATGCCTACAAGGCAGGACAAATTTGGCAGCTGTTGCACTGGAAGCAGAGGGGGAGCAGAACAGCAGCAAAGCCGGATACTTCGTACATCCAGGGGCACCAGAGGGATGTCATTTATTTCTTTTGCTTAGGATTCTGCTGGCAAAGCTGACTGCTTTCTTTTGGCCTTGACTGGGACATCTAGACAGTGGGAAAAGTTATTTTTTTCTTTCTCTTTTGGATCGTAAATGTATCCTTGCTCCTAATACTTCTGTTGCTTGTGTTCTTATTTGGAGAAAGTTTTTCTTTTTTTTCTGAGGCGAGGAGACAAAGGAAAATTTTGGCTGGAGCTAAGTGTTCTTAAAGCAGAAAGGAAGCAGAGTCTGAGGCACCAACAGAACTTCAAACATTTTTCCATTTGCAAAGCAGCATATGGCCAGAAAGGAAAGGCAGCATCCTGGTCCCACTGAAGTTGATGGGGAATGTGCCACTGACTTCCATGGGATGAGAGATCCACCTGAGAAACCCAAACTCTCTGTTCTGCTCGCGATAAGTATGACTATCAGTTATGTGTTATGTGTGTAGCTGTAGCAGCTTGCAGTTCCAGCAAACAGACAGGATGCCCTCTGTCTAAGGGGCTGTGCAAGCCCAGATCAAAGAGATCATTGCCCCACAGAACTTGAAATCAAAGCTTATTGCTCATTTAATGGGTTATGGAGGAACCTCGTGGTGAAGGCACACCCAACCTGTGCCCTGCTGCAGTCTTTGCTAGCTGTGGTATTTGAGAAACGGCCACATATCTAAGCCCACCTGTGCTGGATGAGAAGCAGAATAGGATGCCACCACTCATTCAGGGTCATGTACAAAGAATCAGACATGGACAGCTGATACCTGTAATCTAGGAACAGCACACTCAGATTTTAGGGGAAAGTCTCTGATTGATCACAGTGGCTTGCGTTCCCTCTCCAGAAATAGCATTTCACTTTGCTGGGAGCCTCGGTAAATCCAAGCCCTAAATAATTCTCCTGCAAGGTGAATCTAATGTTTATAACAATGAGGTCCTGGGAAAATCAAGCCAATCCAAATACGTAATGCTGCAACAGAGTATAACAAGCACTCAATTTAGAAATATGTTCAGAAGAGAAAAAAGTGTTCCTTAAAAGAAGAACTTGGAAAGCTAAAGAAAATTTCAATAATTTAGTGCTACAGCAACAGATGATTCAATATCAAGGGGAATACCATCTTTATCTTTGGCATCAGAACCTCCAAATTTAGGCTGAGAAGATGGAAAAATAAAAATGGTTGTAATCAGAATCACAAAAGGAAAAAAGCCTTTTAAACTCGGTCGAGATGTAACTTGGCTGGAAATGAAACAAAAAGAGTAGAACCCAAAAGAAAGAAATTCAAAATGGAAAAGCTCGAAGCAAAGTTCCTTCAAGCATGGGTGGCCGGGGCCACGTGAGGAGACATACACATGTAAACAGCTTTTCATAAAGTCATACCTTGCCCATACTCATAACTTTCATCAGACATTTTCTACCAGGAACAGTGGTTCCCCGAAGAAACAACAGAGAGCTTCAAACACACCAGTTAGGATAGATGGTCCCAAAACAAAGAGAAGTCCTGATTTGGAGAACTGAGACACATGTTTACTTGCTGAGAGAAGGACTGGCATGGTCAAATGAATTCATGAAGAAAACAGTCAGTTCCAGTCAGCTGCCCCCATCTAATACCGAGGGACTAGAAATCACTCTGTTTCTTTTGTCCCAGTAATTCCTTCAATGAAGTTAATAATGATGAACTCTCAGAGACTAATCCTATTTCTCCTGGAGAAACAGGGTTCTCTTAGAGAAATAGGATTAACCATAATTCCCAGTATGAAGCCACGGCTGCTTAGGTAGGTAATGGCTCTGGATGTCAAAGGAAATGCAATAATCTCCTTACACGGGCAATTCCCAGACACTTGGGTGTTTGTTGCCTGCATGCAGCTATTCCCTGCAGCAGCAGCAGTGGCAGCAGAAAGTGTTCTGATATCTGGGTAACTTTTGTGCACCCCTGTGCAAAAGAGTCTGCAGACCTTTAATGACTTCTTTCCCTTTCCCTTTCCCTTTCCCTTTCCCTTTCCCTTTCCCTTTCCCTTTCCCTTTCCCTTTCCCTTTCCCTTTCCCTTTCCCTTTCCCTTTCCCTTTCCCTTTCCCTTTCCCTTTCCCTTTCCCTTTCCCTTTCCCTTTCCCTTTCATTCTTTTTCTTTTTCTTTTTCTTTTTCTTTTCTTTTTCTTTTTCTTTTCTTTTCTTTTTCTTTTTCTTTTCTTTTTCTTTTTCTTTTTCTTTTTTCTTTTTCTTTTTTTCTTTTTCTTTTTTTTCTTTTTCTTTTTCTTTTTCTTTTTCTTTTTCTTTTTCTTTTTCTTTTTCTTTTTCTTTTTCTTTTTCTTTTTCTTTTTCTTTTTCTTTTTCTTTTTCTTTTTTCTTTTTCTTTTTTTCTTCTTTTTTTCTTTTTCTTTTTTTTTCTTTTTCTTTTTCTTTTTCTTTTTTCTTTTTCTTTTTCTTTTTCTTTTTCTTTTTCTTTTTCTTTTTCTTTTTCTTTTTCTTTTTCTTTTTCTTTTTCTTTTTCTTTTTCTTTTTCTTTTTCTTTTTCTTTTTCTTTTTCTTTTTCTTTTTCTTTTTCTTTTTCTTTTTCTTTTTCTTCTTTCCCTTTTCCTTTTCCTATTCCTTCTTTTTTTTTTTTTTTTCATCCCACAGTGTGGACTGCAGCCACCTCAGCAGCATTAAGGCAGGGATGTTTTTCCTTCTCATGGTGAAAAAAAAAGAGGTGGAGGGAGGCCTGCATCTGGATTCTGTCCCCATCACCACCCCCAGTGTGTAAGATGCAGCAGTTCAGGGGGAACAGTGCTGATGAGAAGGGTGTGTAGGTTCTGCGCTCCCTGCAAGCTCTTTAGGATATGGAGTAAAATGTCTTCTACAGGACAGGGTGTCCATGTTTCTCATAAAGCAGGCTGGCAACCTCAGGCAGGAAGACCATCAGATGGGGCCGTTAAGGAGGGCTTCTGGGTTCAAGGAGTTTGCAGGCAAATCTGTCATAGCCACTGGTTTCATAAGGAAGATGTGTGTACAAGAAACTGAAGTGTGGGAGTCGTGTCACTGAGGGAAAGAATGACTGCAGAGGGGCTGCAGAAACATCTGCGAGAAATCCTCATGAGTGGCACACACCCATGCCTTCCCTAGCTGAGGTTATCTTTCAGTCATTTTCTCCCATCTCCTCTGGGCTTTTTCTCAGGCCTGTCAGGGCCACTGGAGAAAATTGCCGTGACTTCTGAATCAGCATTCATATGTACTGGCCCCTGTGGAGCACAGCAGTTGTGTTTCTGGAGAAATAGGCTGCAATCTTCTTGCCTTTCCCCACTTCATCCTCTGTAATTCCCTCCCTCCTGCTGTGGGATGGGATGACTTCCACAACACCATTTTGGAGCCATTTTCCTGCTCCATTCCCAGAACAGTGGGCACTGGGTAACCTAAGAGCAGCTGTACTGGGTCAGACCTAAGGGCTGTCTACCTGGTAACCTACTTCCAACATGACTAGGAGCAGATGGTTAGACACATGTCAGATGTGGTACCTCCTCCGCCTTCCTGTGTGTGGGAACTTCCTGAGCCATCCTAGAACACCGTTTTAACTACCACAAAGCCAATCAGGCTTAGCTTCTACGAGTCCATGTAAGCTTTCTTTGAAATCATTTGCAAGTGAATTGCGGCACTGAGTTTCAGGGTTTATTAACATGTCAAGTAATTTTTCTGTTTATTCCTCCCCTTGCCTTTGGCAGCTTTTGGGTTGCTTCTTTCAGATCATACAGTTTATAGCACAGTGCAGGTCAGCTGGTGACAGCAGCCATAAACCTGACCACAAAGGTTCTGCAACGCCACTGCTGGGGGTTTGCACCACCTGCAAGTCTGTCTCCTCTACCCCTCCAAATGGCTTCTGGACTCCTGTTTCTCAACAGCAAAATCCCTGGCTGCTAGCAGCTGACCCAAAATTTTGGAGAAAAAAAAAAAAAAAAGATTAATAAACAACAACAAAATCAAACAATATTATATTAATAGCTTAAAAAAATGAAAAGTCAAGGGAAAATCAGTCCATAACAGCTGTGCTTTGACTCAGTGGCTGACTCCTACTTCCAGTGGGACCTTTCCTAGGGACTACTGATGGCCTACATTGGCCTTTCCCCCCACCCCACCCTGCTCCTCCCTATCAGCTCATCAGGCCCTTGAATGCAGTCACAATCATATATTCGGCTTGCTGACATCATGAACTTGTCAGATGACCCCTTCATTTCAAATTTGGAACCAAATATAAAGCCATGCTTCAGTCACTCAAAGGCAGAGCAGGATGGCTGGCAAAGAGAAAAGAGTAGGAAAAGTCTGTGAAGAAGAAGGAGGTATGAATTCAGAGGGTTCAAGGAGGGTCACAGACATTTCCAATGGCTGTTTTTCTCCTCCCTGAAGCGTTGCTCAGCTCAGCAAAGACAGAAATATAGCAGGGAGTTGGGCATGGTCCTGATCCTACCATACACTCTTCAGATCGTATTACAAGAGCTGAACAAAAGCCATTCTTTATTCACCTTAGTCAGGCAGCAGGTATAGAGGAGCTTTGCTTCTTCACAGCATTATTCCTTGATTCTGCTTATTTTCCTCTTTAATATCTGTTGTTGTTGTTGTTGTTGTTGTTTTTGTTTGTTTGTTTTTGTGAGGGTTCTTCTCCCTGAGCATCACTGCCCCAAAGATGGACACCTTGTACCTTCCAGTCAGATAAACCAGTGTCGCTGAAGTGGAAAAGCCCATTTCTACAGGGTTAATACTATTACTCTTGTTAATTGCTTTTACTATTTTTTTTTCTAAGTTTGTGAACTGAGTTCAAGAGGGAAGGGTTGTAATATTTTGTGGGTTCTCTCCTCTTTCATTTTAAATTTCAATACTTCAAAATTTCTGCACTGAGAATTTCACTACCCCCACATTTCCCTCTCTTTTGTAGTCACTTTCCACAGCTGCTGCTGTAGTGGAGATTTATAGTCATGAACATCTAAAAAAAACCTTTGCCCTGCCCAGCCAAACAGTCCCAGCAAGCACATCCTACACGGGAGTTCCTCCCCAGAAACACTTCCCTGTGGACACTGGAATTTGAATGCTGCCCTCAAAGCTCAGCTTAGTACTGGTCTCACTGGTTTCTCTGGGAGCAGAGCTGAAACACTTTGGAAAATTCCTTTATTCAGCTCCAACAGCAGACTTTGTCCAGTTTTGTTGGGCGGGTCCCAAACATGACAATTTAATTAGGAGGTCTAGACCCTGCATGCTTATGCTTACACCAAAGTGCCTATTCCACATATCCAGCGGGACCAAGAACAAGTTCTTCTATCAAAGCCACGTAAGCTTTTTGACATCCTGTGCTAAGGTAGCCAAGTGGAAAAAGTAGGCTGCCTGTCTAGTCTCAAACACAGACAGTAGCCACATTCTTGCAGGGAGCCCAGAGCATGTTCAAGAAACATAGGGAGTTTAAATGAAAAACTGTTGCTGTCCCAAAATGGAGCTGTTTGACTTGGAATGGAAAGCTTAGTCATCTGTCCTGCAGGGGTTTGCCCAGCTCCTTTGGTCTCTCCATCTGTCTGATTTACTCCTTCATTTTTTCCATTCTCTTCCCTACCTTCTTCTTCAGGGTCTCAGACATCAAAGTGCTGGCTTTCCATTGTGATGTCAGCAGTCACACAATGCCCACTGCATTTCTTCTCAATTTTGAAAGAGGGCATTGGGGGGACTGATGCTTTACAATGGTATTCTTATGCCCACATGACATATGGAAATGTTTAGGAAGAAAATAATTTTCAAATGGCCCAATTGTCGTTGGTTACACTGCAGAACCAGCATCAATCCTCCCTCCCACTTTGCTAACAACTCCTGTTGCATTTGGTTCCTATAATTAGGAGGTAATTATAGGCTTTCAATGACCTCCTTTGTGTTTCAGGGAATATCATCTAGTATATAAGTTATTCCTATTTCATCAAGTAATAAGGTAAGTGTTAGGAGGCTGAAGTTTTTGGCAGAGGCCTATATCCTACCAGTGCTTATGTTTGGCTGCTATATGTGACTCATTAGATGGAGGTGGGTAGGTGACATCATCAGTAAAGGGAAACACATGATAAAGTGAGGGTTCAAGGTTTTAAACTTCAGCTAATAAAATATCCAGACAAAGAGGATTAGAGCTTTGTTTGCAGGAAGAGAGAGTTTGCCTCTGTCAGGAGCAGGATAGCCCAAAGAGAATAAACTAAATCTTTTTTCTTCCTTCAGCAAGCAGTTTCTTGTCATACTGGAAAAAAGTAAGAGAGAAAAAAATAATGAAAAAGAAACCATCTGCTTTTCAAAAGGATGTAGCCATTACCTCAGTTTGTGCATTACAGAAGCATTTTTAAATCAAGCAAACTTTCTGTTTTATATCCAGGGTTTGGATTTCCTTTCCTTAAAGACATGGTGTGATGTAGATCTAGACAAAACAGAAGTTGTTTTAGTAGCTTAACAAGCGGATCAGCATGCACAAGTCTACTCTACCCAGGGACTGAGTTGCTGCTACTTCGCATTGTCGTGGGCAGTCCTAAATTACAGGCCTACTTCAGCTGGGTATTAGCAAGATCTGAGTGTTTGCGGCTGCAGGTAGGAATGCCAGCATCCCCACCCTGCTGCCCTGTGCTGAAGGGAAGGGTGGAAGCAAGGCCCTGCAATCCCTGAGTCCACCGACACGAGGACACTCCAGTGCCTGGGCCTGGCTGACCTTGCTCCCGGGGAGGGCAACAAGGTACCACGGGCTTCCCCAGGGACTGCAGGCACTTTTTTTTCTATCAGAGAGCATGGAGAAAATGACACGGGGTGAGTGCAGAGACAACTCTTTGTCCTGGAGTACAGTCAGCAAATGGTCTTTGGGAAACCGTGGTCAAACATAAAGCAGGGCCTTCCCAAGCACCTTTCCAAATGCAGTGGCTGGTCACTTGCAGCTGTTAGACTGGATCACACGGGGGAACAGTCACAAACCTTCTTTGTTATTGTTGGTTTTGTGCCAGAGCTGACAAAGCTTGGTCTGAAACATCCGCCGACACGATAGCAGTAGCCTCTTACAAATGCTGTTTGGAGCTGGCCTGCAGACCCGGGTACACAAGGCTCAACTAAAACCTCACTCAACAGAGACTCAGCACATATGCCACCAGTACATCCAGGGGACACGCCAGCTTGACTCATCCCCACGCTGTCATCATGCTGGTGCCCCCAGCTACACCATGCTGGCTGCCCCAGAGCTACAACAAAAGGTTGCAGTGATGAGCAAAGGTGACAAACAGCTCCTACAAGTTAAAACCAGATTTGTAAATGCTATCCTACCCAAAACTCTCAGATCACTTCTCCACACTAAAGAAGGATGTTATAGCAGATATGACAACTCTAATGGCTTGTTGCCATAGGGAATAGGGGGTGACCACATTCCATATTTCAGTCCATGAAGACTTCGGGTGCTCCCAAGCCCAGATACTGAACAATGGCTTGCTTACATAGGCTCATCACTGTGCAAGGCAAGCAGTTTTACCACCTTTGCACTCTAAAGGTTTCACAGCTTTAGCATTAAAATGCCTCACATGAAAGATTCTTCACCTTTTCTTTCTCCACAGTGTAAGCCACAGCTTGTGGAAGCCAAAGGCTTCAAGCCTGATACAGAGCCAGATTGCCAGAGCTCTTGGCAGCTGAGGTTTAGAAAAAACAAATGCACAAACCCCAAAACCTCCCCCAAAAACCTATGTGCACTGCAGTCTGCAAAGCAAGGGTTGAACTGCACTGTTCTCACTGGGGGGAGGAGAGGAAACTGCTTATACCACTGTAGTTAGTGCAGTTAATGACAGGATTTAAAGAAGAAAGAAGATAATTACTACTATGATATGTTGGGCAGGCTCTAAGACCTGTTGCTGACTCCTTCTGTGACTGGAACAGGGATTTCTTAGCATGTCATCTGCCTGTATAGAGATTTTCCCTGAGAGAGCTAAATCTTCCCCCACAGCAAGTAAGGGTGATAGTAGATCCTACAAAATATTGTATATTGTTTTCTTACAGTTTGCATTAAATTGATATACATGCTTAGGTCACTGGTTTATGCCATCCTAGGCACTAGAAGGCTTCCATTTAACTTCTCCACTTCCATGCTTGTATTTCACAGTATGGTGAATTTGGAGAGGTTTTACCCTATGCTAACACATTACTAAGTCTTGTGTGTCACTAGTGATTGGATTAGCATTTGGTTTTGCATTTGTTGGTTAGAAGCTGCTCTCACCTAAAGTATCAGCATCTCACCTTGTAAATCAATGAACTCATTCTCCAGTCTCACAGTAGAAAAGAAACATACATACCATTCTGATTTGTGATTTTTTTTTTTTTTAACTAGCAATTTATCACACTTTTCATAAAGCACATATTTGTAATGAGAATTGGAAACTGATCTGCCTCCCCTGCCCTGTATCTATACTTTCTTTTGTGGGCTGCAGGATGTTTTTCTGTGCTACTGAGGTATCACACTGCCTCCCATACCTGCTCACGTCTTACAAGAACTGAAACCAAAGGCTGTTTCCTGACACCACAGCAACTGAGCCTGAAGAAAAGAAACTATCAGATGTTTCTGTGTAACAGCTGCATGTCAAAAATAGTAGACAAGCCAACAGCTTCACTATACTACAAGCATAGGAAGCATACTGCCTCTAAGAAACATGTTTCTCATTTATTGGAAGTGGGCAAGTGAGTCTTTTTTCCATAATCACATACGAATGGGAACTGAAACTTTTAGGTACAGAGATCTACATTTGGCATTAAAGATGTCTTTCTGTTGCTCAGCCACAGTGGTAGAAGATACAGCCTGGTCATCAGGCATGTCTTTTTTGACCGAATGAAGAATTGCTATTGTATTTGTTACTACAGGATTACAGATGTTTGTGTGGACACATACAAAAGTCTGCATAAATAAGGCTGAGGTTTACTTAACCACATCCAGCTTTAGGAGGACCTGGCTGAGTGTAACCCAGGCATATCGAGCTTTTGGATCTTGCCCAGAAAGGGACAAAATATGAACTTGGAATTAGGACAGAGCAGTCGCAGTCATCAGGAATTTCCCTGTGTGTGGTTTGAAGAGGGCAACTTTGCTATCATTAGCTGCACTTCCAACCCTCCACTTCTAAGAAGACTATTTTACAGGTATTGTGACAAACCTTTAAGATGAAGGCAACAAGCGGTGTGTAAAGCCTTATAATTACAAGGCTCTGAGCTCCTTGAAGGGATTCTGGTACCACAAGAGCCCCAAAGGCAGTGTCCTGGTATGAGGCTGCTCATACAGTTATTATCTGCTGCTGTTTCCCAATATAGCAAAGTTCAGATGTCTACATGATATGTTTGCAGCACTCTGCTGTCTGCATCATGCTTTCAGCTGCTCTAGGGAAATTTTCAGGGATGTTGTTGGACTGAATTTAGACACACACACACACAAAAGAATGTCCAAGCAGCTCACTCAGTAAAATGGCACTCTGCCCCCTGAGGAAGGGTGTCTGAGTTTGCCTTACTCCTCCCCCCCTCCCCTTTCCCCCCAGTTAAAGAAGGGAATTTTTCTTTAAGAAATCATGCCTATGTCACAGATTTTAGACAGTTGTGTGGCACAGTGAATGATTTTTTTCCTCCCCCAGATGGTGGGAAATTGTTCTTTAACAGCCTCCCACTTGGTCAGTACATGGGTGGTTCATTGCCAATGAAAACCCAGGTGCTGCTGGATTCTTGTTAGTGATTCAAGCAGCAGTCTTCCCTCTGAGTCAAGAGAAAACCAATACCCCCAGAAAGGTTTTAATAGGGGCTCCATTGCAAATTGCTCAGACAAGACATGAAGTAGAGGTCCTGACCATGTCTAGTCATTAAAGATCCCATAGTGCTGTTTGCAGAGGTAAGAGCACGAGTCCTCAGCTACTTTCCATTCCCTTCTGCCTATGTCTGCCCTCCCTCACCCCCTAACATTGATGTAATTGTGTGCTGTCTTAAGTGATTTGGGACAGATCTGCATTTTAGCAGATAAAGCCTTGCAAGGGTATTGTTCATCACTTGCTAGCTTCCTACTCCAGCCTGCTAGGTTTTGGACAATCTTTCATGTGTGCATGTATACACAGGCAACATGAACACAGATCAAGCAAGTCCTGTCCTGCATTGCATGGATGCTGGGGAGGGAAGCTGAATGCAGAAGTCTCAGCCCTAAGCAATCTCTCTAACAGCAGGTACAGGAGCCTCTCAATTTTCTGAGCCCATGCCTGTTCAGCCAAGCAAGTACTAAATATCTTGCTGAGCTCTGACCCAGAAAGGTACCAGGGTCCATGCCTGGCCACTTGTCTCTAGGGGAAGCTGGACTTTGAGAGGGAAGAGAGTACAGCCAGCTGCCACCTCGACACGTGCTGGGGTCTGCTGGCACCACAGAGTGCCTCCTGGCCTTGCTGAGCTCGGCTTCCCTGTGGTCATACCCTCTGACCAGGCCTGAAGCCACCTCTTCTGCCCAGGCAGTTGCACAGCATGGTCTTTGTGAAGGAGATGCCACTCACTGCTGTGGGCTCAGGACTCCGTGGTTACATCCCCGTGGGATTGCGGTGACCAGATGAAGCGCCTCACCTCACCTCGCCCCACACTGCCGTGCGTGTGAGTGCTGAGAAAGCGGCAGGGCTACGTGCCTGCCCGCCCGGCAGCGAGGCTCGTTTCCTCTGTCCCACCGCACAGGTTTCCCCTGCCTGAGAGATACGGCCTTCTGAAGGGCGTCTGCAGCGCCGTGCGGCGTCCCGCAGGGAGGGAGGGGAGGGCTCGCGCAGACCACAGAGAGAGACCGTGGTGTTCAAGCCAGGAGGCACATGTGTATGACAGTAAACACCTATTTTGCAACAAGGCTGGTTATGCTCAGTAAAAGAGGAGAAGCTGGTCTTCTGCAGGCGGCTGAGGGGGATGCAAAAATATGATCTGACCTTGAATAAACTGCATCCCGTTTCCCTGTAGTGCCTTTTGACCCCGCACTGGGATGTCAGTATGGTGTGGCATTTGCTCTTAGTCCTCACACTATTCTTGGCCTAGATGTGGAAACTGAATTCAAATGTAAAAGGGGCTTTTTTTGATTTCCTCTCCACCAAAAAAAAAAAAAAAAAAAAAAAAAAAAAAAAAGATGTCTTTATATAGATATTCTCTGCATCTGGCTACCTCACCACAAGTTACAGGAAATTGGTTGGCTGCCACTTAACACAGCTGTTAACACTTTGGACTAGCAGTAGCCATTGTGCTGATGCTGGTTTAAATGAAAAGGATGAGGTATGCGATGGTTAGAATAACAACTGTCTCATGTTCCACAAGGAATATAGACAACACTGGGATATGAGCCCCGCGTGCCTTACCCCGCTGCTACAAACATTACTGGGGATGTATAATTCTGCTTCACAGCTCTACCCAGCATCAAAGAGATTCCAACACATTAATAAAATGTGTCATAACAACCTGATGATACAGGATCGTTATATAAACATGACTAATAATTATGGCAGTGTCCGGGGACCAAACAAAATCAAGACTGCACTCTGTACAAGGCAGCAGAGTCAGTCCCAGAGAGTTTTGAATGTAAACAGAAAAGATGGATGAAGGCTGGGCGGGAAGGGAGTCAGTCCTGATTGACCAGCTGAGGGAAAAAAAAAAAGCAGGGAGAGCTCTAAGCACCACTGCTGATATGGACTGAGATCTCTGCAGAGTTCTTAGAAGCAAATAATGAGAGAAATTGTTCTTGTGGGAAAGCTCAGCTTCTCAGGCCTAGGCTAATCACAGCACGATCCATATATCCTTTGGTATGATTGTCGACAGATTTCTTTACAAGTGATTGTTGACTTGATTTCATCAATACTGATGACATTTTGGAAGATCTGATTGTAGAAAATTACCTTCAGTCAGATGATTAGGAATTAATTCAGTTCTCTTAATAAGATTCTTGATATAAAAAAGGAAAAATTTGACAAAGTTAGGGACCTAATGATTGAAGCCATCTGGATGCAGCAGTTCATACTCCAACACGCAGTCTGATGTGCTTAATGTACATAAGCCATGGGTGCAAGCAAAAGAGACAAGGCAACAGTGCAGAAAAAGGCAATACTCCTACTACAAATAACCAGCTCAAGTACAGAAAATAAGGAATGACTAGAGAGTCCATGTGAAGTGAAAAGTGGGACCCAGCAGCAAGGGAAAGTACATCTTAGAGGTCAGAAGTATATACATAGAAAGAAAATTATCAAAAATCAAGCCGTTTTAGATCTTGCAAAGGAAATAAAAACAGTAACTTAACGTTCTTCAGTTATATAAATAAAAAGAGAACAAAAAAAGAAGAAGTGAGGAAGCTATTGACTGAGAGATTGCAGCTACAGTAAGCGGTCTGTCTTTACCTCAGCTTTCAGTGAGGATGCAAACTGTGGTGCCAAAAACATGGTGACTAACGGGAGTGGAAGGAAAGTGGTATTGGGATGGTCACATCTGGGGTGAAATCAGAGCTCAAAGAATTCATGGCCTTCAAACTGGGGGAACCAGGCACTCTCCATCTTCGCCTCTGAAAGAATTTGCCTGTAAAATTGCAGTTCTGCAGCACAGATCCATCAACTACTCCGTGCTTGGCGGGGGCCATGTGATTGAGGAACAGCAAGTGTAGTTCCTCTATTTGAGAAAGGCAAAAAAGCAGTCCAGGTAACCACAGATCTGTTAATCTGATCTCAGCATCTGAACTGAAGCTTTATGTGTTATCGGTGAGCTAAAGATAGGAGTAAATGGAAAATGAAATGAAAAGGTCAATAGGAATTTACCAAAGTTAAATCACTCCAGATTAATAACTTCTTCCCATGACAGTGACTGGTTTTCCAGACTAAAGAAATGCAGTCGATCTCATTTGTCTGGACTTCCGGAAGGCACTTGATAGTGTGCTCTAGAGGGAATTTAGTTAAAATGGAGAAAATGGAGGAGAGTGTGAAATCATGTAGGAGTCTCAGGCATAATCGGACAGACTGCATCCAGACTGGGAAGAACTGGGACACTAATGTGAATTCCTTCTGTATCTGCAGGGTCTGATCTGACTGAGGACCCAGGCAGTCCGTGCAGGCTTTTGCCATCACATTCACTGAACTGTGCCACAGCCTGCTCTGCATGAACACCTCCTGGCGCTGGTGTGGCTTGCAGTGCTGGACGTGTATCAGGCAGGGTCAGTGGTCCCACTGAGAAGGAGTCACAGTGGGAGCCATAGGGGCAGCTGTCTTGGATGCTGAGAGATGGTAGGAAAAGATGTGTGGCTGGTGCTGCCCTCTCTTTTTCCCTGGTGCTTCTGAAGCAGGAGAACAAGGACATTTTGGTGGAATCTCATGTTTCTGGAACATGTGGAGGGGGCAGGGCTGCACCGTCTTCTGCAAGCGGAAGCAGGCATTTGGGGGGGAGCTTACAGCAAGCAGGCTACACATGTCCAAGGGCGGTGGTACAGATGCAGAAAGGATTTTATACCTAGAAACTGTAATAACCCAAACTTCTATGAGTTCACCACTAACAGGTTAGATGCTGGTGAATTATCTGTTTGCATCCTTTGCCTCTCAGTGTAGCTGCTCAACATGTTGGATCGTGCCTTAGTCCTGTCAACACCCCTGTGAGTGCACAGCTGATCAAGCTCAAAGCTAAGCTGAGATACCGAATATGTTTGGTGTCATAGCCAAAATACCAGTGCTCAGTTTATTCCCCCCTCTGATCACCACCCAGATATCTCATGCGATTCCCTAGCCAGATAACTGTATACTGGAAGCATGTTCCTGGCTTAGCTGGGACTGTCTGTCTGTCTGAAGCTGGCAATTTTTAAAGGGAGCAAACAGACAAGTAAATAACAGAGAAATAATAATAATGCAGCTTCTGGGGAGAAGAGGCTGAGAGGGAAATAGGGCGAAAGGCATAGGAGCGTGGACTTGTGGAAGTGCTGCTGAAGGAAGCCAGTGTTTGCTGTGTGCTACTGCCTGGAAACCACAGATCTCCAGCCCTAGGAGGCTGAATGCCGTGGACCAGCCTTCCTGTAAGAACATGAAAATCCATGAGGAGGGTGACCAGAGGTTGAAATGCTTCGTGTGGACTGGCTGGAAAGGGGACTGCTTCAGAGCACACTCCAGCACTGTGTGTCTGTCATTTTAAACAACTCTCTGGATTTTATTACAGGCTTTCAAGATACAGGACAAAGCTGAACAACAGATTACTCAAGTACTGTGTGAGGGAATCTGGGATCTTCCCACATACCAATATGTGGTGCCTTCACACTGCTTTGGATCCTTGGACCTCTCCACGGTCAGACCCCATAATTTATGTGTGCAATGTGCAGAGAATAATCACCAGTCTTACAGAGCAGATGCTGTTCCTAGGCTCCCTTCTGTGCTCAGGTACATTGAGAGCAATTCCCATTGCTGTGGCCATCAGCGCTGGCTCTGAGAAAGTGAGAAGAGGCTCTGCTGGAGATCCCCCTGACTTAAACAATAGCCACCTTGTACCTTCAGTTGCTGAGTGCTGCACTGAAATATTTAGGGAACCCTAACTGCATATAGAAATTCTGCCTCCTTAATCCAATCTTAACTCGATAGACAGGGAAATTAGCATGAAAGCTTAATAATCGTGTCTAGGATCAAGACAGACAGACAGGTATTGTTTTATATTCACATTCTAGCAGCATTAGTAAGCAAGCACAAGGGAAAAACAGTTCGCTGTTGCAATGCATAAGGATTTTGGCAGGAGGAATAAATACTGAAAGCTCTGCTTGTAATTAACTAAGCTGTATCTGCAGCTTGTAGCATTGTCCAGAAGAATTCCCATTGCTCCAATTGAAGGTGCTTCAAAGTCCATTGCAAAGAACACACTATTGAAAAGTTTTGCTAGTGAGGTCTTTAATTATGGCTTTGTTATACATTTAATTTATAGATGAAAGAACAGCTATTCTAAGTTTGGCTGTTAAAATCGTATACATTGCAAGTTGTTAAATAGGCTTCTCGCTTTTTGTTAATTCCAAAATATGACAAGAAAGTCATTTAATATAATATATGTGGAGCTTTTTTTCTTCTTCTTCTTTTTAAGTTAGATTTAATTGGACAAGTACTGCAGTGAAGCAGAAATAGTGGCATGCATTTAGAATTAAATATTTCAGGATATGACTTTAGATTCAATTTCTAACTGAGACATCTGAAAGAGGCGCAGTCAACTTAAAACCAATGAGGGTGCCTAGCTCTTTCAACCTGCTTCAGCTAGCGGCAGCCTCTACAATCTCTGTAACTAAATGAGAACAGCAGATTTTTTTTTTATTATTATTATTATTTTTGCAATCAGAATGTGACCTAATGATGTGCCTAAGCACTCCCACTGCTTCCGCAGTGAAGCCGCAGAGAGCCTCATCACAAGCCAGGACCCTGCCGTTCTTTCCAAGCAGAGCTCCTCTCACCAAAAAAATCCATATGAAGCAGAAATAAAATATTTTTTCCTTGAGTAATAAACAGGATAAACCTGTAAATTTCTTCCCTGGCCTTTTCTTAGAGGGTGCTGCCCTCCTGTAAAGCAGTTCTACACACACACACACACACAAAATAATCCTCTGTGAGGACCTGAATCCTCACAAAGCATTTAGTAGGTCCCAGTAGGGAGTACATACCCCTGTTGGCATCAAACAGTTAAACTTTCAGCCTATGCTGAAATGCACTGTGGACTCCACACCCCCTTTTCAAGTGTCTGCTTTTCCCTTGCAGACCTATGTTTTGGCTAACCTTCATTGCAGAGATAGCGAGAAGGGAGCCATAAGCAATGCTGTGGCTTTGGATTTTCT
Organism: Anas acuta; assembly: GCF_963932015.1. NCBI lineage: Eukaryota > Metazoa > Chordata > Aves > Anseriformes > Anatidae > Anas > Anas acuta. The sequence continues at coordinate 94,523,236 of NC_088979.1, read as the reverse complement.
CCTCAGGCTGTGTGAGAGCACAGCTGTGTGATTAGAAACCTATGCCTATGTTATTTTTTTCCCTTTGGCTGCAGGAGCTGGCACCTGAGAGTCCCAACAGACCCTGAGCGAGGGGGCAGCCCCGCCAGCTCATCCCCATCCACGCACGTGCCTCCAGCCCCGTGCCCCTTCGGGGGAACCCCGGCAGATCTTGCAGCCTCTCGCTGGGAAGTGGATTTAGCACCTGCACGCACTTCCCAGCCTCTGATTAAGCAGTGCCATCGAGTGAGCGCCTTCTGACAGTAAGATCTGCCATCTGTACAGAGGGCAAGCCTGCCAGCAGCAATCTCTCAAACTGGGGAACCCCCAGTACCCAAAGGGGCCACGCTAGAGGCCAGGCTCTGTCTCGCATGCAGAATTAACAGCAGCGCTCATCAGGCAAGAAAGGAGAAAAACAGAAATAAGTCACCTGCTTCACTAACCAGAGCCAGAGCAGATTAAATATTGCTTCTTTCAAAGAGTACATGTGAACAAACTACACCAAACATTGTTCATAAACTGTCGGCAAATGCATGTCAATTAATTCATAACCTGCTAGCAGACGTTTTCTGAGCAGAAAACGAGGCCACGTTCATGAAATAAATTATTCACTACAAATGATTCACCAGCCTTATAAATTACCTAATCCTTGATCTCTTTTTCCAAACAGCAGATGAATTTCTCTGGATTGTTTCTAGTGTCTGCCCAAGAAACTTAATTCTTTTCCAGTTTTTTATCCCTCATTTGGTTTTTATTACATTTTTCTTGCCTGCTATCTAGTACTAATGAGAACTGTTTCCTTCCTGACTTATTCCCTTCCAGCAAAGGCTTTGTTAATTGTTGTCTTCTGTTGGCTAAAGTGACTCTCTGGGTCCTGGGTATTGCACAGTCTATGCTGGTTCACCTCAACCCTCTTCATTTGCATTCTCAGTCCTCAAGGTCTCAGCAGAGACTCTCTGTGTGCCACCAAGCAGTATGTTTTCAGCCACTTGCACACCCATCTATACCATGTCGCTTATTTTCCCCCTTCTCAAATGCCACAAAACCACCCTTTTACCATTTCCCATTCACTCGGTGCGTCGACAACTGACTCAGTCCTTTGGTATATATTGGCTGTTACTGAACGGCTGTCACCACTCGCAAAGCACCGGGTCACGGATCAGAGCTTCAGGGTCTGGTGTTTGCACAGGGTAAGAGCAGCTGCAGGGATGAGCATGGGGCCCTTGCCATGCCTGAGCTGACAGCCTGAGGTAGTGAGGTACACTGGATGAATTACTGGTGTCAGTTGTGGTGATGCCTGGGCATGAACTAGGTTCCTACAAAAATGTGCTCAGAGTGGTGTTGGAAAGCTTGCCTGTGACCGTCCTCGAGCTCAGCAGAGCACAGACCTGAGGATGCCATTTGTGCAGTGTGTCTTTCTTCACCCCACACTGCCTGTCCGAACTGGGAGGTGCTTTTTAAGACCAAGACATATTCTACTATGGCTGGTAAGTGACAGGAGGTGCCACTTTCTTCTCAAGCTAAAGCTCTTGTGAAAAAGGCTTTTCCAATGATGCAGAAGCACCATGTTAAAATCTGTGCATGCTCCAAAATGCTTTGCATTATAAGTGGCAATGCTTTTTCAACTGCATCCTTTCATAGAAGACTGGATTTTTCAGTCTTATGTGTTAGTCATTTGCTCCTCAGCAAATGAGTGTAGAGTGCTGCCAGATCAGAGTGGCTCAGTGCTGTGCTCACTTCTCACAAATGGCTGAGCACTGAGCAGAGCCATCAAACCTGACCACAGGCAAAATTTTCTAAGTGGCTAAGCAACAAAGAGCTGGAAGAGTCTGCAGACCAACTTCTGAGGCAGCAGCATGATTCTAGAAAGCACGCACAAGACCTGGTGCTGCTTTGCAGCTAAAATCTTTTATGCGCAGCTGCAATGACAAGCTTAGCTGTCAGGCCAGTCCTGCTTATGGTCAAGGATTATGGTTAAGGTTAGCCACCCTTTCTCCGGACATTTGTTTCTTGGTGTCTGCCAAGACAAGAGGCTAATGCTTGCAGTGATATCTTAAAAATCCCTTTTTACCTATTTTGATTTTTTTAAGGAAGAATCTACTTACATTTAGTTCATCAACTGAGTGAGAAAAAAACTGACAAACTGAAATGTAGAAGTTGCATTCACTTCCTCTCAAATTATCAATTATCTATGGTCCTGGAACAGAAATATTCTGTTGTTCTGGTAATAGGCTTTATACAAATGTGAAATACAAAATTGCAAGCAATAGAAGTGAGTGACTGTTAGCTTAACCACATCTTCTCTAAATTGGTGACACAAGCCAGGGTCCTAAAAATAAACATTGTAATTGCGGTTTTGGTTTCAGAGCCATAGTACAGTCAATGGCTTTGGTGCATGTAAAGGAGAAAAAAAAAAAATCTAATCTTCCAAAATAATGAGGAAAAACCCTCAAAATGTCATGCTTTAAGTGATTCCAGCCTATGTAGATGCAGCCGTGATACAAAAATTTGACCGTTGACATTGAAATATTTGTTGAAACTTACTGACAGCCAAGGCAGCAGGCTCTGCTTGCAGCTGAAGACCAGACAGAAACTGCTGCAGCAGGGCTGTGAGGATGAAAGTGATGTCCTGGTCACTCCTCAGCCCAGCACTGAACTTGATCCACCATGAGGCATGTGCCGAAGGATTTTGCTCAGCCAGCATTTAGGTGACCAGCTTGCCAGCACTTACTGGGTGTTACATGCACTCATCAGACCATCGCTAATGAAGCTGTGAGGTTCCTCCCATGAGAGACCAGAGCAGAGGAGCTGCAGGAAACTAGATCTGGTGTAGCCTGCAGACACGTACACTGAGTCTTTCTGATTACTTGTGCCTGTACTGAGTAGCTGTTGATCAGTCTGCACACGTCAACAACTGGTTTACAGTTGAGCTGTTTTCTGCGTGATGAACTGATACCTCTGCTGAGGTGTCCTGGGCAGTGCTGGGGATACCAGTGAGCCCAGGACTCATGCTGAAGTCCCCTGTGAGCCATTTAGGATATGAAAGACAAGCCTGCCCTATGGCAAAGAGCTTTCCATGCACAGCACAGGCATCTCAGCTTTGCTTTACCATGGGAGAGGAAGGAGGACAGGCCTAGTTAACAACAACCAACTCTGAATTAAATTGAACTCTTCTCTTTCATTAGAGGATTTTCACCTTTTTGAATGAGGGGGACACTTTCACCCTCCTTGTCTTTCTGCATCTAGAAGAGCTGACAGTGGGAGAAAACAGCAAGAAAGAAAAGAAACCTATTGTTCCCTCTGAACTGGATGCCTTCAATTATGAAATGTCATTGCATTCTTTTCATTTTGGTCACTACATTCATTTCATTTCTGGTTTTTGCCAAGAAAGTGTCACTTCAGAAAATTTCCAACCAGGCCAGCTTTAGATGGAGTAACAAGATTTTTTTTTTTTTATTTTTATTTTTATTTTGTTCAAATATATTATTAAACAGCATGGCAGGCCTGAAAAATGAATGCTGCTTTACCCCGCTAATGGTGCGGACTAGGGAACTTGCCTTGTTGAGGAAGACTGGGCAGCTGAGTCAACCAGAACAGAGTATGTGGTGATTTTAGCTGCCCACGTACACGCTGGGCTAATATTAGGGGAAATTCTCTGTATCAAAAAAAGCTGCTGAATAGAAAAGCTGTTTCTATGGCACAACTGGTTCTGACTTGATAAGCAGTTCCAGTTAAGTCAAAAACAACAGTAACCACAGTATAGTTCAATTCTACCTCAGTAAGGGAAGAACCATACCCCCAAACTACATTGGTAGCAGTGAACTTCAGAGAGGGGGATTTCTGAAAATGGAGGAAGCTGTTGAGAAAGACCCTAATGTCAAAAACAGGGAAATCAGAATCTTCAGACTCAGCAGGGAGACCGAGTGCACGCCCTACAACACCCATAAGAGGAGCTACAGAAGGTATGTATGGCTAAATTAGAAAGGAAGCAATGGACAAAAAAAAAAAAAAACACGCATGGGATTAAATGGCAGAGTTCAAGAGGTTATGCAAACTGTGCTGGTATGCAGCAGAAAATGGAAATCTGAATCCAGTGCAGCTGAAAGAAACAGCATAACCAAACACAGGTAAGTTCTAAAGACAGAATTGAGAGGAATTGAAATAAGGGGGTGAAGTGAGCATGCAAATGGAAAGCAAGCAAAAATGTTCCAAAAGCACACCCAAAATTAAAAATGTCTTTGCATATGATAAAAAGCTGAAGTCCAAAAACAAAACAGTGGGCCTGACTGTTTACTGGGAAGTCATTTAATGAATTCAGGTTAATAACGACCTGAAGAGAAGGTATTTCTACCATGTTTTCTTGAATCCGTCTTCTCAGAAAATTCAGTGGTGAGATACCTGCCCTAACGCTGCTCCTTCCAGATATAGAAGACGATGCTCTGTTAGCATTTGTTAACAACACAAAGAGCAGATATATTTAAGAATGAGTGGCACGGTAGGTGAGGTACTTCTCTATCCCCTGTTAGGTAATTAATGTCTATCTCCAAGAACCAGTCATCAAACACAGCAAATCAAAACTAACATATAATCAATCATTTCCATTCCTCCATTAAACAGAGGCACCAGGTATCATGGTCGTGAGATGTTACAAAACTTTTCAGGTCTCATCTTGAAAAATATTGACCTCTTACACTGAGTTAATTAATCTAAAACAGTATGTGTAGATTGGGAGGGGAACGCCTTCCTTTATCCTTCAGAGCATGCACCAGTGACTAATTGGCATGGATGGGAAGGAAGTTCCCATATATGTAGATAATGCTATAAATAATGACTACGGGACTTGGTGAACTGCCTACAAGTTTTTTGGTGCTGCTGTTGTTAGATACAGGATAGTGCAGAAAAAAACAACCACTGCTGTTCTTATGCAGCTTTGTGAAGTTCCTATGGCCCTGCTTCCCTAAGGGAAACCTTCAGATTTGCATCAAGATCATTGGTATCTAAGTGGTAGCGCTGCTCCTGTCTCTCCACCAAATATGAATTTTGTGCAGTTATGCAGAACAAATAGTAAAGTATCCCAGGGTTTGATTGAGGCACCTCCAGTGTTTTCTGAAACTGCGTCTGTGCCTGCTGAAGGTGACAGATGCATTTTCAGAGCTGCCTGGTGCAAATTGCTCTGTTAGCACAGATAGCTTAGCTGAATTATCCAGTAATCTCTTTACATGCTTAATGAAAATAAAACTTGAGTAGACAAGAGATGGTAAAACTTGCTGGCAAAAAGTGCTTCAGAAAAAAAGATTTTGAATTTCTCAGTACCCACATTTACCCATTACAGAAATACAGTTTGTTGACCCTTGACACATGATTAGAGCTCTCCTGACGTTCTATATTAATTAGCACTACACGGTAGAGCACTTTGCAGTACATCAGCAAGCTATCGTATCTGCTGGAGGTGTTGCTTTACCAGTGACTGTGCTCCATCACCCCTGCCCTGCTTGCTGTTTCACGGTGCTGAGCAGAGGGGTGTCCAATGAAGGCATTTGTGGGGGTCCACATGCAGAAGCTGTAGCGATAGGCCCTGGAAATACCTAAATAAAAGCAGGACCTAAACCTTCATCCAAATGAAAGCCTTTGGGAGGTAGAGGCCCAAACCCCATTGACCTGAACTTCAACTCCCTGAGGCTGCTTTTAAAATCTCAGCCTAAACTTCACCCAGCCAGTACCAGCTAAACACTGTGGGGTTTCTCTCAACACACAGGCCTAAGCAATAACAGACTACAGTGGTAAAAGAAATACATGAAGATGGTGGTCTTCATTTTTCCAGACCTTGTGACATCCCTGAAGCTCCTGGTTGTTTGGGCTGTGGGATCTTTGCATTGCACTGCATCAGGTCCATTATCACACCAAAGGAGCAAAACACTTTGTAGTTCCCCCCTGGGTGTTGTCTCTAGGGTTTTCCTGGTTGATCCACTTAAAATTAGACAGCAGTCTCTGTGCTGCTGCTCCGATTAAGGAAGTCATCTATTCTCTGCATGCAATGAAATACTTCAAATACTTCTAGGGTGTCTCTGCAAGCTGTTGCGCTGTTTCTAGCACTTATTCTAAACTCCGCATGAAAGGGAATTCCCAGCTGAGTTACAGCTTTACCACCTAAATTAGACCTTCAAGCAGACTCTCCATCCGCAGGCGGAGGCTTCACCTCCCAGCAGCCTGACACGAACCAGTACACACAGAACCGGGCGCTAGCTGTTTCGCTGAGCACTGTTTACCTAATTAAGAGCCCCTCAGTCATCCCTGGGTAGTTAGCTGTGTCATTAGCAGCAGTTCTGACATGAGGAACCACGCGTGTCTGGAGGATCGGGCTGGCTCCTGCTAGCGAAGCCCGGCGGAGCATCTCCCGGGGGAGCTGGCAGCCGCCCGCCGCCGCTGGCGCAGCGTGAGTCGGAGTAATTGGTCCCGTGAGGGGCTGCTGCCGTGGCTGCCAAGGGGGATTGCTTCTCCTCCGGAATAAAAGGCCGAGCTGCCAGGGCTCCCCTGCCACCCGTTGACTCGGGGCTGGGGTGTAGGGAGGATGAGGTAAGGGGGTAAGCATTGTAGCTGGCCTCCTCGCAGCTGGGCAGCTCCCAGCAGGGTGAAATCACCAACGCAGATTGCAGGGCAGGAGCTGGAAGGCTGACCTGCAGTAAGGAGAGCAGGGCTGCCTGCACAAGGGCTCTGGGATGCTCTGGTCTTGTCGGGGACTGTTGCGTTCCCTGAGTTAATGGGGAAGAGCTGCTGTGTCTCCCTCCTGGATCCTCTCCTCTGCAGTACAATACCACCGGCTCTCCCACCACTTTCTGCTTGCACACATGTGTGTACATGTGCTTCATCCAGGCAGCCACAGCACACAACTGCATGCTTGCAGCCTGCCTGGGATGCTCTGTGAAGGAGGGAGAAAATGGAGCAAATATGCTTCATAGGACAAAGATAAAGAACACCCCCACCCTCGAGTTAAAAATGTTTTTAAATCATATGCAGACTCAGAAAAAAATAGCAGAACACAGCAGATTTTTGTTCTCTTTTTGTCTACCTTCCTTTCCTAGGCAGGGCCATTGCTTTTGGCAAAATAGAGATTTTCCACTTCTGACAGTGTATTACAGCCTATTGAACACAACAGAAGGTTTCTGCCTGGAGCAGAGTCCCCTTCCCTAGAGACCAGGGTCCAAAACACCACCACGGCCCTGGCCACAGCACACTGCCTCCCTCTCTGAGTTGGAATCAGAACTGTTTGTGGTTTGAGATTTGGCACAGGAGAAAAGATAAGAGTGTTATGCCCAACCTGAGGGAGGCATGTACAAGCCGAGGAAGATACCAATGTGAGTATTTTCACATTAGGGCTGGCACGGGAACAAGGTCTTCCAAGCCTAGCTGGGGCAGAGGTGCACCTCATAAAATAAGGACAAAGAGATCCACGCCATAAGCACTGCCCTGGGACAAGGCAAGTGTAGCACCAGCTCTTTCTGAAAGTGAAAGACCAGCAACATCTAGTCGTGCTAAAAGCACATCAGTTACTTATTCTGCATATAGTGGCACAATTTATAGGCATGTTAAACCACAAAGTGTTTTAATGATTATTTGGGGATATGAGGGAAGGGAAGAATGAAAAGGAAAGGGTTTTGTCTTTTTTAAATCAATGTATCTATTACAAGATAAATACAAGTTTAAAAGGCAGTTTTCATTTAGCATCATTAATAGACCAGTAGTAATTGGATAATCCCTCCATTCATACAAATGGTGCTGTAATGAATTCTTCATGGCATTACATAGAAAATCAAATTTTTGATGACTACTAAATTCTAAAATAAAAAATGAAGCTCTTAATTTTGCTTCTAACCAATACTTGGCATATTAATATAAATAGTCTCCTCATCTCTCAATATATAAGCCAGACGTCACCAAAAACTTAGAAAATATTTGCTAATAAAGCAAGGGCTCCATATAAATACTAACATAAAGATTAATAACGTTTTCCTTCAAAGTAGTGGAAACAAATGGAACAATTGGCTTTCTGAGTTCAGAGCAGTCCTAAACAAAACAGACATTTTATTCTATGGCTGGAAAGCTGACAAAACCTTCAGAGAAGCTCTAACATTAAGGAATTTGAAGAAGGGAGAAAGGAAGGAAGGGTGGAAGGAAGGATGGAAGGGTGGAAGGAGGGAAGGGTGAAAGGGTGGAAGGGTGGAAGGGTGGAAGGGTGGAAGGAAGGGTGGAAGGAAGGGTGGAAGGAAGGGTGGAAGGAAGGGTGGAAGGGTGGAAGGGTGGAAGGGTGGAAGGGTGGAAGGGTGGAAGGGTGGAAGGGTGGAAGGGTGGAAGGGTGGAAGGGTGGAAGGGTGGAAGGAAGGAAGGGTGGAAGGAAGGAAGGAAGGAAGGAAGGAAGGAAGGAAGGAAGGAAGGAAGGAAGGAAGGAAGGAAGGAAGGAAGGAAGGAAGGAAGGAAGGAAGGAAGGAAGGAAGGAAGGGTGGAAGGAAGGAAGGAAGGAAGGAAGGAAGGAAGGAAGGAAGGAAGGAAGGAAGGGTGGAAGGAAGGGTGGAAGGAAGGGTGGAAGGAAGGAAGGAAGGGTGGAAGGAAGGAAGGGTGGAAGGAAGGGTGGAAGGAAGGGTGGAAGGAAGGGTGGAAGGGTGGAAGGGTGGAAGGGTGGAAGGAAGGGTGGAAGGAAGGAAGGGTGGAAGGGTGGAAGGGTGGAAGGGTGGAAGGGTGGAAGGAAGGAAGGAAGGAAGGAAGGAAGGAAGGAAGGAAGGAAGGAAGGAAGGAAGGAAGGAAGGAAGGAAGGAAGGAAGGAAGGAAGGAAAAGAAAAAGAAAAAAAGGAAAAGGAAAAGGAAAAGGAAAAGGAAAAGGAAAAGGAAAAAGGAAAAGGAAAAGGAAAAGGAAAAGGAAAAGGAAAAGGAAAAGGAAAAGGAAAAGGAAAAGGAAAAGGAAAAGGAAAAGGAAAAGGAAAAGGAAAAGGAAAAGGAAAAGGAAAAGAAAAGAAAAAGAAAAAGAAAAAGAAAAAGAAAAAGAAAAAGAAAAAGAAAAAGAAAAAGAAAAAGAAAAAGAAAAAGAAAAAGAAAAAGAAAAAGAAAAAGAAAAAGAAAAAGAAAAAGTTTAGGTAAGTTAAGTTCAAGATTTAAACACTTGAGAAGATAAATGTATTTAAAAGAGCAAACAGTTTTTACTGTCATAGTGTTGGCACCTATAGCAAACCACCTGGAAAACCTGCTGTCTCCACTCCCCCACCCCCTCCTGAAATTTAAATATTACCAAAATATTCACAACACAGATTGTTTTATTCTTCAGTCTTAGTTTGATGTTAATCTCCTGTTTCCCACAAATATACATGGAGATCTGAAAATCTTGAAAACAAGACCAGAAACAGAATACTGAACCCAAGGGGGGCAAATTGAGCAGGGGACAAATTGATGCCCAGCATTTGAGCATCAGCTGAAAGCTGTAAGAATGGTTCTTGGAGTGACTGCATGTCATTCATTCTCTGACAGGCTGCAGCAACGGCTAAATGATGTTTCCCAACTCAGACATAATGGATTGCTGCTTCTCCCAGTATGAGAAAAGAAGTCCCCATGGGAAGGTAAACTTGAGTCCTCTGGGCAGGATATGTTGAAAATCCTTGTTCTGTTGAAAGAGTGTTTGGTAATCCTAAAATCCCAGGAAAGAGTTTAATGGAAGTGTGAGGGATGTGGGCCAGTGAGATCGACGCCTGCACCAGAGGCATAACAAAGACTTCCCGTTGACTCAAAAGGGCTTTGACCTGTGCAGGAACATGTCACAGAGAGGCTAACCCAGGCAAATTTGAGGAGCCTCCTTGCACAATACCAGAGCCTGGGAAAAGGATTACCACCAACCTTTACTGCCCCTGATTTCGAGTTTCTTGTTTGCAGGGGTAAAATCAGTGCTGGCACCCCAGTTCCCCCAAGAGTCAGCAGGGTTTTTTCATTTGTTACCCAAGCAGATACTTGCTGAGCTGGATTACATTGCACAGGCTGGTATCCTTGTGTCCCTTATGGTTTGCTGAGATCTCGCTTCTTGCTCTCAGTGGAGAGAAAAAGACATATACCTGTGTGCTTGAGTTAAAAGCATGAGGAGGGAAACTCTCAGCCCAAGATACCCTTTTGTACCTGCTTGCTGTGGTAGGCTAGCTTCAGGCAGGCACACAAGTGAGCTGTCAGGGTGCCCACCTCTGGTTGCTCGCATTTCAGACATTCCCCACACCTCAATGTTTCTGAGTTTTTTTACAGAGCTATGCTGTAAATGTCTGTTTATCTACTGCCAGCACAGAAGCTTTTTCATTTTACACCCAAGTCAAACTCTACTTATAACAGTGACAGGTCCCTTCAGGGACATAAGCTGATGTGTGATATCCAAAATGTTTTCCAGGTCAGCCTAATCAGTGCTAGAGAAGATTGTCTAAGAGCAACACATCTTCTCTCCCATTAGGCATCAGTATATAAGAGAGATGTGAAAAAGGGTTCATCTCAGTTACTGCCTCTGTTTTACACCTCTTATGTCTTCACCTAAGTGCTCCACTAGGCATTAAAGGCATCCTCATCTCTTCTTGCCAGTCTAGGATTTTATCATCATATTTTCTGTTTTTTACAACTATTTCACTCTTTCTTTTCTGACATGTGAGATTTTCACATGAAAAAAATACGGGAACCTGACTAATTATTCAAGGCCAACAGTGAAAGTGATTACACAGACCATTACTTTTTTCCTCTAATCTCTTTCATTTACAATCACCTTACGTCATAACTTGCAAAGCGAGCAGCTTATAAAAGTTACTGTTGCCCTTCCTCTAATTAATCAGAATTGCCACGAACAACTAATTTAAAAACTCAAAGTAGTGGGAGAGGTGCAACAGGAGGTTTTCTCCTTTGGCACCTGGTCCCCAGCCAGTGTGAATCAGTGGGGCTGGCGTGATACAGCTGGAGCCCAAATGTCCCCAGAGTGGTGGGAGCATCTGTGTGGCACCCGACAGTGCTCCTGGGTGTTGATACCTTCCAACCAGCCCCATGGGACAGCCAATTCCCACAGGTGCCCTGGCAATGGGGAGATGCAGGGAAGTCCTGGGGTCTGGCTCCATAAAGTCCTGGGGTCTGGCAGGAGAAGGTGTCCTAAAATCTGCCACAGAGGGTGGGGCAGTTGGTGAGTTTTGTGTTCCTATTTCTTTCTCTTTCCCCTTGCTGCAGGGCTGTTTTGTTGCCTCAGGTAGCACCGAGCAGCATCAGGTTGGAAGAGGCATGGCTGCCCTGGACAGCCTGGGCAGGGAGGCAGAGAAGGAACCATCTCTTTGGGGAACTGGCAGGCTCCAATGTGCTTGACTGAGTCACCTCACCTTCACTGAACCTCACTTACTGGCACAGGCAATCCACTTCCTGCATCTGAAAGATAATTTTATACTTTAAGCTGGAGCTCAAAACTCTCAAGGCCAACTTGTGTTGACTTGAACATCCCAAGATACCAGTGTCTCTGCTGTTATTTCAAGTAGGCAGCAGCTGCCCCTGCTTGCTCTTATCATCATCAATGGAAAAAGGACACCTCCTCTTACAAATCCCACTGCAAACTGAGACCACGAAGCCACAGGTGGCAGCAAGCATGCCTTTCAGCACAGACGCATATTGACCCAACTGGCAGGCCGCCGGCCCTGCCTGCCCAGGACATCTTCTCCTGAGGCCTCGGACAGCTTCCTCCTGGCTGCTGCCGTGCAGGGAGCATGGATGGTGGCCAAAACACTGAATCCCTTCATTCCATCAGCTCCATTTTCTGCACTGCAGGAGGTTTGAGGCTGTCAGTGAGCAGAGATGTGGAACTGAAGCACCGAGGCCCAGCCTCATGTTCCCTTCCGAGCCCTACCAAAATGAGTGGCACGCACCCGCTGAAAATCTGCCCTCGCTGCGGTTCTTAGTCACTCACTTTCTCCTTTTTTCACCTTCTCTCAGAAACTGAGACAGACTGAAGTTGCCCACACATTATGGGAAAAACATTAGGTTTTACAAGCCAAGAAAGGAGAGTCAGGGGGAACAGGTGCAAGGTGGAGGAGGAAGAGATAAATACGTTACTCTGAGCCTGTTTTTTCTTCTTCTTTTTTTTTTTAACTACAATACCATGATTTAGCACATGATGCTTAGTATATCAGCATTACTTTTGCCTCTTCATTATTTTGTGGTCAGTGCCCATGCTAGTGATGGCCACAACATCCAAACAGACCTATGATGAAATAAAAATTAAAAGGAGAGAAAAGTGTTGAGAGAAAAGGCTTTTATCATGGTCAGATTTCCACACTGACTTACAGAAATAGTGCAAACCTTGCTTTTTTTAGTATGCATGAATGAAGCTGGGCTTTTCTGTGAGGACTTGAGACAGACCAGCAGCTGGGACCTCACTGGAAAGATGTTGCTGAAGTGAGAAATGGAAGGTGGCTGTGGAAGAGCATCAAGCATGTCTCTGAAAGGCACTGGACAGGAGAAGGGAAGCAGAAATTCCCAGAACTTCCCCTCCTGTCAGGCACCTGGCTATGGAGAAAGTGATCTTGTGCTTTGGCACCAGGTGTGGGGCACCACAGAAGTGAAGAGGAAAAAATCACCAGCAAAATTCATCAACTTTTCCCTCTTAGTGAAGGGCAGCCTAAAACCAGAAAGAGAATAAGTAAGATAATGATTTCTTCTGAACTAGTAAGAGATTTAGGAAATAACCACAAGACCTTGTTTTCAACATTTCCATCCGCACCAACAAGAGCCCAACAAGCAACAAACACAGTGCAATGTCTGTAACTGCAGAGAAGAGGCAGAAATACACACATGAAGTGGTATGAAAAAGTGGCATGAAAAGCAACTGGTGCATTTGAATGCATAATGTCTTGAGTTTTCATAGGATGAAGGAACCATGTTTGGAGAGGTAATGTTTAAGTAGCTTCACTGGAGTAAATCTGGGAGATAGAATTGCTTGAAGGGAATATAAAGACCATTAGAGAAGTGTTGTTCATCCTCTTAATACAATGTGTGTCACAGAGTCATACTGCATCAGGTTTTTCAACTCAGTTCTCCTTTTAGGTCAACGGGGAATCCATCTGAAGAACCAGGTGGTAAAACAGGGCAATGAGTGCAGACAGTGCCTCAATAGGGAAGTAAATACAGCACTGCTGTACTGGGACTTTACCGTGGAATTACCAACCAAATTGTTAGCAACCCTGGAAAATCTCCAGTGAACTGCACCAACCTGTTTCTCAGCTCCCCATTTCTAGCTGTAGCTTTTACCACCAGCTCTTCCAAGTAAGTCAGAGATTCCTGTATTTATTTGTTTTACTCCACTCAAAGAAAAGGAGTGTCACTTCTCTGCCTAACTTTAGCAGGGAAGTACTGAACTGCAATGAGAGCATCAACAGTATTGAAAGAAATTTGTTTTGTTTTGTTTTGTTTTGTTTGTTTGTTTGTTTTCTGAAATATCAAGTGTAGTCTTAAAGATTGACTTTGATTGTATAGATAAGCCTAAATAGCTCAGTGCAGAAAGGCATCCATTTGCACCTTCTTCCCAAAGCTGGCCTGCTCAACAGGCTGCTAGCAGGCCTGACCTTTGAAGGATGGTAACTCCCATGGGTAAAGCAGTGGCCAAAAACATTCATGATCTTCATGATCTCAGGCAAGCCACTTGCTTTGCAATGGTCTTAATTTTCTCTTGTTCTTTGTTGTATCTATTCATGCTGTGAACTTGCTGGGCAGCTACTGTGCATCCACTGGGCATAACCAGGCCTGATCTCCACTGCCTGAATACTCATTAGCTTTTTGGTTCAGGGCAGCATGCATTTTTTAAGCAAATTTCTCAGTCACCCCTGCTTATTGCACATTGTTTCGGTTCACAGGACTGTCTCAGCACATGCAAACTGGTTTCTTTTCAGAGGAAGCTAACCTGGAAGCCGTGCCTCAGGTGCGGGCCAAATGTGCCCTAATCCCTGCTGGGTCAGGAAAGGCTGAACCCAGGATGAGTCCCATAGACAGCTTTGAACCACATGCATGATAGGGATGCTTGGTCCTGAAAACCAGACCCAATTTAGTTCAAAGTAAAGCCCCCAACTGCACATTGTGGATATGTGACTCAGCACCAAATGCTCTATCTACTGATACACTCCTACTGTACCAAATTACTTGCTAGTATAAACAGCAACAGATGTCTCCAGACACTACTGTGTCTTGCCAACACAGCAAAAGCAGATCCAATGTTAAAAGGAGAGAGACTTTTTTTGAAGCATGTGAAATTTAAGTCCTTTAGTGAATGGTCCTGTATTTTTCACCCCAAGTCCCAATTTTTGAATGCTGAAATGGGCAGTAGCAATAAGCAGCTGTCTGTTATATTGAGTTGAAAGGCCATTGCTGTTAGTATAAGTGCTTTTTAACAAAGCAAAGGGGAATCAACTTATTTTCTTTTATGTATATATAACTATTTTTCTACACAGTTAAATTATTTTGGGGGGAAAGCAGACACAGTTCAGTCTGGCCACCACTATATCTGAAACACAGTGAAACACAGTGATTGTGCTGGGGCAGGAAGAACTTTTGTTCTTCCAAGATTCTCATCCTGGATGCTTGCTGACCTTTGCAGAGGCCAAAGACTGTATCAACCCTCACTTTCATCTCCTCCCAGTCCCACCTGCAAACACAAGCAACCACAGCCTTGGTTTTTGACTTGCAGAAGGCAACACTCACCTTGAATGTGCTATGGCCAGTGACAGAGGTGGCAGGGAGAGGGAGCAGGGCCTCTGGGGCTGACTCTCGCCTGCTTGTGTCCCCATGTAGTCGTCTGCACCTGTGCAGAAGGGTCTCCAGTTTCAGGGGCAGGGTCTGGCACTCGTCTAACATCCACTTGCGCAGCTGTACGTGACTCAGCAAAGCCCTGGCAATGCTCTGGAAGCTGATTCTCCCCTTTCCTTAGGAAAATAAAGAGCAGCGAGTGGAAGTGTGGGTGCTTATGTGGTGTTTATTTGACTCCAAATTTATTTTGAGTATGTTGGCCAAGAAATCAGGCTGCAAGGTCTGAGAGTTTTCTATTCTTATTTTTATTTTTTGGTGATTTTTACCATAGTTCATGATCACAGCTGGGTAAAGTGTTGGATAAAACACCACCTTTGAGTACTTGCTGAAATGAGGAATAGAGAACCTTACTTATACATATATTTTTTTCTGTTTCTAATAAGAAAAGTCTGACAAAGAGTTTAGGAGCAGAGGCCTTTTGGGGACATAGAGCTAGAAGGAAACTTGTGGATCACTACAGCTAGTACTGTGGGGCTGTGTTAACCCCATGATGGGCACAGAGCATCTTCTCTGCATCTCCTCATCTGATGGTATCAGCAGCCACAGAACAGCCAACAGGAACCAAGCAAAGAGAGCCTCCCTGAGGGATGGAGGATTTGGTATGTGAGAGCATCACAGTGACCTTCAGAAGTTGTCATGTCCCACATTATAGAGACAGGCTCGTAGTAACCCAGTTTTCCCCACTGATCTGTCTGGAGGACATTCCTGATGAAATGAAGGGGCAGCATTCTTTCAGGGCATATGACCTGACAGGTGTTTCTAGAAGATTTCACACACCTTTCTTTGACACAGTCCTCATGCTTGAAATGGTCTCTCTCTCAATAACTCATTAGAGAGAGACCAAAACAACCAAAAGAAGGACTGGTTTTGGACATAAGTTAGTTTGTAGACAAAATGTTGTGTCATTCTTTTCTAAATTCATTAGCCTATGATAGTTTCATATCAGATGATATGAAGAGCAGGTTTACTGTCACGTTGAGGGCACCATCCTACTGTTTTCTTCAAGATCTGTGCAGACTGAAGTGAGCCCTGAGCACAGAGGTGATTGCTCACCATGTGGCTACAGCTGACAAATGGTGCCAGTTCTGTTCTGTGGTAAACTTGCTTCTCCCTAAAACATGCCTGGAGAACTTCCTCTTGAGGCACATGTTTTCATAGAATCATCTAGGTTGGAAAAGACCTTCAAGATCACAAAGTCCAACCATCAGGCTGACCTACAGAGTCCCATCACTAAACCATGTCTCTTTGTGCCACCTCCACATGTCTCTTAAATACCTCTAGGTACGGGGACTTGTCTGGGCAGCCTATTCTATGGTTGACCACCCTCTCTATGATGAAAGTCTTCCTAATATCTGATCTAAACCTCCCTTAGTGCAACTTGGGAATGTTTCGTTGCATTTCGTAACCTCTTCGTTCTGGAAATTTCTTGGTAGGTAAAAGGGCCAAAGGACTTTGTATGAGAAATCACATCCAGATACCTGGAATTTAACAGTCACTGAGGAGAAACATCATCTTTGAATGACAAAATGCATTTCCTCAGATACAATACTCAGAATTCATCCATAAGCAAATGCTCATTTGGAAGAGGACTTTGGAAGATGATTTAGAGCTTAGGGGACCCTAAATTCCTGAACCCACTGAGGGTCAATCTCACTGAGCTTAAACTGTATTTGCAAATTTATAGCCTCCTTGCTGTTCAGCCTCAGGAATAGGCATCTATTTATTGGAGAATGAATGGTCCATGTGCCTTTGTGAGAAAGGAGGGAGAAGATGCTACAGCACCCCATACTTTCCTCGCATTTGCACTGGCTACCACAGTACAGATTCCTATGTTATATGATGCATCTTTAGATGCATGTTTCTTCACCTGCCTCATTCAGATCAGTGCTGCCTGTGCCCCTGAGGAAGGTTTGTTTTTAATTTGGATCTCCCACCATGATGACCTTTTCTTCAAAGCATCTGAAGACATATTTTTGCTCTATCCCATTTCCAGTTCTCATTAATAGTTCTTAACTTACAAAGCATCTTTCATCCTTTTAAAACTCTTTTGGCAGCAGGTCACAGAAATTGAGGCAATGGACTAGGAGAGAGGGGAAACATACATTATTGATTTGTTTTATGAATTGTGTTGGGTTTAGAATAGGTACAGACATTTAGGTCAAATTGCTCGCTACACTACCAAACACATAAATGCCTCCCAGTTTATCCTGAAGTTGCAGTTCCTCAGCTTTGATGTAAAGTTTCAATTCTAGTGGATGGGTTTATTTGACAATTATTTGTCAGCTTTTTCCAGGTATCCTATCTTCTGCCCTGAGATAGAGGAGGACGAATCATGCAATGAGATAGAAGAGAAAAGAAAACCCAAAGCAATACCAGACATTTCTGTTTTCTGAGGAACAGAGTGAATAACATTCTCTTTTGACTTCAGAAACTGTTCTTGTTTGGTTAAGCAAAGGTTACAAGAGACCCAAATCTCTTTATCAGGGGGTTCCAGAAATCCATTATGAACAATAGTGATCTGTAAGAAGATACAGCGGGTCTAAAGAGGTAGAAACTCTGTCCTTTTATTGCTAAAGCTAGCCTTATATTCCAACTTGCAATAGCGTCGTGTTCTAATATAAACCACATGAGATCTGCAGCTGGAATTTTAGATCAGTGCTTTGAAGACTATGAAAAGCTTCCCATTGCTATTTAAAATATTTACACTGACTGTCACTGAGCACAACAGACCTTGTGTTCCCGAGGAACATCAGTTCACACAGACCTATGTAGCCAGAAAATACAGCACAAAGCCAGTGCAGTGAGGGGCTGGAGCAGTCTGCTCTGAAGCTGGGAGCAGAACTGCATGCAGCTGAGCTGCATTTGGCCAAGGATGAAGTGAGAGTAAAGGTCCTTGGTGTTACGAAGTGAGTTGAATTCATGTCCCTAAACCTGAAGCATGAGTGAGGATCATTCATGGCCTGCTCATGTTGGAGTCTCCAACAGGGACTTGAAACAATGAAAGGGAATTATCTGAGGCCAGATCTACACCTCTGGGGCCTTATTTCTGACCATCCGGCTATCTGAAGCACATGTATTCCCTAATACAAAGGGCTGGAAGATAGCCATTCAGGGTGACCCCTGTGGCAAGGAACACGTTGTTCATACTGCAGTGTTGCAATTGTGCTCCAGGGCTTGCTCCCCTTCTGCAGCATCACAGACCATAAAATTATCTGCTACAACTTTTTTTTTTTTTGAGAAAAAAGCACTTCCACAGTTCATGTGGTGAAGAGGCACTGCTCTGAACGGATGTTTTCAAACATCTAAAATGAGTGTTCCTGAAATTGTTTTCCAGTATTCGAGCAGTTCTTTGTAGATCCTTGTGTTGAATATTGGTCATATCATCTGATTACTGTGGTTAAAGATTCTATATTTTGTGGTTATAATTGGGGCAGGCTCGGTAGCTATGTACTGTGGATTCTGTGGTTAAACTCCGCTATCTGTGTTGCTATCTTTGTTGGTAGTAATTTTTACTTTAGCACTTGCTCCTTTCCTACCACCCACCTACTCTTTTACCCACCCCAAATGGTACTGACATGCCTTCAGAGACACATAACTCTTGCTTGATATGTTCCTTTTTTCCTTTCACCTTTCTGCTGAGGCAGTGTGGGTGCCATAGCCAGGGCTGGGGTGTCCCTGCTCAGGTTGGGTGCTGATGGCAGCTGCATAGAGCCGTATCTTCGCTCCCTCTTGTGAGCTGAGTGCTATCCATGCACTTCAGCTGCTAAAGAGGTACCTCTGCAAAGCCCATCCCACACTGGACATATTTCCGATGCATAGAGTTTGGCAATGACTGGTGAGCTAAATGAAGTGATCATCAGGTGAAATCCTGACCCAGGTTGTTCAGAGATTACACTGAGTTGGCACAGTGACAGAGCTAGACTTTTACAAAGATGTTAGATGTGAGTATAGGCTCATATGCCTTTTTAAAATAAATGTTGACTGTCTAGTCAACAGTTTCATCTCCATTACCAGGCAGGCAAAGTATAGTTCTAAACTGAATTGTTGTTTTCTCAGATTTAGCATTTTAAGGCTCATTATCCTGAAAGCTCTTGTGTTTGTGCCGTGTGAATCTGCTGATGTTGATAAACCATCTCTTGGCTCCCAAAAGGAACTTTGTTCCATCAAGGGTTTTCCCAGGGAAAAGACTCTCAGATCGTTGTTTTACCAGCTATCTCTAGCAAGTCGGAGATGAATATTTATAACTCACAACTGTCTTGAATTCCTCACCTCACCAGGGTACTTGTCAGAACTAAGTCTTTCTAAATCTTCTCCCATTTCAAAACCTGGTGGTTGCCTTACCATTATTAAAATGCAGGTTCACTTGGTGCACAGATCAGTTGCTAAGGTGTCAGAAACCCACTTGGTCTGTAAGTGCTACAAAACCAAGTAAAACTTTGATTCCAGTGTGAGGCTATTTGTTCAGATACATTACTAGTGCCTAGGTGGTGGTTGACATAACAAGTGCTCACATAATATTTCAGGTGCATGTAGCTAAATTGCAAAAGAGCCTGGGGACTCATTGGCAGATGTCAAGTGTAGGACTTTGGAAAATGCATGACTTGATGTGAATGTTAACACTCTCTACGACTTTGCTGCCAGTCTGTAATGCTCACAGAAATGTCAGAGACCTTTGGCAAACAAAAAAATGCTGTCAAATCTACCATATCATTTGACCATACTCTCTTATTCATCCCCTTGCCTTCATTCATCCTTTAGAGATTTAATATGCTGAGAAGGCAACATTAATTGAATTGAAAGGATACTTTAAAAAATGATTCAAATATATTGAGGGAAAACTTTAGGTAGACAGGTCTCATTCTGCTGGAGCCTGGCTAAGAACCAGGAAGACTCTATTCATAATTTTACCACTGAATTTAAATAATTAAGAGAGCCCCCACACAGTTTTTGTACCCAGTGAACTACAGCCAGTTTTTGAAGGCAAAAAAAAAATCTTTAAAAGTTGTAGCTTTGCTTACGAAAATCCAGAGACTGTAAGTCTGGGGAAGAGGCTGGAGAGGTGTGCAGAGGGTCCAGCACAGCGCATCCTCAGTTCTGTTGTATGTGCTGCCACACAGGCATCAAAATCATCACAGCAAGGGGTGGCCAAGTGCCTGGTTTCTTATTTTGTGGCATCCTGGGGTTAGGAAAGGGGAAGGGTGAGCAGAACATGCTTTGTTTTCATCATCATCTTGTTTGTGCCTGGCAAATGAATTGCAAGTTTTGGATAAAACACACCTGATGAGCATTTGATCTTCTGGATCCTCAGAAGTTGCTGCTAGTCAGTTCCTCCATTTGGTGACAAGGTGTGTTTCTACAAGTGCAACCTGTTTTTGTGTGTTGGCATTCAGCTTCGCCAGGCAGCAATGGAGTGCCTTTAATTGGTGATTTGCATTTAAGACGGGGATTTGCAATGTAAGGAGTATCTTCAGAGGTAGAAAGTGGATGAAGTCCAATGCCTGCTGTCTGGGCCACTGTCCTCTGCCACATCAAAGCCTTCACCTCAGTACTTTTATTCTCTTATGCTGACATCTCAGTTCAGCAATTGCACTTTGTTGCTGCTCTTCATAAGTCAAACAATGCACCTACTATGTTTTTGCAAGAGATAGGATAATTATCTCAACTGCCAGGTGCGAACCATGAATTTTCCTAGGCCCAGTTGCCATACAGGTAAAACAGCCAAAGTCATTTAAGGCTTTTGCTGTCTCACTGCCAAACTTCAGCTTCCCAGCTCTTGGCATGGAGCTCCAACTTGGCAAAACACTTATGCACACACTTAACTTCAAAATCACGAGCCACAGCAGTCAGTGTTGAACAGTTGCCTTGCTATCCTAAGTACCAACACTAACAGGCATTCTTGAGTAAAACCAAACTAAGTATGAGCACTTATATAGGGTAGCCCTTCCACACGCCTTTCCTTTTGTGCACAGGGAACTGAAGCATGGGGAGGATGAGGCTGTGCAAAGCCTGTAAGCACAGGCATGTGGACAGGTGCACCTGAGGTAAATGTAAATGCGATGGAAGGTCTTGCTGCAGCAGCTGGCAGTGTGTTTTGGCCACTCTGCCCTGCCTTTCAGGCCTCTTTGGCCACCACAGCTTCAGTGCTATCAGCTCACTGGATGCCCTGAGCCACCCCGGTGACTGCAGCATAGGTGTCCTGTCCTAGCCCATGGCCATACAGGAGTGCTCGTGCCAAAGGAAGAAATTCAGCCCTGGTACCCATGAACCATGCTTCTGGCAGAGCCATGGGGTGCTGGCCTAGGAAATACAGGAATGTTTTCTGATAGCATTATTTTTGTTTTTACCAGATAAGTGAAGTGCTTTTCCAAGTTGAAGCACTGTACTTCTCAATCACTTTATTTAATACTAAGGAAATCATTGCTCTGTTAATAAGTTATCTGTAGTTCAGATCATCACATGTGGTTTTGTGGAAATATTCACACAGCACACTATATATCATGGCTTTTAAGTTAGGTTGCAGCCAGGCTACTGACAGTCCCTGCAAAGCAGCAGCCTTGTGCAGAAGCTGTTGTTGGCCACCCAGACAGGGCAGGAGACCATGACCCAGCCCCTGAGTTGGCCACCGATGGGTGCTGCCATGACCCACCGTGTTCTTTCCCTGCTGACATTTGCCAGACTCATGAGCCCAGCAATGTTTTCTGAGCCAATTGAGGTTCCTGGTGCCTGCTCAGCTCCTTGACTTAGTTCCAGCTCTGTTCCCTGCTCCAGCCCCTGCTTTGAACATAGATCCCTTGGCTGTCTGTCGTGCTCCTGCTCTACTGCCTACTTCAAGCCATGACCACAGTTCCTGCCTGCCCTCCTTCTTGTTTCCTCATCCCAACAGAGACCCCCTGGTACCTCAGAGTTTTCCAGGAAAAACAGATGCAAACTGCTGCCTATAAATCTGCTCTATGATGTTATCACAAGGATGATAAAGCCTAGCAAGCAGCTCTCAGTGGCTGAGCACAAGTATACTCTGCGGCAGCCAAGGCACAGAGCTAGGGACAGTTGCTGGCCAACAAGTTTATTCTTCAGCCATTTCTACAGGTGCTGCCTGCCACATCCTCAGGATGCATTCACTTCTAAAAGATGCCATATGATTTAAGAAGGGTCACGGTGCTGAATTATTGAAAAATTTGTTTAAATGCCTCAATAAATGCCTGTGAAATGGCAACAAACTGCAGCAGCTGGTAGCTTGTCAGGCCAACAAAAACAAGCTGAGTGATAGCACACCAGTATTCTTAAATTAATCTCCTCAGTCCCTGTAACTTTGGAAGAAGCGGTGATAGATGGGATGGTGCAAGGACTAACTTTTGTCCCAGTTCTCAAGCATTTACAATTGCATTCAAAAAGAAAAACACAAAGAAAAAGTTGCTTTACCACCAAACTATTTTTGAAATATGAGACTGAACGCTGAAGCCAGATTGTCTGTATTTATTTTAGAACATTGAAAATAGTGTTGAGTTATAGACAATAGTCCAGAAAAGAGTTTTGTCCTTACACTATTTAGTAAAAAGCGATAATTTATTCACACTTCAAGCTAGAAAAAAAAAAATAATATATATATATATATATATGCTTTAAATGACCTCTACTCAGGACAACACTGAAACTCATCAATAGCTGGAAATGTGTGAGAAATAAACATGCACTAAATGTTTCCCTGAACCTCCATGGATTTTCCTCTTCTGCTTTTGTTGGATCCATGAACAATCCCGCTACTGACAAAATAGACCAAGTATTTGAGACAAGTCCCCATAAGCAAAATCCAAAGTGGGGCTTCCTTTATTTCATGATCCCACTCCACACTGTATCAAGACACATTTGTGTTTTGTTTTATTTCTTTCCCCTGTCCATCTTCAGATTTGGCATTTACACTTGAAGCACGTGATACTTAAACAGCCAGCAACTGCTCACAAATACCTCTCTGGTCTGGGAGTGATTGAAACTTACTCTGGCAACATATTCAACATCAAAAGCAACAGCCATACACGACAGGGCTGTGGGATCAACAGGGTGAGTGCTAGAAATATCATAAGTCTTTGAACAGACAAACAAATGTTCTCCATCTCTTCAAACTGTAAATGGGTTTTGGAAAAGAGGGAGCATATATATATATATATTAATACACTTTCACTGTGGTTCTCTTTTGGCTACATGCAAAGTTGAGAAATTTATTATTTATTTAAGGTAAGAAAATACTTCCATGATTCTCCAAATGTTGTTTTTTCAAAAAGGCATACACAGGAAATTTCTCCTCCCCGTCACCTATACAAACATGAGACAAGAAAACATAAGCACGATTTTAACAAGCCCCTGGGAAAACTTTAAATAAAGCTGAGACGAAGCCAGGTGGACCAGAAAAAAGTGCTTATGCTGGATGCTTAGCTAAGAGCCAAAAGAAAACAAAGTCATTTCCTTCATGAGTTGATGACTCAGAGGACTGGCAATGACATGGAGGACATCACGTACAGAAGTACTGTTGCTACAGATGAAGTGGTGAATAATATTCTTAAAGCAAAACTTTCACAGCAAGTTCATTGGCTGGCATTCCCCCAAGAATCAACAGAGGATGCGGCGGGATGGTGAGCGGCTTGCTTCCCAGATGGCTGCCTGTTTGCTCCCCCAGAGTGCCTGCACAGCATCCAGCCAAGAGCTAGTGAGGACGGGCAACCCATGAAACACTAGCAATGTGCAAATACGGTACTATGGAGAAACTCAGATAGGTGTTCTCAGTGTTATTCTTCCTGAATAAACACAGGATTTCATCTGCTAATGTTGTCAATGCAAGTCCCAGGTACCACTGAGTGTAGACTGGCCTGTTTATTCTTCAGTGTTCTCCAAGCATCTATCCTCTCCTATATTGCTACAAACACTCCACAGGGCTGTCATTTCTTACATAGCTGGAATCTTCCTTCAATTAAAACACACCATTCAAGGTCACTGAGGTGATTCTTCCACTTCCACTTGTATTAATGTAGTTGCAATGACTGCAACTACAGCACAGCACTGCACTGCAGCAGACATACTGGATTAGTACCTTGGTTTGGGAATGCATGTAAGAAACAGAACCAATCCAGAGCAACTATTTGCTTGTTATTACCTTCTCATTCTCTCCCATGTAGAAACTTGCTGCACTAAAGTTTTGGCTCACTGTGTTCAATAGCAACTGAAGAACCTAAAAAGTGTTTAAAGAAATTTTTTTTGAAGGACTATGTGCATTATATCCACTTTGGTTTCCACAGAATTTCGTAACAATGATTTCCACGAATAATTTTTCAAGAAGAAATACTTCCTCATTATATTTTTTTTTCTAAATACACTTTCATTAGTCACTGGACATCCCCGCGCTCCTGTGTTATAAGGAATAATCACTCCTCCATCACTATCTTCAGACATCCTTTTATCTTCATACATCATGATATTTTCTGTCTTCTGAGTTGATCCCTGCTGTAATAAGCAGCAAGCTGAACTTATTGGAATATGTGTTGCATGTTCATGAGTTCCTACAAATGTGTTGCCTCAGTTGTTGAATTTATGCAGAGAATCACAGAGTCACAGACTGCCCAAGGTTGGAAGGGACCTCTGAAGATCATCTAGTCCAACCGCCCTGCCAAGCAGGATCACCTAGAGCACATTGTGCAAGATGGCATCCAGGTGGGTTTTGAATATCTCCAGAGAAGGAGACTCCACAGCCTCTCTGGGCAGCCTGTTCCAGTGCTCTGTCACCCTCATAGTAAAGAAGTGCCCCCTCATATTCAGATGGAACTTCCTGTGCTTAGAAAATTTGAAGGATGGATTTATTTTCCAAGAAGGTAGGAAATATTACTTGCCAGAATGCATTAAAGCTCCTGTAAGATTTATCTGATTCAGCTGATAGTCACTGATAATATGCAATCCAGTGCTATTTTAATACAGAAGTTAACATAGTCTTGGCCTGAGTCTCCAGCTCAGAAAAAAAGCCCAGCTGTCAATGGACAGCAGGCCCAACATCAGACTTCTTGCCTGTGTAATTCACGGGCACAGAAGGTCCAAGACTTTATTGGATGTGCTGCCGATGTGGTCATGTTGGGCTAACCCCTGGTGAGGGTGGCTATGCCAAAATCTCATTAAGGATGCTCCCTATAGTTCTCAGTGCTAGAATGGCCCCTCTACAAACCACTTTTCATAGTAGAGTATTTTATTTCATTACCACTGTGTCTAGAAATGCACAAAGAAGACTTAAGAGATAGTTGTCTTTATTTAGATGATGAAAGGATAATACAATGTCACTTCCCCTCTGGAAAAAGGAAATGCAAGAGATTTGCCCAAAGGGTTTTATTTCAGACCATGACAGTTAAAACCTTGCAGGACCTGATCAGGAAGCAGGAGACGTACCTAGTCTGTGTTATGCATTCCCAAGCTGCAGCCCAGTTCCACATCTGGACAAGCTCCAGTCACATACAGATCTTTGCTCAGCTGCAGAAAGAAATGAGATTGCAGGGTCTGGAGAGGCCTCAGCCCAGAGGTGCCTTGCTCTGGACCATCGGGGATGAGCACAACTCTCTGGGCTAAGCATATTCACCACCAGTGGAGTAAAAGGCATAGCAGTTTGCCAAGCCCAATACAGAGTCTTCCACCACAGCAGTCAGTAAGAAGATTCCCAGGCACATGGAGGCTATGGTTAGACATCTGCAAGCTCGACACATCAGCTAGTGACACATATCAAGGACAAAAATATAAATGAAAAGGCCTCCACTCATCCCACTCATCCTGACATCCATATCCCAGTTCCTTTTTCTTTAGAATTTCTCTCTCTACACCCTCTCTTATAATAAACTTTGGTTTCCTGGTGACATATCTACAAGTCAGATCGTCACTTCCCAGACCACCCTGCAAGAAACTCTCCTTCCCCTGGTTCCCAGGGAACCATATTTGTGAGGATTCTGCACCTCACACTGTCAAGCCCCATCAAAAGGTCAACCAGCAGCATCTGATCTTAGCCCACCACTGCCTTCTCTTAAAGTAAGTAGGCTATATTTTGGGGTCAAAAATCTTTTTTTTTTATTCAGTGAATAATGACAATTTCAATTAGACAAAGCTACCTGTAAACTTATTTTAAAACACATCTTTTTGATAAATGACTTTAAGATGAAAAGTGTACTTCCCACATTTTTCTGGAACTGAACACTTCATTTAGAAATGCTTTTTTTTTTTTTTTCAATTTATGCAAATGCAGTGAGAAACAGAATATGTAACATCTGCCCCCCCCCCAAAAAAAAAAAAAAAAAAAAAAAGTTTTGTTTTTCCAGCATTTGGTTAGTGAATGCACAAAATATTTATTTGATAACTTTGAGAACACACAATGATAAGAAAGTCAAATAGAGAAAAATACAAGGAACTGAGAGGAAAACAAGAAGACACTTGACTGGATATTTACCTTTAATAGAAAATGAATTGAAACTTGGTAGGACATTCTTCTCTCCCTGTCTCACTATTAAACTACAGGCAATACAGGTGGAAAGAAATAAAAATGAAACAACAACAACTACAATAATGCCGGGAATTCCCTGTTGTAGTTAAGTCAGAAGTTATTTCCATTTTTTTAGAAATTCTTGTTATAGCATACTAAAGAAAAGTAACTATCCCAAATCAGCATCATTGGGGATCACTGTGGGAGCAAAGAAGTGAGTTTCCCTTGAAGAATCAGCACTGCAGCAGTAATTAGTGCTTTTGGGGGCAGACAGAAGTACTGACAGATATTTGTCACCCCTGGTCAGTAGACAGTGTTTTGAACTGGGGGAGTTAGGGGTGTAATTCTGACTGGAAAACTTCCTGATCCAGATCCTTCAGCTGTTTATAGAAAAAGTATCCATGGGATGACACTGATCCACATCATTTTTGCAAGCTCTGGGGTTTGAGTTTGGATCTGTGATTTAAATAACAGATGGGTAAAATCACATGTAACCAGGCAGCTCCCTAGTGGCTGTATAGATGTGGATGTTGGAGAGCATATGATTTTCCAAGCTAAGGTCAGCACTAACCTGAGCTCAAATTTTCCTCCAGATCTGCTTTTTCTAGTGCTATCATGCAGTTTAATTTTTTTGGCTTGTTTCACCTCCTTCTGCTGAAATCACACCCCTGTGAAGGATCCTTCCAATGCAAACAGAGGAGTCACATGGCTCCAGAGCTCCACCATTTCTGGAAGATGAGAACATACCTCTGTGAGGTGTGGAAACTGCTGTCTGCCACATTAATGAAGCCAAATTGCAGAAATCTGCAGTATGAATCAGATGGTACCATCTGGCCCTCAGTGTATAGGAGATAAGCACTCTGGTTTATAAAGAGTTTATTAAAGCCATTAACTTTGGAAACTACTCACCAAATAAAACAATTTATAAATTATAAACAAGGAGCCTCCAGTACTTTTTCTAACTTGCAAAATCTGCTACTATATTTATGTTAGCTTCAGTATATCACATTTAACTCCTTTAATGAGTTTTACATTTTTGCATTATTTATATATTTATGATTTTGGGGTCTGGCTGAAGATTAGAGGCAAACCACACCACAGATGTAGTAGCATGGGGATAAGGGGAAGAGAATTAATTTTTCTAGTGCATCCCAGATCTTTTAAGATGAGGTTGATGCAGTGACTACAGGGGACTGGCTGTCAGCAGCAGCCCCCAAGACCCCCCAATCCCAAAGGAGCATCCTTTGCCATCCTTTGCCAGAAGGTGCTGCTCCATTGACAGCATGGTAGCCACTGGGGATATGTCAGTGGATGAGGTTGCAGGAGCAAATCCTGGGGGACTCCCTCAAGCGCGCTGCCTTGGGTTAGGCCTTAAAGAGTCCCATGGTTTCTTGGTCTACTTTGATCCTTTATATTTTGTATATACATGGTTATATTTATGTCTGGTACCTGGGTGCATGAGAAGTTTCTTAAACATCAAAAATGAAAACACCTTAATATAAAATGAAACACCCAAATATTTTTTATCCAGAACACACCCAGCAATGTTTCATTGTTTTCTGAATGCTGGGGTGTGGAGCTTTACATTTTGCCTAAATTCAACAAGATTTTAAAGAGAATTTCAACAGAGCTGTTAACTCTGTATAAATGGATTTCTCACATGACCCTTCTGCAACACTGAGGCATATCCTAATCTCCATTCCCCTAATTTCCACCAAAGAAAATGATTGTGTGGCTATTTTAAAGCATACTCAAATTGCTCTATGGCTGCAGGCCATTCTGTGCTCCATCACAACTTATAAGCTCATAGATAATACCTTGGGACATAGGCACTTTCTTACTGCCTTTGCCAGTTCCCAGTGTTCCAGTTAACTTTCACCAGGTTGAGAAGAGGCAATGGGCTGATGATGTTTGTTAATTGGAAAAAAAAAAAAAAAGTACAAACTGATTTTTTGGGCATTGTACCTAGCCAGGTCTAGTAACTGTATAACAAATATGTATTATGCTAGAAAGCGTAGACTCACAGGCGCCAGGAGTGAAACATTATCCTTTTCAGACAAAGTCTCAGACAAAGATCTTTATCTCAGAATGATATATGGGATATATTTTTGAGATGACTCCACATAATACCTTTATTATTGTTGAAGTTTAACAACTTAAAAGGAATTAAAAAAAGATCATATTTGTCCTTTGTTACTTACCCAAATATGGGCAGGAAACTTCCGATGGGGCTAGGCTTATAGAGAAAAACACCATTAGCCTAAAATAGCACCAATATTTATAGCATTGCAGGGGGGATATATGAAGCAACTGTAGAATTGGTTTGAAGAGCCAAAAACTGTTCTCGGTTACAGATTGCTATTGCAACTCCATTGAATCAGAACAATTGCTCTGTGTGTACTCTAGGTTGCCAGAGACAGAATCAGGACTGCAGTTTCAGAAGAAGATGAGAATTTCAGATTAAACTGAAAATAGTAGAACATTATTAATCATAATTCTTTGAGATAAAGTTGATAAAGATCAATTTTCAGGAAACTCAGAACTATCTCAGAGTATTAACACTTTGTAGCTCCACTTCCAGGAAGACAAATCAGTTTTATGCCAGGACACCAGAAATGAGCCCTTCAGGCTTTGCCTTTGAGTTTTTCAATTATATAGGAGCATAGGATAGGCAAACTTTATGGGGAATAAGATACTTAGTGATTTTCATTTGAGGATCAGCAAAGAGAAGTAGAATACCTGTGGTCTTTCCTTGCCTCTTCTAGGCAGAGCAAGCTGGCTGCCTTCCCACAGCCATAAGCTGTTGGTTGGCTACAGAAGATGGTGAACTGGAGAGAATGTAGCTTAGCATAGCTCTGACACAGTCCTTTGCATCTGCACATCTACCGGGTCTTTATGCAGCCATGAGACATGGCGTTGCTGATGTTCAAGATCTGCAGCGTGTGGTTTTTTGTTTTGTTTCATTTTGTCTTGTTTTGTTTTGTTTCCCTTATATGCCAGCCACATCATCCACAAGTGACATCTGAAAAGATTCTGGAGAAAAAAAAAAAATCCACATGAGAAAAATCTGATGAGGCTGACACTTTTTTCTCCCACCACCAAATGTGCCCTGGAGCCCAGTGTGCTTTGTATTTGTGTCTGCAGGGAGTCTGGATCACCATTGCCTGCTGAGCTGCCACAAGGAGACATCCATCCAGGTCCCCGCTCCCACCTTTTGACACTGCCCCTTGAAGTGGTGGCAAACACAGGAACAACACCAGCACCTCCTGATGAGAGCATTTGGGCCTCCATGCCCTTAACATTGACAACTAGGGCCCTTATGGTGGCCTTGGAGGCCTCCTCTGCTTGAGGAGCCTAACCCTTGTTGGCCTAGTCACTCCATTGTAAACAAACATAAAGACACACATGAAATAGGCTTCTTCAGCTTTAAGACAAACCGAAGGCTTCTCTGGGCTAAATAAAGTAGAAGGCAATGCTGCGTATGTGGCCTGGCCAGCCCCAAAACACTGGTTGTCAGTTTGCCAGCGTGGCAGGCCCAGGCCTTACTCCTCTGGAGCAGCACAGCCTGGAGCCCAGGGTCAAGGGCTGCTGCTGCCGGCTGTTTGTGGGATGGGGCTTGTCACACATTTTCAACCGCAAAGCATAAAAGGACACTGCTGGTTGGAAAAGCAACTGTGACCCCTTTGCGTGTGAATGGTGCATGGCAGAGAAAAGCAAGCTGGGATAGCTCCAAAAGTCACTTCTGACCTCTCAGTGCCTTTCTCACACTTCACACTTGTTTTGCAGACCTCAAAATTTGAGTGCAGGCACCAGTTTGGTGGAGGCATGTGACTGTGTGAGCACTTCATGTCAGAGACAGTCTTGAGCAAAAGGAGCCCAGTCTCTGCTGAATATAGGATCAGTGAACTATCATTTCAGCCATGCCTGTTTTTTCTTGCCAAAGACACTAAATGCTTAACCCCAGATTTGATGGGTCAAGAAGCCTAGCATGAAACAGGGAGCAAACTAATTTAACACTACAGACATCAGCCTAAAGTGTCTCTGCAGGCACTTCTCTGGAAACTGAATAGCCATTGCTTCCAAAAACACATCATTCACTCATCTTCTGAAGGAGGGGAAGAAAGAAAAACAAAAACAAACAAAAACCAAAACCAAACAAACAAAAATCACCACCAACAACAATAAAAACAAACAAACAAACAAACAAACAATGACAAAACAACAAACACATAAAATCAACATTTATTGCACAATTCTAAAAAATAAATAATAATAATAATAATAATAAAGTTTAAATGTGAGAAGTTGTAATATCTGACATGAAACTTCCCCATGAGGGAAGTGCAAGGAGGTGCATAGGTGAAGTTGTGTCCCAGTTCTCACTTTGTCCCAGTGTTATAAAATGTGCCCAAACAAGGAAATAAGTGCTCTGGCAAGTTAACGGTGAAGCTGTAATAAGGCAAGCCAAGAGAGAGATTCTGCAGTGCAACTTCTGAAAGGCAGGAAAACTTAAATGAAAAATATCTGAAACACATCAAAAGTAGACAGCCTGCCAGAGAGTCATGGGGGCTGATAGGTGACTTGAGGTGTAAACCATTGCTCAGACAAGGTGTGAGCAGAGCTGGAGAGCTTTGTGTCCTCTTTCACTCACTGGGGTTTCCAGACTGGAGCCTTTCTTCTGGGGGAAATGAGTCCAAGAGGCTTCCTCAAAACGAGGTGTCAGTAAGAATGAGCTGAATGTGTTCAGGAGTAGGACTGCTGAAATGCTCACTGTGATCCATAATCTACCAGTTAAACCGGACACAGCCTTGCCCCAAGCATCACATTGGGAGCAGGACTAGACAGTGGCCCGGCCTTTTATGTTCAAGATGAGTAACTTATTTCATGGAGGAGAAATGCAGCATGGGCAAGCACAACAGCTCTCCACAGGCTACCCTTCAATCACACTCACTTCCTTTCCTTTTTGGGGGACTGGAGGAGCGGGGACTTCTCATCGTTTCCTGTTTGCTCATGAGATGCACGGCATGCCTTCCAGGTGGTAGCAGCTTCTGTTCAGATGCAGTGAGTACTGCATAAATATGTGTTTATAATGATGGAAGAAAACAAAAACAAACAAACAAACAAAAACAGGCTGAAGCTGGTCTGTACTAAATTTGTCTACTGTGAGTCCAATTCCATAGAACTTAATAGGAAGAATGCAAGCATGCAAGCTCTAGTTACACAGTATTACATCACACTGTATGTAAATATCTCTACCACCAAACTGTTCACCCTGGATGCAAGGAGCTGCTGTTTCTCTGATTACCCTGCAACAGACACCCTTATATTGCTGAAAAATATCATTTGCCTCAGTCAGGATGAAAGTGCAGGAAATTGGTGCATCATGGTCAGTTCCTCCTGCATGAGCACAGCCCCATGTGTCTTGACACACCTCTTGGCTTCATTCCTTCTCAAAGCTGGGGCTTGTACATGCCTCCTGGCACAGCCCTGAGCAGAGCAGTGAGGAAACTACACCAACATGGTGAATAACCATAGGAAATCTCATGCCACAGGTAATCTTTGGAGGTGTATGTTCTCCTTAGCTGCCTTCTTCCTCTGACTGTGCCTGAAATATGGTTAGGAAACACAAATGCAGCTCCAGCAGATGTATGCAAGCGAGCTTTATGCAGATCAGGTCATGAACCAGTAGTATGGAAGCTGTAACATTATGTTATGTCCTGGAAAAAACCTTCAGGAGCCCTGAATATCCAACACGGAAGCCTCCTTGTGCAATGCTTTGATATCCTTACAGGATGAATTAGAGCTGTAGTGCTGTCATGTCTGTGCAAGTGCATACCCAGCAGCTATATTCCATCTTTTTCTGTCCGTAACGTATCTCTTAAACTGCATTGGTCAGTAAGTATGGAGATGAGGGGAAAAAAACTCTCACCATTCACTTTCAGCTGATCTCCTTCATGCATGAGTCTCCACAGAACCAGGGAACAGAGAGGGACACCTGTTTTGTTTGGTCTGCTCAGTTTTCTGCTTAATTTTATGAAGTCTAGGGGCAGGCATCCATTTGCAAGTAGCACAGCTCTTTGAAAATGGTGCCACTGCTGGCTACCCTGGGTTGTGGCTCCCTGAGGACTGTCCCCATAAGGGACCATGCAAATGAGAAGATGAGTGTGAGCTGGCCTAGCTTGCCATGCCCTGGTGGACTCGCAGTGGCACAAATTAGCTTGCTCAGAGGTAAAGAGTAAAGACCACAGAAAAACAGTCTGTGCAATAAAATATAATACCAGCATTACATAACTTTGGATGATCAAGTGATGTCAGACTTAACAGCTTTCAGACCCTGACCTGACAAAGCTATTATAATTCCCTGAATACCTGCGGAGTGCTTTCAGAGTCAAGTTCTGACATGTTATCCCATGGCGCCTGGTAGTTTGCTTAATACAGCTCAGCTAAAGAAAACTGCTGCATAGAAATTATGTGTTGTACCATCCAGCCATTTGGCATACAGTGAAGCAGGGGGACACAAAAGATGTCCACATGGCTTATGGCTCTGGCCATCACCACATCTCAAGGGCCTGTGGCTGTCCCTGCTAGCATCTGCTAAGAGCCTCATAACCCACCCGGGTGAGTTATTCCTGGGATACCTCAGGCACAAACCTGAAGACCTAGACTGCTTTCTTTTCTCATGTCTAACTCTGGTGGGCACAAATGTTAGAAAGGGCCTTCCATTTTGATTTTTTTTTTTAATTTTTTTTTTTTTTTTGCTATTTGAGGAACAGTTCCCATACTTAAAACGCTGCAGGGACTTTCAGTACATCTTCACATGGAAGAAATTTTAAAGCACAAGAACTGTACAAGGGTCCTGGGAGGTCAGAGGGAGCAGCAGTGCTGGGCATCCTGGAGGCAAAGTTTCTCAACTCTTCCCATAAACGATGCTAAAGGACGTTAAAAGGAGAGATGAGCCCTCCCTAGCCCTGGCGCACATCCTGCCCTCACGTCCTACCCCCTGTGGTGGCTCTGGGCTGGCTCTTCTGCCTTCCATGGAACCCAGTAATAGGTTTTAAACATGGCTATTGCATCGTGTCCTCTGGGACTGTGCTGGAACTGCCAATTTGAATCACTTTAAGCTCTCACAGTTATTTTACAAGTCCCAGGGTGAATTGTTTTACTACATTAGGAACCAATCAACTAGGAATTTTCTTCTTACAGTTCGGTGTGTATTTCTTCCCATGTTATAGCCACAACCCTGTCTTTCATCAGTTGCCCAAGGTTTTTGCTTTTATGTCTAGTTACCACTGGGGCTATCAATATTTGCTTTTAGTTTCTTTAAAATGTGCACAGAGGACTCAGTTTTAGTGTAATGATGATTATACATAGCAAATTTAAACTTCACTCTACTTGGCTCAGAGCATGAAAGTTAGGGTAATGTGGAGGTTGTGTAGTCATTGGGTCTGCCTTTGGATTTGACACATAGGATCCACAAAAGAATCTATATGCCAAAGGACAAGAATTAAATCCATAAACCTCCCACTAAGTTGCCACTCTGGAAGAACTGCCTGAACTAGCCACCCTACTTTCATCCAGTAATTTTCTACATACCTAGGCCATATAACATAGAGGTACGGACTCCCACAAGACCCTTTATGTCTTGGCCATAACAAGCAGTTCGACAAATAAAACAACACTGTAGGCATTCACAAACTGAGTGATCTCCATTGGTCTCAAAGTCTGGGCCCCATCCCACCAGCATTTTGTGAGTACATCTGTGAGAGCGGGCCTTACACAAGACATAGATGGAGAGGGAGCAATGTGTCCCTTTTCTCCACTGGTCTGGTCCTTAGAGCACATACAGGAATGTGGAAAATGCAGACTGAAATCTCATTCCTTCCAGGAGACCATGAACCTTCCCTTCCATCTCTTATCTCCTAGTGTTTTGCCTTAACTTATAAGGTCCCTGTACTTATGTGCTTTCTTCTTTCTAGCCTGCTGTTGAGGTTGCTCTGACTTGTGTAAAATGTTTGCACGCTCACTGTGCCTGCCTCAAAAGTGCAAGACTCCTATGTTCCAGCATAAGCAACCTGACCACCATTGCCCTCTCTTTTAGACCTATCCATGTTACATTCACTTATCTATTCATATAGATGATGAATGTTGCTTCTAAATAACCTGGCTGGCTATCTACCCAACAGTCTGGAAATCCAAATATGCATTCCCATCTTCACTTTCAAGTCCTCAGGCTTCGGTGCTTACCTGGATTACTGAAGTTGAAAACCAAACTGAGCTAGATTTTCACTACATCTGTGAAAAACAGCAGTCTCCAGAGGATAATTCTGATTTTTGAAGGACCAAAACACAAGGGATGTGCATTTAATTTGGGGTTTCCAAGTTAGGTTCCCCTTTGTGGCATGTGAATGCAGGCTAGGTGTCAGCCTTGGAAGCAATGTACAAACACACAGTTCATCAGTGGAAGTCATTATCTCTTTCCAGGCCTGTAGGTGCTTACTAGTATAACTCTCTTCCCCAGTTGCCCATGAAAATGTACAAAAGCCAATGCATGGTGGTGCTGTCTGATTCACCAGCCACCACAAACTCTTGGCAAGGGGCAGCAAACAGCATCCTCTTCAAGCCTGAAAAAAATAAAATAATAAAATAATATGATTGTTTGGTTTTAATCAGATGCTTGGTTTTAGCAGCAACAACCACCAGCACTTCAGCTGTCTTCAAGAGAGAATTTCATCTCTGCCCTGCTCTGCAGGATTCTCTGATGCAACTTTTCCTCTGAATCTGTGTCACCGCTTTCAGAGAAGTCTTCATGATAGGGAAAGATTATCCAAGACTCGTATCCAGGGCTCTGGGTGCTTGGAAATGAGATCTTTGCACAGCTCAGGAGTTTGTTGTCTCCTTGGGGCCTTCTTGGGGGCCTTCACCCAACAAGTTGACACGCACCAGTGCCTGAGATAAAGGCAGGAATGGCGGGTCCGTGTCAGACAAAAAAAAAAAAAAAAAAAAAAAAAGCTGTGGGGCAGTACTTTAATTTTCCCTTCCTTTTCCCTTCTTAATTACAGTCAGAATAGGATTTCTTTCACCCTGAAAGAATCAAGCTGCAATGCCACAGCCATGCTTTATGCCAGCATTGCAGCCTGCTCTCTAGCATCTCTTCTACAGCTGGCAATGCAGTAGTTGCATCACTTCAAAATACAAACAGAGAGCCTCATTAAAAAATATATGTTTACACATTGGTGCTGAGTTATTCTTCCCTCTATCACACTGCCTGAGTGACTGCTATTTTTTCCTCTTAGGGTCTAGTTGCTGGTGTGGTACTATTTTAGCAGGGTGTGAAAAACTGACTGCAATTTGTCAGTGCACTAACAATGCAGGGCCAAGGGACATAGGGGTGAGAGCTTCAACTTTAGGGACAACTCCACCCAGGCAGCTAAAACTGCATTTCCCAAGGAGAAGGGATAGGAAGGCCTCTCAGAGACACAAGCTCACTGAGTCAGGCAGATATTTATAGACCAACCTGCTACTGCTATGCTGAAGAAATGGAAATATTGTTAAATCATTCTGATCGAATATTCACATGAATGTTGCATCCAGCTGTTAAAAGAAGGACAGAAAAAAAGACATCCTGACCTGAGATGGTTCTGTCTACCTGTGAGGCACATAACAACTGGATACAGGGGAGACGGGGATAACAGTAATAGAGATCAGGATCTTAAACCATGGGATTGGTCTAATCTCTGCCAGATTTTCTGTAGGCATTGCGGTGAATGGGAGTTTTGATGCTACCAAGAAAAATAATGAGGTAATGTTCAGGGTGTTTACAAAGAGTTTCTCCTATGCATGAGGGGCAGCACTGGAAAAAAATATGAAGTCAGCTTCCCAGAGGATGGTGTGACTTTGCTTACGGAGAGGGTTCTCTATTTTTATTTTTATTTTTATTTTTATTTTTATTTTTATTTTTATTTTTATTTTTATTTTTATTTTTATTTTTATTTTTATTTTTATTTTTATTTTTATTTTTATTTTTTCTCAGAGAAAGATGACTTCACTAACAAAATAAATAATCCGTAGCACCCCATAACTGCCAGGCAGATTGGGTGCATGAGGGGTGTCTCTGTACCCTCATCTCCAACCAGTGGTGTTGGCCTTTTCTGCAACAGTCTCAGTGAAATGAAGATCCGCTCTTTGAATATACAAAGAGTGAGTTTTCTGTTAACTCTGCTGAGAGTGCTTGAAATTTCAGCTGCCAAGAAATGTCAGCCCAGAGGTGTGGAGAAAAATTGTTTTGTTTTAAATCCATTTCCTCAGTGTTTCTAATTAATCTTTTTTTAAGGAATTTTATGAGTATGTGGAAACTTCAAGAAGTTATTAAGAATAACATTCATGCTACTAGTGGGAAGCTGGAATTTTTCTGCAGAATAACACAGTGAAGTTTGTACTCTTCAGTTCTTAAGTTTTCACAATTTGTTTCTGCCTAATAAATGTATATTATAGTTTTATAAAGTTTTTCCAAAATACAGAAGGAAGGCTGACAGGATTGTTGATAAAGGCAAGCAACGTGGACTGCGGCGGTGTTTGCTTGAAAACAAAAAAAGGAAATAACTTATGCTTTCTACTTTTTTCTGTTTCTTTTTATTTTCTCATGTGGCCAGTGTAGAGGAGGCACAGTTATACAGTTATATCAGTCCTCAGCAGAGCCAATAAGTTGTGAAATTCATGAGCTTATATATATATATACGTATATATATATATATATATTTAATTGTTTTTTTGCCGGAAAATCCCATGCAGCTTGCAAGTCCTCTTGGTCTCAGCCATAAATCAACCATTTCTCATTAACCCATCTGAGAAAAGAGACCAGAGCCAGCCACCACCACCTTGTCTCTTACAATCTGTCATGCAGCTATGTCAGGTAGGCATCGCCAGAGTCTGTTGGCAGGTGCAGAAATAGCTACTGAGGACATTCTTGTAAGAGGCTGCCTTGGCTCTGGTTGGTTTGATTGGCAAGAGCTTTCCCTGGGATGTAAAACACAAAGTAGGAAAGAAGCAGAAGGCATTTATTTGCTTATCAATCTCAAAGTAAAGCCAAGCTGAGAACAATTCTTATTTCAGGAAAGCTAATCTTCCTAATTCTTATTTGCTGATGGGCTATAGTTTCAAGTAAAGCTCCAGGATACGGACACCTATAAAGAAGTCAGAACTTTTCTTGTTATCCTTGTGTTAAAACCAGAACCCTTTTCCCTTTCATTGCTTTTTTCTACTGATGTTATCTTTGGAATATATCTAAAATCTTCTTTCTTCAACTTATACCCAATCTTTTTAATTGTTGTCTGTCACAGTGATGTAAGAGATGTCCTTATCCACTTCTTTCTTATAGACACTTTTTCTTTAAAAGTGTTAGATTGCATTCCTTCCTTTCTGACCTTCTCCCTCCTCTGCATATTTTTATTTTGTCACTGCTCTGCAAGGCATTTAAGTACATGCTTAACTCCAGGCCCGTCAATGCAGCTACTCATGTGCATAAATATGTTTAACATTTATCTTGGTGAATCAGACCTGGGACTCCCTCTGTCTTACTTCCTTTTTCTTTCTCTCTTCAAACCTGCCAAAAAAAATACAGTTCTTTTTCTCTGTCTCTGGGTCCTGTTTTTGAAAATTTATATATATATATACACACATATAATATTATCTGGCTATGTTCCTCTATTCCCCCATTTTTCTCCTCTGATAATATTCTTTCTTACTTTTCTGCACTTTCTTTTTCTCTGCCACAGTCAATAGCCTCTCTCCCTCTGGTCTTTTGCTGCTTTTTCTGCTCAGTTTCCCTCCTTGATTTTTTTCTCATTGAACAGTTAAATTTGAAGGATTACAGGGATATCTTGTTTTCTATAATATTCTATTTCACTAGAGCCTGCTACTATTGAAATCAACTGCAAGCCTCCCATACACTCCCGGGAGAGCTGGAATGGATCCGAAATATTTGCTATTTGCCAAATGGTGGGAGTCTCTGCGTCCAAAGCTGGTCTGTTTACATCAGGATCAAATGCAGGCTCCAGTTTGAATCAGAACCATATGCTCTTCCCAAATTATGAATTTTCATAGTAAAATAAGCTGCATAATGGATACTGAAGGACAATAATGTCCCTGTTAAGCGCTGACTCAGCACCCTGGAAAGGGGGAGAGACGCCCTGCTCCGGAGCCAGGGCTGCACAGTGCAGGTCAGAAATGATGAAGTGGAGCATAGGAAAGGAAAGCCATGAGTAGATGGCAAAAAGTTGGTCATGTTTAACAAGCAAATGCCGTTAGAAAATATTTCACAATGTCTGCCATCACTTACTGAGTGAAACTCTAGCTCCACTGACGTCAATAGCAAGCCTCCCATTGACTTCAGGCATTTGGAAGCTCACCTACCAAGCATTCAATTTGCCGTTGAAGTGTGCACACGAGCGAGATGGAGTCCCATGGGGATAAGGCACTCCTTTAGGAACATCCCGACAATGCTGCATTTTGCCACTGTGACACTCACTTTTCTCAATGTATTTTATTAATGTTGGAAATTCTCAAAATATTTTGATAAACATTGGCATGGTAAAAAGAAAAAAATACTGACTATTTTGCTTTGACATTAAAGACAGCTTTTATTTTTACAAATACTCAGAAAACTCAGAGCATTTGGAACCTGAGGTTCTTCTCAGTTCATGGAGTTTTAACACCAGCCCTATCCCCTTTGGGGGGGGTGACTCAGATGCTGTGCTGCACAACACAGCTGGGCACAGGGACCTCTTCTTCCTGGGGATGGATGGATTAGTTGGGTTATTTGTAGAGAAGTGGTGGGTGATGACCTTGGCATTGGCTGCCAGCCCTGGAGAGGGGTAATGGGGCTCCCAGCCCCTGGGCATGGCCTGCAGGCCAAGATTGCTTTTGTGAGCTCTGTTATTGCATGTAATTGCAATCCACATTTCTAAAACTGTTTTTCAATTAAAAAAAAAAAAAAAAAGCAAAACAAACAAACAACAACAACAAAAAAAAAGGAATCTGTTTTAATCACTGAAAGGAAGCCTGCTGTATGAATCAGGGGTGAGATGCCCTATCCATGCAGTCCCTACCCAGGACACAGTGTAGCACCATGTTTAGTTTTTTGTTAGACCCCTTTTACTTCATTGGTCTCTCTCTTCTAGTGCTGTCTTCATATTTATTTTCCCTTTGCTCTGCTTGTCACCCTGTAATTACGCTGGATTTCTTTCTCCCCCTCCCCCAGCCTTTTTTTCCTTTCCACTGTCTCTCCCAAGCAGAATGCAAACCCATTAACATTCCTGGTTCCCCATGAACTACCGAGCCCTCGCTGTGCCAGTGCATTTCAAATTTGGCAGGGCAAATTTGCCTGAAATCATGGGCAAACGCAGCACTTACCTTGCTCCTTGCCATGAGAGGGGGGCTAGAGGATGGGGAGGGGTGGCCACCTGCCATGGTGGTGACTGGAGACAGAGGAGCCCTTCCTTAGCAGGGGATGCTCCTTGTTGCTGCCCCTTCATGTAGCACCAGGTGGTGCGGGATGCCTTAACTCTTCATTTCCCAGCTGTTAGACAACATCATTGTTTACTAGAAAGGCATAAAGTACCTCTGAGCTTGACAAAATGTATTTTCAGTCATTAAAATATTTGTTTACATTGACCAGCCAGTGGCTGCTAATGGCATGTGTTCAAAAAATGAGCTAGAGTTGAAAAATCATTGGGAGGTCCCCCAAACTGCTTTCTCCAATTAAACGTGTACACTCAGAGCTTTCAGGAAGAAGGATTTTTGGCATTGCTGGATTGCTTAGTACTGATTTACAAATTACTGCTTCTTACACGCTGATTTTTAACCCTATGTCCCTCACTTTTAAAGCACATGTCAACTATATGCTAAAGGAGTCAAGAAGATAGGCTTCAATTATTTCATTTTATGGAGGTTAAAAAGGTTCTTGTAAATGACTGATACAAATAACTGGAAACCCAGTTAAAACAACTGGATAACAGATGGCAAAGGAAAGTGGTTTACTGTAAAGTGTTGCAGAGTAGAAGATCATTTACAAGAAGCAATTACACAAACATCCCTAAGCATCCAAGATCCCATAAAAGGGTTGCTGAGGTGGAAGCACAATTTCAGTTGTGGATTTTTGTGCTTGAATGAAAATCAAATTTTTACTTAATTTTTTTTTCCATTCTTACTTTTTTCCTCTATTCCTTCTCCATGTCTCTTCATTACCAAAGCATCATTAGTGTTTTTCTCCCTGTGCAAGAATTGAAACTGGCTAGACAAGACTTCCCTCCCAATAAAGTCCTTTGGAAAAAAAAAAAAAAAAAAAAAAAGGCTTTTTAATACTTCAGTCTTTTATTTTTTTATCTCCTCTGGGGTTAAGGATCAATTAAAGACCAAGGAAGACAATATCTGTGTTGAGAACATAAATAGTTTAACAAGTTAAACCACTAGAATAATAACACTATTTCTTTATCAGTATCATGACAGAAGACAGAAGCTGCCTCATTCTGACATTTAGGAAACTAAACATATTTCTATCTTTACCTTTTCAAGCCCTTTTCATCCCCCCATCTAATCTATTTTGTATAGATAATGGTAACATGACTTTCTTGTATGATGTTGACATAGTGATGAGCTAATAAAACCAAAGCTTTGCATGGTGGATGTCTGCAGACCAAAGTACTTTTCCTCAGCTGGAAGAAGAGCATTTCTAAAGTTAGCAAAGGCTGTTCTGGCCCGTGCCTGCTGTTTATCTAAGGATGGAGATTTAGCAGCTCCTGCAGTTCCTAACATTCCTCTGGAATAAAAAAAGGACAGAGGGGTAGGCAACAGAAAATAAAATAGAATAGAATAAATACAATAAAAATAAAATAAAATAAAATAAAATAAAATAAAATAAAATAAAATAAAATAAAATAAAATAAAATAAAATAAAATAAAATAAAATAAAATAAAATAAAATAAAATAAAATAAAATAAAATAAAATAAAATAAAATAAAATAATGTAGTTTTTAACTACATTTTTACATTGTTACAGCATCCATTAATTTTAAAGTTTGGCAGCCTGGGCACTGCTAGGAATGCTATGGTACTTTCTGCACTCACAAAATTACCTGCAGTCCTCTGATAGGATTTTAGGAGAACCACCTTCATGTCTAGGAGGCAATATGAAAGAAATTCAGCCCACTGACTGATATTTCCCACAGGCTGCCTGTGTCTCCCAAGTCACCCCAAAATCCAAGCACAGGGCAGATGGATGAGCCTTCTCCTCTCCTGTAGCTTTCAGGAGATAATTCATTATACATGTCCACGTGTGCCAGATTGTCTTCTTGGCAGTTATTTCCACTGGATGCCGAGCTCACAGACGCTGAAATAGGAGAAAGACAACTTGTCTGCTGCCACACATTCATAACATAAGGTTTTCCTGCACAGATCTTATGTGCAGGTTGCCTTTGCCTCCTGCAGGCTAGGCTTTTACTAAGACAGCAGGACAAAGTGGTCCAAAAACCATCTCCAGGAGCAGGCAAGTCTGTTTCAATGTGAAGGCATGCCCAGGCTCATTCTGGGCACTTGCTAAGAGGTCCCTGCCTGCTGGGGCATAACTGGGACATAGCAAATGCATGTGGCATCCCCAGGGGCTTGGAATACCTCTCTAAGGCTGGAGGCACAGACGTGTAAATTAGACCAGCCTCAAGGCTGGAGGTTTAGAAAGCCATGAGGGGTAAATGCAACATTATTCCTCCAGTCCCTAAGGTGAACAAAGCACAGCTCAGACACAGCTGAGGATCAAGTGTCTGGAGACTCAAAAGCAAAACAATTGCACCCAGGCACAGCACAGACCGCAGAGATGTAGCCACTGGTCTGCTTTGCACTGCTGCAGCTCCTGACAAATTGCACTGTTGACAGTGGTTTTTAGTTTGTGTGCACTGCATGGCTTTTATCAACCCCAGCATCAGCGTGGCACAAATCTGTGAATATCTGGGGAGTTTTTCCTGAGGCACGCTGGTGCTAATGAGATCAGAAGCAGGATGGCTATCAGGCTGATGCCGTCAGACGGTTGGTTGATAAGGCTGCACACGTCTGAGACTTCTGCAGTATGAGCATTTTCTAAGCACCATGTGACAATTTTATAACACTTACTGAACAATGCTTGAATTTTCTCCCCCCTACCCTCCCCTACCCCACGCACTTCCTACCCAAGTGACTAATAGATGCGAGGCCCTAACCAAAATGTCACTGATCCCATGGAGATACTACGAGATTCAC
This sequence comes from Anas acuta, assembly GCF_963932015.1. Lineage (NCBI taxonomy): Eukaryota > Metazoa > Chordata > Aves > Anseriformes > Anatidae > Anas > Anas acuta. The sequence goes on along the minus strand of NC_088979.1, from coordinate 94,480,616 downwards.
TGTCTCCTGCCCCTGGGACCAGAGGCACAGCTTCCTGGTCTGGGCTATCAGCCTGAGGCAGGACCTCAGCAACCCCAGCTGCCCCTGTCACCAGCTCAGGTAGCTTCATGCATGGCCAGGCTGTCCCAAGGGGAAGGTCTCTATGCTGTGCTGAGCTGCAGCAATCTGCAACATGCACCAGTACTCACCACTGCAGCCTACATCTGATCTAATGTTCAGAGCTGTGTGCACGGTCTGTGTCCCTGGAGAAGGAGAGAGGTAGACTCTGCTGGGGGACAGCTCACCCCAACCTCAGCTCGGTCTCATGGACAGGTGAGATGAATTGCCTGTGCTTATTTCTCCCTGTTGACAACAGAGGGAGCCTGGCTGACAAGTTCAGGGAGACACCTCCCTTCCAGACAGCTGGAGAGGTGAGGTCAATTCCTGCCCACCCCGCTTTACTTCAGGGACTGGAAAAATGTCATCTTTCCAAAAAGAGAGTATAATGTTAAGTGGGGAAAACAGTGTTTGCCAAGCTGAACTCTAATTAGGTCTCTAATTAGCTACCAATCACTGGCCAAGAGTGCTATGGACTTTGGAAAAACAGTTCCAGATTATGTCTGCGAAATGTGCCAACAGCATGGCATTCCCCAAGGGATGCTACAAAGGGGTGAGTGATGCCCAAGGGGTCCTGGGGTATCTGAATAACGTGTTGTTGCTCCTCAAGTGGGCACCTTCTGTATCTGTCCTAGAAGGAGGGCTTACTGGCAGGGTTTTTTTTACTGAAGCAATCAATGTGCTTCATAAGAAAGACTGAGCAAAGCTTGCAGAAAGATCTTTTCTGCACTCTGACATGATATGGCTCCCAGTCTGAATTTCATCTTCATTAGGTACCTGACACATCAAAGCCACAATTTCCCTGGTACTTAATAGACGGCTTATGTGGTCCTAATAACATATCAGCAAGTACTCAGTATTAAGTATATATCATCTGCAGAAACGGAGAAGGGAGGACTGAATGACCTCATTTTAATTAAGGGGTCTTAACTAAGCCACTAATACTGCACATTCCAGATGTTAGTTATGTGCCTAACTATCACCGTTTGGCCTACTCATTAAATTGCATCCACAGTTAATTGAGAGCAAAACATTTCATCCAGAAAATTGCAGGCTGCATGAACAGAAAAAGGAAGGGAAGGGAAGGGAAGGGAAGGGAAGGGAAGGGAAGGGAAGGGAAGGGAAGGGAAGGGAAGGAAGGGAAGGGAAGGGAAGGGAAGGAAGGAAGGGAAGGGAAGGGAAGGGAAGGGGAAGGGAAGGGAAGGGAAGGGAAGGGAAGGGAAGGGAAGGGAAGGGAAAGGGAAGGGAAGGGAAGGGAAGGGAAGGGAAGGGAAGGGAAGAAAGAAAAGAAAAGAAAAAAGAAAAAGAAAAGAAAAGAAAAGAAAAGAAAAGAAAAGAAAAGAAAGAAAAGAAAAGAAAAGAAAAGAAAAGAAAAGAAAAGAAAAGAAAAGAAAAGAAAAGAAAAGAAAAGAAAAGAAAAGAAAAGAAAAGAAAAGAAAAGAAAAGAGGAAAGAAAGGAAGGAAAGGAAAGGAAAGGAAAGGAAAGGAAAGGAAAGGAAAGGAAGGAAGGAAAGGAAAGGAAAGGAAAGGAAAGGAAAGGAAAGGAAAGGAAAGGAAAGGAAAGGAAAGGAAAGGAAAGGAAAGGAAAGGAAAGAAAGGAAAGGAAAGGAAAGGAAAGGAAAGGAAAGGAAAGGAAAGGAAGGAAAGGAAAGGAAAGGAAAGGAAAGGAAAGAAAGAAAAGAAAAGAAAAGAAAAGAAAAGAAAAGAAAAGAAAAGAAAAGAAAAGAAAAGAAAAGAAAAGAAAAGAAAAGAAAGAAAAGAAAAGAAAAGAAAGAAGCCAAAGATTAGTAAAAGTGGCTGTTGTGTCTCAGTGGCAAAGTATGATTTTTTAAAAAAGGAAAAAGTTGTGTTTCATAGTTAGCTCAGCAGTCCCTTCACAGTGGTAGTGCTGCATGGTGGAATGAGGGCACAGAAGGTTCCCAGTTTTGTATGAGGATGCAGTGTGTGCATACCCCCCACACCAGACCATCTCTGCTGCAGCAAGCTCACCGTCAGCCACAGGAGATGTCCTGGTTGCAAACCAGAGGGCACTGGGCAGCAGCAAAATGGAAGTGCTCTGTACAGTCTGTGGGAGGGCAGCTTGCCACCAGGGGTATAGAACAAGTGTCCTCCTCCAAAGGCCAGAAGAAGACAAGCCCCTCTCATGCTCAGCTCAGAGGGGTGCATTTGGGCATGCTTGGTGTGTTGCACAAGGATCAGGATAGGGCTTTCTGCATTCTCCTGTGGCAGTGGCTCTGCAGAGCGAGGAGGCAGCCCAGCACCTCTCCTGCAGGGATTGGGGAGATGGACCTGGGACTCAGGGAGGACAGGGAGCCTCTGCTCTCCCTCCCCTCCTTGCTGTGTGTCAGGGCCAGTCCGTCTCAGCCTTGGCCCTCCTGCAGGGCTGTCATCAGTGCCTTCCTGAGCAAAAACTGTGTTGCTTCCTCCTCATTTGTCAAAAATGCTAGAAACACTCGATTGCACAGCAAACAGTGCCATGCCCCGGTTTTCTGATGACAGCTGGTGGACTCATCTGTCTTTGATAGAAAGGGTTTTTGTTTTTGTGCTTTACGTATCTAATAGGATAAGAGAAAGGAGAGAGCCTGGCTACTGAATAATATAAAGCAGGTAACCAAATTTAGAACAGTTGTTCACAGTACAAGTATTTTTGGCAGCTTGCTCCTCCAGCGCAGATTCGTGAGTGCAGCTGTTAACATTTCTCACCCACCTACACAGTCAGGACAGCCAGTGTTATTTTTTTTAATAGATGAATTGTGTCCATTGGTGAAAGAAGTTTTGCTGGAATCTGCTGCCTTCAGCAACCACACTCACAAGGGATTTGATAGGAAACCCCTCTTAAAGGAACATGAGTCAGTTATGTGGGCTTTTTTTTTTTTCAAGCTGCACTGAAAGAATCAGTAAGGAGTTTTCCATCCTTTACTTACATGAATAAGCAAAGTTTCCAATGGCTTTGTAATGTGCAGCTTTTCAAGGAAGTCTTTGTGCTTTGATTGTTTGAAAACTTGGCCTGGGAGTTGCTTCACTCGTCTCCTCCCTTCTCTCAGTCCGATCTCCCAGGGAAGCTGCCCGTGATGAATTAAGCATGCACTACATTCCCCGAAGACTGTGAATGCAACAGCTGGTCCTGCTTCACCCAGAAGAGGGAAGGAGCCTGAAACTGAGTTTCTCCTTCCTTCCTTTTCTTTGGGTCAGTGGCTTATCTGGAATAGGGATGCTGTTTTTATCTGAGCTGGGAAGTGATGCTCCCCTCTGCCTCCCTCCCCTCCTTTGGAGTCCTCAAATACTTTTGCCTTGTCCAAAGTGTTCCCCGAATGGTCCATGGAGAGAGTCTGAAGCTATGCAGAGATGAAATAATGACCTACGTGGTGATGTTCTGATTTCACAAATATGTCTGTGAAGCAGTATAATAATTTTCCAGACTAGAGCATTTCCCTTAAAAGACTTCAGATCAGGGGCCAAAACACATGCTTCTTCTGACAACGGGGAAAGTATTCCAGAGCAGCTTTGACATCCAAAAAGCAGCACTACCATGGAGGGCTTTTCTTACCTGCTTCCCCAGTTAGACACACAGATAGCCCCACTGCATTTTGCTTCAACTTTCACACACTCTAAAAACCTCAAACGGGACATAATGATGACAACTGTACTTGGAATTTATTCTTCTTCTCCCACATATCTACACGAGCACATCTTACACGAGCAACTCAATTTCAGGCAATTGAAGTTCATCGAGTTAATCAAGAGCACAGACGACCTCTTCCTAACACTTGACAAATAAAGGTTGCATTTCCAGAGCACCAGTGATCACAATGGTGGCCAAGTGCCTCACACAGTCATTTTCAGGAGTGAATTCTGAGCCAATTTTTTGGAGAGTGCCCAGCCACACCACACAAGGAGGCTTTTGAGTAAGCGGAGGGAAGGAATGAGGAGGCAGCACCAGGCTGCCTGACGTACACCAGCCCACCAGCCCGGCTAGCAAAATGTAGTATGGGACACCACCAGCCCAATGAAGAGGGAAAAGGAGCTTTTGTAAGGCAGTAGCTGCTCTCTGTGCAATTACTGCAATTGCATTTTGCAGGCTGACCTTTCTGGCTTTAAATGAGGAGCAGAAAAAACAACGCATTGTGAGAATTGACGTACATATTAAAGTCTAAGCAAACCACAATGAAAATGAAGCTCAGACACGGCATTTCCCTTTTTGTGTGCATTATGGCAAGGAAAACTGTTCCTCTTGTGACATGGAAACATGTACAGTGACAGTAATATGTTGTGGCATACCAGAGGACACCCTCTGAAAAAAAAACACAGTGGAGAAAGAAAAAGGTATTTGGTCAGGAGAAGTAAAGTTGGAGGGGGGAGATGTGAAGAGCAACCACCTTGACAGCCATGATCGGTCCTGCCTATCCTGCAGAGTCACTCTCTGAAGGGGGAAGGGGCAGAGGGTGGGCCACTGTCCCTAGATCTCTTGCAGTTGCTGACTCTCTTCTGGGGACTTTTGATGCCTGCTAGTATCGTCTATGTTGTCCTGCAGAAATATATGACCCATGGCTTCCTGGGCAGAGAGGGAAAAATCCTGATTTTTCAGGGGAACCAAAGGAGATTTTGTTTGACGTGTTCTCATTTGCAGGGAAAGTAAACAGTGGTTATCTATCATAGATGGTCAGGAAGACATTTCTCGCATAGACATGCACATATAGACACATGTAGTTATCTTACCAGCTATACAAGCCTGTTATTGATTAGCTGTTCCTACGAGAGCTGAAACAGGTGGGAAAATGAGTAGCCTTTTACTGAGCTATATTAGGTTGTTCACATCTAAAGCTAGCTTCGGGCTGGAGCACAGGGAGTGCTGGTGAGTCCCATCCCCTCCCAAGGCTGAGCCTTTGAAAGATTGACCAAGGTTTTTTCCTTACCACTGGGTGGGGAAAGACATTTCAACAAAATGTTCATGTCATCCACAGAACTCTGGGTGGGAGTTTCTTTCACATGTTTTTGATCCTAGTCATAAATGAACCTTAGACATGCTTAGCTCAACTATTGACCCTCCTGATTTCATGAGTATAGCATTTCCATGGATGTTGCAGTCTGATCTGCCCAGGGAAAAGACACATAATTTTTAGACCCTGTCCACCTTGGAGACGTTGACAGTGCTAAGACCAAAAAGTTTATGCTAACAGACTTGAAAAATGCATCACATGGTTCCTCTCTGTTCCAAAATCTGCAGAGCCAAGTACCGGTTTAGTCTGAGCCACTTCACCCTGCTCCCATTTTATGTCAGTGTGGGAAGTGCTGAAGAGAATTTTCTTGAACAATGTCTTTTTATTACTGCCCTGTCAAGTTCTGATGGTCTTTCTATATGTTTGTGCTATTGCTCATATTGCTCACTGGGAAAAGGAGCTGTCAAGCCATCAGAAGCACTCAGAGCAGCAGCAGAGCATGAGTCACAGTATGAACACTTGTGGCTTTGGGGTTGGCCCTCAAGGCAATGAATACAATTAAAACCCAACTCGGCTGCTGGCCTGCAACCCACCAAGGGGCTAAAAGACACCGCAGGGCTCCGTTTCCCAACATAGTTCAGCTTGTGCTGTATAAAAAAGGTAACGATGACTGAAATCATTTGTGTTTGCCTTGGCTTTTGACCACTGAATAAAAGCATGCCTTAGACATTCGTCTCTAGCAGTTGGTGCAATGAAGGTGCTGCTGATGTCATTAGCAATTATGCACACAAATATTCACTGCTTTAAACGTCAAATAGGGACTCCTTGCTGCATTCCTGGAGAGCAGGAGTTTTTCTACGTGGCAGCTGCGGTACCCAGCACTAACCTTTCAAAGAAAGTTCATGGTGTCTGCAACCAGAAGTGTGTCCTACTGACAAGGAGTCCCCAAAGGCTACAGCCCATCCTTAGTGAGACCAAATCCTGAGGGGTAGGAAGAGATAATCCCTGCCTGCATTTGGAATAACCATGAGTTTTGTGGAATTTCCCACCTGCCTTGGTATGTTGATCCTCCAAATAAGAAGGATCTAATGTCATTTCAACATGCACCCTCTGGGACAAAATCTCCAGTACAAGCAGTAAAACCCCTGTGTAATAAAATCAGAGGACATAATTCTGCCTATGCCTTGGGTTTGTCCTGGTGTGATCTGCAGCATTTGGTGGACAGGCAAAAGCCAGGAAGCAAGTGAGAATAGAGTTAGGCCTGTGCATTACAGAATAGTCAAGCCTTAGGGTAAGGCCTTTAAAGATACCTCAATGGAAGTCATATCCTTGTGCAGAAAGTCTTTGTTTTTCCCAATATTGGTATAGTTTTGAAAATAATGTTTTTCAAAGTAAATAATAAAAAAAAAAAAGAGAAGCAGCCTGGATAGTGCATGAGAATTACCATATCAAACAGAGTTTTGCCTAGCAACTGCTATACACAGAGAATATTAAAACAGATGTTTTAACAGGAAGATGTTCATCAATTGTAGTTTTTGCAAGCATGCACTCAGCAGTGGCCTTGAGAAAATCGGCACATCTTAGAAAGCAACCTTTTAAATGAAATTAAAATTAAATGTACATGTGCAAGGTAGCAAAGAGAGAGCTGTGGCTTTCTTCCCCATGGAGGCTTTTTTTTTATTGTTGGAGACTTCTTAAAGAAGGCTTCGGTATGTCTGGATGCTAATTGTTGAGTTGTCTAGACAGTGATGATATTATTACCAAGTTATGCACAGATACTCACTTTGTCACTGTTTCCAGTGCTGCCTACACATATTGCTTCACTGAGTACTGTTGACATGTGCAAAAGCTCCCTAGATATTTATTTTTCTCATTTAGACAGAGATACTGAATGTTTTTGAAAACCATTATGCACTGAACCATTTCTAATGTTTGAAATGTCTTGTGGGTTAGAACTGAGGAATAATAAAGGGGATAAAAGGCACTGTGGGCAGAATTTGATGGGCTTGCTCCTGATACAGACCAAAGTACCTGGAAAGAGATTGGAGAGATGTGAACATCTTCCAGATGTGTAGGACAATGCTGTCTGCTGCTATCTGCCCCAGATCTAAAATGATGCATTAGTTGTCCCCATGGCTTATAATCTACAGGACTTGTATACAGGTAGGAAAAAGAAAAAAAGAAAGAAAAAAAAAAAAAAAAGAAAAAAAAGAAAAAGAAAAGATTAAAAAAAAAAAAACTTCTGAAAACCTTCTGATACCTTAAGAATGTTCACACATATGGTACTTCTGTGACCATCCAGGGTGGTTTCCAGAGGTAAAAATAATGACTTGCTGGAATCATACCGTCATGCAAAAACGTGAGCCCATGCAAGCCAACTCGGGTAAAGTCACCAAGGAACCAGAGCACCTTGCACAGGACCAAGGAATGCAGGCTCCCCATGTCAAGCATGTGATCCTGAAAGCCTCAGGATGTTTGTCCATCATGTTTTAATGCACCTAAACCACATGACTTAGTGTGCTGTCTCTCTTCAGGGCTCATTGCGTCTCTCATATGCCTCAGCTTAAATCAGATCTCAGTCCAGGATTTCCTGAGGCATCCTCTGACATCCTCAGCATATCAGACACCCAACAGAAGAAAGGAGTGTGGTGAAAAACACAGCAGCCGCTGCAGCTTTCCTTCAAAAGGGCAGAAGTGGCCCTGCTTCTCTGCAGCTAAAGCACTTCTCTGGGAAAGGATAGATCTGGGCTTAGTGCTGATCCCATCCTGAGAAGGTTCAAATGTACACCTCTGCTTCTCAGAAAAATTTCCAACCAAAATGATGGGCTGTTGAGGAGAAAAATGGTCTGTCTGTACCCTTCTCATTGGAGCTGAGGCATTTGGCCATACAAAGCTGCAGCCAAAAATGGAGGACAAAGAAGAGTCTATGATCCAGCAATAAAGGCAATCACCTAGGAAAGGGATGCTTCAGTTCTAGTCACTGTTCCCAGACTATTTCTGCGTTTTGCATCCTTACTGCAAGAACCCAAACTCAGGGCTCTCCCTTGCCAAAGCAGCAGTCTAACCATAAGGACCTGTGAACCTTCTTGCTATCTCTTCTTGACTCAGTGAATCTCAACGTAGAATCATAGAATCATTTTTTTTATGTTTTGCAGGGGATCAGTTTGCAGAAGAAATCTCTCCAGCCAGAGAGCCAAGACGTGCAGGATGGGAGTACGGGAAAGTCAATACACTGACTGCTGTGGATCCCAGTCTGAACCACTCTATTCTCCCAGACATTGTGTTAGGATTATAGAGGCCAAATCTGGGATGCTGAGCTCCTTCCTACATGTTGAACACTACAGTGTTTTATACTTTGTTTTAGTGTCTCTGTCACTATTATCATGTATGCATGGTCTCATAGAGTCACAGAATCACTGAGGTTGAACAGGATATTGCCTAGTCCAATCACAATGCACCTGCATGGTCAATTAGAGCAGGTTGCTCAGGACCAAGCTCAGCTGTCTTTTGAATATCTCCAGGTATGGAAGACACCAAAACATCTTACATTTACATAGCATCGCCTCTTTTCCTGTCACTAGGCATCACTGAAAAGAGCCTGGTTCTGTCTTCTTATACCCTTCTTTGGGGTATTTATACACATAAAATCCCCCTGAGGCTTCTCTACAAGGAGCTGAACACCCCAGCTCCCTCAGTCTCTGCTTTTATGTGAGATGCTCCAGTCTCTTAACTGTTTTCAACTGTGAAATCCAGAACTGAACACCATATTCCAGATGTGGCCTTACTATGTCTGAGCAGAGAGAGGAAGGATAACCATCCTCAGCAGGCAGGTGACACTCTTTGTACTGGTTAGGGGAGATCCAAACTGAAGGTCTAGAGAAGAAAACCCAGGGAGACCCTGTGCACAACAGCCTCTACACATCCCGTGAGTCCTTTAAGACATACCACTCGACTGACATCGAACAGGTTAAATGTCCCAAAGTCTGTCAAAAAAAATTATTGGCAACTCCAACAGCAAGGGTGGATGGGACAAGGTAAACTCAGAATGACTACAAGTCAGATACAGGCATGTAGAGCAAAGTGATGGGCGAGACTCAGGATTCAGGAGTTTTTTACCTTAATTTCCCTGTTACAAAAAGAAAGCAAGCATCTGAGCATCACTTGGAGAGTGTTGAGAGGATCAATGTTCTGAAGACTGGGAGGAACTTGGATTTTATGAGTACAGGAATGGCACTGTTGCTGCAAGAGTGTAGGCAGCTTCAATAACTGTAGCAAGTTCAACAGTTTTTGGCTGTAATGATTTGTCTTGATCTAGCGTATAGTAAGTCATGCTACAGGTGTAGCAGGACTTCTTTCACATGTTCTCTATGCCTTCGCTCACTTTTTAGATAACTGTACAACCAATAAAGAGAGCTAGTTATAAAATGATTGATCTGTCCACTGCTGGACTGCAAAAGTTAGCCAGGAAACATGAACTTATACATGCTGTACAGCAGTGTATATAGGTGTCACTCACTGGAGAAAGATAAGAGGTTCATACAGCAATAAATATTATTTTTTTTAAGTGTAATAAATATCTTCTTATACAGACGTATTACCTACAGATACATCATAGGAGGAGCCAAAAAACACAGCTTCCCTACAGGCCATCACTGCATATGATGTGTTTCAAAGTGTACTGAATGCTTGTCAGACAAAAATCCCAAGGGGAGACAGAAATGTCTATTTCCTTACAAAGCAATAGGTATGAAAAGAGGTAGAAAGAAGAGCATATATGCTGTTTGGTATGTTTTTATATATAGACTTGCCTGAGCTTTAGAAGATTTTAGTACAGCTTAATCACTTGCCTGTTGGAAATTGTTTATAGCACTGGGTCAGAAAAGGTCCAAGTGACCTCTTCAATCCCAAAGACTCGCTGAGATCCCAGCTCTGCTTTTCCCTGAGTAACTTGGCCAGAACCCAGCCTGACAGGGGGTATCACCAACTGATACAACTGTGCACAGTAATTCTGCAAATCTTCCCATGCAAATGTTCCAGTTATGTTTCACATGCACAGTTCTTGAGCTTCGAGGTCCTTTGGGCTTTTGCGGCACCCAGCAGACTGTGTCAAATTTACTCAAAATGAGCTTGTGGGTTCCTTTACAGGGGCAGCTTTGGTAATCGCTTATGACTCAGAAAAACTACTCAGGTTTTGAACTGCCAAATAAACATAGGCAGCATTTCCAGAAATATTTCTCAATTTACCTTTACCCTCCTACCCTACTCTATTAAGTTGCTCAGCAAAGGGCAGTTCTGGGCCATGGATGCAGAGCTACACCACTTGGCCTTGTCTGGTCATTTCTTCATTCTTGAGCATCTCCAAGGAGGAGAGTAGCAGAAACACTACTCTCAAGCACGTGTCAGCAGTACCACTAGTTTCACTGCCTCCTCTTGCCATCAGACTCTCCATCGCTTTACTCGTTGGGTAGCCATTGTACACACACAAGAGAAGGGCTGTGTGCTACAGCAAGGGCTACAGACCTGGAGCTTAGAGCAGCTCCTGCATAACTGAATGCGTGATCTGGGCTGAAAAATGGGGCCGCTTGGGTCTTCAACTCTTGCCAGATGCAGCTAACAATTGCACTGCAGAGGCTTAGCAGCTGAAGCTACAGCAACCAATGTGAGAGGTGAAGTTCGGCAGTCTCCTTGTACTGCAGAGACAGCATGCACGTATTATGACAGTTCATCTAGCAGGCAGTAATATTTTAAAGTTGCCTTCATTTGATCGTTTGCAATTTGCAATGGTTAACAGTTGTACTAGTGAAGCGAATGAGTCCAGCATCCCTTCTGGTCTTTTGGCTGGCAGCAGTAGCATAACAATACATGAGACAGACATTTTGTACTGAGAATTAGCTGTAACTTTAAGTATACCAGCAGAAATGATGTGTTGAGCATGCGTGTAGATTTTTACTTTTCAAAACAGAATTATATTTGAAGGATTCAGAAAGATGGCAGTCACCCAAGGAGATAACGGAAGTTAAGCTTTCATGTTTGCGCTGTTTGTTGGTCTAAATGCACAGAAAATGACCATCTGTCTCTTTTCATAAAAAGCAGAAATTGATGCTTCTCTTATTGAGTGGTGAAGTGATGGTCTTTTTTTTTTTTTTTTTTTTTTTTCTAGGAGGTCCCCACTAGAGCATTAAATCACATCCTGCTCCACAAGTGGGACCTTGAAGCTGTGGTTTCAAAACTGAATCATAAGCTCCACTTCACTAGCATTCTCCCTATTTTTATGTGGGATTTTTTCTCAACTTATTTTCATTTCCCCTTTTCCCTTGCTATTTCCTTCCCTATGCCAAGCATGCAAAGGTTGTTACCCGATACTGGAATAATACAGCCCTGTGCACATGCCATTTCTAAAGCTGCACTGACAGCACGCAACGTATGTGATGGGAGCAGAAGGAGGCAGTGACGCCCTCATCCTTCTCCCCAGCCCTGATGAAAGCCACGTCCAATGCTGAACAAAGCTGATAGCAAGACTAGTGGGAGTTGAAACAAGCCACTTAGTCATTAATTTTTGTCCGCGCTGGATAGGTTATAAATTACATCACCATTGGAGGAAAGCGCATGAAATGTAGACTAATGTCTGTGTGGCCTGGTGGCTCGGGGCCTGGGATCTGGTTTCTGGCTGGGTCGCTGATGCCGGAGCAGACGTGGAGCTGCTTGCCTTCCCCTCGCACCCTTTCTCTGCCTGCACCCTGGTCTTTCCAGCCCTCCATGATGGGTGTAGCAGGGGTTCGCCAATGGGGTGGGGAGGTCCCAAGTGGTGGCTCACCTGCCTGGGGCAAAGGAATGCACAAAGGGAAGCTCTGCTTCCCTGTATACCTGCATATCTGTGTGTCTTTTTGGGATGCCGCATGATCCTCTTCAAATAAGCAGTCACGACATACTCATTCATGTACGGTCTTTGTATTTAAGACCTTGATTATGCACTACTGAGCAAAGGGTTAGGGTGCTCCCAGGTGAGTAATCCCTGTGTCTGAAGTGTCTCACCTCAGACTTTCCTGTTTCTGTAGGAACCACGGAAACACAGAATTTAAAAAAATGGGTTTTCTACTTGCACATCAAAACTTTAGGTACTGCAGTGCCACGTTACCTCATCCACAGCTCACCTGTCCCCTCTCCTTTACAGCAGCCTCGTATGGGAAGTGCCTCCTGGTCTTCACTAGAGGGACTGGAGGAGGCTCAGCTCCGTAAGAGCTTCACCAGCACCCATTGAGGACACTTAGATCAAAGGCACTACAGATGCCACCACCTGCCCCGATAAACTTCTGCATCCCAAGGCAACAACACAAAATGGGAACTGCAAAGTCAAATCCCATTTTTATACTTCATAGTTACATCTTTTTCATTCATTTTTATGGTTCTCCAGGTGAATGTACTATAATGTTAAATCTCTTGTTATTACAACAAGACCAGCAGGAATATATAAGAATATTACAGAAAAGAAAGTAGAAACATTCATCTTTAAGCACCCCATCTTTTAATAAAGTATGGAGTCTACCTAAGAAAAGTCAGAACTGCTTTTAATTTGGAAATAACCATGGTAGTAAAATTGTCTAAATAGGAGTAAGAGAATTAGGCCTGTGCATGATTGATGTATATCTTGATTTCAATGTGGTAGCCTCAAGGGAAAGAGACAAGTGGTTTTTTGCCATGAAGCACATCAAAAGAATCTAATCTTTCATTGTAATACTAATTTAATATATTAGGAATTTGGATTTTGGATTATGGACCTTTAGCTGTTTTTTTTTGTTGTTGTTGTTGTTGATATAGAAGCCATGCAAGCTTGAAGTCAATGAGAATTTTGCTCCTAAATTCAGTGAGGCTATGACCGACTCTCTTACTGATGCCTTTTTTTTTTTTTTTTTTTTTTTTTTTTGTATTAGAATTGGTAGGTTAGGGAAGTAGGGAAGAGAGAGTTTGAATATTAAGAATATTTTCCAAATGTGTTAAGAATAGTTGTATCAACAGTGCTGCCGGCTAGTGTTAAAAACTTGTGGTTAAAAGCTATTGGATGGTTTGTGACTAGTTTGTTCCTCCCATGTGCCATGTATGCAAAGGTATTCTCAACTCATAATTCATTTTTTACAGTGGTTTATTTTGTGGTTGAGCTTACTCAGTTTCAAAGAGCAGAGGAGACTTTTTCTAAGGTTGACCCTTCCCTGGCCTTTTTTTTTTTTTTTTTCTTAAAATACTGGGAAAGAATGAGCACGATAAAGGATTGAACAAAATTAGCAGAATATGGATAGGAGTATTTTACTGTAAATGTAAATGATAACAAAATGAATGTAATTACAATTCACATACAAAAAAAATGTGTTCCAAAAGTAGAAAATGCCAGAAGGTGTTCAGGTAAGATTAAATTAACCTGTATTGCATATTAGCCATGATATCCAGAATAATATTGGTTAAAAAAATAAAATAAAAAAAAAAAAAAGAACAACAACAAAACTGAGAGAAACACATAACTATTTGTGTTTGGCAAGGAAGGAAAAAAAGGATTTTGCAAATGAAATGTGTCCATAATAATTTTACTGTTAGAGATAAGATTTTTGGAGAGAGATGGAATTTTATGAGCTTATACAGTTTCATTTCAGAACACTGATGTTGCATTTGCAGCGAGGGCATGGGTGTTTATAGAGTTTCATGTATGTCTTAACACTTCTGAAAAAAAAAAAAGTTAAGGTTTGAGCCTTAGTAACTGAAAGTCTGGGATTGTTTTCTTTCTCCCTGACTGCAGCATTGAAGGAATGATTTCCAACATTTTCAGAAATTACATATTTTCAGACCAAAACAAACTGTAAAATATATCAGTATTTTGTGTGTGAAAACAGGAAATTATAATGGACTTTATTTTAACTTTTAATTAACTAGTGCCTAAAATACCCACAATGGCTCTAGTATTAGTTGAGTGTGAAGTCCTTACTGTTGTTCTTAATAGAAGCAGCTGACAAAAGTCAATGAAAAAAACAAATCTCTTTCAAATAACTCTCTAAGGAAAAAATATTTTTCTTTCATAAAATGCACAAATGCTTTTTCAATAAAATTTTCAGTATTTTTGAAAACAAATTAGTTCATGCAGAATCTGATTTTTTAAAAGAAACATTTTTTATCACAAACCGTTATCAAAATCCATAGAGTTCACATGAACATATTTTCCTGCTGACTCCCTTGTCATGTTTTTCACTCTTTCTTTTATTCAGTGGTTTCTCTTATGGCTGACAGTGGTGAACCGAGTAGTTAGTGTCATTCAGAACCACCTTTATACGAAGTCTCAGTAGTGTTTATACATGCTTCGTTTTTAAGGACTTTTGCTCAAAAGAAATGATGATCATCAGCTAACATTTCCAGTTAAGCTACTTCATACCATTGACTAAATATCTTTTCAGCTCAGACCAGAGAGTGAGAGCTGCCTCTCTGTTACATCCTGGGGAGAACGTCTGGCTGGTTTGCGCCACAAAAACTATTCAAAGAGCAGTTATGCATCACATATGAAACACAAGAGTAATGTAAACATTTGCACTGCTGCCAAGACTTAAGAGGCCTGCTTGAAAAAGTGAAACGCACACCTCTCTTTGCTTTTTCCTACTGGTCCTTGTCAAAATATTCAGTGCTAACATATATCAGACTCTTAGTGTTTGGTATTTTCTACTGGTGATAATTCCCTGCTGCAAACACCCTAGCATTTTTTATTGCTCTTCTCCCTAAGATATGGGGCTGTTTGGAGAAAACATGCAAATAAACCAACAACACTGTGCACTCCTCAAGCCTTTATCTCCTGCTGGAAATAAAAATAGGTGAGCAAAACTTGTAGTTGCCCCACGTGAAGTCAGCTGCTTGTTTTTGTGTAGCTTGCAAAACAGATGCAAACATCCACCCAGCCCCTGCCACAGAGATGCTTATGTTGCAAACAGCATGTTTTTGTCCCAGCATGTGGCTTCCCGCCGCCACCGCAAACCGTGGCATTTTGTCTGTCGGCGATGGCCTCCTGGACTGTAATTACAGTACATGGCTCTGCTTCTCCCCCTATCACCAGCCTTACCATACTCTATTGGTTTGTGGTTTCCCAACTGAAACTTTAGCTACCTACTGGTTAAAAGTCGTGCATTTTAATGAAGTACGGTTATTACATGCCACCGAAGTTTGCGGGACTAAAGCTATTATGATATTCACGGCAAAGCCAACAGCCAGGGGTTTGCACAGCTTCTCTCTCTCTCTCTCTCTCTCTCAACAAGGCGTGAATGTCACCAAAATGGAAAACTTTCTTCTCCAGGAAAATGGTTACTGGCCGAATAAGGTTATAATTTCCAGCACACCCCATACTACTCACACATGTCAGGAGGATGGCTTTCATGCATGCAGAAGGATGCTGGTGTGGTTAGCCACTGGCACAGGGCTCTCATAACCAGGGCTTTGTGGCTCCAGACCACACGTCCCCACACCACTTGTCCCAGCCCTGCTGGCTCCTGCCCTGCCACAAAGGAGTCCTGAGCTCAGCCACCACCACCAGAGGAAGAAGAAGCAAGCTAGCTCCCTTCTGGGAGGTGCCTTTCACATGCATGGCCCTCATCATCTGAGATAAAACCTCTGCTGCTCTTGGTAACCTGTGATTTTGCTTCATCGATGAAGAAATGCTGTATTATTGCAGCTCCAGTCCTAGCCATGCAACCTGAGACAAACTTGAGATTGCAAACTAAGACGGAACATGTGTCCTAGATATGCAGACATTACAGCAAAGGCGTGCAGAATTATGGTGCATGAACTAATTTCATTTTTGTTTAATACAAAACCCACTCTAGTGTGACTGTCTAATAGTTTGACTCAAGATTAATAGATTTTTACATAGTTGAGGGGAGAGTATCATTAAAGCCAAGCACAGCTTGAAAAAGTTCTCAAAGATTTATGCGTGCATATGTGCGGCAGCTCTTTTAAACTGCTAAAATCCTCCATAGTTTAGAAAGAGTCTATAAAAGCAGGAGGAGGAAATAACTCCACCTGGACGTCCTAATAGCGTGCTTCCTATTACCCAACTCAGCCACAGGACCTACAAATTAACCTGGTCACCAGGCACCAGCTTGGCTGGTAACATCAGCTTTGATTCTTATTCCTGTTACTTTCCATAACCAAAACACTGCCCTGGCACTCTGGAGGAAGGAGATCTGAGAAGTCAGAGCGTGGAAGAGCCACGTGTTGGCTAGCAGTGAAGGGCTCCACTCTCAGCTGCTCTGAGCCGGCATAGCTCCACTGCCTCACATTCTTCCCTGACCAACACCAGCTAAGGAGCCAGCCGTCTTGTTGAGCACATCAATTTTGTGATGGTAGCTGCAAAAAAAAAGCTCATCCTACATCCTTCATTCCTTCTGGGGAGCTGTGATTGGAGACTAGGCGTGATTTTCATGGGCCAAGATAAAATCTTCCCCTTCGGGGGGCCAAGGAGAGACCTGTGAGACTCAGTGGCTCAGTTTTGATACCATTTGAATCTTTGTTTCCCACACTGTGTTTCAGGTGCTTTGCAAGAAGAAGGTATTGGCCAACTCATCACACAAAATGAACCTTATCTACCAGCTACCTGGAGACACACAAGTCAAGAATTTTTAGGAGAGAATGAAAAAATCTGCATCCTCTGAGACACCTGTGTGACTTTTCTTACATGGAAATCCTTGTTTGATACCTATGGCGGTTAAATGTTAAGGGCTTTGCAGGCAGAGCTTTGACCTGGAGGTGGCTCCCAGCACAGGGGAGGTAACACAGAGCATCCTGCCCTGCTCAGGCTCTGCACGTAGGTGTGTGGGGCTGGGGCAAGCAGCCAGCCCTGTCAGGAGCCAAGCAAAACACACGCCTTAGTGAAAATGACAGGGGAAGTAACCTACAACACTTTATTTTGGGAATAATATTAAAATAATATAGTCCCCTTTTCCAGAGCCCAAAGGAAAACCTGATCCTCACCAAAGGGGAAGCTCACGTGCACAAAGCACACATGGGCTCAAGTCAGCTGGCCCAGCATCCCACAGGGAGGTCGCTGCCAGGCAGCACATTTTTGGGGGCAGGCGCTCACAGGCTCTTGCATTACACCACATGTTGCTGGGTCCAAACTGCCAGCCTGAAAAATCCCACCGGCACTTCCAAAATACTGCCGATGCCATCTGCACGGTGTCTGGCATCTGCGGGCTGGCGCCCGGGACCAGCAGGTCCCAACCCCACCACAGTTCATCGGGGTCAGGGACAGGGGGGCTGCTGGCCGGGTGTGGGCTGTGCCAGCAGCAGGAGGGATGTGAACGGGCCAGAAGTCTGCAGCACTCGAACATCCGTCAGCATCCGAGCTGACCTCCCTGTGTTAAAAATAGGGCTGTCAGGAGAGGAGGGGATGAGCGAGCGGGAAAGGGTGAAAACGCCCTAGCTGAGGTTTGCAAAGCTGTCAGAGGGAGGTAGCCGTCCAATTCCCCTTCGGATTAGGGTTTCCAAAACTCTCAGGCACTTAAAAAAAACAACCCACTGCTATTTTTGAAAACTGCAAAGGCAGAGGTGGGAATGGATCACAGAAAGCAGAGAAACAAACCGGTGGATTATATTCAACAAGCAATTAATTCTAATTTATAGATGTTGGGCTTGGTGGTAGGGTAAATTTTCAAAGCAGTTGTACTTTCATTAGAAATTAATCCAGAAAAAAAACACATTTAATCCATAATAAAATCAATTGTAATTTAATCCTGTCTCATGGTGATAGAAGGAACAGAAAAAACTTCCTGAAGTCAGAATCAATACCCCAAACTGTAGACAGCTTTAAAGATACCAGTCTGGAAAATAAATACCTCTGTTTTGTCTCAGCTGAGTCAAAGAGATGATTCATATGAAATATATGCACTTTTTGTTAAAGAATTTTCTTGCTCTAAATTTCCAAAAAGGTTTTCTGCCCTCCTCCCCAAGCCTGATGTGCAGGAAAGCATGCCTTCAAATTGCTGGGAAACTTTGGTCTCCCATCTTCAGATTTCAGCCCCTGTCCTCATTAGAAGGCTCCTTGTTTTGTGGCACAAACAAACAAGAATGGGAGGACAGAGTGGCATGTTCCAGTGTTAGCATCAAACTGTGCTTTCTCCAGCAAGTTTTTCCTCTCATTTTTTCTGTCTCTCTTTATATTCATGCATCCAGTGCTCCCAAGGAAGACATCCAGAGATATCCAGCATGCCTGCCCTCATGGCTGAGATGTACATGCATCCCAGAGGAGAGGCGTGGGCTCAGTGCTCCTGGTCCAGCACCTGGCACCTGGGCATACCTGCGGCTTCTATTGCACCGTGCATGGAAATAACCTCAGGGACACTGCCCTTAGGGCAAACCAGCACCTTACAGAGGAGCAGAGGAGCTCAGAATTAAAGTCAAAATTTGCCCTCTGATTTTAAACAAGTTCTATATATCTGTTCTACAGATAGTATATAAATACACGTTTGGCAATAACCAGCTAGAAGGTACATCATGACCCTCAGGGGAGTGGATTAAAGCGAAGATGTCGACACCGAGACATGCTGCTAATGCAACATTTCTGAACTTGATTTTCTCGTACCATCAGGAGTGCAATATGCCAGAAACCTGATCCCTGAGGACCATTCAAGGTTGAGCTCCTAAAGAATGCCGCTCACGCTAGTCATGGCTGCAGATAGGATGGCTTGTTTACAGTCTGCAGTCACTCCCCCATTCCTCTGTCTTCTGAAGTTAAAAAAGAGCACTGCCAGTAATAATTTGTTTTGCTTTTCCCATAATTTTGCTCCCTAAACTTAAATACAGCATTCCAAAATGAACCAAAATATCACTGAAAACCTCTGCTCTTATCTCTTCACTGTCTGGCTTTGAGCAATGTTCTCCATGACAACCAGCAGCAGCAAGTTGCACAACCCAATCCACAATGGCAGGGTATGTAAGCACCAACATAAATACAGAGAAACACAAGTAATTTTTCCTGCGAAAAGTGACTTCCTAAGCAAAGATGCCACTTCAAACTTTCTTTCAGACTTCATTAACTTCCTACTGAATAGGTATTCTGGAAATGTCCCACAATAAATAAATAAATAAATAAATAAAATATTTGTCTGTCTGTCTATCTACATATAGATATAGGCTATTAATAAAGAACCACCTTCTACCTGAACAGGGAATATTTTTTTTTTTTTTTTTTTTTTCTGCAGCTTCGTACATCACAATTTCTGTTAAGTTGCCATGTACAATATGTATCTTCTTGAACGTGTCTCTCAGCAGTGATCTTTCTTGTCACCTTGAGATAAAACAGAAATAGTCTCAAAAATAACCTCAGAGTAACATTTTTGGTTCAGGTTTTGGTTTTGGTTTCAGTTTGGTTTGTGAGAATGTAGTACTCCAGACAGCTGTAAAAACACAAGTGGTTTCTTCTAACACAGACCGGCCAGTTTGACACTCTGCTTACTCCTGGAACCATTCCTTCTGATGCCATCAGCAGTCCCTGGTGACAGAAGGTGACATCACGAACTACAGTGTGATATCACTGAAGAAAGGGCTTTTTAGCTATCCTGTTAAGAGAAGGAAAAAAATGAAGTTGACACCTTTGGCAGGTTCTGCCTTGGACTGTGAGAGGAGTGTCTGCTGGTGACCATCCCACAATGGTCCCCTTCTGCCCCCCAGCTGCACCTCTGCCTTCTGCCTCTGCTGCTTCCCCAGCTTTTGAGATGCTTAGGTAACCTTAATGGCAGAGGATCACATTGCTGGCAGCACGACTGAGCAACCACACCGTGCCCTGCAGAGGATGCCAGCCATGCACGGGACAGGCAGCAAGAGGAACGTCTCAAGGATCAGCTGACAGCATCATTAGTCAGAGTCTGTTGGACCTTGCATGACTGCATGATAGGAGTCACTTCAGATGATTTGGGCAGGTCAGGGTATGTGTTTTGTGACTCTGCTGTGCCATTGCAAACTCCCGTACATGTTTCTTTTTGCCTCCAGGGCACTCCTCAGTGTAGGTTGCCATTAAAGGGGGAATTTACCCTGGTGCATAAAGGCATGATGAGCCTTACAAGTGACTTGCATCCCTTTCAAGCCTCCAGACTGATCTGAAAATTTGACCATTTACACGTTCGTTATTTCATCTCTGATCCCCTATACCTTGTTCCCCCAAGCAAAAGCAGAAGTGTAGTAGAAGGATTCACTGCTTTGAGTTTAAAAACTGCTTCACTCTACATGCTGATTAAACATGAACAACATTATAAGAAAATTCTATTTTTATTCGTTTAAGCTCTTTTTTTTTTTTTTTTTTCCCACGGAAATATGCATTTCCAACCATGAGGCACAGACCGTTCATATTTTTCTATAAGGAAGTACCCAAGAATTTTGCCGTGGATGTTGTCCTTGCCTACCAGAGGATACTCAATTAGGAAAGTAAAAGAACAGATAAATTCAGTGTGGTTTTTTTTTTATATACTTCAAGGTATTTGATAGTGTGAAAAAAAAAAAATCATTTATTTCAAAAGAAGCCAATCTAAGACTATTCTGTGAGCATTGACCATTGTTTCAACAGGAGCAAGTCATGGTCCAGCTCCTCGAAAAGAGCATGTGTGTTGCGGGGGGGTGACGTGGGCCCTAGACACTGCTGTAATCTGTGAAGATGCCTGTAACAACCAATACTTTCCCTAATGAGACCTCAGAATGTCTTGATGATCTTCTCTAATTGCTCTGTATAATTGGAAGATGCTGCAGCCCCATTCTCTGTGCTAAGGATGAGCATTTCAAAAATGCTAATCTGTAAATTGTGTGAATACAGCTCTAATTGGGCTGGGGAGTTTGGTGGGTTTTGTTGTAGTCCTGATTATTTAAGGAAGAAAGCAATGTAAATCAGTGGCTGGAGATATCAATTATCAAATCGCTAGCAGGAAGCACAACTGAGCAACAAAACTGCCTGTATGGCTGCATTAAAAATGCTTGTTTGCTGCAGGATTTTAGAGAGTTAGTCTTTCCCACTAAAGAGGTCATCCCTTGGGCTCATGCAAGGACTTGCAATATTAGAAGGGGGCCAGCAATGTTTCCCAGTACTTCACTTGCTCCCATTAACTGGCTGGGTCCCATCAAAGCTCTCACTTTCAGACACCACACCAGTACCCAGAAATATCCTCTGTAGAATTAGCTTAAAAAATGCAAACATTTATTAAAAACATCACAGCCATGTGTGGCTGCTGTCTGGGCTACAAAGGAGGTGGGCAAGGATCCCATTGCCCAGAAGCCATTTCCCCTCAGGCCTCTGGGCCCTCGGGAGAGAGTTTTTCTCCTCAGCATCCCAAGGAGAGTGAGGTTTGGAAACACAGCCCTATCCCCTGATCTGCATGAGCTGCCAGGAGAAGACAGGGGACACAGGGTCTGCCTTTGTGCCGCTGTTTTCCCAGCTCCCAGAGGTAGGTACAGCCACAGTCCCCTTTCCCCTTTGGACTTCACATCAAAGGGGTGCATGTGGCAGCGGTAGCCTCAGGTGGTGCCTGCGGAGCCACCAGCAGCTCTGGGAATCAGTGCTGTGGAAAGGATGACACGTGAGGCCAAAAAGTTAATGGAAAGGTCAGACAGGCCAATATTACTTTTTTTTTTTTTTTTTTCCTCTCAGTCTTTCCAGCCAGGACAAGGATGATTAATTCAAAACCAATGTTGTAAAAGCTACATTCGCTTTTTCTTCTCTCCTGTTTTCCAAGTTGAGCTTTCCGTACAGGGCAAGGTTTTGCATCCCTTGAGAGCTGCACAGTGACATGCCCTTGGCTAGCATCCAGGCATTTGGCTGAGTCTGGAGGACAGTGTATCAGCCCCCCAGTTACCCCAGCCCTCTGCCTCTGCCTGGCATAACAGAAACAGCCAGCAAATACAATCTGGGGCAACTCCCCAGGGGTGTCACAGTAAGTTGGGCTGTGTTCAGCCACGGCAGAAGTTACTATCTAGGTTTCCTTGCTTGAGCAGGGGTTTGGTCCTTACCTTCTAACTTTAAGGTCCCTAGGGGATAGATCCATCCCATCTAACTTGGGCACCTCTTTGGGGAACCAGGTTAGGAAGCCAGTCCTCCTTGTATAGTTGGTAGGAGAGAAAAGCATCTCCAAAAAGAAAGGTATACCACCCTGATGGAGACCCCAGTCATGCCATGGAGGGCACTGCTTGCCTTGTGGGATCCTATGCACTGTTAGGCATGCATTAAGATACTTCACAACATAGACCACTCCCTCCACTGCTTCAAGCTAGAAAGGGGATTTTTAATCCATGGAGGCTGCCAAATCCTTTGGTTCTCAGACATGTTCAGTCACCAGCCATAGATTAGCTTGCACTTATCTCTGTGCCAATGGCCACAAAAGATGCATGATATAGCTTTTCTCTCAGGACTGGATTTCCTCTCTCAGCAGCAGCATGGCATTTGGACTGCACAGCTGACAGGATGATTAAAAGTCACTGTTGTTCTCTGTGTTTGCTACTGGAAAACCATGAAATCTAGAGCACTTGTTTCTAGCACATGACTAAGCTATAAGCAACAGAAATCTTGAGTTTTATCATGGAAAATGTCTCTTGGTCCTATTATCTGACATTGCCTGCTGTATCGAGACTTCCACAAGCAACTGTGCAGAGGGAGAGGTTCAACAAGAACCACATCCTAAGTACACTGTATGCATCCATAATACTGTAGCTCATTTGCTGGAATATTGGCCAAAAAAGGACGGGGAAAGGAGTATGAGAACAGACAAGGCAGACTTATTACCCTTCCTGATCACTACCATCAGCAAAGCTTTGTGGTGTTTGCCCCATTCTTTTTTTTTTTTTTTTTTTTTTTTTAATGATTTTTCTTTAGGAACACAAAAGATGCGGGAGATAGAATCTAGCACTTCATCATCTCTCTTGTAATCTCTTTTATCGAAAATGTGTTAATTTGGAAAAATAAAAAGGAGGATAAAAGGATGATTTATGAACACACATAGTCTAATAAATAAGCTTATAACATTGCAAAAGAGCCATTGTTAAATATGTTTTACATTTGAACGGCTATAAAATTTTTAAAGAAAGCTCTGGTGAGTCTGGTTTTAATGAAGTCTTTTGTCTCTCCAAGGCAGCATATTCCATGTGGAGAAGGTTATTTTCCACCCATTTCTGATATAGTTAACTCTCACAGAGATGGCCAGGGCACCAGTTTTAGCTGCTGTATATTGTTGTTTCCAAAAGGAACAAGAAATCCTGCTATTCAACACATTCCTCAGCATGCACTAGAGGTAGTAGCTGCCAAACAAAGTGTTAAGCATGCAAGGTTGGGATGTCTCCTGGGTAAAAGGCCAGTGCCAAAAATACAGCTAGCAGCCTCAGAGGGGTGAAAAATACTGGATCTGTCCTCTCAGACCATGCCTAACAATCACATGCAGGCTGATACTTCTCTCCAAAAGCTTTACTTTTCACATTCTGAAGTCAAAACACTTCTGTCTTTTTACTCTCTACCACCATTACCTCCCAATTCTTTGCTCCTTTTGCTGACTTCCCAATGATGTCCTTGACAGTCAGGTATATGACTTGCTAGCATTTTTTTTTTTATTATTTTTTTTTCTTTATTGTATTGTGTTCCCCAGGGAAAAAGATGTAATTTGTGTGCCAAAAGTTTATTTTTTTGAGCAGTGCTGGTCAAAATAAATACAAACAAAAGCCCCTGAGGTTATATATGCATTCCATCATTTGAAAAGGAGCAGCGCTCCTCGAAGTGTTAACTACATTTTAAAATTAAAATGTTAACTGAGCTGGTTATAAAAGCATGTCATATGATGAAAACCAAAGTCTGCTGTGAATGCAAAATGTCTGTAACTGATGTGGAAGCTGTTTGTCTCTAGTTTTTAATTAAAATTTTGAGCACAAAATACCATTCTGGTCTTGAGGACAAGAACACAAAATATCCTGGGAGAAGGTAGAAGTTCAGGGTGTTAGTTTTCTTCTTTCAGTGAAAAAAAGCTTCACTGAAATAAGAAGAAAACTAAGCTTTTCTCACTGGATCTCTGTTAGGAAATAGTCCATCAGTTCCTTGACAGTTTTCCTTTCTCCCAAACAGCTGACAGGGCCTACACATCAGCTGCTCTTCTGATCACCTCCCTCCACCCTCTTTTTAGACTAGCTATCCACTAAACCTATTCGTACAGCCCCTGAGCTTTTTTTTCCAGGTATGCCCTGTGCATCCCACTGTGGCATAAGTCCACCCAGGGTTTCTTCTCAGTCACACAGTCTTCTCATACTTTTGCTTGTTTCTCCAAATGGCAGGCTTTCTTTGACCCACAAAACAGCTTGGAAGATCTCAGCAAGCAGTCACTTATCTTCACTATCTTCACAACATCTCTGCAGCCCATGAGTGTCCTTCCATTTTATTAAGCTGTGAGTTCCTTTGGCACACTGGGCTCTGATGACCAGCTCTTCACCTTGAAGCACCAGACAATACTGCTCAGTATGCCCGTTGCTCCTTTTGTTGGTTTCCAGGGAAAAAATCAGTCTTTTGAACAATTTTCTCTTAGTTACCTCTTGCTACTGTGAACTTCCCTAGATGCAGTTAAAGCTGAGAAGTAGTCAAAAGCCCTCTGGCTCCACCACTGCTGATGAGAAAGACATTTTTTGCAGTGCCCATGAACTCAGTGTATGAGTTCATTGGCCTCCCTCTGCATGCTAAAACCTTAAGGCAGGGCAGCAAGTGTGTGAGATCAGAGCATCCGTTTGGATACTGAAGGGAAAAGTGGTGATGCCACCCTCTTCTTGTCCTTAAAGGCAAGGTGCTCCTGGCAAGCTCCTTGACCTGAAGAGAAAGAGCAAGAGGAAGAAAGGAGCTGTAACTCAAAGAGGTGTGCAGTGAGTCATAAAGCCTCCTGGGGATGCTTCTGAGGTAGAGCACCTCGCGTGTCATCCTTCATTGGTGGCTGTGGCTGAAGCAGGGAATCTGGTCCTGCAGGGATGCGTAGAAGCTTGCAAGCCACTAATTGGCTGTAAAACGAAGGGTGGCCTTTGGCATTCTCTTGCTCTCCCTCGTCTGCGTGGGTGTTAGCTCGGCAGTGACTTTAAACTACTTGCACACCCTAGACCTGCTCCTTGCCCTTCCCTTTCTCCTTCTAAAAAGGAATGTGTTTATTACCCCTTGGCATACCCAGCAACGGCTTCTCTTCAGCTGAGCCTGCTCTTTCTTTGGCTAGAGAAATGCTTGCTCCCAT
Organism: Anas acuta; assembly: GCF_963932015.1. Classification (NCBI taxonomy): domain Eukaryota; kingdom Metazoa; phylum Chordata; class Aves; order Anseriformes; family Anatidae; genus Anas; species Anas acuta. Next base: position 94,455,349 of record NC_088979.1, on the reverse strand, counting down.
CCTGCAGATTTCCATTTGGAGCACAAAATGAGCTGCTCACATCTAGCAGGCTTCATGTTATCCCAGTGCATCGCATGGGAAATCTACACTAGCAGCAGGCAAACATTTACTGCTCCCAGTTCAAAGGCCTTGAACAGAGATCGAGTGGAGGTTGTAGTAGAGAAACAGCCACGGTTCACAAAGCCGGCATCCCACACACCTCACGGGCCAGGGGACGGACAGGCCATGCACTGGAACATATTTTCAGCAGTAGAGGCCCAGGATAATTTATGAGTGCCTATAATGCTAACTGCTAATGTTAAAAATGTTATATCCTGTGTAGAGGTGGGCAAAGTAATGAAGCATTAAGTCTGGCTGCAGCTGAAAACCTGGCTCTGTCTCGGCTGCGTGCCCATGAATGAGAGAGAAGTCGGGACAGAGCCAAAGCACTGAAAAGTGTCTGGCACTGCTTCCTGGCGGTCACAGTGACCTTACCTGCATGCATGGATCTGTGCGTGTGCCCACACACACATGCACGATGCTCTCTGCACTTCTCATGCTCTCCTCCTGCACGTTCCGTTCCAAAGATCCCACGGTGTTTTTTGCGTCTCGAGGCTAAGACAAATGTTTGGCTTGTCACAGCCGTAGCTACACCTTCAAACCTTTTGGCTTGTCTCAGAGTAGTGCTTAGGCATAATTAGAGGCATCTTTCAGCAGGGCCTATCTCTGGGACTGCAAGACATAATGAATGGTTCCTCCCCCTCAAAAGGTAAACTGCTGCTGAACTCTCAGTGCTGTGTTCACCTGCCTGATGAAACATGTTTCGGGTTACATAAGACTAAGCGATATTTAGTTTCCCAAGCGGCAGTGGGGAAAGGTTTACACCTAACAGGAGATTATCCCTCAGCCACGTTGGTAGTTGAAGAAGGCCAAAAATGCAAGCATTTGCATTTACATTGATTTTGAACAGCTTAGAGACTGGGGCTAAGGTTTCCACTATATTTTTATAAAGCTTGTATTAATTTGCAAAACCTGGGATCATATTTACCCCAGCTTGTGGCAAATATTATTTTCTTTTCCAATTGAAGGTAATTTCTAATTTTTAGAGGTATAGAAATGGCATGTAGAAATGTAGAAAAAAAAGACTCTGAAAAGTCACACTTTGTAAGTTGGACTTTTCTAATGGTGGGAACAGACAAGACTAATTTTTGCATGTGAATTAGGCATATTTCAAATTCGCAAACATCCACTTATATTTTGAATTCACATATATCCATGTAAACCCAAATAATTTATTTTTTTTTTTCTTCACAGTGAGTGATAGTTGCTAGGTTGCATGTGCCTTCACTGAAAACAATATGCAAGCAGTGAAGTCATCCAAACCCCCAGATCAAACCACCCGTGAGTTCCTCCTTTTGACCTCAAGTACTTTTTGCTGACTGCCCACAGGTCCCAGTCCTCATACCGAACACCCAAGGGGCTCTCAGTCACACTGCTCTGTTCATCTGCTCCTGCACTCTTTCATCTGCAGAGGGAAGTGCCAATAATTGCACAATGTGTTTTTCAGTGTATTTTGGGGCTGGTTTTTATGCACTGTAGAGACTATAGACTTGATACATCTGTGCTCTGTTGTGATGCTGAGCATTTTTAGGCTCTGTGGGAAGCACACAAGGCCCTGCAACTCAGGGGATGAGGAAACCTGCGTTCTTCACCTACCCGCATTTGTGGCACACACGTGCCAATGCTCACAAACCCTCTATGTGTGCTGTATGCACACATCTGTATATCTTCCCTATGCACACACAAGCATGCACAATGCCTTGTGAGCTATCTGGCGTGCTGAGGAAAAGGCAGCCTGGATTAAAATGAATTTCAGCAGAAACAGTAAACAGATTGAAGTCGAAATAACGTTTTGGCGTGCCACATACTCAGGAAAACATTTAATTCAGTTTCTTATTGAGTACAACAGCAGAGTATTCTTAAGAAAGCACTTAAAAAAGCTAAAATTATCCCCCTCCCTTTTTTAATATATGGGAAAGCTTTACTTAGAAAACAAACTTTCCCTTGTGCTTTAATTGTCTGGAAAAACATGTGGCTTTTTTCCCGATTTCCACTTCAACCTTCATTTCGCCCTGCCTAAAGGTGTGCTAACGTTGTGGTCAGGACACTTGCTCGGTCCTGTCTTTATGCTGTGTTCACAGGCAAGGTCTGTGAAACAGAGACTGAGGAAAAATCGACAATTATCATATGCTTTAAGTGTCATGAATTTTGTTTAAGAGTCGAAACTGGGGAGTTTTTAAAATGAAAATATTAATTTTATGGTATTTTCCATGGGCTTTTTGTTCATGTGTTTTGGGGTGGGCTGGGTCTTAAAACTCTCTGCCATGAAAAATAGCCATGTGTCTGTAATGTTGAGTGGCCAGAAAAATGCCATTACCAAGAGAGTCGGGACAAAACATAGGCTGGGAATTACACCGATCCTGTCTTTCTGCGTTGCCCCATATAGACCCTAGTTACTCCAGAATAAAGGCAGAACAGGGACAAGCTGGAAAGCACGAGAGGAGTGCACTGTGAAGTCAAGTGCAGGTGTCCCTGGGATGAGATGCTGTTAGGGCAGGCACCAGACAGGTCAATCTCAGCCTAGGAGGGGGGCTCCCTGACCACCGAGGTTGGGCTGGCACAACCCAGTGACCACCACAGGCCTTCAGGCCAGCTCTGGCTTTAGTGGGAAGTGACAGCACTGTCCCACCAGCTCCCAGTGCAGGCAGCCCGTGGGACACCACCGTTTTGCATGACAGGCCTAAGATTTGCCTGCCATCTATTGGTCATGGGCCTGAAGAGTTTCTGCTCATCGCAGCGTCTAAACTGATGGAGAGACAGTCGCATGCCCCGACAGATGCTTCACACAGAATTCTAGTGCCCTGGTGGCATGATGAGCCTGTGGGGACACCAGGCACCCCCGTGTGTGCCATCATGCCCTGTCTCCATGAGTGGCATCTCCAGCGAGTGGCAGTGCCCTGCCATGTGGCGTGCAGCCCCTTGGAAAGGCTGGCCACGATGCTGCCTTCCTTCTCCCTGTGGCATTGCATGTCCCTTGTCACCCTGGCTGTCACCCTGGCTGCAGGCACCCTGGGCAGCTGGGAGGGATGGGGACAGGCGCCTGTGCCCTTTGTGATGCTGCCTGGAGCCTGGCCCGTGCGCTGGGGTGGAAACATCACCGGCGGTGGGTGGCCCGGCACCATGAGCATGCTTTGATGTCCGCTGAAAGGACCTACAGAGACATCGGCTGTTTGAGTCCCTGGCCAATGTTCTTCTCACTGAGCCATGTGTTAATGAAACTTTATTTATTTGGTGCTGCATTTGAATCTGTATTCCCATTCTGACTCCCTACACAATAGTTTTTAGGCCAACAACCGTGTACCAGTGTAAATATTACAACATCTTTTGGCTGGATTCAATAAGAAATGCCTTCTGAAACCACTCCTGGCTGTTCCTTGATTCTTGAGAAGAAAAAAATATATATATAAAATAAAGCCAGTGACTGTGTGTCATGGAATGGCTGTTTTGTTTTTCTACAGTCCACTTTCATGGCAAGCCAAACATGTGTTTTCAAAGACAGGGTTTGTGATCTTAAAATTCATGTGGACATTGAAAGGCTATGGACATTCTTTTTCTCTACTGAACCAGTCTGTGATATACAGTGAACATACTCGCTACAACACCAAACAGAAATACCTATTACAGAAGAGAGGGCTTGGTGCCCTTCATTAAAAGTGCAATTTCAGCTCTTGGGACCCTGTCCCCACACCACAAGGTCTAGACCCTCAGCTCACTCAACTTAACCTTGGCCTGCTCTTTGCAGCCCTGCTGCGTCAGGCTGCCTGCTCCAAACCCGCTCCCTGAGTCCAGTGACTCACAAAATGGTGTTATGCAAATTTACCTTTTAAATATTAGCTAAGAAATGACTGTCTGGTAGCTGCCAGAATGTTGATCTTAATTTTTATCACTTGGAATTTCTTGATTTCTTTCTTTTTACATGGTGCGTTTCTCACCCAGAGCACTCACTATTCTTTGTCAGGACTGTTATGTACTATTTTATATCATTCCCCATTTTGTAGAAACTGAGACATAAGGAGCACAAGTCATCCAACCTGCTGTAAACAGCTACTTTGGCGTGAATGGAAACACACTTCAGAAGGGCTGCTGCTTCTGGTTGCCCCTGACTCTGCCCGTACCACCAAGCAGAAGAGTAAAGGAACAATTTGAAAGCTGCTTGCTGTCCATACTGCTTGGGGCTAGCTCCCTCTATAATCAACTTGCCTTTGAGATAGCTAGTTGGAGTTATCCAAAATGGGGCAAGAAATTGAGTGTTAGGAAACTGAGGAAATGTATCTGAAATAAGGAATGTAGAGTGGTCGGCAGTCTGGTGCTTTAAACTTGTTCTCCTTATTTTTAGCAGCATTGGCAAATCCTCTGCTGACTATAAAGGGAGTCAAGGAAGAAAAGACTTAATGTAGATGTTTATATGTGGTTATGTGGCTCCCAGTCAGAGTTTTTCAAAATTGCATGGTAATCAAGTAGCTGTAACACACTGGGAGCCTGGTTCATGTTGCTTAGATCAGTACTCCCCTCCCACAAGTACTGTTACAAATGCCTGGAGAAAGCATCTTATTGTATATAGCGTTGTGCATAATCCTCTGAGATCATAGCAACAAAGTCTTATTTTTTCCTTAGTTATCTTCATTCAGAACAGATCTTTCACCGAAGCCTATAAAAGCCTTGGATCTAAATACTGTGCTAAATGAAGCACCTCCAGAAACTATATTTAAACGTTGTTTTTTTGTTTTTGTTTTCCTTATGTGGGGAGAGAAAGAGAAAATCTTGGGTTATTACTGCATCCTCATTAATCACTTACACTCATTACTATTAATATTTAAATATATTGGTTTTCCACACTTTTTTTGTTTGTTTGTTTGTTTTTGTTTCTGTAAGATAGAGTGGAGGGCTATGGTATTGTCTAAACTTTAATTATTTGCTGCTGTTTCAGGTCTCATAAGACTGTTTAAAACATTTACTTTAAAACTTCTGGGGTAAAGTATACCTCACATGTTCTCTTTTGTGTTCACTTTCCCCAGAAGTTGTGTCCAGAAAGGAAGTTCCAGGAAAGGAAAAGGAGACTACTTTTCTGTGAATACAGGAAGACTGGCTTAGTTAATGCAGCACCAAGAAAGTGGTAGGTTGAGAAACAATGAATCTATTAAAATCTTAATTTAACTCTTCCTGAGATTATGAAAGTTTACTATATGCAAAACATTTTTTTCCTTACTGTTTCTAAGCAGGGCAAGGAAAAATATGAAATCAAGCAGGCCTTGATAGTTTTTAAAACCTAAGTGAAACAGAATATTCCATACTATTTTTTAAACTCTACCACATAAAGAGATTTTTTTTTCTTAAGTGAACAAAATTATTTTGTGTTAAATAGTTTAGTAGACTGTGTTTGGCAATGTTATCTGTGAAATGAAGTCAGTGCTCAACTATAGACCCCTTGTTTTTCTATTTTTGAAAGTTGTTATAGACATATAAACACATTTCAAAGTGGAACAAGACTAGAACTGGCTAAAATGCAGGATTTAGGGTTAATAATACCTTGTCTTCTTTTTCTTCTTTATTTATGTGGTTTTGTTTGGTCAGGACCTACATCAATTTTTCAAGACCTTCTCATGACCCAGAAATCCCCAAACACTGTTTCTAAAAGGAAACATGCATGGTGTTTCTGAAATATATAATTTCCTGAGACTTTCTTATTAGTTTCACCTCTGCTGGCCTCCACTTTCACAAACATTGACTTCCTAGCAGTGTTGTGTGACATGCCTGAAACCCTGCTATGGTGAGTCAACCCAGGAATCACAGAACTCGGAAGCCCAGGTTTCCCAGCATCTTGGCTAGGAAACCAAAGAGAACTGATGGACCTATGTCCAATTGGTATTTTCATCTGCAAACTTCTGACCAATGCTGAATAATGCAAATTATCTAATTAAGACCTTAAACCCCAGTGTAACTTGAAATGATAAAGACATGGTTTAATTTTTCTTTTCTGTAAAGAAAATAGTGATATGCTTTGGCCAGGCACAGGCTTCACTAGAAGTCAGAGTGGGCCTTTAGAGCATAAAATCTTTGATTTTATACAAAATTTTAGACACAACAGGAAAAAGAAACACCAGCCTTGGAATTTGCTTGTAGTTTTTCAAGTTCATGGAAATCCCTACTTAGTACTCTATCTGTGTAAAAAAAATATTTTATGGGCTATAGTAGCATAAAACTGATTTACCTACAAAATCAGACAGTACGTAAAAGTATTTTGGTATGCTTTTTTTTTTTTTTTTTTTTTTTAAATACAAAGTCATCAAATGAGCTTTAGTGATCACAGTTCTGTACGGAGTATGGGCTGAACACCTGACCGATGTCACCCAAGACTACCTCTCTAAGCACTCTGCACTGCACTAATTGATCTCTTAATTGGCTCAGTCAACACAGCAGTCTCCATCACACAACAAGCACTAATTGCTACAAGTGCGCTTCTGAAATGTTAAGCACTTTGAAGGCAAGGCATATGTATGTGCTGGAATAGACTGCTCAGCGGTGTGGGGCTGGGTGAGAATATTTCTGCTGGGAGCCCCACCACCAAGACTTGTAGGTGTTCGCCTGGACTGAGAAGAATCTGGTCACTCCCCAGGGAAGCAGTGTTCTTTACAGTCTGACATATATATGCAGAAAGTAAGTCTTGTCCAAAGGCAGAAATCATTTGTAAGGATATTAGCAGTCACTTGGATCCACAGAGAAAAACTTCTCTGAGATCTATAACTGTACAAATGCCCTAAACCCAACCAAATGGATATTTGCTTTCTGCAGGGCCCAGTTTAGAATATAATGAGCCAAAAAGCTACTTTGCAATCACTTAGTCTACATAATGTACCTGGAGACTGGATAATGATTTAAGTGAGGGCAGTGTTATGGCATCTCGACTCTGACAGATCTGAATATTAACAGGGAAGAATCTGTTGCTCCCCTTGGGGCAAGATACATTATCTCTGTAGGTGGATTAGTGGCAATGTGCCTGACAAAGTGCCTCTGAGGGCTTGTCTACACAGGCAGTTGCACCCATTTAACTCAAAGTGTGATTTTATACCAATTGAGTTAAACCCATGCAGAGGCCTACCACCACAATCCTTCTTGAAGTTAGCAGAAGTTAACCAAGTATAGAGACAAACTCTATGAAAATGGACAAAAAAGGGTCTGAAGCCAAAATAAAACAGTCTGTATAGGCTTTGACTTAACTTTTTAAATTAAGGGATTAGGTAGAATATGGTATTGTTCCTTTAGAGATGTCCAAGGCATGTTGCACTACCTTCAGTTTAGTGGTGAAGATGACAGAGACTCTTATCAACTCCTCATCTACCATCTGTATACTTATCACCCGTAGAGGCACTCCTAAGAAGGAAATGGTAAGCAGAAGCAGCTCAGATTTCACCAAAGGTCAGCTGAAGATGAATAGGAAATTTCACGGGAGGCAGAAACTTCTACAGAGAGGTACTGCTAGCTCTGGTGGTCTGGTGGCATTTTCAATGGACTGGTGAAAAAGAGACACAGGAAGAGTACCTGTCTATTTTAGCCCACAGACTTGCCACTATACTGGGGTAAAAAGCACTTAAGAACTGGCATTATCTCTTTCTAAGTTACCTGTGATGAAAAATTGCTCCAATTCAAATAGAGTGGCTTCCATTACACAGAGTTACTTTGTCTAATAAGTAGGCGTGTACAGTGGAAAATCTAAAATCTTGGCCCAGAAGGGATATTTTGACACAATCTGTATTTATAAATAAGTTCTTTTTTTTTTTTTTTTTTTTTTTTTTCCAGTATGAACTCAGAATACATTTTGAAATCTGCCACACACACAAAAAAAAAAGTTATACTCAGAGGTCAGGATAAATTTGGTCTACAGCTGGACAAAGATTTTACTCAAAGCAAATACTTGGAGTTTGTATCAATTTGGTGGATAATGTTTTCCTAAATTTAACAGACCACAGTCATTATTAAATTGGTAAAATTGGTAAGTTGGTTTCTGGAAATCAAGCTTCCAGCATTAGATCACTGACTCAGTGTGTTAGAATAAGCGCTTAGCAGTAATCAAGACTAATGAGATATGAAAGGAAAGGAAAATGGAAGCTTCATACAACCTAGTGGAAAAAGCAAACCGAATCAGACATGCAACAGTGAGACAATTTTAGTGTGATTTTTATAGCAACCACTAAAATCACTAGCAGTTAGATCAGTGTAGAACAGTGCAGAAGAATTCTTCAGTGTGTCTGTATTGGCATAATATTTGTGTGAGCAATTTCTAACCCCTGTGGCTAGTGATAAACACCCATACCAACATCTCCTGTGCTGGTGAGAAAAACTGGTATCCAAGAGATACCATTTCTCAGCCATGCCCAATCAACTTGTATGGGACTAGGTACATGAGGTTCAAAACTTCATTTTTATCTCAGGTCCAGACAATTTGTTCAGCAAGAATAGAACAGGATGAACAACCTGGTGGAGGGAATGTGAACTGATCTTTTTCAGCCACACAGAAGGAATGTATTTGTTGGTGTTTTTGTTTGGTTGGTTGGTTGGGTTTTTGTTTGTTTGTGTGTGTGTGTGTTTGGTAGTGGTGCTGGGTGTTTTTTTGTTTGTTTGTTGGTTTTGGTTTTGGTGGTTTTTGTTTGTTTTGATAAAAAGTAACATGAGAGGGCATGAAATCATCAGACAACCAAAAAGATGGAAACTGGGACTATAAATATTTCCAGGAAGGTTTGTTTCCTAAAACTATGTTAACTTTAAGCATGTTACCTGTAAAAGAAGTGAAGAAACCTGTTTCATGGCATTGTGCTTTAATGGAATGGATTACACTGGGAATCTGAGAGTGGAAAAGACTAGTTTAATAAGACTGGGATAGAAAGTCTTTGGACAAAGTATATGGGTAGTGGAAATTGGCATTATGCTAAGAAGATGAGGAAAAGAAGAAGGGGCAAACAGAATTCAGGGTCTCCAAGGGAGAAGCGACCAAAAGAGATTGAAGAAACAATGTGACTGCAAAGATGAGAAATGTGTTTATCAGGTCTAAAAGGGTAAAGAGGAGAATGGGGACAAGTTTCTTGATAGGTTCCTGTTGGGATGATCCTGGAAGACTGTACCATGTTGAGGGGTGTATGTGAAGATAGAGAAGTTGGTGAAATTACCTCTAAAATAAGGATAACAAGAGGATGATGAAGACCAACTTGTCTTCAAGTTTCTTCTTTTAAAGACTCAACTTTTAGGAATCATTCATCTCTTCTGAGGTGTTTATGTGAATAAGACTTTTCTTGATGAAAGAACATGACCTAGGAACCTATAGTCTTAAGTTTCCTTACTAACATAAACATCTACCATCCTGAGCTCAAAAGTATGAAATTCTCTTGACAACTACTTAAGGAAAGTAAGAAAGACATAGACATGCTGGAGTGAGTCCAGCAAAGGGCCATTAAGATGGTTAAGAGCTTTGAACGTCTGACACGCAAGGGAAAACTAACAGAAGTGGGACTGTTCAGAGAAGGCTTGAGGGAATCTTATAAATGTATAGAAATACCTGATGGGGAGAGTAAGGAAATCCCAGTGACAGGACAAGAGGCAGTGGACACAAGCTGAAACACAGGAAATTGCATTTAAAAATATCAATCAAAAAACTTATTGTGAGGGTACTCAAAAAGGTTGTGGCATTTCCATCCTTGGAGTAATCCAAAACTCTGCTGTAACCGACCCCATTTGGAGCAGAATTTGGTCTACATGGTCTGCAAAGATGATACGGGGCCTGGAGCGTCTTCCCTATGAAGAAAGGCTGAGAGACCTGGATCTGTTCAGCCTGGAGAAAAGAAGACTGAGAGGGGATCTCATCAATGTGTATAAATACCTGAGGTGTGGGAGACAGAGTGATTTGGCCAACCTCTTTTCAGTGTTTTTGGGGACAGGACTAAAATGTGCACTCAGTGAAGCAAGAAATATGTGGCAGACTAACCTGGTATCTTTATTTAAGATTATCTCGAGATGAAGGATACGTGTAGTAGGTATCGTTTACCTTATCTTTTACATCTGAAATGCTGCTTCATGGGAAATCATCAGTTATTGTAGATGCAACAGGAAGAGTTGGGGACAAGCTGTGGATTTTGCTCAAAGAAGAACAGGAAATATTAAAAAAAGCTGCAGCTGAAAGTCAGTTTGATTGTCGTTAGGCTCTTCACATGAACGTAGGCAGCACAGCTAGTCTGTATAAGAACATACTACCCCTCTCCCAGTACCAGGCAATGCAATTAAAAATGCCATTCGAATGAGCATCCCAGAGGAGGTTCTGTGGAAGTACTGCATCTACAGTGTAGGTGAGGGAGGGGGATAATACTACAGATATTCAATATCCATTAGGCATGATGCTAATTGTACTCTGGGTATTGGAAAGCATTAAAAGATTACAGAAAAATCTCAGCAAATGCCATTCTCAGGAATTTTAGCTATTATGCTCTAAAGAGCAGAATACTCTAAATGACGAAATAAAGGCCCTGGCTTTTGAAAAAGCCAGACATGACTTCAAACTGAAATCCTGATGTTATGATTAATGTCTCTTTCTTTCCAAGATTTAAGTTGGAAACTTCTGAATTACCGAGAACCATGAATAATTTGGAGGGGGTATCTGAAGAAGCACCTCTTATTTCCAGTCCCTCAGGTGTCAGCCTGAAGAGATAGTGCATCAGGCAAGGCAGTGCATGTAATTGTAATCTTGCTCTAAGGTGTTGCTGAAAAGTAGCCCTGTTTCTATCTGTTCCCATGGAGGTGAGGTGCTCTGCTTAACCTGAAGCCAAGCAGTTTCTCAGGTCCAACAACTAGGACTCACTTCTTTGTTGAAAGTATTAGACACTCTGCTTATATTATTCAACATGACAGTGAAATTCTGTCCTACCTTACCATGGATTAACAAAGAAGCTCCATCTTCAGCTCCATCATATTTCCAGGACAGCCCCATTTTTAATTCCAGTTCCTCAGTCCTACACACCAGGTACATCTGGTGCACTTGCTTAACTGTTGCCTTCAGCACACAAGATCCTGGAGAGATGCCCAGCCAGGAGATGCATACCTTTGCCTGGCTACAGCCCTCTTCCCAGGGCAGTGGATGGTTTGATATGACACAGTTTAATCTGACACAATGCAGACACAGCATATAGCATTTCCCAACTGGAGAGAGTGCTTCTTGCCTTTATACCAGGGCAGATGATTCTTCTTTAAGGAAACATTGAAATGTTGTGGTTATAGAGCTAATCACACACACAGAGTAAGAATTATGGTTAAACAAGGGCCTGGCATGAAATTCTTGGATGTGCTCCCAATCACTGTGGACTGTAAGGTGAAAGCATCTCCAGAGCACCAGCTGCAGTCTGTAGGGCAGAGGCCCTACACAATATCCCACACCTACTCCATTTCTTCATCTCAGGACCTACAATCCATAATCATTCCCATTATTCATGATGCAAAAAATCTACACCTGAAAGAATTGTCACAGGAAATGGCCTGGAAGAAATATTTATAGTGGTTTTCTCTTCTGGAATTCTGCATGGTGGTATTAGTTAAGGCTTGTACCATCTCCTCTACAGCATTGTTTTCCAGAGCAAAGAGGTGTCATTGCTGCCATCAGTGGAACCACCAAAAGCAATTGTGTTAAACACATTGAAACCTGTAGTTCTGTGGAAACACAAAATCTTGCAGGTCAATTGTATTTCTGCATAAATCTAGAAACAGTGGAGATGCTGTTTAAATTCAGTCAAGCTACTCTTTTGTATTTTCTGTGCTAATCTGTACCGCTTTCATAATTTCACACAGTCAGATCTTGTTTATTAAGGTGTGATAACTAATGCTATTTTAGCTTTGTATTTTGTTCATCTTATTCTTTGGGAATAGAAGAGTATAGTGGGATATAATTCCTTAAAGTTTAGTAAGCCAGCTTTCATAACCCTGCAAGGTCAAATCCTAATAATAATTAGGATTTGATCCCAATCCTTCCTCATCTGAGGACACCCACTGAGTTCTGAGAGAAGCTGCTCCAAAGGCTGTGAATAAGAATGAAGTCCTACCACTGCCTGTTTTGAACAGTATCTCAAAAAGACCACATATTTTAAAAAGACTGTTGTCTCTATGCTACATTTCAATTATTCATGCTAAATCAATCCCTGAAATATCTGTAATGATTCTACGTTAGAGGCTCTGGTCAATTTACAAATTATTTTTAGGCAAAATGTGCAGCAAAATTCTTTCAGGCTAATTGCAAAACATAGTTCTGATTGGCCTGATTTGAACCTCATATGAGCTCTTGACTGGGCTGCTTATCTGCATGAGCTAAACAGAGGCTGTGAGAAGCCAGGAACAAGATTTGTCCTGTAATCTACTCCATTTCGGGGCCTTTCTCAGCAGTGGTAGGACTCTGGAGTGAGACTACATAAAATGAGCTGGCATTTGTTTTTTCAGCACCTCAGAAATTAAGCAATTGCTAGCAGCTGGTTGCCATTTGGGGACCAGGAAGATCAGGGCTACAAATAATGTTGATAGAAGCTGCTCTAGCCTTCCTTTTCGAGGTCTCTGACTTAAACACAGTAGTGCAACAAGGCAATGGCTACTTCACAGACCCCAGCAGACCACAGTTCTAGGAGGCTGCCTAGTTTGCCTGTATATTTCACAGATATAAGCCTGATCTGAAATCAGAAGACAGTTTCTCCAGCATTAGCTGAAATTTAGCCTGACTAGTTTTACACAGATGACATCTGTAGATGTGCAACTGACTGGTGACCCTGGACTACATACTATAAAGGTCTGGACTGTCTAGAATGAGCTGTGAGGTTTGATCAAGATAACAATGAACACCTGGATGTTCCTGTGAAGGAAGTTGTCTGAACATCTCTCCTGCATTACCCTAAATAACGTTAGTTTTGTGAAGAGCCTTCAACCAATGTAATAGTAACTGGTGAAATGGAATTTCTCAGTGGAGATGGCAGCCTCACTAAAACAAGGAAACATGATAGTAGCCATAAAACAAATGTTAAAGTTAATTTACAAATTATATAAATGAAAAAAGATGGATCATCAGCATGAGCATTTTTTGCAGATATTTATCTAACTTGTTCTTAAAGATCTGCCATGATGAAGACTCTACATCTCACCTGAGAAGTCTATCCGAGTTCTTTAATATCCTGAGGGTACGAAAATTTTCCTGAAAATTTTCCCTGAAATTTGCTTGCTGCAAGAACCCTTCAGTCTTAATTGATATTCTTCTCAACTGATAATGGCTCAAACACAAAAGCATAGGGATTGATGTGTGAGATCTAATCATTCATCTCAGCCAGCACTTAGTCTCCAGAAGAGCCAGCTGCCTCAGAAGATGGTTCCTGCTGTGGGCAACCACTAAGTAACCTACACAAGGTAAAGTTTCTTCTTAACTTACATCTGTTAGAAGATGCTTGGGCAGGCATAATGCTCAGGCATAAGCTGTATGGGGTAAAATGGAAAAAAAAAGAGAAATAGATTTAAAACAAAGCCTCTGGTTCAAGCCACACATGGATTTATTTGTTTTACAGACTCAAAAAGCAAGTTCCTGAGGTTTTAGAAAGCCCAGCTATCCTATGCTACACATTATAGAAGCTGGGCAGGGAAGGGAAACAGTCTTTCACCTAACCCGCAACCCTGAAAACTTTGGTGGTTCAGATAAAGTGGAACCTGAATCTGAACCCACTCTGGTTTGCAAACCTCAGACCACCCCCACAGATTGCTAACACCCCCTTAAGGCACTGCCTTGTGGGCTGCAAGCGATCTGCGGTGTCTACACTCCATCAGGTTTCCCTACAGCAAAGCCCCAGAGATTTTGGCAATTTGGATGGCTAAGTATGACCCAAACATTAGCTAATTTTGAAAGAGTACAGCATGAAATATCGTCTGTGACTTCCAATAAGCACTGTCTCTGAAGATGACTTCTCAGAACTGCGGTACTCTTTATGGGCGTTTTAGCAGAGATGGTGCTTGTAAGTAATCTCATTGTAAAGCCACTCGTCTTCAAGAATACACTTACAGCACTAATTGTTTCCACAGAAAGTGGTGTTTAATGCAGCAAGATCCTCTCACTTCCCCCTCCCTTCTTCCCCCATCTCACTTGAGAGTGTCTATCTCTTCCCTTTATGAAAGCCACCTCATTCAGTCCTGAGACTCGGAAATTCACCGCAGTCACCAGCACCAGCATAAGTTTCTCACATATAATGTTATTCCATGAATAAAAAGGAGAAAAAAAAAAAAAAAAAAAAAAAAACAGAGAGGCAGGTAGGAAAACGTAAATGACTGAAAATTTTTACCACTTTTGGGCTGCAAGGTGGCTTGTGAAAGTGGTACAATGATTACTCTCTATTAAATTTTTTGTTTGAAATGATCTGGCAAGAGAATTTATCCGGAGAGTGACTCTGATCTCAGATAACTTTTAATGGTGGTCTCAGCTGAGTTACTCTAGATATACAAAGAAAGGAGTCTCGAGTCATGTCTTTGAGCTATGCATCTTTTTTTCCAATTAACTATTTATAGAAGGAGGATGCTTGTAACCCAGGGTTGGGTCACTGGGATATTATTTCTGACAACATATGCTCTGTATGACTTTGAGGAAATTACATAGATTAAGGTTTGCAAAACTAACTAGAAAAAATGAAGCTGACTTCCATGCACATCTTTTAAAGGCTCATTCATTGTGTTTTCTTGATTTTGCCCTTGTTATTGCTGCCCTTATTATTTAGATGTGGCCTTACAGACTCCATGCAGACATCAAGACACCTTGCACTAAATTCTAAAAGGTCAAGGATAATAAATATATATACTTAAGTATAAGAAATGACAGGACATGAGACAACAGATAAGTATAATGCAGAAGGAAGCCCAGGCTGACCAGCAAGGCAAGCAGTAGTCCCTCACATCAGTCATATACTGTATCGAATGAGATTGTTTTAAGAAATATGTAGAGGAAGACAAGCATGTGGCTTGGTGGATGTTTAATGGCAGTTTTCCTCTGTATGTCAGATTTCCCATCTGAAAAAGGACAGTAATTGTAGGCCCTCGCTTTGCAGAGGCTGATGTGGATTCAGTTGTTAGTGTGCATCATGCTTGGAAGGAGTATAACAATGAGTCTATAGGATTATGTTTATATAAATTCAGTCAGCACTCAGAATTCAATCGAGGTTATTCATTTTGATGGGAAACCTGGATTACCTAACAGTCACTTCCTATATTTCAGATGGGCAGCCTGGTTCATGAATGTTCCTGGCTACAAATTCAGCAAGTCTTTGCTGCAGGTACTCTCAATATTGATTTGAAAGTCACTCTTTCCAGAAAGCCTCAGAACAGAAACAACCTGAAAATGGACAGACTCAAGAGCTCTCAAGAGGAAATGTTCACTGAATTCTGAATGTGGACAACCAGCATGTGTTCAAATACAGGAAACCACATTTTACTTCAGGCTCTCCATTCCTCTGTGCGAACAGCCTTCACGGCTGACACACTGGTATTGAGGAAACACAGCACTGAATCAGAGATTCATTAAGTCTTCACTACATGGCAACCCACATGCTTGGAAGAAGACTTAAAATAAATGCATTTTTCACTTAGTAACTAAGGGGGGTGGCCATAAAGGCAAACCTACTCATGTAGTGGAAATAAGGGCACAATGCGTGACTCAGGAGAGGAGTTCCCTATGTGTGCTCTGACCACACTGGGGAAGGCACCTCTCTTGTTCTCTCCACTTCATCTACTGAGATGCTCATGGTGGAAAACCTCAATTAATTTATGTGTGTATATGCTCTCTCCCTTTGTTCTTGGCTACTTAAATCATCAGAATCATTTGAACTACTATCATTTGTCCTCATTTGTACCTCTCCTATAAGCTGTTAAAGTCAGGGACCCTCAGGAGAAAGTAAAGATATGCTGTTCATTAAACATGGGAGACATATCTTCTGTATTCTCCTCATCAAGATTGTTTTTGGAAGAACCCCTTTGGCTCAAGCCAAAAACAAAGTATTTTTGGTTCCTCCAGAACTGACTGAGAACCTTGAGTGCTCAGTATCCTCATATGCCTCAGTCCTTCCCTAGCCATAAACAGTTAATTGTACTCCCATTAAAAGCAGTGGGATTTCTGTTATTTACTTCTCCAGGTCATGACTGAGCTCTTAATCTACAGATTCAGAAGTAAAAACCTCAACCATTGAGCAAACTTTTCAGGCACTTAAGTGGAAGCTCTCTAAAAACAAGATGCCAGGGTAGCTGGTATTCTGCCAGCGACAACCTGTTTTTGGAAAGCAGCTTCATGTTTGCATGCACTTTCCAGACACTATCACTCCTAATTATGCATGCTAATCTGCTCTGACACCTGCACAAAAGCAGTTGCTAGCAGCTATGTGTAGCAAATACACTCAACCTTTGAAAACTGCCCAAATAGAGTCTTGTTAGCATAAGGAGCAGGGGGTAAAATGTCAGTGGGTGTCAGGCCTTGGGGATCAGCATCAATCTTCTGATTTCCACACAGTCCCACTGATTTACCAGTGTTCTGTTGTCAGGGAATAACACCAGGGAATCAGACTCTTTGGAAAGGCAGCAGTATTGGCTTCTTCTGCACTGTAGGAGAAGGCTTTAAATGACTGCAAAGGAAATGCAGTGTCACCATCTCCCGTGATTTGACTGGGATTTCACAGTGATTGACATTTTCTGTCAAGCCCCAACACCAGACCTCAAATAACAGTACAAAAGCATGAGGCCTGAAAAAGCCCTGAAAACATGAGTCAAGTACCTTAGTACTTGAATGCTAAAAGACAATTAGGAAGAAAAAAAAAAAAAAAAAAAAAGGAATCTAGCATTTATTATTTTTTTAGGAAAAAAAAAAAATCTCAGGGATTTTTCCAGTCTGACTCATAACTTTTGAATGCTTTGGGCTGAACACAACAGATATGGTTTATTCAGAGGAATTTGGTCATCTCTGGGGAAAATTAATTATTTTGCTGCTTAATTTCCTGAAATGCTCTCTTTACTCTAGAAATTCAGCCATTTGTGCTTGGTCAGCAAATTCCTCTTGCCATTCTTCCCTGCTTCTTTCTTTTCATGACAATTGCTTCCTTTTTTCCCTGCCTGCTTTCCCTCTGACACAAAAGCCATATTAGATACTGAGAAAGATAAGCAGGCATTCAGCCACCCTGCCAGGGCACGCACAGCTTTGCTGCATGTGAGCAGCAGCCACTATGGGCAGTCACAGCAGAGTGGGTAAAGTTTAAAGGATGTTGACTTGGGTGAATGAATAAAAGATCTATGTATCTCTTGAGCATCCAGTAGGAATTAGTAAAGGGAGGTGGATAAAAAATAGGTAAGTAAGGGTTCTGTTTGTAGTGGCAAATTTTTCTTTAGGTTTGTGCAAAACCCTAAAGCCTTGATCATTTAGCATCGAGTGGCTTGCGTCAAAAGTCTTTCATTTCTGTCTGAAATCACTTCTCCTGTTCCTGAACTTCACTGTTCTTCTCTTCACTCTTTCTATCTCCAGGTGAGATACACAAAACACTGTCAATATAGAAATCATAGCATTAATTTAATCCTGCAAGGATGTTTCCAGTGTACCTTTTCAAGTCCCACACAGGCTGGGAATGTAAAACAGTCTCTCTTCCAAATGACTCCAGCTGAAGACACATGCATTCACAAACAAAAGTGACCATGGCCTTTTCTGAGAACCACTCATTTGACATTCATTCCTGACTGTCTTCATAAGGAGACAAGACCTTGCAGCTAGGCCCTGTGCAGCTCTGGGAGGCTCGACAAAACATGAACTGAGAAGCTCTTTGTTTGCTTAGTCAGGTGACACAGAAGCAAACACACTCACTTTGAGGGCACAAAAACATTCCCAGGTGGCATCTCAAAAACAGTCATTTAGTTGTGTGCTGTGATCAGTGGCCTCAACCTTAGCTTCTACAACAGACAAAGACATGTCAGATGATCCTGTGGAAACTACCTCATTGTTCCAAAGGGCAGAAAAGCTGTCCACCACCCCTGAAAATAGGTGCCTCTCTGCAACTCTCCTATCAAGTGCTCTTGCTTCAATGTCAGCCCCTTTCCCAACAGGTAGTTGCTGCCCAACAGAGCACTGAGAACAGACAAGTGACAATATCAGTTCTCTTGTTAGGACAAGAACAAGGAGACTCAGTCATGAGATAGAGACTAGATCTTTCCTAAATGTAGACTATGATAGCTCAAAGCATTGCATCAGCTTGCCTTTCTGGCAGCTGGCTTTAGTTCCCTGTCTGTTCTCAAAAAGGTAACAAAGAGCCAAGTGCTGGGGCCAACACCCAAGTCTCTCCCAAGAGTCAAATGGCTGCATCTGTAGCTGGAGGAATAGACACATGGCCCTTCTTTGTACAGTTGGGGAGATTTGGGAAAAACAGCCACTGAGAGATGTGACAACAGCAGCTGAGCATCCCAGTTTGGAATCTAATGGAGAAAACCATACCAAAGGCTGGTCAGTACAGACTGGTCAGTACAGTGATGACAGCACAAGGGCTCTGGGCTCTGCAGTGTCTTCATCCATCTGTGCCTACATATCCTACTTAGAGACATTGCCCAGAATAACAAGCCTCTCCACCACCCCTTCATTTTTACCCCTGCAAGCAGCATTTGCAGAAGCAAAAGTGGAGCATCTAACCCCAGCAACCTGACCTTAGCTGACCTCTTCTATAAAGCATGGCTTTCTGGAAGGAGGGCAGGCAGTAAGGGAAGTACCATGAAAAACTTGCCTCAGGCTTATACTTTTTCTCTAAGAGAGCAAGCGTAGACTACCAGGCTGGATCGTTGGTCAACTTCACCTAAAGTCTGTTCTTTGTAACCATGTCTCTCCTGAGGATGAACTTTGCAGAGGCAAGCCATGGCATTGATCAACATTTTAAAGAATTATAAAGAGTACTGAAAACTGAGTACTGAGACTGTCTTTATTCAACAAGCCCACTTGTTGAATAAAAACTTCCAAAAAGTAATTATCACCGTCCTTCTTTGGCAAACAGGATTGACAGTGTCCTTGAATATAAAGTCCAAACCCTTTCCTTCTGACAAGACTCACACAAAGGCTGCCATGGTCATCCCTATACAATTCAATGTCTTCTCTTGAGAATAGAAGGTTTCAACACTATCTGGGTGTACATCCTCTTGGCAACTTCTGTATACTCTATATAAGCAAACACTGATCAGCAAGGTCACCTGAACAGCCTTTTGGTAGTCTCAAACCATCTTTCATCTCAACAGCCTTTCAAAAGGCCACTGACCTCCCTTCCACCCTACAGACTCTCCACTGAGCAGCAAACATCTTGTTTTTATTGGTCAAAGTCCCTTCTCTACACAGACTGTTGTTCCTATCAAAGAAATAGGAACATTTGAAGGAACCACTCCATACACAGAAAAACTATTTGGTGACCCACAGCCTCCACCACTGCCATATGAGAGATTTTAATGGCCTTGGTGGAAACTACCCTTCCCATCTCTGCTTCCAGGCTTTCTGCAGCTCACTTAGACCCCCTATTAACTACAAACCAGCTATAAGAGCCAGCAAAAGTGCTGGCATTTGCCTTCACAAAGAATGAGGCAGCAGAAATGAGGGACATCAGCTTCATAATAGTGTGATTTGAAGAAACACCCCGAAGAAATTGTTCTCACACAGCAGTCACCACTAAGTGAAAACTACAGATCTGAAAACTAGAGATCTGAAGACCTACAGACCTGGTAGTAGAGCTACTAGCTGCAGCACAATAGGAGGCACACGTCTGAATTTTTCTTCTTACCCTGCTATGGTCTGTTATCATTCAGAGCTTGTTCTCCACCACAAACATTTGTCCAGGTAAAACATGGGTCTCTTAATAATGAAACTTCCTTGTTCAAGTAATAGAAGTAGTTTTGCTTAGTGTACATATTATGCAGGTCTGTGAACCTGAGAATGTGAAAACAAGTGCAAGAAACAAAGATAAGTATTTTTCAGTTGGAAGAATTAAGTGATGACTTGTCGCCTTCTTCAGCTCAGCTTTGCTTTCCTTCCTCTCCATTCACAGAGAAGTTTCTCTGTGGCAAAATAGTCAGCTGCAGAATCTTTCTGGGGCAATTATTCTGCGTTCAAAGGAGGAGAGGAATAGTGGTGCTAGAATGGGAAAGGAGCTGCACTGGGGACTTTATTCAGCTGTCCCCATCCACCCCATTGCCCTCTTTCCTGGAAGGCCCCTGGGTCAAGAAGAACCACCACTGGACAAAACGTGATATCAAGATCCATCCCCACACAATCTGCAGACACACTATTAGGCAGATAAAACCATCCATTAAAGTTCAGATACAAATGCAGGAGAGGGTAGAGTTGAGGACTGTATGTGGGAAAAGTTAAAGGAATTTTTCTCTTGACTTCAGTGACTTTGTATGAGACTCAGCAAGGCCTGGGCTTACAATCTGCTGAAATAAAGTGTGAAGAGCAGAGATTCTGATAGAGAGATTCAATAAAGCCTTAAAACAGCATTAGCTGTTCAAGACTGTGAAGAGACTGTTAGCATCTAGAGTTTAATAAAAGGAGCTGAGAGTGATGAGAGGACTTATGAACCAGCCAACCTCACCTCAGTACTTTGAGAAGAGAGTGAGTCTAATTAAGGACAGCACAGTGCAGCACTTGGACAAGAAAAATCCCAGGGGTCAAAGCCTGCACAGCTTCTGTAAAAAAAAGAGGTGGTGCTTCACTATCTATTAGGAAAAAATAAAAAATACAAATTAATATAATAAAAAGGAAAGGTGATCTTGTGGGCATCATCTGCTTGTATTTTCAAAAGATTTTTTGTAAGTTCCAGCAGAATAGACCTTGAAGAAAAACAAACAAGCAGAGGGTAAAGAGCAGTACTATGTTCAGTAATAAAGTCTAGTTGGACTGAAAGGAAGAAATTACTCAAGTTAGAAAAAAATACAGCAAAGTTACTGGGAAAACTGATTTTTACTGAAAAATACTAATTCATCAAAGCAAACTATATCCCCAGCCAAGGAAACAAACATTGACAGAAAGCCTGTTTTCTTAAAAGGTGAAGTCAACTATAACTTTCTGTGACTTTTTCTGCATCTCTAATGGCAGAAACAGCTCACTTGACCAGACTTGAAGGAAAGATGTGCTTGTCAGTGACTTACACTAGTTGACTAAAGAGAGCATTTAAAAATATGAAAGATTGAAATCAAGTGGCTTGACTGATGCATTCAAGTTTTTTAAATTATCATTAGTGGATCTGTTTTGGGAATATCTGAGCTTTTACTTTGCCTCCTCATGTGGGGAAAGAAAATTTATAATCCTTCTAGCTCTTACAGGAGAGGCAGCCTTTTTCTACCCAGCAATTTTCAGTGGGGATTTTTTACCACTAAGTCCCATGAGTGTTCAGAAGCAGTGTTCCCCTAAAGAAACGTGTGTTAAAAACTAGGAGCCTCTCCCAATGCATGGGACTGACCACTACCAGCCACAGACGAAGTAGGCTAGCTTCCTAAGGTCTTGCTCAAAATTCAAGGAGGGAATTACTCACACACATATTATTTCATTCAGATGTTGTCCACCCCCTTGGTTCCCACAGCGTACCTCAGAGATGGCTGGCATGAGTCTATTAGCTTAATCTTCCTCTCACACACGTGGTAACAACAATAATGTTTTGGCAGGCAACATAATTCTCACATAACATATGCACTATCCATTACACACTCACCTCATTTTCAAGCTGCTGCATGTATCAAACAAATAAGCATATTGTTTCTCTCCCCCTGTTTTCCCCCTTTTTATTTACAAAATATTGCTAGAGAAAAAGAAGAGGAAAGAGAAATAAAAACAAGGTTAAAAGCCAATCACCTTAAAAAAAAAAAAAAAAAAAAAGTCAAAATGTAAGAATATATGTATCACATCTGTTCCCAAGGGAATAAAGAAAAACATGGTACATGATGTGACCAGACAGATCTAATTCAGCCAAAAGCAGATTGTAAGGAGTCATGGAATATGTAAAATTAAGTGGATTGAAAGTAAAAGGATAACATATAAGCAGAAGTGCCTCTTGATGTGTTTGTAACATATCCTGATGCTCCAGCAGCAAGCCTCCAAAGGTTGCCTTATGTTGCCCATTGATTGTTTGAGGAAACTTCTATGGTTTGCTCGTCTATAAGGAAATAATAGGAGACTGGTTTTCTGCTTCCGTAATATGTACGGTCTCTTCTTCCAAAGTCATGGTTGAGCATGGAGATTGGCTCTTCAACTGGCAAAAACTGCTGTTTTTCAGATGAAGGAAATGGATCATCTAGTTTAATGGCCATGGGGAATGTAGCCCTCACTCAGCTCATCTTAGCTCAGCAAAGATGCTGTTGCCTTCTCTGCAGCAAAGCCCAATCACCATTTCCTCAGTGATTTTAGAAATCAAACCCCATAAAGCAGATATTGAGGAAATCCCAGAAGATGCAAGGGCAGCCAACCCTATCTGTCCACACACAGTGGAGAGAGACCAGAGAGCCCAAAGGTATGGCCTAAAGGCAGAGTGGCTTATTTTCTCTTATTGATGATAGATAATTTTTGCACCTAAAAATGGGTGATTTCTTTTCAGGTTTTTGTATAGGGCAGGTAGCGAGGGCAGGTTTTTGTATAGGCAGTGGATAGAATGGTCTGAAAATACACCTTCAGAAGCACGACCCTTTGTTCAGTATGAAGGCTTTTGACATCAGTTCAGTCAAGTACAACAATTTGATATATCAATCTGATTCATGGTATGTTGTAAATGCAACATGGTGGGGAGGGAACACTGGGAAGGATATCTTTTATTAATTCCCTTTTATTTATAAATATTGTAAATGCATTTCAGAGTGAGCCACGAGCATGTCCTCAGGCTATGTTAGAGGGCAGGGGGTAGACACTCCTATTGTTTCTTAGCCAGAAAATTATTACTTTATGACCTCTCAAATGCCCGGTCTGCTGACCTCTGAGGATATTTAGCCTGGCAGTTAACATCTGTGGTCCCATCAGCAGCACTGAAGTAAAAGGTACTTAATGCAGAGCAGCTCTTTTGCAAGGTTAGAAAGGATCAATAGGAGATGTGTTTAATGTGGTATCACTATCAGGTCTCATCTCACTTTTAAAACTGAAATATCCACAGTGGGACATAATCTTAGTCACTCAGCTGAGAGATCTTTAACACGGCGAGATCCCTTTCTCCCAGGTCTAGAAATGTAGCTCAAGGCACACGGAGGAAATTACCAATGTTTAGAATATATATGCGCTTTTCAGAAAGAAAAATGATCACAGGGAGGCTTCTGGCATTTCAGTCCCATGGCATTTTTTTCTGGAGCTTGAGCAGTTCTTGTGGAAAACAGACAGCCTTGCAATAAGCTGTGAACAAACCCAGGGCAGTTTTTCCCCTGGGTATGTGTGTATCCACTGCTTGAAGCTAATCCTCTCTGACTGCAGAAGAAAAAACAGTAAGAGGGAAGGTAGCTTCCCCCAGAAAATACAGTAAACTGCAATTCATGCAACAAGCCTGTTGAGACTCACCAAAATGAAGCACAATTAAACTGTTCTTTAAGTACCTTAATTCAGTCTGGTAGATCTTGTGTTACAGCAGAGGATAGCTCTTTAACTTGCTTATATCCAGTTGTAGCAAACTAAGTATTTAATACGTGTTTCTAAAACCATCGCTGTTCCACATTTATTTACCATAAAATACACTTACTGCTCCTGCTGTGCTCAAGAGCAGAGCTATGATTTTGGGGATGCCCTCTACATGTCCTCATGCACCATAATCAATGCCCAGTGTGAAATCCTCCAGATCCTTGTGGCTCCACCAGCTTCAGTGCACATTCCCATTTGGCATCTAGCGGGGCCAGGATACACCATCCTGCCTCTGGTGGCACCTAGTGTCTGAGCAGGAGCTGGTGGGGATGGCTGCCTCTCCTGTTTATTCATCCTCTTATTGGTGATAGAAAGTGGTCAAGTGTGGCAGAGATGGTGGAGCCAGCCCTGGAAGGATTTTATGCTCCTGTACAGTGTGTACGTGTATGTACTACAAGCTGAAGAGTGCAGTTCTATTGCTATTCCCCAAAGGCATCTGCTCAGACGAGTGATTCAATTGTCTGGCTTGGAAACTTGCTGATAATTACAGTTGTTACAGTTTTCAACCCAAGTTGCTGAGCTGGGAATTAAACAGCAGCTTGTTATCATGCCTACATTCTAGCCACTTTTTACTGTCCTTAACGCAGTGGCATATGTCAGTGTTGCCCCTTTCAGGCTGGATATGCTTTCCTAGACATGTTCAGCTATGCTTCTTTCTGGGCGCCGAGAGGCCTGTGAATGCCCATATAAAATATGTTTAAATTCCCATTCCAGGTCTCTTTTGAGACAGATGCAGCCACTCTGGGGCAGAATCTGCAATGGTGAATTTAAAAAATGGAATTGAACCAAGTGTGTTAGGTTTGCAATATGATCGCTGAGGGAATGGAAAGGAAGAAGGGATGCCAGGAGAAGAGCTGCGCTGGCTGGCAGGGTGAAACACAAGTTCTGAGCAATTAAGAAGGATCACTTTTTTTTTTTTTTTTTTTTACCTCTGCAGACAATGCTATTCAGGCCCACTTTGTTCTCTTCATTTTCACACATCCCCCAAACAATGAAGTGGGATGTATCCCTGACTCTAGATGCCTATGCAGGAACCAGAGCTGGATACCCTGCAGAGCAGCAGCCTGAGCTGCTCACCATGATTGTGTGTGCCACCAGGGCCAGCACGTCCATCAAATGAGGCAGAATGAATGCAGCCTTTGCTGGCATAAGCCCATCTAAAATCGGCATCTCTTGTCCTCTAATAATAAAAGAGTTGTTGGTAAGAGCATGAGTATTTCTTACATCTCTCCTCCCCCTCACATATATTTTTTTCTTTAATTATCAGTAGATTTGGATTCTAGAGGTGCTTTGAGCAAGGATTTTATGCAGCCACAAAGAGAGCCCTTGAAAAAGCACGCGCTGTCTCACATAAAACCAAGCCTGCCCTTGCAGTTCTCACATCTATCCGCAGCCCTTTGTGCACTGCACTCAGATGAAGCCCCAGCAAGCTTCTTACAGTTTTTAAAACACATTTTTAGTACTTAGCTAGGTCAACAGACATGCTGATAAGGGAGGAAAAAGACATGGGATAAAAACCTGGGTCCACTGAAGCCAATGGGAGCTTTGCCTTTTACTTCAGCATGGGGCAATATTTCTGCCTAAGCCCCAGCTTTTAAAAGCACAATACAACAGCCAGATTATGAGCTGACCTTTTGTAAGATCACAGGGATGCACAAGGAACATTTGATACAAATGCACCAAGGCCGTGCACAGAAATTTCTCCGCTGTGTACAGGTTTCCTCCTCCTCAGCATTTATCAAACTAATAGTTTTATACTGGCATCTGCTTCTACTGAATCCAAGTACTTTTTCCACAAACAGAAGGGCTTCACTGATTCTTCTAGTGGAATTCAGGGCATCTCTGGTCCTTCTGCCCTGATGGAGAGTCTTGTGTCCATCTGTCTGGCTGATGCAGAGCTCAGCAGGAGCTTTAGGATGAAAGCCCTGATGGAATTCTGAATATGACATTAATGTGGTAGAAATCCACCATATAGAGCATTTATTAGCATTAAATAAATAGATAGACAGCATTGCATTTCTCAGCATTAGGTAGCCTGTGGGACTCCCCTGATCTCCTATGGATTCTCTGCTGACCATTCATCCCAGTCCTCATTGGCTTCTCCATGGGCTGTGTCACCAGAGTGTCCAAAGACCAACAACTGACAAAGGGGTTCCTAATATCCACATTTTAGCCTACCATTTAGACATGTTGATCTGCACATTATCTGGAAAGTTAGGACTGGAAATGAAAAAATTGAGCAAACCAGCCGCCAGAAGCAAGGAGCAGGTGAGCAAAAACACCACAATGTTAAGCAAGTGCCTGTACACCTTTACATTTGACTTCAGGTTCAGAAGTTTCATCACTTCTCCCTGAAGGTGTTGAAAGTTTGGATTGCAGTGGTTGCAGAAGATGAAGCACCCTCTCCTAGCAAGCCTGGGTGAAATGAAGTACAGCCTGCTGCAAGGTGGAAGGGAGCACTAGTGTCCTCCACAAAGCTGTGTTTCTTTCAGGTAATTCAGAATTTTCCTGGTGGTTTTCATCCAAGCATGGTCCTCTGTTCCTCACTCTGTGTTTGCAATGTTCCTGGTAAAAACCAGCAGAGGCAGAGGTCCTATCTCACCCTGAACAGAATACATACAGGCATGGGTTTAGGGGTTAAATTACTTATTTCCAGGAAGCTGGCATTATGAGTTTCAACTTCTGGCAGAAACCCAAATCCCTACCTTAGGTTGCTCCAAGGTGTCAGAGCCAATTTGTCAGAGCCATTTCTGCCTGCTTACTGGCCATGGTGAGGACAGCAAGCCTGATGTGCCAGGATGAGTTGACTGCTCCAGGTGGCTCGGGCTCCTGCACAAGAGGGAAACCTCAGGCAAAACCTTGCTGGACTGTCACTGTGGCAGACACAGCTGCATCTCCTCACATCCCCTCAGCCTCCTGAGAAAACACCAACAAAAACACATCAGCTGGCTGTGGTTAGGCCTTGGGTTAACTATGCCTGGTGAACGCATTCACAGACACGCTGTCTTTCTGAACGGGACAGGTGCAGATAAGGCAACCGCAGAGGGGTGAGGAGGCTGGGCTCCTTGCAAGTGGAGCCCAGCACCAGCCCAAACTGACTAGTCATCTCCTGCAAGGTGGAGCAGAAGAGGACCAGGTTGTGCTGGGCTCTGCAGATCCCTTCAGGGTGCAGATTCACTGCAGGGCAGTGGCTGAGGAATGGTCCCCATCCCTGTGGGGTGGAGAGGCTAGGCAGCATGGGCACGTGCTCTGCTCAGCCCATTAAAAGCCATGTGGCTCTGGAGGGGCCATCTCCCTCTTTGAGTGTGCCCTACAGAAAGCTGGTACACTTCAAGGGTGAAATCCTGGCCCTGAAGTGAAAAAGGGGGTTTTGTTGTGGCTTTCCAAGCTATCAACTCAAGTTTTTGTCTTCTGGTTGCTTTAACTTGAGTCATAATCATGTTACCATTGCTAACGAATGGCAGTTACAGAGCCCATAATTGTGAGATCACTCCCAGTGATCCCTCTAACCTCTAAGTGGAGCCAGTCCTCAGGGATGGATGGAATTTCACTGAAATTTTCCATTTCATTTGTATAATGAAATCACTCTAGCATCTGCTATGTTCTTTTTGCTGCTTTTGGACTTAAGGTGGACCCATATATATATATATGTATATATATATACATAGAGAGAGAGAGAGAGAGAGAGAGAGAGTTCATCAATGGCACAGTCACTGGTAAATGATAAACAGGATCAAGAATGTATTTTGTTATGGAACTTTATTTTAAAGTTTCTTTTTAGTATTGACCAACAACAGCATATATTACTGTTTAGAGAATTTTAAATGTATTCAGTGTTATGCAATGTGAAACCTCCCATTTTAGTTACAAATAATTGGAATGCTTTCTTTGAGTTGGCTCCACATAAACATGTCTGAAAACAGCATGGCAACATCAACTAAAACACTCTAGAAATATGAATAGTAGGAACCAAGTTTACATGTAAACACTGAACTGAGCTGAATCTTGACCTAACAATGATAATCTTCAAACCTCCATGCATCAAATCTAGAGGCTCAAACATCGTCCCACACGTGAGGCTTTATTCTGTTCATAACTTGGTTGTTCTGCTGCACAATTAAGTGGACACCAACAGAACTGTTTTGGATGTGCACTCGGCCTACCTCCCCAAGCTAGCATACCTGCTTACAAAAACACACTGTGTAGGAATCCATGATGATTCACCTACGTGTCAAGAAATTGGAGGAGAGTGGAAGTACATAGCAATTATTTTTGTTGTCCTACTTACCCTCCTTGTCCTTTGATGTGAGATATCAATGTACTTCATCATAGATGCCATTATTTTCTTTATAAATACATTCTCTATACACACTCAACTCACAGCTGTGCATTTATCTTGATGAAGTGCCAAAGCACAATGAGAATCTTTTGTTTCAGGTGGCCACACCACACTATAAAGAGAGGTGCAAGTTTTACAACTGTCTGTGGCTTTTGCCAATGAAAAATAAGCCATCTAGTCTAACTTGCTCTTCTAGGATCCAACTTTAGCTAATGGAGAGAACCAAAGGATGAGGCTGAATTACTGACAGTCTAAAAAATAAAAACAAAAAAATATATTTTCCTATATATCTTTAGACCTCTTACCTGCATATCACTGTGAGAGACAACCAAAAGCCCCAACACTTCTAATTAACAAGCCACCATGTTTCCCTCTCAAGCCCAAGAACAACTGTTAGGTTTTGAAGGCCAGCAACACCAGGCTTGAGCTTGCTTTGGTGGTAATTAACTTTCTTGTGGCTGTGTTACAAGGTAAAGTGGGAGACACCCCCAGGGTGTTTAATGCTGATGAAAGATTGATCCTGAACCCTATGGACCAGTATGAACAGACCAGTATGAGCATCGCTGATGATTTCAATGGAAACATGCTCAGGCCTGTGCCTGGCTTGAAATGCTGTTGCAATGTTAGCATTTCCATAAGCAGGGGAATCTCACGTCACTTTAAAAAGGTTCTCATACCACTTATCAAGGACTGTCCCCCTGAATTGGGTGGAATATGACTCCTATGAATTTTAGGTGGAGTGAGTTATTTAGTCCCATTTTTCTTTCATAAGTGACATTTGTCCCTTGTATAAACTTGCATTAGACTATATTAAAAATATACTCAAGGAAATGAGCACTCCCACTTAGTAGACTGAACATGGGAGGTTCAAGACATAGTGAGGGTGAGATTTTATAAGGCTTGAACCATTTAGAAATCAAAGAATATTTCCTATAGATTGCGTTAAACTGATATGCTAGACAAATATAGGGAACTCTATGAAGTCTTTTAGGATGATTCTGAAATACATGCTACAAGTCTTGCAATATAATAGTTTTTCATCTCTTAACAATAGACTGTTGTAATCCTGCACTCAACTTTCTGTTCCTTTTCAAATTTGCATTCTGTTGGATAAGAATAACAGACCCTGATTCATCTTGCCACTCATTTGCATTACACAGAGATAAACTATCTAAACATTCTGTTAATAATGCAAATAAATTCTTTATCTTTCTCCAGTTTATGTCTCACAAAGACAAGGGGACATCTATTTTCCATTTTATTTATGAAAAATGAATGAAAGAAAAAGAAAGAAAGAAAGAAAGAAAGAAAGAAAGAAAGAAAGAAAGAAAGAAAGAAAGAAAGAAAGAAAGAAAGAAAGAAAGAGAAAGAAAGAAGGAAGGAAGGAAGGAAGGAAGGAAGGAAGGAAGGAAGGAAGGAAGGAAGGAAGGAAAGAAAGAAAGAAAGAGAGAGAAAGAGAGAGAGAAAGAAAGGAAGAAAGGAAGAAAGAAGAAAGAGAGAGAGAGAAAGAGAGAAAGAGAGAGAGAAAGAGAGAGAGAAAGAAAAGAAGAAAGGAAGAAAGAAAAAAAGAAAGAAAGAAAGAAAGAAAGAAAGAAAGAAAGAAAGAAAGAAAGAAAGAAAGAAAGAAAGAGAGAGAGAGAAAGAGAGAGAGAGAAAGAGAGAAAGAGAGAGAGAAAGAAAGAGAAGAAGAGAGGAAGAGAGAAAGAGAAAGAAAGAGAGAAAGAGAGAAGGAAGAGAGAGAGAGAAAGAGAGAGAGAGAGAGAGAGAGAGAGAGAGAGAGAGAGAAAGAAAGAAAGAAAGAAAGAAAGAAAGAAAGAAAGAAAGAAAGAAAGAAAGAAAGAAAGAAAGAAAGAAAGAAAGAAAGAAAGAAAGAAAGAAAGAAAGAAAGAAAGAAAGAAAGAAAGAAAGAAAGAAAGAAAGAAAAAGAAAGAAAGAAAGAAAGAAACTGTCATCCAACTGGAAAGCCTGTAGTGTATGTAGTGCTCCTGGCCAGATTCTTACTAGCAGGTTGGTCTATGGCCCAAGTACCCCATGCAAAACACAGATGGTATGAACCAGGGTCAGACGAGTGTGGTTGAAGTCCTTCCACAGTTCTCTCTCAACCCAGGATTTGAAATAGAAATAGCTGCTCTTAATGAAGGATAAGAGGACAAGACTAAATAAAAAACATTTCTGTTTTGTTTGGAAATGTCTCCTGTCTCTTTCTCTTTTGGTCCTAAATTGTTAGGCACGTTCTTAAACTTCAGCCTGTTATTTCACTGAAATCTAGTTATTTTCAATAATAGCATTTAGCTGAGGTTTTCAGAAGCACCTGGATGATACGGAAACTGAAATCCCACTTTTAAAATGCCCAGAGTGCCCCTTTCTAAATGGGGCAGATTTCAAAGCTTGAATGAGAACATCACTGTGGAAATGTGACTGAAGATAATGTGTCTTGTAACGTGCTCTTCATCTTCCAAATCAGGTACTGGGGAAAGCATTTTCTCTAAGCACATTCCTACTTTAATTTGGACTGAGCACTTTACTAGTTGAGCCCTATTTTCAGGTACAAGACCTTACATATTCAATATCAAGGTTTTTGTTTTTTGAATGAAATAAAAAGGAAAAACACTCCCGTTTTTTTCCATCACCTTTGTCCTCTAGCTCCTGTAACCAGAGTTGGGTATATTCCCAAAACTTTAAAACCAAATTTGCAGGGCAAACCCACACCTTGCTGTATCACAACAAATCTGGCATTACTGTGGTGATGCAAACATGAATCAAGCTGCAGCTGGACCAGGAAAGAGCTGACTTCTGCATTCTCTCTCACTCTTTTTCCTCTCCTGTTCTCAGACTCTATAGCCACATTATTGCGGGCACCTCCATTTTTAAAAGAAAGACCTGAAAAACCCTGTTGGGAAAAAAAAAAAAAAAAAAAAAGGCATGTGACAGACTAAGGAAAGAGGGAGGAATTTATTGACTTTTTGTTTGCCAGGAGTGTGGTTTTCTGTCATTTTTACCTCTGAATTGCAGGGCATTTCCCAAACTCTTTTAGCTCTGCTGTCTGCTGATAGACATTACCAGTGATTAGCAAGGAAGGTCACAATCTCCATTATCGTTACTCTGTTACAAATAAACATCAATAACAGACTCTACTACGGTGAGTATGGTTTTATTACCATGGCAGCTTTCTTTGCACATTTTTAGTGAGACTGCAGCCATGTCACCAGAAAGCCCTCAATAGAAACAAGGAGTGCTCAAGTGGTACAGCAAACAGGGAAAGAAATAAAGCCAAAAGTAGCCTTTCATTTCAATTCTCGAGTACTTTCAGTACTATTATGCACAAATGAGCGTAAGTGGACTTTGTCCCATTTAAAGCCAAGCAATGAAGAAACAAACTAACATACAGATCTGAGGTTTAATGAAAATAGGTGAGGGCAAACTGTTACATATAGTTCAGAGCCTCAGCTGGTCTACACCCAGACTGCTCTGTTGCCTGTGGCAGGGATGTGTCAGCTTTGCCCAGCCAAGGATCTAGTCCAGAAGCATGTTCATAAGGGTGGTTTGATCTTTTGTGAATTGTAGGTGTGTATAGAAAGAAAAATGCTTTTCACAATAGAAGAAAAAAAAAAAAAGAAAAAAAAGAAAAAAAAAGATAAAAGTAAGAAATAATAATTGAGAACAGAATAGAAGGAAGGGAGATCTTGCAGGTTTTTTAGGCAGCTCTCCAGCCATTCTCTTCTCCTCTCCCCTCTGCAAAGAGTAGCAAATTAACTGTTTAACAAAGGGATCATATTTCCGGATATGACAGGAGGAGACAGATTACGAACAGATACAAATGAAAAGTCTTGTGCCAAAAATTGAATGCTCTTAAGGAAGACTAAGTGTCCTGGGCAGCTACCAGGATTGCTACAGGAAATGAGGCAAGAAATTAGTGAAGCCTTAACAGATTTTTCCCAATTGCCCCCGTGACAGGTTAGGCTACAGAGCAAGGGTAAGTGAGCAACACAACGCACAGACTTATTTCAGCCATGATTTTTATTATTAAGGGGTCATGAGATACAGCAGGTAGTTAGAATCCAGTTGGCTCAAAGTTATTTCCTGGGGAAACAGTTTTGTGGGTTTTAATGAAGTCATGATATAATAGTCTGAAAAGATTCATTTAACTGGAGATAGCCAAAATGGATTAGGCTGAGGGACAGTCTTGCTTAACAGATGTTTGGAAGTCCTGGAAGATATTGCTAAACCTGTCTGGGAAATGCCATTCCTATCTTGCAAAACTTTTTGAGATTTTAAAATATTTTCCTGCTCTGAATCAGAAAGTGAAATGTTACACATTGTAACATTTTGTTCTTATTAGATTTAAAAAAAAAAAAAAAAAAAAAGAAAAAAAGAAAAAAAGAGGAAAGAAAAAAGAGGGAAAGATGGAAAGAAATAAAGAAGTGTGCCACAAGTGTCAGACCTCACCAGGTATGCCAAAGTCACGTCTTGGACAGATTTAGCAGGATGTGGTCTCTCCTGACCATTCAGCCTTCATCTGCTTTTCCAGTGATTTCCAATAAATTCCATGTCTGCTTTCCTTTGCCTCAAGTTTTGATTTTCAATTTCAAACCAGTATTCTCTTAAGTAAAGTCATACAGTTGTTTTTGTTTGTTTGTTTTATAAAAAAATCTGGACTATGTTACTGTACTGCATTATAAATGAGAAGTGTACTGGGTGGTTAAAGTTTTCTCCAATACATTAAATGATTACTCTGAGGTTTGTTACATCAGCTAAGGAAAAACCAGGTATGATTTATTGACTGAAATGTGCTGAGAACAGATTACAGAAGCACAGAACCACAGCTTGCTTGGGGTTGGAAGGGAGCTCTGGAAGTCACCTGGTCCCACTCCCTGCTCAAGCAGGGCCAGCTGGGGCAAGCTGCCCAGGAATTCGTCCAGGTAGCTTTTGATCTCCAAGGTTAGGAACACCACCACCTCTCTGGGCAACCTGTACCAGTGCTCAATTATTCACATAGAAGAGAAGTGCTTCCTGAGATTCAGATGGAGCCTCCTGTACTCCAGTTTGTGCCCACTGCCTCTTGTCCTGGCACTGGGCACCATTGAGATTAATCACCTATTATCATATTTGTTCACTTTAAGGTTAAATGATGCTTCTGATACATTTTTTAATTTTAATTAGATGGAATGATGGTCCAACAACATAAGCCAATAGACATTTCTGATGGCAATATTGTGATCATAAGTATCCAGGATTCACAGTCCAAAATTTGCCATTAAATCTTTGTGTAGCTTTGAGAGAGAGTGCAGGTAAAGATATTGAGGTAGATAAGCTGTCTGTTAAACAGTGATGAAATGAAAACAATAGTATCTGTCTCACAAAGGAGTTGTGTAGACTGCTTAGTTAGTATTTACCAAACATTTTGAAAACGATTATATTCTATAACCCATTCTCTGAGTCTTCAAAAAAAAAAAAAATAATAAATAAATAAATAATGGAAGCCTTGTATGTTACTTGTTACTTCAAAAGTGAACTGCAGATTTAGTGTCCTGTTGTGCTACTGATCCAATTTTACATCCTATGTAAAGTCACTGATTTCAACACTGTTACATCAGGCAGTGAGTTTGTTCTTTGTGTCTTCAACCATTTCATTTTATCCTATTTTGCTTTCCGATAAAATCACTAGGGTGAGGAGGATTGGGTCTGAAATAAAGTAGGAAAATTTTATGTGACATGCTGTGGCAATTCAAGGTGACAGGTTAATTCTAAAGCAAACATTTCTAATAACTGAGGTACTTTATGAAGTTTGAATGACTTTTTAAAAATATTTTAAGACTATTACTTCTTATTAACAGGCAGTGACTTTAATGATAAGATTAAATCTACACTTGTAAAAATGTCTGTGACTCAGAAAGCCATATTCACTCTGATATTATACATTTCTCTAGTCTTATAAACTTCTTTGCACTTGATTTTCCCAGTTCTTTTAACTTACTATATGCCTGCTTCACATTGCCATAGTGGTAAAGAGCAGCCATAGAGACCTGTGAATGAAATCTGAATTTGAAATGAATCTCAGAAGAGGAAAGAAGAAGGTCTTGGTGCTCATTGGTGCCCAAGGACCACTGTGGTTGCTTATCAGAACAATCTTACTTGGGAGAACAAATGTTAATTCAGAACAATATACAACACTGTTGTTTTTCAACTAAACTGTCATTCTGAGCTTGCTGAGGACCAGCAAAGCTGATTTTTGGTTGAAGCTGACTGGCATAAATCTAATAAAATCAAGGCATCTTCCAGTTGAGGTGCAGCTGAAAAGGAGGACTGAAAGGAGAAGAAGCACTGGCCAAGGAACATACCTTGATCAACTAGATTGTATGAATTTTAATACAAAATGGCATCAAATTTAGCAGACTGTTCATGTTTTTTGTCCTGGTCTCACAGCTGGCAATTCCCCTCCTAGATCCATAAATCCCTCCTAAATCCATAAGCAGCTAATCTAACAGCCTTATTAATTATATTTCAGTGTCCCAAAAGTTGAAAGAAACCACATGCTTGGACCAATTTTTTTTCAAAGAAGGTGACTTCCAGGCAACATTTTTCCTTCCAGGGCATGAAGAATAATTTTAAGTCAACACTCTACAAAAGAGTATTCAGCTTGAGTCAGTGTTACTGAGATCACATACGAGGCCATGGTTTGCCAAATATGCAACCACTAAGAAAGTGGGATTTGCCTTGTTTTTGCAGTATTTTTAAATGCATGCTAATGTTCATGTATATATATGTGATAAATAGGAGCTTTATTAAAACAGGATATTTGTGGTTAGCTAAGAAGTTCTCAAATCAAATGATGTATGTATAGGAAAACACCAGCTTCAGTTCTCATTTGATATTTCTTTCCTGTCCTTTTTCCTAAACTTCAAGGCAGAAGCCTTGCCTTTAGCACCCTCCCAAAGACTATCGCCATCTTTGAGCCTGAGCACCTCTCTATGCAGAGAAGTACTGTGAGCTTCATTTCTGGCTCCCATGAACATGGCATGGTGCTCTCTTGGCTGCCTGAGCACCACAAGACCATCCACACCTAGCAATTATTTTAATCACGCCTTCATTTTACCTCTTGCCTGCAGCACACTGCCGACTAGGAAGAGCACTGGTAATTAGTGTAAAATTAGATGAGAAGCAGAGCTGGAGCACTCATTGAAGGCTTCAAGAAGGGCCAAGCCACCATTCAGGGCTCTGATGCTTCCCCGTGGGATGAGGGTATCTCCCTGACCCACTTCTTCACTCCACTCACCCATCCAACCCATACCACGGGACACACTGACATCTCCCAAAGCCTGTGCCAAAACACACCACCAGCCCAGCAGCCACAAAACATAACCTGAGCAAAGCATGCTTGGACAAAGAAGGAGGCAATGCTGTGTTTTTCCTGTGCGGTAAGGACGTATTCCAAACAACATCACCGTATCCTCATCTACTGCCCTGGCTGCAAACTCACTTTGCTTGTTGATGAGAGAAGAAGTCAAAGAGATGAGGAGAGAGGAGGGGACAGGGGAATGTCTAATGAACACTAAAACCATACTTTATTTATGGTAAGCCCCCACAGGTCCCCTTTAGCATCCTGGAGACTTGAGAGGAATGTAAACTAAGCCCCAAAAGAGACACTTAAGTGCTTTCCTCCCCCTGGAGCATCAGCTGAGATTGAGAGAGGAAAAGAAGGGGAGAGTAGCAATAGCCTCAGAGGAACAATGCATAAAGTGCTGGTTTCCCTCATGCAGCTGATGGGCTGTGGAAAGGAGAAAAGGTAAGAAGCATCATCTGAGTCCCAGAAGAAGGGAGAAGTACCACTTTCCAGTACTTATTTTCTTGAACAACAGATGCAAGATCATGTTTTTCTTAAACCAACTGTTAGCTGTGGCAAGGCCTGGTCCTGTGAGTGTTTATCTATGTGTTCAAGCTGAATGCCAAGACACAGACTTCAGTTAAAAATAGATACTTCATAGGTGTAAGGGAGGAAAAATAGAATTTGGAATTGAAACATTGGCTTGAAATTGCTTTTTTTTTCCTTCACTTCAGTTATGATCAAGGTAGCAATGATAACAAAGATGTCATAGCTAAAGGGCAAGAATAGAGCAATACAGCATATAAAGTGTTCTCCCTCTCACCACATTGAGCTATTGACAATTTTTTAAAAAGAGCAGAAAAAAAAAAAAAAAACTTTTACACAGGCCAATATAAAGATTTTCAACCTGCAGACTTGCACTGACTGATTAGCTTCACCTCCATGACTGGAGCCAGGGATGTTAGGTTAGTACACATTTCACGTTTGTAGGACTGGATGCAAATTATGAAATGTTCACACAAAAATACAATAGTTTCCCTTGCACAACATGTGAAATGGAAAGAGCTGCCATGGAGTCACATAAGAGATTCCCACCATCTGATCAGTTCTTCTTCTCCTATTGAAGGAAAGAAGGAAAGAGCTTAAAAGAAAAGCAAAATTAAAAGCTTTACCAGGAAAATGAAAACTCCTCGATAAATGCTGCTGTTGAATGAGCTCCTACTCTGAAAATAAATAACCCCTAACAAATTTCAGCCAATTCTGTTTTTCTGTAATCACACTTGACTCCAGCCAAAGAAAGCCAATGGCTTTGTTGGGCACTCAGGGAAGGACTTTCTCCTTAAAGCAGCAGAAGGTAAAATAAAAGTTCACTTAATTCATTTGTTTTGTACTGTCAGAGGTTTCATACATTATACATCTAGCTGCTTCTTACCCATGAGTAATGCATAAATGTTTATAATATGCACAGCCCATTCAAACTCATTTCCCAGATTTTATTATTATATGAAGGTTATACTGATTTCATCCATTTACATAGTAAGCTAAGAAATCTGAAAATGGAGCTTACTGTATCATCTCAGTTAGCTAAAACTGCACTTCTAACATGCTACTACTACCATGCTCCTTTGAATCCTAACTTTTCACCAGTATTTGGGATTCAGTGAACTGCTTCCATTTGAAGAAAAGGTATTTCTTCTGCTCAGTTCTGCTAAAGTAAAGACATCAAGCAGACCTTCTCTGCTTTCTGAACACTGAGTGGTTCAGACAGCCTTACACGTTTTCCCAAAGCATTCTTTCAGCACCTTTGCCTAGTAGGAGCTCTGCCCTCTCTCAGCTTTTTCTCTGGACTACACAAGTGTTTTTCCAGATGTTTTGCCATTTTCTATTTTTTTCTGGGATGCTTACGGTTGATGCTCCTCCTTTATAGATGAGCCAAGGCATCCAGAAACCCTCACCTATCCTGCAGTGCATCAACCCCTGG
This sequence comes from Anas acuta, assembly GCF_963932015.1. Lineage (NCBI taxonomy): Eukaryota > Metazoa > Chordata > Aves > Anseriformes > Anatidae > Anas > Anas acuta. Next base: position 94,417,935 of record NC_088979.1, on the reverse strand, counting down.
CCAAGCCTTGGCAAGAGGAGAAGTTTAGCCCTCCTCCTTCTCCTGCATTAGACTCACCCTGTCAATGCTGGGCACAGCAATGTGGCATGAAGCAGAGCTGCAGATCTGCATGGTACTAGGAGCAGTGCCAGCACTGTGCCAGGGGAGCAGGATGCACTTCAGGGGCTTGTGCCCCTTCACCCTCACCAGTCAGTCCAATCCAGTCAAGTAAATGGGTGCATTGCTCTTTAATTGGCATCATTACCTCATATAATGTTGTCTAATTACGTTATTGATTTCTTCCCCCCATTCTTTTTAATGGATTTCCCTTCCAATTCACCCTCAGTAAAGACACTGGCAAGCACAGAGGATGGATCTCCAGGGAACCTCTTCCAAACGTGCACTGCACCCAGGTGTTTCACTCTGTATTTGCCTCTTAGCTAGCCAGAAGCAACATGTTTCAGAGGATGGTGGAAGCAGCAAGAGACATCATGGCCCACTAACACAGTCAGGCACAGTAATTACTGCTCCATAATAACAGACAGAATTATTACTGTCAACAGTTTTTTTTTATTTTTTTTTCTGTTTCACAGCTCAGAGGAGCTGCCTGTAGAGCTAGGCAGGAAACAGATACTCATTTTTTTGCTCATATGCTGAAAAAAAAAAAAAAAAAAAGCAATTTTAAAAATATTCTGATTGCACATTAGGAAACACCCAAGAATTTTGAAAGAAAAATCAGCATGACCATCCATCCCACACCCAGGGCAAAGTAACAGATAGGTTGTAAAGGCACTGCAAAACAGCGTGACTCTGTGCGCGCAACCAGACAGATGTCAGAGGGCTCTGCTCATCCTCTCAGCTGTCTGGACAGACTTGTAACACAAAACTTGTCATGCATAGCATTTTGAAATTTGATTTTTTTTTCCTTGAAATTTCATAGGTGGTGCAAATTTGAATGTAATCTCCTTGCATTCCCACAAACTTAATTTCTCCACAACAAAGTGATTCCACTTCTATTTGTGTCTGTTGGGTCTTGTAAGTGCTCAAGGGGCCAAAGCCAGGTGCTGCTCCTAAGGCCCCAGGGCACTCTCCGGCAGTGTGTGAATAGAGATAAGAAGAAAGTGGTTCACAGCCAAAGTGGAAACACTTTCCACTAACCAGGGCTAGAAACAGCTTTTCTAACCAGGATTAGAAAAAACACAGTTCTGTGGATATGGGTAGTGCTGGAGCCACCTTTCAAGTCATCAGGTTTCATGACGAGAAAATGGTCCTTGGAGTCAGATCAAAAGTTCACTTGGCTGAGTACAGATGGTGTCAGTATCTAGCACGGGATGCTTAGCTGAGAAAATAAAAGAAACAAACCTTATATATGCTCTGGATTGCAAGAATAAGTAGCTTCAGGACACTGAGCTAGTAAGTGTACACATGTATTAGTTGCCAGTGGATATATTGGTCCCAGGTCACACACTGCATGGTGGTGCAGGCAAGTCAAAGGACGGGAAGGTGGCATATAAACAGAAAACGTGGCTATTACATGCTCCATCGTGAACAGAGTCAGCTGAGAGTTATCCACTCTATTGGAACAAATGCATTTGCCTAGTTATGAATGAGTTGATCCAGTCCTAAAGGACTCACAAAATTCAAAGAGATGCAAGGAGATGTATTCTCTACCATGTTCTCTGTGCCATCACAGAGAGCAGCTGCAGGTGTCAGACCAAAAGATGGTGTGAATTGTCACTCTTCTGCTCTGGGGTCAAAGAGTTGCCCAGAGCTATGTATTACCTGAGATGGGTCTGGCTTTGTCTCCAAGCTCTAGCATGGGAGATAGTGTTATATGGATCCCCAGGAATGCTCCTTGTTGTGTAGCCCTACCTTGTTGTTAAGAAAATGACAGCATTTTCTGCAATGGGGGATTACAGTATTTTCCACAGTGGAAAACAATACATGGGATTTTTCTGCTTTGCTGCAACAAGGTTAAGGCAACAGCAGCCATTCAATAAGCTGATATAATTGCCAGCTGTTTGTATGAACAAGTCTAAACTTTGGGTTAAAGTCCTATACAGAGCTTTAGAAGTGGTCTTTACAAACACTCAGGACAGGTGACGAGAAGTTATCCTTTTTTTCTGCCCTCTATGCCAAAGCTTATAATACTACTTTTCTACTATGAAAAATGCTGTCAGCTTTGTTGGACATTCATAAAAAAAAGCTTACTTCATGGCTTCTCAGTTATGGACAAAATGTTATGATTACTTTAACTTCTCCAGGCTAGCTCATCTGGATGGCTAATCCTCATAACAGAGCTCCTCACAGGTAATGAGCTACATTCTGCTCTCTTAAATGGGTGAGGTGTCACAGATCTCTGCAAACTTGCAATTACACCAGCTCAAAACTGGAGATGAACCATCCTTATACCTACTCAGAATCACATTAGCACCTCATGACTCATTCAGGACCAGTGCCTCTGTTTGCAATAAACACAGAGTGAGAAAAGGTCCCTGCCTTCAGGGATTTGCAGCCAGACATACAGGGAGGACAGAAATACCAACGGAGGATTAAAAGAAATGTAACTGAGGGCATGCAATATTCAGTAGGCTCTGTTGAACTAAGCTGTACTCCAAGCCAGCCTGTGTTTTTCAAGATTGTATCACTTCAAATCCTATATTCTGTTTCACAACATGTGTCTGTATGGGCCAGTTACACAAAACTCCCTCCAAAGCTCAAGCACAGGGAATCATAAATCATAATAGCACTTATGTTCAGACATTTTTACATCCTTAAATCACAGTTGTGGGTGTCATTCCAGGACAGGCAGATGCCTCACCAGCACCTTTCAGAGCTTTATCTCAGGGTACAAGCCACCCTGCAGATGTGGCAGCACGAGATTCCCAGCAGGGCCAGTAGCTGTCTTATTCTGCCAGGGCTCCCACGGACTCTGCTTGATTAAACTTTGCACATACACTCCCAGTCAGAAACTTTTGCATTACTCAGTAGCCAGTCCCACCTGTACACCTTGGTGCTCTGGCAAAATAATTTCTCTGCAGGCATAAGGTGCAAGGCACCCCAATGCTGCCCCATCACTATTATGAGCTGAACCCTTACTCTACCACCATAAAGAATATCCCTGAGAAATAAAGGCTGTGTGAAAGCCTAATCAGGCTTGAAGTCAGGTCATTTTAGTTTGCCTGGTGTTAAAATTTCCTTTTGGGTAAGGAGCCTGTTGCTTAAGCGTTGGCACCTAGTGCATGGTGTTCTGTCCACCTAGCCTGCCACTGGCCATTTGAGGTGTCCTGGGGCATTCAAGACATCCCACCAGGAAGTCAGACGTGAGCTAAAGAAGTCCTGTACCTCCTGGAGCAGTAGCTTGGCTGTGAGGACACGCTGGGTTGCCTGAAACATCACCAAAAACTTGTGCATGGGCAGAGTATCCCCTCTTTACTGCCTCCAACCTTACAAGCCTGGCACGTGTATTGCCATGCAAAGATCTGGCCCCCACACTGCAGTGTATGTGCTCCCTGCGTACATAGTAATAATTCCTGTTCTTTCCAAATTGAGTATTTGTGGGAACTCAAAATAAAAATAAGAATAAAATCCTAGAAGCTGTCTTTCAAAATTATTGTCTAGGTGTTTGACGTGCAACAAGCCCACATCCAGACAGATATTCCTTACAACATATGTGAAACAGTGAGAAAGTTAATCCCACCTTTGCCTTTGAACAATACAACCTAAAGAAATACTTATGCTATTTCCACACCAGGCAATTCTGCCTTTTACATGTTAGGTAATAGAAGCCTCCTTTCTGGGAAAAATGGTGCTTTTTAGTCACAGATATTTTAACACCACTTTGCCAGTCTTCTACTTCAGCTTCATTTTCTCCTGTGTCTCCTGTGTCTTGAGCCAGAACAGAGGTGGTGCAGTCATCAGGAGTGTTCTGGACTGTGTTACAAAGAAATGATGAATTATGCATCATTGATTTATGCTTTTATTTAGTCTCAATCAGTGGAAAATAGAAGCAGTGCTGATGTGTCAAACAGCACTCTTGGCACATGTTGCTAGAAAGATAGGATTGAGGAAAATTTAGGTAACATCCTATTGCGTTTCTTAAACTACAAACCCTCTCACAGTTGGCAAGTGTAAACTTTTACTGGATTTTTTCAAGAAGTAAACTGGCATCGTTTTCACCTGGATGTGCAAAACCTTCACACTGGGATGTAGAAGAAGGTTGCTAAGGAAGTATTCATCTTCTGGTTAAAAATGATTAACAAGAAATTAGTTTTTTTAAGACGTACTCATTGAATAAAATTTGGCATATATTACTGAAGCACTTTGGTGTATCAGCCTATGTACTTTGTTCTCCTGGACGCTCACTCTGCTGACTGGTGCCTGGTATTAATTCTACTGAGCATTTGAGATCACACCATGGCAATTCATAAACACCTTACTAAGCATTTTCTTTTTCAGACCTTCCACAAAAATGGGAAGATGAACAGTACAAAACCTCACCATTTGTGGGACAGGACTACGGCCAAATCACATAAAAGCTAAAAATAAAGAACCAATGTTTTATTCCCTGTTCTTGCAGAGCAGCCTTTGAGGGTTTATGGTGTTTTAAGTTTTTGATGAGAAATGCTCTAAAGTGAATATGAATTTGCAGGCACATCCTTGTGACACATGCAAGTCAATATATCCACTTTTGACCACGCTGTAAGATAAGAGCATGGTGTGAGGCAGATGAGGTGCAGTTAGTGGGTGCTGGAAGCCAGCACAATGCTGCTCTGGCATGGGAGGGAACCTGGTGGAGGGGCTGGGGACTTGGATTGGGCTGTTGAGTAGGTCCGGTGAAAGCACAATGAAGGCCGCATGCTCTCCCTGGAAAACAGGCAGTTTAGCTCTCTAGAGAAGTAAAATAAAATAAAATAAAATAAATAGAGGCATTGTCTGTATGTCTTCCTTGCACTCAGCTTAAATAAGGTCAGCACTGGAATGATCATTTGCAGGACAGAAGAGGTTTGTTTACAGGCTGTTTTAAGTGGTGTTTCTTCAGATTGTTTTTGCCACTGGAATCAAACATCACTGCTGGTTTGACATAGATAAAATATGGGGCAGAGAACTGAACAGCTATTTTCTTTTTACAACCTTGGCAATACAAATGTAATTGATTAAATGCCTGAGCTCCAAACTGACAGACTTGGCAGCATGGTGCCTCCTGAGGATGCTGGATTTACCCCAACTTTTAAGAAGCACGTAGCACTTTCTTCATTTCAAAGGGTGCTGGGGAGAACCCTGGGGTTTGCCAGCAACTGCCTGCCTCCCACCTTTCCTCACCACTTGTCCCTTTGTCTCCCCAGCCCACGCTGCCACTCAGTCACACTCACAGTATCACTCAGTGCACAGCTGCCTCTGAGCTGAGGCCCGTGGTTGCTGTCATGTCTACGGTCAGCATTCATTCCCTTTGCTCTCTTATGGAAAAATAATTGATTTGGTCTTTATGGAGGCAAGAGTTTCCTTTTCACTTTACAAGGGTTTGCTGTCTGTATGTTTATTGTTTTCCTTAGCAGTCTGGGAGACCCTATAGTCTGACCTAGCTGTAACCCTTGTTTCCTGTTTCTGTCAAAATACTGCTAAATGGCTAACAAAGGGGTAAAAAAAAAATTGCAATAGCAGCTGATACTTTTTATTTGTGTAAAGATAGTAAACGGTCAGCTCGGGTTGTGACTGAGATTTGGAAAGTGCCTTCACTCCATGACATCAAATCCCCGCTGGTTTCGAAAAAAAAATGTCATGACACAAATTCAATGTGCTGTCATTTTTAGGAAAGGGTAGGCCGTGCTTCCAAGCCACCTGGGCCAAGACAAATACGGAGCAGAGCAACTATTTCCTGGGGGTGGGACCGGCCAACCCAATGCTGTGGGGTACCACTGTGGGGTGCTGTGGGTGGAGGGGATGACAGAGGGGACAGGGCTCAGCTCAAGTTGCATGAGGGCAGTGAGGACACCCTCTGGTCTGGCAAAGGCTTGGGGTGTCCCCTAAGCAAGGCCTGAGCTGAGGCCTAGGTGCATACAGGAGGGCTGCCCCACAGCAATCCCCCTATTTCATTAGTGTAACCATTGCATGTGGCATGCCTGGCATGGAACCTGCCTGACACTTCCTGGTTTAAGATCCTATTTTCCAGACCTTATCCTGTTATCAGCCACAGGTTCTGTATAAATAGTTATATATGTATGCATCTATTAGTACTTATACACAGCCATTCAATCTATGGAAGAAGCCAATGGAAGCTTTCTTGTTTCTCCATACCAAATAAATAAGTAAATAAATAAATAATAAACATAAAAATAAAATACAGTCTTGTTGTCTATTGTTTTCCTAGAAAATCTCCAATTATCTTAACACGGCTACACCAGCATGACACTGAGGAAAATGTAAGGAGAGTGACCACAATATGTAGACTTAAAGCCAAGCTTTCCCCAAGGGGAAGCATAAAAAAAAAAAAAAAAAAACAAAAAAAAAAAAAAAAAAAACAAAAACCTCCACGTTGGCTAATTAGGTAGACAAACCTCAAGTATGAAAGCTGGAGGAGGAGTTGATCACCAGAGTTTTGGTATAGGAACCTGTGTTTAGTATAATTGCTACTAATGTGAAGTTTCCTCTTCTTCCTTGTATTTGAGCACTGTGTGCATGCATGTCAGAGCTGACCTGGGGCTGGGGGCTGTTGCTGTTCCCTGTCCTTGTTCGCAGCCTGCATGGGCTGCAGTTCCCAGTCTGCAGTTACCACGCAAAGATCCCAGCCCCCAGGTGTAAAATGCTGACTTGGAAGAGCTGTGATTCTTTTGAGCCAGTAACCATGCCTTCCTGTGCTTGGGAGGTTTAACTCGAGTAACTCAATCACTATGTTTGGAGTTTCAATTTTATTTTGAATCTGTATGCTTGCTTTCTTAAAGATAACTAATTTTTATTAGGAGCTGTTAAGAAGCTAATAAATAGGTGCTTTACATTAAACAGTACTTCTTTTTGTCAAGTGGAAGTAATAATATAGCTTGAAAAATAAGCATCTAGATTCTTCGTTTCTTAATGTTATGAAAGATTTAGTGATATACTTCACTATCACTGCATAATTTATTATTTTCTTTGCTTATGATTTGTTGGTCTTTCTATTCAAATAGAAATTGGGATCAAACTAAAGTGTGTATGACCGCTTTTTATCTATTAGTTATTAACAGTAAAATGTGTGGGATGTAAATTGTGAACTTGAATGTTGTGTGTTTAAATCAGCTTAAGAAAGGATTTAGTATCAGTAGTCGATGCACTGAATCAGTCATTTTCATGTTAGGTCTAGCATGTCTCACCTCATCAGGCATTTTTTGTGTGTTTTATGTAGCTTGGAAGAGGAAAACAGAACTTCTGCTTTACAGTTTACTGTTTGCTTACTGACCTCTCTGAAACCCAAGCAGTACCACAAAGCAGAACTGCCTTCTGTCTAAGGCATCAGCAGCTTCTGCCTCCAAGCGCTCAGCCGATGGCTTGGCTTTCCTTGAAACTTCCAGTGCAAGAAAACTTTGCTTTTTATTTTTAACTAGTTGCTGAAATTTACCAGCTAATACATTGTTTTCAGTGAATAAACATACAGTTGAACGTATGTCATTTTTTAAAAAAAGCATTCAATTACATATTTAATCCATTTTGTTTTTATTTAACTTTTCATGTCTTGTACCACCAAGATATAACACACTGGATTAACAAATTGCTACTCCTAGCAAATCAGTTTGGTAATCTTAAAGGTAAAGTCATCAAAACCCAGGAGTAGGAACCATCAGGATGGTATGAGAGCTGAGGTGGCCTCTGAGATGGAAGAGGCTAAAGGAGTCAATTCCTCTGGATGCCCTGCAATGAATATTGACAATGAATGACAATAGCCACAGTCATTTTTACAGGATTTCTGATTGTTATTGGCTCCACTGACCATTTTCAGAGGAAAAATAAGGTTAAGAAACCTTTGGGGAGGTTTTCTTAAGTTGTCATGCTGCCATTTTTTACAGTTTCTGAAAACTGAGGTGGCTGCAAGTCACAGATATATCTAGGCTTGAGGAGCTGATTTAAACTTGCTAACAGAGAAGAATTCCTAACTGCCTATTTATAAATAAAGAACGAGCTCCAGTTTTATACATATGAAAGAGATAGACAATTTTTTTCCTACTTATTCTTTAATTAAAACCCTTGCTGAAAACAAAAAATAACAATTAATTAATTAATTAATTAAAAGCTGTTATCCTAGACTAGAACTTTTGACCAAAACCAGTGGCCAAAACAGACCAGTATGTATTCATTTCTGACAAAGTCATCTGAAATGGTGTGGTGCTGCTTTTGCTGAGGAAGAGTGGGACAGAGTAGAGTATGTCCAGATTTCCACAGTTTCAAACTGCCTTCTGAATTCCCATTTAATATGCTGTCCTACTTCCAAAGCTTATAAAAATCTGGATGAGATAAATCATGAACAAATGTGTATACCTAAGATTAAAATATCTATCTGGTGGTAAAAGAGGGGCAGGATGTCAAGAATGTGCTACTTTACCTGCATGCGTGGCTTAGCTCCAATGAGACCTTGCCAATCTTTTAGGAAGGAAAATCTAAAAGAAAACATCATGAGAAAATGTGTTTGACAATTTTATTTTTGAAGTGTTGCTCCAGAGTCAATTGAGAGTTCAACAGTTTCCAAGACCATGTGAAGAAGCAGCAGCATGATGGATATGAAGGAGGAGGGCTGAAGGCAAGATGGCAACAGTTAAATGTGTGGTTTGAGTGAGTTCAGCATTAGTTTAGGAGACTGTGGTCATTTCAGACAGAGAGAGACAAAAAAGGGTGGGGAGTGCTGCAGAGATAATTCTTCTAAAAGCTAATTCATGTATTTGCTAGCGTTGGAGAATGGACTCAATGCACCCACCCCTCTCACAGTTCCAAAGAAAAAGTGCATTTTATCTTCTGAAACTGGTGCTGATTTTTTTGAAATGAATCACAAATGTCAGTGCCAAAAGCATCTTCAATTTCCAAAGAAGGATATTTGAGTTGATTACTTCATGTGCTTCTTTTTTCAGTCTATGTGTGGCCAGGTATAAAAGCCAAGAGGTTCACGATACTATCTAAAAGATACACTGTGCTCTCCCTGAGGTGCTCAGAATGCACCTGCAGCGAGGCTTTGGCCCTAACAGGCATGCCTCATCTCCTGTCAGACACAGGTGCAGAAGAGCAAGTGGATTCTTCTCAGTGGGAGAGCAAGCTATACAGAACAAAAGTAAAGCTATTTCATTTTGAAAAGTCATTGTAAAAGCTGGTAGGGTTGAGGGGCAGAAAGCTCCATCACACCGTCAAATAAAACGAATGCTTTCTGATTCAGATTTGGCTCCACACTAGGTGAGTACACGACTCTGCTGCCCTAATTATTTGAGAATTTGGCCTTTCAAAGGGATATATTTTATTCTAAAGGAGAGACCTTTCCATGTTTGGTATTCTGCAAAACAAGACTGTATGGTAAGGGCACTTTGACATTCATATGTATCGCGTTGTTTAAACTAAGTACACAAAAACACATGGTCAATAGCCATCATGTTTTAATTGCTACAGTTCATGGAAGGAGCATTACACAGAACAGAAATCCATTTAAAAGCTTCAGAGGTGCTTTTCCCTACATGCACACAGTATACTGCTGCTGGACAAATAGATAAATGCAACCCATTGGACTTGCAAATCAATTTCTGTATTGTTAGAGGCAAGTGAAAATGAGTCTTTTGCACTATTGACCCCAGACAGGCTGGGCATTGGTAATGGTAGGTCAGCCCGCTGCTTCCTTTATGGCCAAATGCTGATAACCCTGCTAAATTATCTCTAACTGAAACCTGGAGATTGTGGCTGGGGGGGGGGGGAGGATAAAAATCACAGGGGTTTCCCATGCTCTTCTGACACATCAGTCATGACGAAGCAAGGGGAGACGAGTTCATGGTGGAGCCCAGCATAGTCATCTCCAATGAGCACCAACAAGCAAGCTCCAACAAGTTTCAATGGGGCAGCTGAAAACTTTACTGCTCCCAAGTGTCCATCCCAGCCTTGCAAACATCCTCATCCTGTATTTGGGTACTTATAGTTCAGTGAATGCTGTAAACTATGGAGTCAATCTCCTCTCTGCACGGCCTTGCAAGCCCACCTAAGCAGAAAGTATGGTTTTAACATCAGCAGAGCTCTGTCTTGCAGAGGCTGTCTGGCAGCAGCAGTGGTGATTAGCAGGTGCTAAGGCCCTGTATTTTTCTTCCATGATGAGTTTTAACCCCCTTCCTTCTGGGGTCTAATGCTGAGCAAGCAGGATGGAAAGTCAGGTTATCACTTTGAGCGGTCAGCACCCAAACAGGAGGGCAGGCATAGGACTCAGAAGTGTGTTGACAAAGTGGAGAGGTGGTCACAGAAATCCTTCAAAACCCACAGAGCTTACTACAGACAGACAGACTTGGTAGAGAGATGCAGAGCCCTGTGCACTGGGGCAGGATTCACTAGTGACCAATGCTTGGTCTACTGAGCTGCTCTGGGGAGAAGGACATGGGGCACAAAGGGTGACAACATGCACATAAATTACCAATTATTAGTAATCTGTGAAAAAGGCAAATAGCCTACTAAGAGGTATAAAGACTCTAAACCAGCCTCCTGTGCTGGTGAACTTGTCCATACTCTCATCAAGCACAGCCTGTGGAGGTTACTTCATCCCCTTTCGACTGCAGATGAAAGAGCAAAAGGCCTGGGGTTGTTTAAGCCACAGAAGACTAGAGGGAGGGATTATTGCCATCAAACATGAAAAAGGCTGCTGTAAAGGAATAAAGCCATTATTTTCAGTCTTGGATAGAAGAAAATGAAGAGGGAGGGCAGTGATTGCAGAACAGCATAGACACGCTTTCCCAAATGCTATAGATAAAGCACCATTATGAGAACCTATCTGAGCAGGACTGGACCCATCATCTCTGGAGGCTTTAGGAACAGGCTGGAGTAAGTATTTTTCAAGAACAACACTGAACTTCAGGTCAGACAATGCTCCTAGTCCTCAGCCCTATTTTTCTGCTTTAAGTGTTACATCTCAAGTAAGTACAGCAGAAAACCAATCTCCAACGTGCACAGCGTGTATATTGCTATTGTAGAAAATTAGTAGGTATTCATGTCCCTTTTTACTACACTTTATAAAGCTTTGAGTTAAAGGAACAAGCCAGTATGTAATGATAAATGTGTCACTTCCAGAGAGGTAAGACATTGACAGCCAAATGTAAAATCAACAGAAAAACAGTCTGCATCATCCCATCCACAAGTCAAATAGCACTTTTCTTCATTTCTACATTGTTTTTTATTCTCCCTTGCCTTTATCTGTCATTTCAGACTTCACTTTCTCTTCCCTAAACTTAGTGCTGCATCTCCCAAATGGCTAAAATCAGATATTACCTAGACTAGGCTTCATGAGCCTACAGACACCACAAAACTTCTCTGGCTGTGAAAGCAGGAAGAAGCTTGTTCAAATGGCTAATGTAGAGCACGTCAAAGAGAGGAAAATGATTTGAATAAAAGGCAAAACAAAACAAAACAAAACTGCAGCATGCTGTTAATTGGCGCCATCCAAATGCCGATGTACATGTTGTCCTTGCGGTGGAGGGCAGGCAATTGGTGTAGTATGTTAAAATATGTCTGTGTCTTTCTCTGTAAATAAATTGTTTAGAGTTCTCAGATTTCTAGCTAAATGGTTATGAAGTTTATCAGGGCTTGCAGATAGTGTTGGTTCAAAATAGGATCTTGCAATTATCACTCAATTACAGTCCTTCGAAAACAGACAACGAGGCACCATTGGCACAGCCCCAGGAAAACATTCTGTACAGAGATACTAATCAAGACGCTGCTCCTAACAGCTAACATGAAATTCATTTTAATACTCTGTGCACTGAGCAACTTGATGTTGTCGGATCAATTCACCCCTTTGATTTTGTAGAGTCCCTGTGAACAAAGTGTAAGCTAAGGCTCTGATTCATTCCAGCTACTCCATTATTTACTAGTGTGTCAGAAGGCTTTGCAACTGATCTTTTATGGGGGATTTAGAGCATGTTCTTCAGGCAGGAGAGGGATGTCATGGAGCAAGCTGCTGAAAGGTAGTAACTCAGCCCACCAGTCATCCATGTCAGCTCTACCAAGCTCTGCCTCTGCGATTTTCACAATTCAGAAGATCGTGGTTGTGGGTATGGCTTGGCTGGACTTTTGAATGGAAAATGCAGTCTGTTTTCTAACAACAGAGATCTCTCCCACCCACGCTGCCTGGGGAGGGAGGTTTTACATCGGGGGTCTAAGGGAAGGCATAGCAATGAAAGTGAAATGGGAGAAATGAGATGACTCAGGAGATGAGACAAAAGCGTAGCTGTACAAGTCAGACAAATTCTTCTCTGTTTAGAGGAGGTCCAGAGGGGCTCACCTCAGACCAGGAGAGCACTTTAGCATGTCTATGACTTTAAGCAAGCTGTCACATAAAGTGTAATGATATTGACTATTCCATTAGCTTGAAGCTGCAAGCACCAGACAAAGAGAAAAATGTAATATTGCTCCCTTAGAAATATTTAACAGAGGTAAGATGGAATAAAGCTGTGACTAATTTCCTCATAATCATGCAATGCAGAGAGGGACACCGTATCTTCCATGTGAAGATCACATCAGTGGAAACTTTTAACCATCAGTGGAAACCCTTTCTACACAACTTGAATCTGAATTTGCTCATCTAGAAACACCATATGTCATTTCTTGGAAAGACCCAAAATAGTCACAGAAATGTGTAACAGTTTAGTACTCTAGACAACACCTAAATCCACATACACAACAGAAGAGGTGGTTGGACATGGTTACTTTGTTTCTTAGTAATTTGTCAGGCTTTAGGGTTTGGAAAGCTGAAGAGCAAAACCATAATGCAATTTCAAGATTAAAAAAAACAAAATGGAGCAAGGACATATTTTAAAGCCATGTGATTCAAAAGGTAAAACATTTTGGTTTGAAGACATGCTTCCTAGATTCTTGACTGATATGTCTAAGCTTCTTGATTTGTATGAAAATAGAGATTCCAGCTGTGCCAAGACAGGAATCTATTCAAAACAAGTCATGTTTACCAAACATTTCTACAATGAGCACTGTCATCACCCTTATGAAGAAACCCAGCAGTAACAGTCAGCTTGCTCCTAATGCTCTCCAGCACTGCTCCATGAATCCCATGACCCACTGAATTTGGAGAGGTTGGTACACAGCAGCTCTCAGGAAGGAAGTTGCTGGACTTCAGACAGATAACCAGACAAATCATCTAGTAGTGTCATGGGATACAAGGGTCAGGGTTTCTTGATGTTTGAGGTGGTGTGCTGGGTATTTAGAAAACATCTTTCCCAATTCTCCAAAAGCCTTTTGCCACCCAGCTGGCACTTCTGCCCAGTCCTAATGTCTGACTAGGAATGTGAACCACTGCTGCAATGCCTCTTTCCCAGCTGCAAGGAGTGCACAATACCAAGGAGCAATGATCCTGTTGTTGTCCTATTTGTCGTGACAACTCTGAGAGAGAAGCTGTGGCAGGCAGTGAGGGAGTTTCCTCCCTCTTTCTGTCTAACAGCAGTCAGTTCCTCATGCTTTTGTTTCCCAAGAACTACGCACTGATGTCTAGGGCTATTTACAGATACTTCTGCTCAAAGACGGCACAGATGTATGCAATACAAGATAAACAAATGGCATAAAGCAAATACCAGACTCTGTGTTCATGATTTCTTTCCCAACAGGAAGAAATCATCATCATTCTACACCTATCATCTCTCTGCATGCCCATCAGAAACAACAGAGGAAGAATGTGGTTTGCTTACACTGTGTTGCCAATTGTCTGCACCTCTGCTTCAGTACTGGGGCCACTAGCTTTACAACTGGGCTTGACTCTGGACAAGAACTGAGAAAAAAAAATGCATTTTGTACAGTCTGAGTTTCTTACTTGTCATATCCTGGCTTGGCCTCTTGGTCAGTTTTATAAAACTGAGGTGGGGAGGAAAGTGTATTTTCCAGCAGACTAATTCCTCTGTTGCCAGCTGCACTGGCTTCCTTTGCTGGCTTCTGCCCCTTCTTTCTTGTAAGTGAAGAAAAAAAAATCCCTTGGCTCCCTGAAGGGAAATTTTAGCCTCAGTTCAACAGGTTTCTCTTCAGGCCATGGCTCATATGCATTCCCAGTCTCACTTATCAACAGCTGGAGGACATTGTGTGCAATGAGTGGGATGAGGAAAACAGGTGAACATGGGAAAGGGAACAGCTGGGCTCAGACACAAACCTGCACTCTTCAAACGAAACCAGAAGAGTAAGGGTAAATAGTGTTCTGCCTTTTCTCTCTGGAAGCTGAGAAGAACGGTGGAGTGACAGGACCTGAGTCATCCAGAGCTCTGGGATGGCTGTCTTCTCCATACACAGAGCTCCTCAGAGAAGGATGAATTTACAAAACTACTAAAAAGGGAGTTTATGATCCAGAATACACACAGTGGTAAATAGAGAAAAAGTGACCAAGCAAGAAATTAAAAGTGTTTATACCCATCTTCCCACCTGCCCACTGGGTCTCTGCAGATAGGTTTTTGGCTTAAGAGTCCTGCCATCAACTCAATGACTTTCTGAATTCCAGCAACCATTGCACAACCATTTCTGGTCCCTAGGAAATCTTCTCTCAGTCCTTTTTGAGGCCTCACTAGGTGTTTGCTCCCTGATTCCCTCAGCAGACAGTCATCCTCTTTTACCTTGAGCAATAGGCTGACATCACTTTCCAGTGATTGTTGCTCTCACCTGCCACCCCTCATCTTGGAGAGCCCTATTTTCCTCTATTTACACCTGCTCCAAGGAAAAGGAAAAAGAAAGACAACAGAAAAGAGGAAGAGAGGGAAAACAACATTACAGAATAAAAAATAAGTACTTGAATTAAGCTTGAGCTACACATTAGGTTGCAAGATAACTGGAGGAAAGCAGACTTGGCATGAACCTCACTCCCTGATTTATCACTCTACAGACAGCATGATGCTAACTGTTGTTCTCCAGGCATCATCTCGGGTTATCTAACAGCCCCCCCTAAAGATGCTATAGATTGTCTGGTAACATTTAGGTAAGAGGAAGAAAGACAAAAGAGGAAAGCAGTGTCAGAATATGACATTTTTCATTACTTGTTGTTTCTAGAACCCTGGCAGCAGTCCTTTGCATTAAGTGTAATTCAGAAAGTGGTTGTCACTTCATTTTTTTCAGCAAACAACTTATCTACTTTGATTTTTTTTTCAGAAGTCAGCTGTTCTCCTGAAAAACATCTGCATTTATCAGGAAACCAGTGTCCCAAAATGTTTAAGTCAAAAGCTTAATCTTTGTTTGCTGAAAACCAAAAAGGCTTTTTTTTTTTTTTTTCTTTTTTCAAATGTTATGTGAGAAATTTCCACAGGAAAAGAAAAAAAAAATCTTGTCTTCAGATGGACACAGATTTATAGTCAGATGAATCATAAAGTGTCACGCTCTGAAGGAACTCTGCCCAGAGAGTTCCTTTTCCTGCTAATGTCGTGCTTCTGCCTTTGTGGTTCACTGCTTGCACATGTCCCTGACTGACATCCCCCTAGAAAGCTCAGTGAGATTGCAGAGAATTTTTCCCCCACTGTGTGCATGTCATTTGTGTTTTATTACACTCCCAGCTGGGTTTTTCACCTTTCATGTAGGAAAATGTATCGCTGCACTTATTGTTCTGGCCCACATATCTATGTGTTAGTGTATATATTTGTATATATACATATATACGTGTATGCGTGTGCACATACATGTATGCATATATATGTGTAAATGTATATATATATATTTATAAATGTATATTTAAGTACAGGTGGGTGGGTGGATGGCTGGATGTATAGATAGATAAATAGATAGATAGACAGCATGGAGCATTTCTACAGGCAGGCAGATGAAAAGCATTGTGTAGGGTCCTTTTTCTGGAAGCAGTCAGCAGTTGTGCACAAATATTTTGTACCTGAGATGGAATATTCCGAGTGGGAGTTACTGCCTGTTTTGTCTCATGCTAATTTGGCTGTACAAGGGCAGCACTGTCTGCAGGATGAGCGAAGCCCCGCTCTGCAGAGGCCCCCCAGGTCCAGAGGCTGGTGCTTGAGCATCTCGTTGGGCCAGGGACACTCCATCCCGCCAGCAGCGTCAGTTCAGGCTGAGTGCCCGCTGTCAAGCCACCGCGGTGGCAATCCCCCAGTGAGGCACAGCAAGCCGTGCTCAGGGCCTCAGCCCTGTCATCCTGTCTCCCACTTGGGCTCATTTATTAAGAGAGACGGCAGGAAGCAGCCATGGGGAAAGGGGGGTCTGGCGGTGACAAACCCATGGCATAACGAGGCTCCTGGCGGCCGGGTCCCATCGGTGCCACCCTCCCCATCCTGTGCTAAAAGCAGGCACTTGAGCTGTAAGACCAGGCACGTCCTAGCTGGGGGTCACACCGGGGGGCTTCGTTTTGCCTGGGTTGGGGGCTGGCTGTTGTGCTGACGTTAGGCTGAAGCTGGGATAGGGGTTGCTTGGGTTAAATGAGTCTCCGGCGGTCAAGTGCTCACAGCAAAGGCCAGACCACAAAAATCAGCATGATAGTTATTTACCATAACCATATACAAAACCACAAGCAGCAGAGGTTCCCTCAAATACATCAGAGACACTGCACATCTCTTTATTAAAGCCTGTCTGTGTTTGTTACACTTCAGCTTGCCTTCAAATCACAAATAGAAACAGAGAATACTAAGTCAGCAGAAACAAGTCAAAAGACAAAAATAATATCTAAAGAAGCAAAACGAGGTTATGAAAATGCTTCCCTCTCTCAATAATCGTTGCCTTTGCTTTAACTTTGAATTTATTTTACTCCAGTCCAGCACTGGAGATTAGTGATAAGCAGCTATAAAATTCCTTTATTCACTCATAAATAAAATATCTGCACTGTTTGAGCGTTATCCACTCCCTTTGACATTAATGAACTTGCCATACATTTTAGTAATCCATTATAATCAATCCAAAGTCCTTAGGCTAAAGAAAGCAGTTACCTGGTTAGAAATCAACTCTCTGGCCCTGTGTTAGTGACACCGCTGTGCTAATTCTTAGTATAATTCATATTTCTATTTAGACACCCAGTCCAATCAGACACCTATTGTTTTGAAGCGCTGCTTCTTTTTAAATTGTTTCCTTTTATCACTGATAGTAATATTTTCTATCTTTTCCAACTAAGAAATTATTTGGCACCTAAACTGTCAGTTTCACATATAAACAGGTGAAAATATTGAGGTCGCCTTTGTTTTTTGTTTACTTTTTTTCATCCCTTTTCAACCACAGCCTTTTCCCTTGACCTCTCCCAGTCTTCCTTCCAGGCCCCTGGCTCAAGACATGTTCTTCACTTATTTCTGCAGAGCATCCCAAGCCAGTCCCTAGGGTTTGCTCTGTCCAGCTGCTGACTCTGAAATTCACAGTGAGAGGGCTTCTCCCTCTCCACCATATCTGTCCCTTCCTCACCCCACCCCCGACCCACACTCCCCTATTAAAAAAAAAAAAAAAAAGTGTGGAGATTGGAGTGGATTGGCATTGCCAATTTACTGGAAACTCAGAATTGAACAAGGCTTCTGAACCCAACTGGATCAGCAAAGGAGCCAACATCTCTCAATCTGCCTGAAGATGGGAACCTCTCAGGATGTTGAGCAGGCGTAGAGCGAGAGATGGCCATTCATCCATTCCTCCCTCCCTCCCTCTTTCCCTTCCTCCCAGGGCTCCCTTCCTCATCTGAGCTGATTTTTTCTTCCCCTTCACTCAGACATAGATAAAGTGATCTGACCTTCTGTGCAATTATACCAAAGAGGGATTAATGGGTTTATTTACTACTCTTTCTCAGAAAGTTTTGTCATTATTGATTAGCCCATCGATATGAGGATTTGTAAAAGCACGAAAGTAAGTTAGGTCCCAGCCATCATCTGTGCCTCTGAAAAGCTCTCTTTGTGGAACAACGCAGAATATGTATCTTCATGCTTTAATATTATGGATATGTCTGATAGCATTTTCAGAAAAATAATGCAGTGTCATTGATCTAAAATTGTTTACAAGTTGGAGTTGAACTCATGAAGGACATGAAGGGAAAATGTTGCAAATGTGAACAGAATTTGAAGATTTTGAAGCTACATATTCAAAGATTTTAGACATCAGGCACACCTTGACGGGTAGATGGTAAGGGTTACCAAATGTCATGCCCTGCTATAAGCATGGAAAAAAGATGTCAGCTCCAGTTTACAGAACCTCTGTTCAGTGTCATAACCAAAAGCCTTGTCCTTTTAAGGCAGGCACAGATTGTTAGGTGATATATTTGGCCCTAAATTGTCATGCTCCTTTTTTTTTTTCATTATTTGCATTATTTCTTTATTTTATTTTTGGCTCAGGAATTAAATTAAAATATATATAATTGATTATTTGCAGTCTTAATTCTAGAAATGTACCATCACCTGCATGAAATCCGTCAAAGTTGCTTTTAAGAAGTGCAAAAGCAGGAAAAGAAATTGTGTTTAGTGATAAGATATATCCAGGGAAAGTACTGAGTCCTCAAGCAAACAATAGTCAGCCCCTATCTATGAGACCCCAGGCAGGTTAACAGACTCATTTTTCTAGACGTAAAGACAACAAGCAGACTCTAGTGCCAAAACCTCTAGCCTCTGAAGGTCAAGAGAAGGAGAGGAGTGTCAGCTGCTGTTGGGGAAATGGAGCAACAGGCAAGGGGATTACGCGGAGGGCAACTCATATCTCCCAGCCCAGAAGTGGGGGATACATCTGGTTTCTGATTTTGCGAAGTTTAGGTAAGATGAGGGATGCATGAATGTCTGTTGTATTAACTGCTTCCTCTGCACGAGTATATCTTTGGGTGGATGAACAATGCACTGGTTTTGGAAGGCTGTTGTGAGTCACATCAATCACCAGACACCACTGCCTGGAAGGAAGTCTCTTTCAGGTGCTCTGCACAGTTAAGCTCCATGGTTTTAGCCAGATCAACAAACGAGATAAGGGTAGGGCTGCAACCTCAAGATCCACTCCCCTTTGGAGAGATGAGGAACATAAAACCTCCCACCAAATAAGCAGGTAAAATGACTGTGTAAAGGGCAACTATTGCAGGATTTGAGGGGAGTCATGTACAGTGTTCACATTGTGTAGTTCTGGCTTTTATAAAAGATGAGTAGTCTGTATCTAAAGAAGGAGCTGTCTAGCACTTCCTAAGCAGGTGCTGAAACAAATGTGACCAGTCAGCAAGGTTGTTTTTTTGGTGGTACAATTTAATATTATTTAATCTTCAAATTCTGTGGGGTAGACCTCAAGGTAGCACTGTCTACATGGCTTATGCTAGCATTCATTGTTCCCTAATTGAGAGGAGTCATGCCAGACTGGTTCTCATTTCCTCCTGCAGAAGACCACAGATCTGTGCTTTGAACTTGCGAGATCCAAGATTAACTGGTGTCATCTTTGTCCTCCTACTTCATTTGGGAGTGGGAATAGGGAATACCAGTGGTCAGCTGTCAACCTCTTTCTGTTTTAGGGTGCAGTGAGTAGAGGGCAGGCTTTGCACGGTAAACTTGAGGAGCTGGTGTCCCTCTGGAAAACTGGCAAATCTCACTCCTGCTACATGCTGAGCAAACCTTGTGAATAGACATCACCTGAAACTTGTCAGTCTCTCCAGGAGATGGTGAGGGATTTACAAGATAGATATTTGTCCTCCTCAGCACAAGCATCTTTAACCCAGTTACAAGGAGCCAGGCAAGCAGCAGCAGGACACCACTGATTTCAGTCAACCTGCCCCAGCTGAGAATCTGACTCTCCCATGTGCTAGTTAGATGAGGGAAGTACATCAGCCCATGTCTGGACTAGTTCAGGTTTCTTCTCAAATGTAATTTTAGATCTCCTCTGCTATCATTTATTCAACAATGTGAATAAGATATAGGTATGTTCCATCCAATCACCTTCATTGATTGCCTTCTTTTGTTTCTTTGTAATTTGCTTTTTCTTTCTAGAGTGTCTCACCAGCACATTACCAATCTGTGTCAACACAGGGAAGGAGAAAAAATGCATTGAATCTAAAAAAAATTTAAAACATTATTTTCTGAACTACATTTCCTGTATTTCTTCATGTTAGTCATTTGCTGAAGTTTATAGTTTTATCTATGCATAACTAGTTGCAACTCTGCTGTTGCAATCTGCACCACACTATTTTAACAAGAATAGAAAAATGTAGCCAGCCTGAAACTGATCTTGGGTAATCTCTAGCAAAATCTGATATTCCACTATGTAGCAAGAGCTTGCTTTCATTTTTGGTCTGCCACCTGTGCAATGCTTGTGCACCTTTTTATTTTAGTTTTTGCAATATACAATTGGCTTGGCAGCAAAATAAGTGATATTCTTTAAATACTGTGTGAGTTCCATATATCCCAGGTATTTAAAGTAGGGAATGTTAAATGAAAATACATGTGAAGAACTGTCCCTGTGAGAAGGGTCTGAACTAGAACATCAGTTCTATCTAGGCTGCTGGTTCAGTCTTCGCTTCACTCCAGGATGTGATGTATCTGTGATTACTGCCCCTGTGCGTTTCCCATTGCTGCCACTTGCATGCAGTCAGCAAACAAGCAAAACAACATGCAAATAGATTATGTTCTTATGTAATACCAGAACAAAAACCAAAGACACCAGGCCCCACAGAAACCATACATGCTGTGAAAATGAAAGCAGCTTTTGAAATACTGGGCAGATTAACATTTTATCTTCATGTACTAGAGCATCATGCCCTCAGGGCCTCATTTTGTAACTTGCAACAACAACTGTGAGATGAAGGGATAAAGCAGCACATAAGCATTCAGTGTAATTAGTTTGTATAGGGTACAGTGGGACATAAAAGGTTGATCATCACAGTGGGGCTGGGAGTTACATGCCACATTGTAGAAAGTTTTCTTCCATTCTCCTGAGAAAACTGCCACCAGATCCAACAGGCATGTTTCAGAGAGTACCTCACTCTCCAAAAATCAGATCTAGTACAAAGCTAGTACTTTTTCAACTTTTTTTTTTTTCTTTTTCTTTTTTCCCCTCCAAATACCACAGAAGTCTATTAAAAATTATACCATCACAATTGCCAGGACCCCACAGAACCCTGCTGGAGATGCCTCCCATTGGGTATAACAGGAATTACTTTTATTCATTTTACCATGTCACCAGAAAGATGTGTTGATGGTGCAGATGGCAAAATGCACTATGTGACTATCTACTCTGCAGGTCTCCTGCAGACAGGTACGCCTGCTGTCTGCTCTCACATGAAGTGATTCTGTCACTGGGAAGTTCTGGGTGCCCTGCTTCAGGAGAGGCAGCTTGGGTCAAGCCCAGGTATCCAGCCCACCTGGACATATTCCAGCTACTTCTGAACGAGTAAAAAAACAGGTTAATTGTCCCATTTCAGTTAGGATATTTTGATGCAATAGATTTATCCTTTCTTTTTTTTTTGTTAGTTTGTTTCAGTGAAAGCTAATTCCAGGTGTCTACCCCTAGGCCTAGAACAGCTTGAATTTTGGACATCAATACACTCAAAGAAAATGAAAAGTTTGTCATATGTAGAAAACCATCTGTGTTAGCTTGCCAAACAAAACCAGTGAGAACTGGGATTCTGACCCTGAATTAAGTAGATTAATCATACTGCTATCATGGGGCATCTGTGAGACAGGGAGGATGCTGATGTGGTTTGTTATAACCCATGGCAGATGAGGCATGTTTGCAAGACAGCTTTGCAGGGAGGGACAGAGTCAGTGTCAATATAATCTACTCAGAATGGCTCACATTGGCCTTTAGAAAAACTGTTCTTGAATTTCTTTCTTCTTCTATTCATTATTGATCTTTAATACTGCAATAGAAGTAGACTGCTAATTTTCTTATGTTCTGTGTCCAGACAAACTTCTGCAGCAGATGAATAGTCAGGAAAGGAATTCATCTACAGCAGCGTTAGGACATAAAACAAAATCTGACTCCCTCTGACTCACAGACTTCTCCTACCTGCAGTTCTCACCCCTATGTAAGGACTGTGTAAGGACTGAGACACTTTTTTATCCGACGAGAATGGTGACCCTCAGGAAGGATGTCTCTTTGCTGTCAGTAAAGGGGAGTCTGTAATGATACAAGGGGGGCTGAGAAATGGTGGGCTGGGAGAAGAGAAGCTTCAACATAATAAAAAGAATGGCATCACTGTTCCCCAGCCTGGCTTTGCAAGTAAATGCCTCTAGCATCTGGGCTGCTCAAAACCCACTTTCTTTCTGCAAAAGCCAGGAAAAGAGACTGTGTTTTCCGTAAGGATATGGAATAGCTGCCGAGCTTCCTCTGGTTTTCTGGAAAGGGTTGGGAAGCCAAGTAGTGCAGTGTTTACCAGAGGTGATGTAATTTGACGTGTCGTTAACACAGGGCAGTTCTTAGATGACACAATCCATCTGTTAGCATGAAAAACAAGAGTAGTTCATACTGCACCTGGTGCAGTAACTTGATGTTGTTGAAGATATGCAGTTTTAGAGGTTACTGAATTTAGTGCATTTCATCTTGTAATTTGAAATAGCATTGCAATCCTAAGGGCTGGAATTTCTTTAGCTTCATTCCTTTACTTTTTAAAGGAAATAAAATTTTGGAAGGAGTTGTAAAACATCCAATATGGCAGCAAGACTTGACAGCCATCATGGTGGTGCAGTGTCAACTAAATTATGACATCCTGTTGACAAAGTTAAGACCTGATTAATTCCAGTGCCTTCTGACACAAACACTTTAGTTAAATACAAGTGGGAATTAACATGCACATCCAAAAACATTTATAGTTATGTTACATAAAATATAAAAAATGCCAGTATCAATGAAATTTGAAAAGGCTTTCCATGGAGTAATACTCATTGGACAAGCCATTACTCACAGAAGCCCTTGCTCTTCTCTTCATGAACCAAATTTTTTGCTTAGATAAGTTCACTACGGGTCATTAACTCAGAGGGTGGTTCAATGGAAGTGTCTCCAGTGCTGGTGTCTGTAACAGTGCTGGTTGAACAGAATCCTGTTAGAGCACTGACAGAAACAGTCTCTTCAGGACACAACTCTTCTCATGCTTGTAATAGAATACTTGTAATCTCTGTATTCTTTTGGAATATATTGCAATCTTTGGATGATATGGACTGTTTGCTATAAGGGCTTCTTTCTCACCACACAATATAAAGACTGTTCAGACAACTAACTCAGATGTAGGTTGCCCAACACCTGAGGTCAGATGAAATGCACTCCACCTAGGACATTTGGAAGCATTGCTAAGACCAGACTGGGGCAAATCATGCCATTGCTGAGGTAAGCATACTTCTGTGGGCAGCAGAGAAACTCTGCTGCCTGCATCACCACTCGCAAAGGCCCTGGGACATCTGGCTGGCTGCTGTCTGAAGCACAATGCTTCCCCAGGAGCAGCAACCTTGCTAACCAGTGCTCAGCCATGTCTTATGCCCAGACTTTGCCCTGTTTTGTTTTGTTTTTTGTTTTTTTTTTTTTAGTTGGAGAGAAGCAACACAGACACTTTGTTTCATATTCACTTAATAAAAGAAATTCCCACTTCTGTGAAAGGAATATCTTGGTCATAGACTGACACATTTAGTGTTCTGTCATCTCCTTCCTGCAGATTGCTAACCCTCGGGAAATTCCCTCACTACTGTGCATCCCCACTGTGAAAGTGACAGGGTTGGGGTGGAAAGCAACAGGGTTCACTGCAGAGGCATCCCCACATTGTTTCTCTCAGCCTCTCTTCCACCTGGGAAGCAATAAAAACATGCTTATTCTGTGATGAAGACATTGAGCGGTCTGGATCCAGTCTTACCCCAGTTGTTGTTCTCTTATTGGAGCAGGGAACGTGTAGGTCCTAGTCCTTCTCCTCTGCACCTTCTCTGTCCTTCCAAACACTGTGTGAGAGACGTGTACAGGTCAAATCCCATCTAAGCCTTGGAGTCTGGAAGAACTGAACCACGTGCCTGAATTGAGGAATTCTCAGCAGGATCACCCTCACCTAGGAAACCTTTGCTCCCTGAAGGTTGAACTCAAGACTGAAATGTTTGTTTGCACCAGCCAGTGCTGAAAGTACTTCCATGTAGCCAAACCAGAAGGTGCAGTGTGATGCCAACTCTAAGACTGGCACAGGAGGAGGATTTAAAGCACCAGTTTAACTACTCTCCTAATTAGTGGCATCTTTATTGGAAAAATACCTTGTTGGTGCCACAGTAGACATTATCCACACTTAAGAGAAAGCTTAGTTTATAAACATATTTCACACTGAAGAGCTGCTCTCCAGTTGCTTGAGTCAGCTGGTAGCATGCATGTTATCTATATAAAATATCAACCTACTGACAGACATAATTACTGAGTTTGTATAACAGAGGATAGGTTATATTCCCGTGTGAATCCTGAAATGACAGTTTGTCTTCATTCAGCCTGTGGTTTCCCTCACTGGGCTCACCCTGTGAAGTGGTTACATGTGCAGGATGACAGGCACAGAGGTGCTTCAGCCTCGTGGGTGAAGTGGAGGGTACCTGAGGTCTAACCACAGAGACCCAACACATCTTAGTGGGTATGTTTTTAAGCTCTCTTTTCCTATTTCCTCAAGGGATGCACATCACACTGGTCTTACCATTGCCATCAAAACAACAATGGACAGTTGCTATGGAGGCACACAAACTCCCTGGCATATCCCTAATTTGAGCAGGATGAAACTAGAGCACATGCCAGGTCAGCATATTAGATCCATGACCATTCCAGACCAAACAGGGCAGATGACCTGGAGAGGTTTGTAAACAAGTGGAAATGCAGGTGTTCCCTAAGCAATTAAAATATGCAATTCTTAGCACCTTCAATATGACTCTGGTGAGAAATAACATCTAGATACATCAGTGGCTATTGAAATAAAATGTGCAGGATGTTATCCATCTCTGAAAACTATAACTTGACTGCTGCACCAAGAGGGTACTCATGGACAATGACACCACACACGTCCTACATGTACTTCTCACACCTTTTCCTTCAGCACAGGCTACTGGCCACTGCTCGAAGCAAAACCCTGAGATGTTTAACCTGAGTAGTCTACTTGTGCACTGTCAAAGTGTTTATTGGAAACAGCCTAACAAAATGACACAGTTAATGTGCAGCTTCTTTCCGCTTCATAAATTTTCTTTTACCATCATACAGTCCGTACATATGGCCTGGTGTTCTGTGGGCCTTATGATTTGCTCCATTCACTGCACTAAACATAATGATATGTGCCTACACAGATAATTAGACAATAACACTATTTGCAAAATAAATAATATTACATGGCCTTTATCTGGGGTGAGACAATCGAATAAAGAATAGGCCTATCATAATACTTCCATCTGATAGGATAAACAAGATACAGAAAGATGTGGTAAGGAAAACAGGTCTTCATGATATAAATTTTTCAGTGCTAAAACCTGAATTCTTGCTTATTTGCTCCATTCCCAGCTTAAGTCCAAGTTAATTACAGCATTACAATAACACTCTGCAAACTGAATTTCAAAGAGCATCTATTTAAAAGTTCAAAAGTTAATGATGAATAAATCAACAATAGTTTATAGAAAAAAATAGGAAAGAATACAAGGCTGGTTTGTTAAATCTACTTCAATTTTCCGAGTTCTCCATATACTAACATCCAGTCTTAGAAAAGGGCAGGAAAAGAAATTGGCACCTTTTGGAGTTGATTATTAATTTGAATGACTTACTTCTGATGTTTTCAATTTATCATCATGTTCACCTCTAAACATTAAGTTAATCTAAAAAACAGAAACAACTTAAACCTTTCCCCCACTGCATATGTAGAAATCACAGCCACAGAGTACCATAGATGCTGGAAGTATGAACTGGAAAAAATAATAGAAAAACTTCATGAAAACAGTATTTCCCTCCAAGATGCAGATACAACTTCTGGCTCAGAAATTGCAGAAGACAAGAAATTTCAGACATTGGTGAAAGCTGGAAGGACATACACTTGGTGGCAGTGCAGTGAATACTTGTTTCTTTTCTGTGTTTGTGTGACTGTGTTAGTAACTGTCAAGTGGCTCATATTTTATTACTAGAATTTTTATTTTTTCTTAAAATTAACTACAGTTTTCTGAACTTTAGGGAGAGTCTGATGGCCTTCTCCCATTTTTTAATCACATTTTTTCCCCACAGGTCTAGGTTTCTGACCTCCACATGGGTATAAATGTGGGTGTGCCTGGAACTCTATGAATAATGCCAACCTGGCAAAATACCTATTCCAGGCCCACCTACAGATTCCTTTCTGTGTTGCCTGTCTTAGGGTTTTGACTTCTTTAGTTAAGTCATACCTGTGCTGAGGACCCATGTTCCTATTTAGTTAGTTAAGCACATCTCAGAGGAGTAAACTTCACTCCTTTGGATGGGTAGGGCCAGCACAGCTGCAGCATATCCAGGTATTTCAGGAGTGTCTTTGCCTCCTGAACTGCTCTAAAATTTGTTTCTTAAAATTAAGGGCTGCTCTGTGCACTGGCTCCAAGATTATGTAGGTAAGCACAGGTCCATCAGGTTTAACGGTGACAGCAAGACAGGGCTTGTCTGCTCCATTCAGTAAAGTACAGCATTGGGTCACCGTCATGAATAACCAGTGTATGGGTCATATACTGAGCAGTTTTCGACCTTCATGGTTTCCTTTACAAACTGTTCAGAATGGCCCAAATTTGTCATCCATGGTAACTATTTGGCTTTTGTCATTGATGCAATTGATTCATCAGAAACTGCAAGGACCACATCTACCTGCCAGGAAGGGAGGAGAGCATTTCCAAAGGAACCGCAGCTGCTCGGCCCTCCCAGCTGCAAGACCCACATTGGGAAACAGGGAGCTGGAGGTGGCTGGGGCATGGGTGAGGACATAATTCCCAACATAGGGCCCAAAGGGCTGGGAAGGAGACAGAGCTGGCATTTTAGCCTCAGCTAGCTGAATGAGGAGCTTGTTTGTCTTTTTTCTCTCCTTAAATAATGCAGATGCTCTCTTGGTGCCAGCTGCTCGCTTGGGTTAGCAGCCAGCCTCCCTGCCACACCACGCTGCCATTACCAACATGCTCCTGAGAGAAGGCTTTGCCAAAACCCACAACCAGAGCCAAGGCTTCTGCGTTTTCCTGGCCAGGCTCCTTCTGGTAAATACAGCCAGGGCTGCGTGTCCAGTCCGCGTGGGTGGGGAGAAACTGGAGCTTGGAAACAACCCGCCCTGGCCAAGCACTGACAGGAACAGCCCCCGCCACCCACATCCCACCGCTGCCCCCACCACCCCCGGCCGGTTCAAATCAACGGGATTTATGAATTCCACCGGGGTGACTGCTAGCAGGGAAAGACTGCCGAAAGCGGCCGGGAAAGAGGAAAATAGGGAGTTAGAAATGAAGCATAGACCGCACTGGCAGGAAGGTATGTCTGCGTGGCCTCGAACAAAGAGCAAGTGAAATTTTTGCACAGAGAAATAAGAGATCAGCTTCATCATGAGCATGTTGCCAAAAGCATTAACTTAAATACATGGTAGGGAATCAGCAAAATTGGCAAGTCCCTGGCCAGTAAAAGGGTGTAGTTTTGTGTTACTGAGACAGCTGATGTCTCCTTTAAAACAGTGTCCTCTGAGTCACCACATTCACTGGAACGAAGGTTTAATTTAAGGCATTCTGCTGGAAATCCTAATCACAAGGGTGCATAGTCACTCTCACTTTTTCTAAAACATGTACATATATAAGTATTTTCTGCCAAAAAGCAGAGTTCTAAAAAAGAAGTTTTCAAACCAGAGTGCCCTACAGCTGAAGCTGGGACATCACCCAAGAGACAAAACTTGGCTCCAAAACAGGCAGAAGCACAACCAGGACCCCAAATATCCACACAACATACTACTCACTGGCCTGTTGAGTGGGAATTCATTACTATAGGTCTGATGTTTTTTTTGTGTGTGTGTGTGAACATTGATGGGGAGAAGTACAACAAGGAACCACGTGCTTTGTTTAGAAGGATGTGCATGCAGCCATCCTAGTTGTGAAGGCTTCAGCAGGCTTTAGCTTGGAGCAGTCCCTACCAGGGTGGCTGCTTGCACATCCTTCAGCTGTGCACAAGACCTTCAGATAACTCAAGAATATGCTGACAGAACACATTTGCTCCCCAGATCAGATGCATCTGATTTGAAGTATCTGGATGATCTGAATTCGGAGCTTACATAGATACAATGCCAGATAGGCCCCAAGGTCTCATTGGAACTTCAGCTGTCTGTTCATGTACCCTGCTGCACAGATATGGCTGCCACACAAAGTATTTTTCTAGACTGCTCTACCATACAAACACTGTGGACTCTGTGTCACTGTCCTAGGCACTCACACCACTGTGAAGTAAGCACACTGGAGCAGAGTTTGCCGAAAAGGTGCTCTGAGGCTGGAGTGATCAGGCTGAAGCTGTGCTATAACTTCTCCTTTCTTCGTGTTTATTGCTAGGAGTGAAAGAGACAAAGAACCCCTGTCCTGAGCTGAGTGCTTTTCCCTCAACATACCCACCCACTTTGCACAATATAGGGCATTCAGAGCCAAGGAATCTGGGATCCATCTGGCTCTGGACAAGCCTTTCCAAAGGTGCAGTTCCCTACATATTCTGGTTCTTCCCCATACTCCCAACAGTCAGAGGATGGTGATCAAATCACACAGTTTAGGATGCTGTACTGGATTTTGCAGAGATGTGGCCCCAGGCAGTGGGGTGCCTCAGGCACCTTCACCCACATACAGCCACTTCTTGCTGTGTTAGACAAAGACACATCCGTGGTGTTGGTGGGTTGCAGACCTCCAAATGTCACTGAAACTAATAAAACTGATGCAATGGAGAGAAAGCATTAACATTTTCCTTGGAGTGGGTGAATGGTCAGCACCTGGATGTTTAGCAAAACAACTTCAGGCTGAACAAGAGGAGGATCCTCTAACCCTTTATTATTGTTTTCTTTGGAAAAGCTTGGGGTTTCATTGTCAAGAACAATTTAATGTGATAAGTTACAGTGTTAAAAAACATGCACAGGAACAGATGAATAACTCAGTATACTGCCTGCTCAACCATGCTGAGACTGAAGTCAAATATTTGAGGTTTGCCACAAACCAAGATGAAGCTTATTTACACTAACAAAGGGCACCCAAGGAACAGTGGTGGCCTTAAGTATGCACAATGTGTTTATCAACACCAGATATTTACCTTAACTTTTATGCTTGGAGAGCGGCTTCCCACATGCTCAGAGTCATGACCTACGTGGTTAGCTTTGTCTTGTCTTGCTTCTGTACAGCACATGCTGTGTATTGTAGGAAGAGACCAGGCTTAGAAAAAAAACATGCGCAGCACAAAATAATACCCCAGAGTATTCATGGAAACCATCCTCCTTTATTATATCCCAGACCATAAGACTCCAGAGCTTTCTGCCCTTGCTAAGTTCTCACAAAACCTTCCAGCTATTAACTATAAATTAGACTCTCTTTCTCAAGGACATTTTTATTCAGAGAAAAGACGTTTTGTTGCCAACAAAGTGGAGTGAGCTTCCCTCATACCAAGTCCTCTGGCAGCTCCCACAGTCCCCTGTTAGTGTGGTTTGTGGTGGGGGAGGGCTTCCTCAGCCTCCACACTGGGCCAAGCACAACCAGTGCTGGGGACATACATGACAACACAGGTTCTTGCACGCCCAGACCAAGTCACTTCCCTCTGCACCAAGGTGTGGGGAACCACGCAGGAGGAGGGAAGGGGCAGCATCCACTGAGAAGCTGCCAGGCCAAAGGAAAGACCACATCACTCTTCACCTCCCCTCCTTTTGCTGTCCTCCTAGGGCATCCAGAAAACAACTTACCATCACGTGTTCTCTAGGGGCAGATTTTATATCAGGGATTTGTTATTTCTCCATCCCACTGGTCTTTCTGTCTTGCTTTTGTTGACTACTTATGTACCTTGTCCTTTCTCTAGACTCTCCAGAAAACCTGAATCAATAAGGAGGATGTGAGTGCTGCTCTGATGATGCATGAAGACCCAAAGCAAACATCTTGACAAAGGACAGCAAGTCTGGGGAGAAGGAAATGCACCTGGCTATCAGTGAGGGGGAAAAAATCATCTGGTTTCCCCAGTACAGGGCAAAACCCGAGTACAGAGCACCTGTGATGTCCTTGGACCTGTCTCCGGACTGTGTCTTGCTCAGAAACTCAGTCAGAAAAGGTCTACAAAGACTACAGCTGCCTGAGTCAGGGAAAGGCATTAATACCAGTTGTATCAGCAGACTGCTAATTCCCTCTAAAACTTCTGTCAGTCCAGTCTTTTTGGAACAATTTTCCATAGACAAGGGTCTATTTTCAATTATATTTGGTTCTTGTGGTTCCTGGGTCATGCTGCACAGAATGGGTTATTAAAACACAACAGAGAGACAATCACTTGCTTTTTGTTAATATTTATGCAGCTTAAGTTCATCTAGTCCAAACCCCTGTATTGAAGCAAGATTAAGTGTAACCAAGGATCTCTGGCAGAAGATTGTCTAGCTGAGTCTTTAAAACATTTTGGGAAGTAAGTTCCCTGATTCTCCTAGACAACGTGCTTTAAAATTTCAGTAACCCGCTTTTTTAAAAAGAAAAACAAACAACAAAAGATTTTGCTGGTAAGCAAGGTATATTATCTTTGCCACAGATTGAGTAGATATGAGTAGATTTATACTTTCCTAGGTGGACTTGAAGAAAATTGATTATCATCCTATACAACAGCCTTTAAATATTCAAAGACTTTATGTATCTTTCACAAACCTTTGCCCTTGAGTAAGCCCCCTACTTCCTTTAATCTTTCCTAACAGATGATGTTTTTTTTTAATTTCTTACTGTTCTTGGAGCTCTCCTCTGGCCTCTCCCTAATTTGTCTACATCCCCAGGCACTGAGAGCATTTGCATTATCCACTCTGATCTTCTGGAGAGCAGTTCCTCCTCCCTTGTAGATTGATCATTAAAAGCATTTTTCTGCATTATGTTATCTTTGAAACTCAATGTGAAATTTCAAAATGAGAATAACAAATGCCGCCAATAATACATGTCTGACTAATGGACTTGCTCGCAGAAAAGTCAAAGCGTGCCAAAGCAGTCCTACCCCTCCTGGGCCCACAGCTGCCCCTGGCTGGAGACACATCCAGCTGGAACGACAACCTATCTCCAAGGCAGTGAGCTTCAGAGAAATCCCCATGTAGAAAACAGAAACTTGATCAAGACTTTTTCATTCCTTGACGTGAGTACCAGGGATTTGGCGTACTTTAGATCCTCTGGTTCCTCAGAGATTAGTTACCTGATTTCATTTTTTAGGATAAAATACAAGTAACAGAAGAGAATGTGGTGTCCAAATTGCAGTTGAAGTGAGCAGAAGTTCCCTAAATATCCCCAGTATACCTGGGACTGACAAAGATCACCAAGGAGAGAATGATGCCACCACCAACTCCGCTCTGGCCGAGGAGTTCTGCATGAGAAACCACATGGCCCCCACCATTGTTACTTCACCATCAGTTTCTTTCCCTTTTTACCCCTGCCAGTGTACAATAGAGAGCTGCCAAGTCCCTTCTGCCACCCAGGAAGAAATGAGCTGCTGTTCTTAGTGGTGGGTTGTTGGTTTTTTTTTTTTTTTTTTTTTTTTTGGTGCAGAAATATGTAATTCCATAGGGCAATATCCTTCTACAAACGATATCAACCCTGGAACGTCTCTTCTTATTATCAGAGGCCCAAGGAGGTTTCCCCTTTTCATTCATCCATGAGAAAATGTTTGATGTGAAATAATGAATGTGGGGTTTTGCTTTAATCTTCAAAATCAGATGCTGTTTATTTTCCAAAGAATTCTGGAAATGAAAAGAAACGGGAATACAAATAGGATGCCAAAATTAATTTAATGGAAAGCTCAGCTGTTGAATAGTGTACTGCTAAACTTCCTGGATAGCCTCAGAGACCTGCAAGCCAAACGTGGGACATCATTGCGCTAGACACATTAAACAATCATTAACTTCCCTGTGTGAGGGAAAATGATTAGGTGTTGCTCAGTGCACCGTGTAAGAAATCACTTGTGCAACCAGAGGTTAGCTTCAAAACATAAAATCCTGCAATCCAGAAACAGAGCAGGTTGTACCCTTATGCATGTAACACAATTGAATGTGTGTGGCACAGCCTGCTCTCTCACCCCATAGTCCCTCTGACCCCAGCCTTCTCCGGCCTGCTCGCCTTCCCCGAATGCTCAGCATCACACCTTTGTGTCCCATTTTTGGTCCTGTGCAGGCTCTGTCAGAGTACAGGCTATCTGAGAATTTCTTTCTGCAGGGTGTTTTCACAGTAGTGAAGTTTGACTAACGTGTGGAGGATATGCCTGAAACTTTGGTATTTCACCTGTCAGCGGTTTGTTTTATCTCAAGACTGGTGCACTGCATGTAAAATATGACACTTCCAAACATGTTGGTGAATTCTGGCTTCCACTGAAGCCAATAGTCCATGGGTTGTATTGATAGTTGGATGTTGACAATAAGTTTGGAAGAGAAAAAAAATTCTTATCCGTGACTGTAGGTTGTAGAAGGAAAATGAGTGATGATTTTAGTTTAGCTTGTCTTAAAATTGCATTGACCCACTCCACTGCAAGGCACAAAGAAAACTTACTACAAGTTACAAGTTACTGTTATTGGACAGATGGTTGGTCTCCTCTGAAATCCTTTTGTATCAGCAAAGTAGAACTGAAGTTCCTTCAACCACTCATTGGCAGCCAACTGTGACACTTGGCTAAAGCCAAATTTACTCAACCCATCTTCCTTGTGTAGGAGCGCACTGGGACTGAGAAAGCAAATACAAAGCAAAACACACCCTGAGGATGCTAGGCCTTGCCTGCCTGTATGCAATGTGCCATACGGGACTTTCCCAGCTGATAAATAAGCTGGCACAGCAGGCCTACAGCTGCTCTAACTTGTAGGTGCAGCTGGTTCATACCTCAGGATCAGCATCTGAGTCAGTGGGGCAGGGTATGGCTGCGCATGGCCAAGGAGTTTCTGACTTTGGAAGCTCTGCCAAGCATTCCCGTTCCTCTAAAAAGTGCTTTACTGTCAGCAGAGTTTGAATACAGTCTCGTCTCATCCTGGAATTGAGGTACCCTGGAGAAATGGCATGAATATTACATGTTCAAAAATATATTACATAACATGTTTATTATTTACCTTGTTTTCAGTTAATTGTTTTTTTGCATGGACTAGAAATCACTGCAGACTTTCAGATACTGGCTTTGTCTAGCACACTGTATTAAATCCCCAGGGCAGGCCTAATTGGCTTGTGGTTGCAGATATGTTGTAACTGACTTGGCTTGAAGTTTTGCTGGCCACTTCATTTAGATTCATCCTTATTTGCTCCTTTAAAACAGGAAGAAGACATCCAGATTTCTTGGGTGAGGTCAGTGTGAGGTTTCTTTCCAGACACAGGGGCCATTTTCTCCCAAATCCTTCAAAATGAATTGAAACACTAAAAGCACTTCAGACCATGAAGCATTAATTCATGGGAGCTTGTTCTCTCAAACTGTCTATTTAAACAGTGAATAATTTTGGTATTTCATCTCTTAGACCAAATTTACATGTCATGTTGCAGACCTTATACTTGTAGCTGCTGTCAGGATTGCCTTACTGCAATGCAGTCCAGCCGTAGAAGGATAGGAAATTACAGAAAATAAGTTGTGCTTCTCTATAAGCCTTGTCTAAACACAGTTTCTGTGCCCATACAATTATTTTAGTCAGTGATACGACTTCCTTCTTGCACACTGCTAGGTCTGTGCCGCCACAGATGGGAGTGCCACATCAGGACGTGTTTAAGACATATACAGTAGCCTTGTGTATGCATGTGCCCCCGTACATCAGTGTGCTGATTCTGGCATCCACTTCTGTATAAAATTAGCCCTAATTAGATCAGCATCAGGCTTGGTGGGGATGTAGTTACACTGAAATAAAAAAGCCTTGTTGTGGTAAAACACATTCTGCTTTCTCGGTAAGAATAACCTAGATTTGTGTAAACATCTTTACAGTTGGGTGATTGCATCCATACCAAGGAGGAGTGGGGGAAAGGTGGAGATTGTTTTACTCTAATTATACCAATAAGGCTAGAGCAGTATGACCTTTCTGTACAGGCAAGGACTTAAGGTCAGGATATAAATGTCCAATAAGTGGTGACCTCTGAGAGCTGGTAGATGAAATATGGCTTCTGATAACAAAGCTTTTCACGGAATATAGCAGTCAGGACATCGCCATGTAGGAATGCAGAAAAATGGCAGTGGGAATATTATTTATCAGAATGATTCAGGAAAGTGCACATAATGGGAAAACTTTATTTTTCCACAGCGATCAGGGTGTTCTTGGGAACTCAGGACTGGGAAGAGCATTGTGCGTTGGCAAGTTCAGCCCCTCACTACCTCAGGCAACATATCCTATAACCTTTCTCGTAACTGACCAAGCTGTATCCTGAAACCGCTTACCTAGGGAGGAGGGAATGGTGCTCTCCATTTCGCCTCCTGGGAGGCTGATAGTTACTTGCATTGACATTTCAGTCTGGCAGCACAAAAGCTGAGTAATGCACCAGAGTACGGCAGCGGTGCCAGGAGTCTAACATGCTCAGCTGGAAAACTAGTAACAAAAAGGCAGGGATTTAAAAAAATAATAATAACAGAGTTTGGCTCCCAGAAAAACTGAGTTCCTAATTCTCTTAGGAAAATCCTAGCACTGGCTGCTGCTAAGCATACACGTATGCCTGCAGGGCTGGCACCTTAGTCATTCAGAAAACATTCCTAGTCTCATGCAGACACCGTGAGAGGTTAAGTGTCCCTGGCAGCTAATGAAAGAGCTGAGCCACGGCTGATGACCATGCTGACCAAGTGTGGGAAACCCAGAGGTTTCCACAGCTTGCGAACCTGTAATTGCATTTCCCAAAATGTTGATTAACACCCGCTGTGTAAAGAAAGAAATTCCTCTGTCTGGGCTCTCCGTGCAGAACCCACCCAGGGACAAAGCAGGGCGCGGGGAGGGGGGAGCAATGATACACTGCTGAAGCTATGCCCACACAGAGAGCTCCACTCCGGTGACTCACGCGGACAAGAAACTGTACACGGGGGTCTGTGAACATGCACCACAGACACAGCCTCTTCCCCAGCTCCCTCACTTCCCCTGGGCTGGTCCCCTCTGCCAGGGACAATGGGGAGAAGGCATCCCCTCTCACTTGCCTCCCCCTCCTGGAGCCGAGGGGAAATTCAGAGGGACCACTCACCTCGCTTGCTTCATCCCACACAAGCCGCAGAAGAGATGGCAGTCAGGGTGCTGGCCCCACCGAATATCTAAGTTGGGTTCCCTGTGAAATGAGGGGGCAGTTCACAAGTCAGAGTGCTGGTTTTCCAGCTCTTGTGCAGACCACAGTATACAGGGATGCAGACCTTTCCAATCTGAACCTGTCGCCAGAAAGCCCCTCATTGGTAACAGGGCAAAAAGCCATCAGAAAGTCCCAGAAACCTTTCTTCTATACCCTGCCACTAGGTTCTGCCATATTTAAGGACCACAGATGTGGAGCCAAAAATAAAAATAAATAAAAAATAAACACTCTGCTGGGTGCTTTCACTTCACACACTTTGCATGGGATGTTTTTTTTAGGATGGCTCAATGCTGAGCACAAGCCTCCTCTCTAACAGACTTCAACTGCTTCCTTTCCCGTGCTCTCCCATCATCACCTTCCCCAGAGAAAGCCCAGAGGGAGTAATAATCTCTTCAGTAACTTGGATAATTTATTCAAACTTCCCCTCCTCTAGAGATAGCCAAGCTTCATTGGCTGGGAGCCAAAGATCACAACTATTTCAAGTCTTCTTTCTCCTCCTCCATTCTGGGTGCTAAGCACCCTAGTCCCATGCTGGAGACAGCTGAGCTGAGGGCCAGCACCCAGAGCTGGCCAGGCCCTACCAGAGCCAACAGGAGCTCATCAGAAGTCAGGTCCAACCATCTGTTTGAAGGTAAACACGTAGTTGGACTTTCTGCCCATGCTGTCTTTGTGTATGTCAGCAGAAGAGCAGCCAATGAATTGCAGATGGCTGGGCAAGTCCCACAAAGGCCTGGCAGCTGGGGTAAGCAGCAATCTTCAGATTTCCAGATGAACTTACCTGGCTGAAAATCAAACCTGAGAATCTTCATCAGGCTGCACCATCACATGGAAATCCAAAGGTAGAAGGTGAGGGGGAAGGGGAATGGGGAGAGTTTACATAAGCATTATGATTTCAGATAAGGTTACTCGAATCCTGAACCCAAAGAGAAAAGCAGCTCTAATTTTAGTTCAAAACAGTTACTTCCACAATTCAGGTGATCAGTATCCCTTGATTTCTCTGCATGTGTCTTCATCTCCTCATGATCTGTCTTACATGTCTAAATAACTGTGGCAGTAGAAACATGAGAGCTGAAGGATAAGGAAGGGAACTTTTAAGTGGTAACTTCATTATTTTTTTAATTATTATTAATTCCAAACTGTCTCTTTCTGTATGAACCTAAACCCATCTCTACTATTCAAACTGGTCTTGTAACTCTGCCGTTGGTGACCAGTCAGTATAGTGGACTGCACAATGAGCCCCTTCTGCAAGGATGATTTGGGAAATCAGGTTACTCTGTATAGCTGCAGATGAAATATCCACTGGGGACATCATCATTGTGTTTCATTTCATACTCTTGATGAGTCATCAGGTTTTAGACAAAGGTTTGGCGTTCCACAATACCAGAAGGGTAAGAATGCCTTTCCCTTCACCTTGGCCCCATCCACCCTTTTTCCACTTGCCAACATAACCCAGCCTATCTTCCCCAAACCTTTATTTCACTGTGGTCGAGCCTATGCTGTGAATCAACTACATCAAGTGTAGGTTGAGCACACCCTGTGCTCTGCAGGCATTCCCCAGATTTGCTCCTGCTGCGGCATGGGGCCACAGCCTCCTCCAAGCCCTGGGACCTACAGCAGGTACTGCACAGACCAGGTTCCATTTCTGCCTAGAGCCAGCTGCAGGTGAATACTTAAAACCAACTGGATTTTCTGTCTCCCAACTGCAAAAATAGGACAAGAAAGGAGCTGAGTACCATCAGGGTAACATGGTTAAATAAGAGAAAGTCTACAGATCTTGGCATCACAATGCTCATTCTCTTCCTTTCTCTGTAAGGGCCAAAAGGGTAGCAGAGACAAGCCAGAGCAGTTAATCATGAGCAGGTAATGCCGGCAGGAGATTAAGTGTCTTTTCAAAGCTGATTGAAGTCAGTGGAAAGACTTTACGCTCACTTAAGGTCCTTGGAACAGGCCCTAAAAGAAGCTGTTCTGTGGGGGATATTTATATAATTTAAATTAAAGATTATAACAGCTCATAGACAATTTAGTGTCCTGGATCTGAAAAATGTTGTTGCATTTGTTGGTCTTTTTTTTTTTTTAATTATCTTAAAACTAAATTTTTTGGATTAATATTATCTATTTAGGAGAGTTCATAAATGCAGATTTAATTGCCAAACCACTGATGTCTCTATAGCTATAAACACTCTACCAGTTTAATAATGTACATTTTAAAAGCTTCCTATCATCACTATTTACACTGCAGGGTCAATAATTATGTGTAATTCATGCCTCTCATTGCAGGAATTTTTCTCAAAACAAGTAACAGCAAGTTTGTTTTGCTAAATCTTTAAATATTAAATTCAGCTACAGGGATGTCTTGGCTAATATACATTGGATAAGATTGCCTAAAAAGCTAGGCATCTGTAAGGCTGGACTGGGCTTAATAGCTTAAAATAGAGGCTTAGCAGACTAGGTCAGCTTAAACAATCCTTCTTCACGCACCTAGTTAGGGTAAAGATCTCCTGGCCACAAGAGGTTAAAGAGGTCAAGAGCTTAATATGAAGGAGAAAGATATCAGACAGATTCAGTCAAATAACAAGAGCATGCAGAGCTATAATAGCACTAACTACAGAGAGTACTATCAGAGAGGTGAAGTATTGGAATGCAGATCCATAGGGAATGCCCAGCTATCCAAGGAAATTTAATTTTATGAGCGGAGAAAACTCTGATATATTTTCCTGATGTAAACCTTTCTATAACATCTAAAAGATCAATGCTTTACTCTTTTGAAGGCCCTTGACTAGTAAGCCCAAGGGATTGATCAATTGCAGTATGTCGCACATTTCAGTCTAGAACATCTGAACACTACAGGTTGTGTTGTTTTTTTACAAAATTGATTTTGTGTCTACCTAAACTTCCTTCCTCCTTTGTCCCATGTGTGTTTTCTCCCTATGCCTTTCTGCTCCTTTTCCAGGCCATTTTCCCCCAGTGTTGCCAGCCCTATGTGTAGCACCTGGCCAACATGCCCAGGAACCAAGCTCCCGGTCCCATAGGCATTTGATCCAAAACTTAGGCAACATAATTCCACTCATGATAACTCTTGTTTATTCAGGCAAGCAGAAAAGGTTGTGATTCAGTCTTGCTTGGAAGTAAACATTCAACGAACAGTCTTACTTTCATGATAAGAATCAAAGTATCTTCAGATCAACAGGAAAAAAATCCTACCTAATGTCTGAGTCTCATAAAGAGGGGTCAGTAAGGGAGTCCTTTTGCATTTTCTTTGCATGAGTGTTAGGGTCTGAATTAGGAGATCTGAAGATCCCCTTACAAGTTACTCACCCAACAGGCCCTTGTCTCTCTGGATTGCTCAAGACTTACATGAAAGTGTGCACACTTCTCAATGATGAAATGCAAATCAAAGGGGAAAGGAGGGAAGCCTGGTGCTCCTGATAGGCATGATCACATCTGTAATGTGGAGTGATGGATGCTGGATGGTGTCACACAAAATAACATAAAATTGGACCCAAAGCCAAGAGATCACTGTAGGAGAGGACTAAAGCCACAGATCCAAAACCAGGAATATATAATTTAGCCGCCATCTGCATGTGACTAGCCTGGGAAAACCTTATCCCCCATGAGGACTTGGCAGAATTTCTCCTAGCAGTGAAGACAGCTGGCTTTGGGAAGCCCCAGCTGCACAGGAGCCCCTCTGCAGGGGTCTGTCGCTAGGCCTGCTGCCCTCCTCTCCAGGGGTGTTTTGGGGCTGGGAGCAGCCACAACCTGGGAGGTTTGAAATGGAAACTAAAAATTCTGCTACCCGTGATGCACACCCTTCTGCCAGCTACTAGGGTCAGTCCAGTGAAACTCTTAAGATGGTACTGTCTTTTAAACATGTTAGTAATATTAGTAAAGCCAGTGAGTCCAGCCATCACACCTAAATAAATCTGCTTATTCAGTGTCTTCAAAGAATTAAAGCTTTAGTAACTCTCCACCACTGCTAGTCTGGAAAAGATTTGTCCTGAAACACATAGGCACAAAAAGGCATAAATCATAGAGTGTGTTATGAATGCTTATTTTGCCTCTTATGGCTTTTGTAAGGGTGATTCACAACCTTTACTTTCTTAAATAGACTGTTTGCTTGATATATATACTCCGAGCTTGTGAGCAGACTTCTCTTAGCAAATTCTGGATGTTTCTTCCTGTTATTCACTTGGTAACTGCAACCCTTCCACCATCGATTAGTGTGTTGCAATATAGGGTGTTAATCGACTTTAAACATTTAATTATGGGTTGTTTGAGCACAGCATTTTACAAGCACAGTGGTTCATCACATTGCTGGAACAAGTACAATACAGCATCTTTAAAATTATGCACAAATAATAGATTAGCTTCAGCAATACTTTTTCAGCAGCATTAATAAAATCTCTCAAGCATGCACAGAGCCAATGGCCAGGAGGATTCTCAGGAGGTCTTTCATACAGGATGCACATCTTTGTTACGAAATTCCTCAATGCCTTTTTGCTGTCTCCCTAATGACCAGTTAAATGGGCTCCCATGAGAATGCCTGAGTCAGAGCCAGCTTGAAAACTGCTGAGGAAACATCCTCTCTTACTGGAAATGATTTCCATCAAACTGCCATGTACCATATTTAGACTAACGGATCAGTAACGCCAAACAGAGGGAGCTAAGTTCATAGGGCTTGGGATTCTGCTCTATGTGAAAAGAGATTGCCTTTGTCTGGCCACAGTCGCTCTAGGGTACGCAGTCCAAGAGCTCTGTAACACTAAGAAACAAATTCCAGTGGTGAGCTGTTGCCACTAGGCACAATCAGAGGAGGGCAGGCAGTGTTTCAGGAGCAGCAGCTGACCTGATGAGGTCTGATTTGACCTGCAAATGGGACATCAGGCACATCTTCTAATACCTATTTGTGGGAGAACTAGCCTAGTCAGACAGCCTGTGCTACCTACATGGTTACAAACTGAGGCACTATTTTCCTTTCTTATGTTACAAATATATAACCCAGAAAAACTTATTTGCAGCCATGTGCTTCCCCCCTCAGTGGATGCATACACCAAACTATCAATTAACAGAGCATAGAGACTGAGGTCACTGGAGAAAATAAAATGTCTGTCCTGTGTTATGCAAGAAGTCTAGCATAAAGCTGGTTTTTTATTATGCTTTTCTTGCTTAGCTCAGTGTCTATTAAGTAGATAATGGTAGCTGAAAGCAAACCACATGCAGGAAATTTTCTTTATTTTTGTATAATAAAGATATTTGTTGAGTCTGGAGTGTTTAGGTAGCTGTCCAAAGCATTTTTATTTTTGGAACTAGTGAAAAATGTTTACCGAGGACTGAAGAGAAAAGCAACTCCCTGGACCTCACCATGTTTGTTCTTCCTATTTAGAGGATGGTGTTTCCAAAAGGCCCCAGGTTGCCCAGTTGTGTTCTCACGAGTGGCTGTATTAGCTTTGATACTATCTGAGGTAGATAAGCAAAGAGCTGCTTTGGAAATCCCAGGGTGGAGGGAACAGGGCAGGAGAAGTGGTTGGAGGTGCACATTCAGGGGTTGTTAGACCCCACTTCCTTCCACTGACTGGAAGAGCCTCAGCCACTTCCTTGCTCTTCATAAACATCTGTGAGTGCCTCAGTGCATGTTGCTTCTTGATTTTTCTAGCCACTGGCCCTGCCAGGGCTTGCTACCTGGTGTTGCTAACAGGCATTGCATTAGCCCCAGGGCTGGAGTTCCCTGCATCAGCTCTAGACACTCCAGCTCTGCTCTCAAACACAGAGGTATCAGGAAGGTTCTAGTCCATAGAAGTCTTCCCCTTCAACACTCCCCAACGAGATAAAGGATTAGCTATTTTCATTCTCTTCCCTATTATTCCTGGAATAATAACATTGTAAATTCAAGCAGTCTGAAATCAAGGACTACTGGAATTAAGAGTATTTGTCTTTGATTATGTAAGAGATGCCAAGTTTGACTCAGAGCGTCACAGTCTAAAACCAGGTTTAAAATCCAGGTTGCTCAATTTCCAAGAGGTGGAGAGGATGGCTTTATATCTACCTCTTTATCTACAGGTCTAACAAAGAGGACTGAGGTTTGGGTTGAGGTTAGGGTCCAGCCAGATCTGGCACGCTCATTCTGTGGCCATATAACCTTTTCCATAGCAACTGTGCATTGCAGAATGACCAGAGGAGACTTTCTCTGGATGTGGATCAAGACTGTGCGGTAAAGTAGCATACGGTCTGAACTACATCTGCTTTATTTGCTGTAGAGGTTGGAAAGTATGAAGACAATGAGTCAGGGGACTGGAGGAGCAGAAAAGCCTGACTGCCTTCTTGGGGGAGCGGACTTCTCCTCTTGCCTTCACCACAGTGTGCCTGCATGATGTCAGGTCTGAGAATGTATCACAAGAAGTCATGCACTCCTCATTTTCTGCATACCAGACCTAAGGCCTTCTGGTCTGTTTTGCTAAAATGTTGAAATTTGTAACAATCAAAGTGAAATGGCATTTGTTCTTGTATGTTGGTGTTAATGTTAAGTAGAATGAAAAATAAAATTCTCAATCTTAGAAATGAAACACCCAAACTACCATGTGTTCTCTAACTGTAAAACATCCCCTATATTATGTTCTCTCCACTCAGCAGGGCACTAGGACTTAAAAATCAATCTTGCTTGTGTCCATGCACAGGCGACTGGTGTCTACCACAGGAAAGGCAGTGAGGAAACTGATAGCCATATCTGCAGAGCACGGTTTGAACATTGTGCAACAAGTTAAGCCTGGAATCACACATTAAGCAGAGGACAGAACTAAAATCGTCATTACTTGTGTGCAGCTCATCCGGTGCACTGAAGGAAACAGAAGCTCATTGGAAAAAATAGCATGTAGACAATGACTGAAGACTGTCATACTGCAAGCACATAAAGGCTACAAATAAAGGTTGCACAAGCATCCTCATCTCAGGCAATGGCTAATTTCTGAGGGCTTGACTTCGCAACATTCATAGTGTCTTTTTAACTTAAGAGGTTTTTGTTTGTTTGTTTGTTTGAGGGGGACAATGGCTTTCAGTCATGCAAGCAGATTACCAAGTAATTCTTTACTGAGTACGTTCAAAGAAAGGGGCTGATCCTGTCTGGCTAGGTTTGTACTAGTTAATGAGGCAAGGGCTGCTCTCTGGCCCAGAGGCTAGGTGGAACTCTGCACCACATCCATGTGGCTAAACCTCTTCCTTCCCCATGCTCTTGCCACCCAGTGAGGGTGGTTACATGCAGATTGGGAAGAAACACTAGCACACACCATCTCTAAACCTTGCTCTGGGAAACTGGGTGTTGGCCCAGGACCAACCATGACCAGGGATTCTGATAGCAGTTAATACATAGAAACAAACCACAGGCTAGCACTTGAACCTGTGCCCTGAGTCTGTCTTATTTCCTCCTATACCTACAGCTGGAGCGTATGTCTGTGCTGCTGAACAATCCCTCCTGACTTTCCACACAGCATAGGTATAAGTATGCTCCAGGGCTCTCTGTTGGAGCTGCTGCACAAACTCCTAGATATAGCACCTGAGCACGCTCACAGCTGTTTCCAGAAACCATTTCCAGGGGCCAGATGGGCAGGATTGACTTGCTGTGCCCTGTGCATGATTCTGGCACTGTCCCAGCAAGGCTCCACATCCCCCACATCCTTACCCCACACCGAGGGGAATGGCAAAGAGCTCTTTTGGTTGCATGGCCCAAATTCATCCTCACAGCTGTAGAGGACATAAAAACACACTGGGAGGGGGTTGAAGCACATGTGAGGGCTGCTAGGGGACCCAAAGTTGTTCCTCATGGCTGGGGTGAGAAGTGGAAGACAGGAGAGGTCGCTGGTGGCAGCTCATCCCCAGGCTGCCTGGAGAGCTGCCGCTGAGAGTGTGCCTGCAGCAAGCAGCAATGCCAAGACAAATCTCAGAAACCAAAATCTGATTATAGAGAGGCAGGGATGCCAAGAGGCATGCCAGAGTGGCTTGGCACACTGGCAGGTGCTGTAATGAGCCACACCAGATATTTGGCTCCAGTGAAGGAGCTGTGCTTTGGCAACCTGCAACCCAAAACTCCTGAAAGCTACCAGATGTGCAGGAGAACAATGGCTGGGACATGAGGGGAGACACCTCCAGGTTTGCTTGCATCCAGGTTCCCTGAGCACTATCAGAAGAGTGAGGCCAATAGCACTGCTTCACCACTCTATCATATCTTCTTCATGGTGCTGAGGCAATGAGGACCATTTTTTGGGGAGAGGTGACGTGGCTTTTGGCAACTCACACAGCTACAGGAAACAGGCAGCAGGAGCCTCTCAAAATGGCAGCTCCCTATGATAAACTGATAAAGCCACAGCAACAAGTGATTGCTTCCATGTCAGCATCTCCACTCCTGTCCCTGTCCACTGGCAGGGTAGCAAGTGATGGCAGTAGACACACCGCAGCACATGGAGCTTGCGGTCTTCCAGGCACATGGACAGGTGGGCACACAGCCTCTCCTGTGTGGTTTTACCCAGCTGAGCAGCTGCACTCTACCACATCTGCTCTCTCACTCCCCCTCCTCAAAGGGAAAGGGGGAGAAAATATGATGAAAAGGGCTCAAGGATTGAGATAAGGACAGGGAGATCACCCAACAATTATCACCATGGGCAAAACAGACTCAGTGTAGGAAGATTAATGTAATTTAT
This sequence comes from Anas acuta, assembly GCF_963932015.1. Taxonomy (NCBI): domain Eukaryota; kingdom Metazoa; phylum Chordata; class Aves; order Anseriformes; family Anatidae; genus Anas; species Anas acuta. The sequence continues at coordinate 94,373,762 of NC_088979.1, read as the reverse complement.
TACCTATTACTAACAAGCTAGTACAATGAGAAACAAACCAAACCAAAAGCAAACAAACAAAAACTTCCCACCATCCACCCTCTTCTATGTCCTCCTCTTAAGTGGCACAGGGGAACAGGGAATGGGAGCTAGGGTCAGTCCCTAATGCTTCATCTCTGCTCCCTCACGGTCCCTCCCTCCCCCTGCTCCCCTTGGGGTCCCTTCCAGGGATGCCGTTCTTTCCAAACTGAGCCTGCGGGGGCTGCCCACAGGCAGCAGCTCCTCAGGCACTGCTCCCACACGGGTCTGTCCCACGGGGTCCATCCCCCAGGAGCAAACTGCTCCAGCACGGGTCCCCCTTGGGTGGCGGCAGCTCCCCCCAGACCCCCTGCTTCTGTGTGGGCTCCTCTCCACGGGCTGCAGCTCCGGCCCGGGGCCTGCTCCTGTGGGGGCTCTCCATGGGCCGCAGCCTCCTCCAGGCCACATCCACCTGCTCCACCGGGGGCTCCTCCACCCATGAGGGGGCTGCAGCGTGGAGATCTGCTCCATGGGGGACCCATGGGCTGCAGGGGGACAGCCTGCTCCACCAGGGGCCTCTCCGCAGGCCACAGGGGAACTGCTGCTGCCTGCCTGGGGCACCTCCTGCCCTCCTGCTGCACTCCCCTGGGGGCTGCAGGGCTCCTGGGGCTCAGCTCACTCAAAACACAGCAGCAGATGTTGGCCATGGAGAGTCCCTGAGAGCTCTGAGAGCTGCATGTTAGAGGTTTGCAGGAGAGGACAGTTGGTAAACCATATAGCAGCGAGTCTGGGTTGCTCAAGTGAGTGACTAGACTTGCACAGATAGTGAGAAGGAGTCATTATATTTATTTTGCATGACTGGACATGTGAATAAAGGCAAAAATTTCCTGCTCCAAGGAAAGAGAGAGGGAGAGAGGCTGGGCTGATGTAAACTGGAAAAGCAAAAGCAGAAAGACGTAACCCTGATTTTTATTTTTTTTTTAAGCTGTTCTAGTGATGTCCTTGAGGCTGTTAACTCATGCCAGAGGGGCACAGATGAGTCCTTACTGTCATCTGTTTTCGCTGGGCTTGGGTCCCCAGATAGCAGGCTGGGGACTCACCTAGTTTAGTGGTCAGGAAGCCCTGACCAGCTACAGCAGCTCAGCAGCCTCACACTGTGCTGGCAAGGACAGTGGGAGCACAGAACAGACTCCTGGTAGACCTGGTGCCCATCCTGTCCCTCAGTCAGGGACAGGGATTGCTCCTTGTTGCTGTTGGACATAATGAAACAGGCATAGCTCTAAGTGTGTTGGTGAGTGTGAGCCTCCTTCCACAGGCATGAGAAGAGCCTGCTACAACCATCTGTCCTCTCTAAAATGCAGTGGGGGAGAAGCTGATGGTTGGCTAGGGCACTTCACCTAGTTGCCTTATTTTGGATTTGTGAGCACTCACTTTTGGTGTGTTAATATGAATGATAGTGAATGTTATTTCATGTCAGGTTTAGCCATTTCATAGCTGGAACATTATTATGTTTTCTCATTTTCTCAAATGACCTAATCACCTACTCTATAACAAATTGTCACTTTAGATCATTGTTTTACATGACCAGGTCAAGTTTGGTGTTTTTATTTTTTTTTTTATTGATTTTTCTTTTTTACTGTTGTGAAAAATCTGCTAACAAATCCGTTTTTAAATGAGAAACATCAGCTTGATTCTCTTATGCCTTACATGCCTGGCTGAATATTTTCACTTACACCATAGGCATTGAACAAAACAATGCTTATTAATAAAGAACTAATATAAATCTGAGATACTGTTATCTCCCTATTTATTTCATATTTTAAAAATATGTTGTTTCAAAAGGTTTATCTTACTCACAGTACTCACACTTAACAAATATCTTTGCAGAGCTAGAGACAGATTTGACTGTGTACGCCATATAACAAATTCAAGTCTGTGTTATAAGGACAAAAATGTTTAGTTGTGGATTAACCCTGGAACCCCAGCTGCAGGGATGCTCACCATGAGCCAAGGTCCCTGTCTCTTCACAGCAAGGCACCAAGTCTAGGGACCTGCAGGCCAGCTAAGCACACAAGCAGCAACGTGATTTCTTTTCCCATCCATGCGCTAAGGGGCATTCTCACACATCTCCAAAAATGGCACCTGGGCCCTTTTTCTACACACAAAGTGGAAGATTTAGATGCAGGGACATCCTCAGCAATGGGCTATAATGCCTATGTGGGAATCAGAGCAAGGGCAGGTCATTCTCCACCAGGTTTGAAAATGCTTCTTAGAAGTCTCAGAGGGCTAGAGACACTACTGAAAAAGATCAGGTTATAAAGTATCCACATCTTCCTCAGCTCCTAGGGACATGCCAATAAAATGCACATGTGCACACATGGAGCACAAGAAAAGCCTGTGCAAGGATACCAGCAGTGGTTCCAAACAGCTACCAGAAGCAACACAGCTGCATTAATGAGGCTGTCCTCATGGGATCCTCAGTTCAGCTAAGAAACGCAGTAATAGCCTGGGCAAATTATAATACCACTATTTCCTTTCTCCGGTGCCCAGCCAATGTCAGGCTTTGGTATGTGCACAGTGCCTTTTGTGCCATGTAGAAGTATCCCCTGTGTCTAGGCTTTAATTGGCCCTACCCTCATAGTCACAGAAATGCGTATTTCCCTTTCACTTCAAAGCACCTACCTCTTTCCAGGAGCAGATTTTCTTCCTGCCCCACTGTCTTGCCCCAAATCAAGATGTCGAGGTCAATCATTGTTCAGCTGCAGCAAGAAAAGCAGATTATATTACCTGGTGGAACTAGGTTACCCCCAGGTACAGGCTGGGGTGCGCTTTTTTTTTTTTTTTTTTTTTTTTTTTTCCCAGAGCTGGAAATTATCCATTACTGAATACTAAAAAGGAAATTGAAAGCAGTTCACTTTTCCTTTGCTTCTGCTAAAACAGATGAATTGGCATTTCAGCTCTGCGGAGAAATTCACAGGACCAATCAAAAAGCAAGGGTATGGCTTCTATATAATTAAATTGTAGGCAGTTATATTTTCCAGCAGCAGGTATGTTACTTGAAATGAACCTCCATGCTGTGTATCTGAGCAGTTCCAATTAAGAAAGTTCTGCTTTGAGATCTCGCAAGCCAAAACACACAGTATGGCATTGTGCCCTCAGCTATTAAACTGGAAATACAAACCACTTTTTTGTGGTTCAAATAATCTCCAGGAGATAGTTTTACTGGAAGTTTTAAGTCATATTCTTCACATCATATTCGTCTAAATTGATGATTTCCATGACCTTTTCATATAATTACAGGAGTGTTGTGTGTCCATTTTGATTAAATGGTTCCATACACCATTATGTTGCTGTTGTTTTTAATGTTGCTGAAGTAATTAGCTACTCTCTCCTCGCTCTTCTCACAGAAGACTATGGAGGACACACTGATTTCTTAAAATCAGTATCTACTTTTTATTGCATTGCATTATCTGATATTTCCACTAAGCTGATGTAATAAATTGGTTCATAAATTTCATGGATGATAAGAAAGAACTGATCATAATCACAGACAGAAATTTATAAGAAGACCATTAAGAACAGTAAGCCATACATTCCTGTACTCGGGCTTCCTTGCCATGTAATATTACAAATGAATGGCATACTTTAATGACTAACAAATTAAAATTTAATGGACTTTCCATTGCTGCCTACTGTCTGTGCTTTATTTGAACTCAAAGTAGAGAGCCTCTATTTTCATTTAATTCGGCTGTCTTGTTGGATGTTTTGCATTCAGTTAAGTGACCTAGAACACACATTTGCTGGTACTGCTGAAAATAACACATTGATAAAACCAGAAACACAGGCCCTTCAGTTCTTTCCCGATATTTGTTGTTGTTTTTATTCTCGACTACCTTTAGTCCTCCTCTGACGACCCTACCCTTAGTTCTTCAAAGTTGATAAAAGTCATGTCTCCCTGTGCTATGAAGAGACACTTGCTTTAAAGCTCCCCAGCACAACATGGTGGGTGTTCTGCAAGTGATTAGGTAGGCTTGCAAAGTATTAATAGTAATTGCATTACTAATTTCATTAGCCCTTGCATTATCATTATGTATTAATTACTATAGTTATGCCATTGAGTGCTAGTATCAAACACTGACACTACCAATTCCCTGAATGCATCTTGTGGTTGCTGAGCATGATCACTGCTCAGCAAACTGCTGCTTTTTGACAGCTGCAAGGTAACTAACACTGCTGTCTGGGTTTAGCAATCACAGTACACCACTGGAATCTTTCCTACAGAAATCGATTATGGAATTTAGATTTAAAGTGGAGTAAAAGCCAAGCTGTCAAATTGCAGTGAGGAGTCTCTGTCCACCCCCAGGACCAGGAACTGCATACAAGAGAGGAATCAAAGACTAAATGTTCTTTCTTTGTTGGTGGCATAAGCCATACCTCAGAAAATCAAAAATCTCCCCAGAGGACTAACCTGCCCCTCATCTGCCACTCTTCAACATCCAGGTGTGCCCTAGATGGCCAAGCCAGGCACAGCAAAGAGCATCCTCATTGCCTCCAGCAAGAGCAGCAGTCTCTTCACCACCAGTCAAGTAAGAAGCAAGGGGGGGGGCAACTTGGCCCTCTTGCTGCTTAAGGTCCCCAGTTGTGAAATCAAATTAGCCCCAAAAACCTACCAGCCTTTTAGGCAAGCAAGAGTAGATACCTTCTGTCCAGCTGACCAGCACTGCAAGGACAGAGAGGACAAAGGACTGGAGCACATGCATGCAGCACGGGACCTGGCCTTATGGCTGAAAGTGACCTGAGGTTTCTTCCTTTGCCCTCTCACCCTTCAGAACAACTTTGCTGAGTTGTTGCTTTTTTTTTTTTTTTTTTTTTTTTTTCTGTGGGTTGTTGTTGTCCTGCTTTGGTTTGGAGTGGTTTTTCACTTTATATGTTTTGCTTGTTTTGTCTTGTCTTTGGTTGTATCTACACAGAATGTTTCTATGCCAGCTGGAGATAAGAGATCCTGCCTTACATGGGGCTCACTGCTTGTTCTTCTAACTATTTAGAAAAAACAAGATGACTTTCAAACTAAAGCTGTGTAAACCAGGCATTTAAATAAGGTTCACATGTGGTAGCAACTTCTTGCATCATATACAATACGTCTAATAGTGGAGCACCGGTCCTGGTGGAAGCCTCTGAGTTACTGCAGGAAAAATAACCATGCTGAGTAATAAATAATCATTTGCATTGAGCCTATATTATTTTCCTGTCTATTTTAACAGCATACTACTATGACATTCTTCTTCCCATTTAATTTTTTTTACTTCTGGCCTGTATACAATAAATACAGTTGTTCAAAACGCAGCAAAAGCACGTTATGTCTGTCAGTCAGTCTGATAAGCAGCATCCATAGAAAGATGTTTTCTAGTCATAAAACAAACAGTAATTCATTCATTCCTTGTGAATTCCAGCAAACACTTTAGAGGCCTCTTTGTAATCCATTCACTGCTTTATTGACCCAGAATCCTCCAGGGAATGTCATAAATCCATATAATGTGTACTACCATTTGTGTCTGGATCCTTGATTTAACTGAAAGATATGTTTAAAAATCACACAGAAGCCATACAGTTCTCTTTGGGTCACATACATAAAAAGTAGCTCAGATAGATTAATTAATTCTACAAAGGCCGCTCAGTTTTGCCACAATTCAATAAACTGCTCAACTTTAAGCACATGCTTAGATTTCATTGGCATGAATAGGACTTAACCACATATTTAAATTTAAGCACACACATAAGTGCATTGCCTCGGTAGTCAGGAAACCAACCTAATTCAGAGTATTTAAGCATGCATTTCTGTCCATGTGACATGTCACCGGATAACAGCTCCTGTGCTTCATCTACCCCGCAGGCACACTGTCAAATGCACATGCTCTGTGCAACAAAAGTGAATTTGCTCAATAAGAAGAGACTGAGGTTACATGTAAAAGTCAAATTCTATTTAATGGCTTTGATGAATGAGAGGGTCAAAAAACCTTCAAGGCAATGAGCAGATCAGCAGGAGCAGAGACAGTTACACAACCGAGTGCCACACAGAAGTGCCACAGCTATTTCAGGTAGCAGAGCCAGGGTTAGTGCTGCACTCTGACAGGGCTGGTACACTGTGAACCTCCTCAAGGTTACATCAGCCTTGGCAGAAACCTGCATCAGCCTAAATACGGACCTGACCATAACTGTCTTCTCTAGGACTACCCTAGACATCTCTCCAAGGCGAGTCATCATGTCATGGCAGCTCACTGTTAAACACACCCTTTTGAGCTGAAATCTTGTACAGAGAGATCCTGCTTGATGGTAAACCACTCTCTCATCTTCTCAGACCAAGCTGTTCTGCTTGGACCTCTGCCCTGACAAGCACAGAGATCACAGAGATTTTGAAACCCACATTTTTTTTAAGGATGGCAGAATATCAATGCTTTTCCAGTTAAAAGCAAACACATTTAAGAGTCTGGCACACTGGACTGGAGAATTTGACTGCAACAAAGAAGCTTATACCAAGACAAATAGAACAACAACACTAAAAGTAACCCCTCTGTGTGCTACTTTTCTTCCATAGGTAGTAGTCACGTCACTTGCAGTACATTCCTTCAAAGATTCCCCCCTTTAGGATATAGTGGAAAAGTCACCTTGTGCTGTCCTTACATTAGCTGAGGTAAGCTCACATTTGTATCTCTACTTAATGCAGGGTCTCACTCAAGGAGCTGCAACTAAAATTATCTTTACTGTTCTTTCTGTTTTCTTCCCAGCAGACATTCATTCCTAAAAACCTCTCAACCCCTCCAGTGACTGAAGTAGCCACCCAGCTTCTCCCTTCTAACAGCAAGCATTTTTCCAGCATCCTGAAGAATGAGTTTGCAGATCCCAAGGGTCATTACTTTAAACAGCAATGCACCAGCTTGCAGCACTGGGGTGTTGCAACCCCAAAATCTGCACCTTTGGCCTTTCTATGACCAGGTCTTAAGGGTTTCTCACCAATTGGTCTACCTAAAGACTCAAGTGTCTGCTTGTGGAACTGGCTCCCAGGAGTGTCAACATTTCCCCCCCGAGCACGGCACAGAGAAGGCACCTCTGCCTTTGATAGAGTTGGAATGCAAAACTCCCTCAGGTCCGTCTACATCCAGGCACGGCAACTCACCTTGTGAGGGATTAACAACAGTGACAAAGGACAGCTCTTTCTCCAGAGCTAGCAGGGGGATTGTTTCATGTACTCTGGATCAAATGGTACATTAACAGTACTACAGGAACTGGCAAGGAACTGGTGAGGAAACGTCCATTAATTTAACATCTGAATGATCACTGCCTAACACTACATAAATGTAATAAATCACTTCACTTAATCTTGAACAGAAGTGACTGTTCTGAAAAGAGTCTTTTGTTCAAGGCCCAGTGGTTTTGAGATGTGAATAAAGGACTAATAAAAAAAAAGGAGGAGGCTGGGAGAAAATTTTCTTTAAACGGGAGTTTTGCTTTGACCCTCTGAGAACTGCAGTCTGGTGAAATATCTGAAGTTTTTGTTTTTTATTGAGCAATAAACTACAGTGAGGTTTGAGTCTGTGGTGTCTCAGAGAAATTGTTAAGCCTGGAAATCACATGGCTGAGTGACTGGCATGGCAGAAATATTTGGCACTTCAAACAACTCGCAAGACAAATGAGCAAGAAAGAAGAATTTCTTACACAAGTGTAACCCAATTAATGTCAACAAAAACTTGTAAAATTTATGGTTCAATTTGTCTCGGGGAAAGTGCAGAACTGACCCTTTCCTGTACCTTCTGGGCAAGTTCATTAGCAAATTCACTGGTGTCTTGTTAACTCTACGGTCCAGTTATACAGTCAGGGGCAGGTTCATAATCCTGCATCCCTGCAAGCCAAGGTTAGAGGTGGGGTGTCATAAAGCTGCTAAAAACACACGACCTCTTGGATCAACTGCACTCCTCCAGAGGTGCAGGTAAAACGTACTGAACTAACTGAAACTAAAGCTGGTCTGGAAAACTAAAGAGGGCAAAGATCTTGGGCCTACTGAAGTCCATAGAAATATTACTTATCTCAGGAGCCCTTAGATCACTGTCTCATTCGGGTGCTTTGTTTTGCAGGAGGGTGCTGTGGACAACACAACAGAAACCCCAAAGAGCACCCGAAGAGACTTTTGCCCTTTGGCTGCTGCACAACCATTTTCCTCTTAAAAAGGCCTGTCTGCACCCCTCTCCAATGAGCCAAGCATGCAAGAACCTGCCCACATCCCCTCCCATAGAAAGGGGTCTGTGCAAACGCTTCAGTGATATTTCAAGCTGGGGACAAAGTTTGACTTTATTGTCATGGCATCAAAATGAAAACACTCAGTCATACTAAAAACAGTGGAAAGCCAGTAATGAAGCTGGTTTGGACCTTTTTGCAGCTCGTTTTCCTTTTGAACAAGACAGTTTGCTGTTGCATACAGACATATCTTCTTGGCACCTTAGTGTGTGGACATTTCTTGGGCTGCTTTGTGTATGTATTTAAAGCAGCTGACAACTTAATTTCTCTTTTTATAATATTTGTATGTCAGTTAGTTTACCATATAGTTTTGGTTACGGTTGGACAGTCTCATCTATGATTCAAAATTGGGTTAATGAACAAAAAAAGCTCCTGAGACCGCAAGAAGTGTATCCTCACACTTTCTAAAGAATGATTTTCTGAAGAAGTTGTGAATCTTTCAATGTTGGAAGGGAAAAAAAAAAAAAAAAAAAAAAAAAAAAAAAAAAAAAGGAGGGGAGGGGAGGGAGTTTTGTGGAAAGGAACTTAAATGAAGCCTAATTTCTTTCTTCATACAAAGGCTGCTATGGGTCAAATTGAGAAAATCCCTCAAACAGAATGAATGTAGGTAAATAAGCCAGTGTTTCCACATCACCTTCCCTGTTTTCATCTTCTGCAAGACTGCTGGAATTGCTGTGAATTATTATTATTGTAAACCCCTGGTGGTAGTTTGACTTTTTTACTTTTAGAAGAGTAATTGTTTTCTTTAACTATAATTGCTGGCACAAGTTTTGTTTGGTCACTTTTCAAGACTTTCTGTCTTTACATTTTTGGAAAAGTTCCTTGGAGAACTTTCTTAACTCTTTTTATTTTAATTCTCTCTGCTAGGTTGATTCGGTTGATTCATTTATTTCCAGTTTGGGAAGTTTTTTATTTCATTTTCCAATTTTTGAAGGTTTTTTTTTATTTCATTTTATTTTTGATGGTGATGTGCTTGAGGGATTGGATTATTCTGTTTCAGGCTTTGATTCTCAAAGCTGCACACCTCACACAGCATCTGCACCTATACAATGTTTCCACTTAGTTTTCCACACAATTGAAATTACATACTTGTTATTAACCTCTTCCCATTTCATCCTTTTCTACAAGTGGTAGGCCATGCTTTGAGATGTAATCCCAAAAGTGAACACTATCAGAAGACCTGTGGAGTCAGGTTAGGACTCCATTGAGTCCCATTAATTTTACGTGGAAGTTTTTCAGACACTTTTGCAGTCTTTACTTTTGTTCAAAATGCCCTATAAAATACAGCTGATTTGAATGACTACATTAGTAGAGTTTTTTAGAAAACAAGGAAGTAAATGAAATATCAGGGAATATCAATAATCATGGCAAATGTCCAGCTGAAGGTACAGAGTCTGGATCCTTCGTTGCCTTACCTCTGGGTCACATTGCCAACAAGAATCAGCCTTCACTGGGATGAATTGCCTGAAGAGGCAAGGGCCATATCACACATCCATTAAAGGCAACGAAGAATCTTATTGAAATATCTGTAAGAACACCCTAGCATCCTTATGAAGGAAAGTACAAACTTTTTATTAGGGTCTTAGAATACATCTATACCCAATGAGGGCAGGTGCACTGTGAGGAACTCCCTTTCTCCCCACTCATGTTGTCTCCCCTGGAGGAAGAACCAGAAGAGGAACCAACCATGAAGTAGGTTTGAGGACACGTGTGCTTTCCCTCAGGAACTGTTCGTGAAACAGCGGCTTGCTTCCCCAGAAGACCAGAGCCAAATAAATGTGTATTTCCTGCCAGATTTAGCAATCCCGTCCTCTGAATTATGTTGCTTCAAGGTCAAGGATGGATAGCAGTCACAAGGACATGACAGTTTTAAGATCCAGTTTATTATTCTTGCCACTTTATTAGAGCTAGGGTAAGGGAGCTGTAGATCATTAGTAAGGGGTGTATTTCTGTATGTGTGACTGCCAGAGTACTCCCTTATAGACCTGGCAAGTTGCAAGGTGTCAGGCTTTGAAACTGTCATATGCAAGTTTTGGAGTTATTTTCAGAAAATTCTTTAAATTTATGCAAGATTTATGTTTCCTGTTTTCCCTTCAGACCTGTAGTGTTGGCTCAGATCCCCACCCTGAGTCAGAAAGCAGATGCATGATGTCGGCCATGTGAACAGACTTGAGGAAGTCCCTGATGCCACCGGGAGGGCTGCTGAGTTGCAACCTGAATCATCTGACTTCACAAACATGTTGATCCAAGGCCACACTTTTGAAAAACATGTGCAAGACACGGATTCTCTATGTCCAGCACTGCTGTGTTAGAAACACCGATCTGACAACTCTTTGGGGACAACCTGCACCACATCTTTTTGGCCTTACTGCTGTGAGTGATGATGCCATCTCATGTTCATGATGACTCATGTTCTAAAGCCTTCATGCCTACCACAGTGGATTCACAGTGCATCTGTTTCAACTCCTATGAAATACCAGTAGAGGGTCTCAGACAGACCTACTCAAGACCTGAGTTGGGTTTCAGGTTAGAATATAAAAGCATGCATTTATAAACACTGGGAAGTTTCTGTGTGGCAGATGGTTTATGTCATAATACCATCAGCAGTTCATGGTTAATCCTGCACTTCATTTCATGTAAGTTACTTCATGTGACAGAAAAAGAAGGGATCATTTACCTTCCTTTTTTTTTTTTTTTTTTTTAAAACCCCAAGTCAGAGTTAAGCCATTGTACGAAAAGAACAGTAACATACTGTGGGCTGAACAAGCAGAGTTTTGGAGTTGTTAAAACCAAATTGCAGTTTCCCCAAATACAGTTCAGACAGAAGTCATAAAATACAGCATGATGTTATTTGTTTATTGTAAAATGCCAGGAAAAATAGGTTCACCTTTGGGCATTTTTAAAGGTAAGGAACCATAAGGTGTGAAAGCATGCTGTCAGAAGTCTCATTAAGACATTATTTACTAGTTCAAAATGAATTTACATTGATCTTTTGAAACTATTGCTAACCACAAATGCATTAAAACTAAACAGTCTTCATTTACTGAGAAATAAATGTGTCAGCATAACCTTGACTTTTGTCCAATGCTGTTCCGGCTTTTAATTCACAGGGGCTCAGTGTTAAGCAGTTTATTGCTTGTTGTGCTAAAGCATGCTAATTTAATTGCTAATATATTTCCTTCCTACAATCATTTTCAAAATTGTTATCATGAGAAAATATATATTTTTAAAGAAACTGCTGCAAAATTTTAGCAGTGCAGGGATGTATTCACTGAAGTTATTTCTTGCTACATAATAGGTATGGCTTAAAACAGTTTTAACATAAGGGGGTGCGTAAAACATGGAAAGAAGTCTGACTGCGTTTCTCTGAATTGTAAGGAGTTTGGGAGTTTTGTAAAATACATGTGCACTCTTTAGCATTTAAATCAATAATTGTACGTTCACGTTGAGGAAAATGACAACATCGTTAATGGTTCCAGAACACTATCTGAAAAATAAGTGATTGTTGTTTGTTTGATAACTATAACACATGCTTAAGATGCCACTACCCATGCCTGGTTCAAAGCCAAAGAGAGCCTATATGTCTACACCACACTGGTCTTTGGACTAAGTTCCTGTTGCAACAAGAAATTTAAGTGAAGAAGGTAAAGAGAACCACATTTGGTTCTTGCCAGTACATAGCATGGATTTCTTACTGACCTCAATTCTCAGGCATGGCAAAAAGGAACATGAGCAAATTCAAGCAGCAGATTTTTCATTTCTAGCCCAGTGAAGCCCACTTGGAAGAAGCATATTCTGTGTATTTTATTTTTAATAAAGAACTTCTGCTCTCACCTTTCTCCTTTACATTCCTAAGGTAAAAGTCATCTGTTTGCAGCTCCTGCTCTAGCCTTCTTTTTATTGTTCAGTCTGTTCCATCCCTCTTCATTACTGTTTTTCCTCTGCAAACTCTGTAAGCTAGATTCATACCTGACACACAGTGAAGAAAAAATCTCCACAGCGGATGTGCCTGGCAGGAAGAGCTGTTCTGTGCAGCCACCCTAGAGCTGGAGCCACCCCTGTGCAGGCCAGAGTAAGGCAACTTGATGCCATACCACTGAGGAAAGGCACACCTGGTGGTGTGAAGTGGGCTATTATGAGCTGCACCTGCTAGTTGGGTGCTCTCAAAAATACAAACAGCCTTGCCCACCCCCCCTTTACAAAGCCACTCCTTCAATCTCTACCCTATATGCAGGCTTAGTGTGGCCTTTATACAGGAAAGAGTAGGGACACCAGTTTAGCACAAGCCCAGGTGGAGCTTGTGTAGCTGAAGAACCAAGATTTGCATAGTTACTGAGTCCAGGCCCTTGACACTCTTGAAGCTAACTTCATTTTAAGTTGTGAGTAAAAAAATCTCATTACCAAAGGGTGATGTTGTGAAAGTACCTCATATTTTTTAGACCCAACAGGTAAGCATAGTGAGGTTAGCATGTGAGTGAGGTAATACTGTGTATGGTAGACTTTCTGCAAAAAATGGCAAGTATATATTGGGATACAGTGGAGTTCATTGATAATGGAGTGTGTAAGATAATTAAGTATAAGAATTAAGGTAATTAAATATTAAGAGTTAAGATTAATTAAACATTAAAACTTAATACTTGATTTAATGATATATAATATGATATATAATGATATATAATATATTAAAATAATATAATGATATAAAATTATATAATTATAATTAAATAATTAATAATTAAATAATAATAAATAATTAAATAATTTATAAATTAAATAAATAATTTAAAATAAATTAAATAAATAAATAATAAATAAATAAAATAAATAATAAATAAATAAATAAATAATTTATAAATAAAATTATAAAATTATATAATGATATATAATATATTAAAAATATATATGTGAATATATATGATATATATTAAGAATATATGCTTATATATTCTTATTATAAGAATATATAAGAATATATATAAGAATATATAAGAATATATATTCTTATTATAAGAATATATAAGCATATATTCTTAATACTTAATTAAGTATTAAAAAATTTTTCTATTCATTCTCACTGAAATTGAAGATCCAGGCTGAGGTATGGCACATAGAAGGGGCCAAAACAGAATTCAAATATAGTAATTTGTGTGTTCTCATGTTGAGAATTATCACCTTAAGATCATGGAGAGAAAGAAAGAAAAAAAAAAAAAAAGAGCAGGGAACTGGTTACCCTAGAGGAGATGACTGTTGGAAGACAGTAATTGTCTTTAGGTCCTTTTGTTTGTTTGTGGTTTTTGTTTGTTTGTTTGTTTTTTTGTTGTTGTTTTGTTTTTCCCCCACAACATACAGAAAAATAAGCACAGAAGGAAGAAGGTAAAAATTCCTCTTAGACATTATTAGACAGAAGCAAGAGATTAGTCTGCCTGGATAAGCTGGGAAATCTTATCACTGGAAATCTTCAGCATGATGCTGAGACCATCTCTTAGGAAATGGCCTTGGCACAGTTGCTTCTCCTTGAGTCTGGAAGAAGTATTAGATGGCTTCCTAAGGGCCCTTCCGATGACCTGTTCTGTCCTTATATCTTAATTTTGTGAAAGGTAAAATTTGTCAGTGTGACCTCCCTAGCCTTAACCAGGATCCTCCATCAAAAAGATTGTTTTCTGTCAATCTTTTTTCATTTAGTGCTTGTCATAAAATCACTATAACCATACAATTTTTCTACTTCATTAGGTAATGAGCTCAAACCCTATAGCTAGCTGGAGAGGTAAGCCTAAGAGAAAGGTGCCATCCAGGAGTTTTCGTTTGTTGTGGTTCCTGCCCAGAGAGGACTGGGTCTGAGTGGAGTCAGATCCTAGTGGGTCCAGACCTAGCAGCAGGAAAGGTGGTCCCACGGAGGCAGAAGAGCAGTTGGCAGGCTGGTGCAGACAGCTCCTCTGGGCTGAGCTCTCTGTTTAGAAAAAACAGCTCTGCTCCACTGGAATAGAGCAAAAAGACTATTTAAATGTCTTTAAACCCTCAGGACCTCAGTTGTTTTTGCATTTAAGTCAACTTGTACAGCGTTTTCTAGATCTGAATGATGGTAGACACATTCTTAAGATATCAAAACATTGTTTTATCAAGATATGGCTATTTTCACAAATACATGCAGCCAAGACTTCTGTGTAAATTCTTCAGTCACAGTGCCTCAGACTATATTCAAACTTATACTATTTGCTCTTTCCTCTAGATACTGGTGGTATGACTCCCTCTCCAAAACCAGAAGTGATATATTTGCTTATTGTTAATGTTAATTTATACTCCAGCCTTCCCAAAGTCCCTCAGAAGATTGTGGATGCAGGTGTGAAAACAAAATTCTTATTATTCAGGGTCCGGAAACACACAAGGATAACTCAACATGGAAATTCCATTTTGTCCAATTAGGAGATCATCATGGGTTATGGGCCCCAGGATTCTTGCATGTTTGGAAGTAGAGAAGAAAACAAAATGTAAAATTTGCTAAGGGAATTATTATGTACATTCTTAAAACTTAAGAATTGATAAAGCACAATTTGATGGCTACAAGTAATCTTATTTATTCCAATGCAGACACTTCATTTGTACTAGACAGAAGTGCAAGGTCTATTCTGTCCAAGCTTAAGCAAGAAGAGGCTTTTGGTGATAAGTAGTCACCTTTATCAGTCTTTTCTAATTCTCTGCTCCAGTCAGGGCACCCTTGCATTGCTGGACACGTTGCCAGACTGTTGCATGTCCTGAAAACAAATCCATGGCTGGGAAGCCAGTCCAGCAATGAAGGACTGTTCTGTGCAGTCTCCAGACACTTAGAACCTCATATACTTGCATTATGTGGCTTGTTGAGTCTAGATTTCTTTAGACTTATTCCTCTTATATATTTGCTATAGGTCCTAGTAAGGTCCACAGTACGTAGAAGAGACCATCGAGAAGCAGAGTTCAGCATTATAAAAGTACAATAAATATTTATATTCTGTATTACAGATCAACAGCATGGGTCCTCCTTTTAACAAGAGGTGACCCTTTAGGGTCAGTTGATCTGCCTGTGTACTACATGATAATAAAATGGTAATATTCATTTTTGTCTAGCCCTCATGTCAGTTAACCATGCCTCTTCCCCTTCTCTTTCCATTTTCCATCTCAGCTGTAGCTGGCAGCATTGTTTTTATAACTCTAAGTCACCGAAAAAATGTTTGCAGCTGTCAGAAAAGTGCTAAAAATCTTCTCTCGTTAGCATATGATCATTCAATTAAGAGAATAAATAGTGACCTAGAGGTTGATTGGAACTGGCTTTGTTTCCCACATTTCCACAATTTAAGATGGAAGTAATAGGAGAAATGTTGTGTGGAGAATGCTCACATACTCCCTGCTAATGGTGGAAATGCTTAAGTATTGTCTGCACAGAGCTAATATAAACCAAAGTGGTTTATTACCACCGTTTTGTGACTTATGACTCACATTATGACTTTATTTTGAAATGGTTTCATTAAAAATTAATATGTGGTGAAGGAAGAATGCACAACAAGTTACAGCGATCAGGTTCTATTGAGGGCAAGGCCACTTGGTGATTTATTTCCTATAATCCACTGAAACAGGCATTTCTCTGCTGCACCAGTTTGGATGCTGCAAGATGCAGCATATTGTGTTGGTACTTCCCAGGTGGGGCAGTCACGCTTTTGTATCCAGCTGCCAGTGCTGCAGACCCTTAGGGTTTGGGTCTTTTTAAGATCTGAGTAGTTTATAACAAAATCTGAATAATTTATAACCAATGTTCTCAGCATTGATCAGTGTGCTTTTGTAACAGAATGTCTTTTTGATAATGCTTCATTCCTTTAATGTCTTGTGAAAACTCAAGGAACTGGCTATTGCATAGCTTAATGGAAAAATCAGCCTTCATTTTAATCAGATATGTAATGGAGGATATGTATCGATATTACTTTCCTCTGCCAGGTATGTGTAGTTTTAACACCAAGACAAAACAGGACCAATCGAGAGACAAGTTAACAATCCTGAGGAACTGCTTTCCCTGCTGGGCTCCTCAAGCTGGTTTCTGAGCACCATCTTACCAACATCACTTGCTGGGACAACAAACCCCCAGTCACCCAGCAGAGACATCCCCCACACCCCATTCTGACCTCCTCCCCGGGGAGATCACGCCTGGCTACTTCCATGGCACTCTTCCCGTCATCAGCATCATTAAGTGACTCACCATCACTTCATAAATTAATAGGCCCACATGGGAAAATGGAGGGAAAGAGAAGTTGTTGAGAGCAATAAAGAGTGTCAATGGTCGGGAAAAGAGAATTGAACCCAGGAGGCCTGGCGTCCACAAATACTGTCCCCTTTCAGGGGCTAAAGTACGATCCATCTTTGACAGGTTATATCCTTTAAGAGGTTTAATCTACTCTAAGCCAAATATATACATATGTATAGTTTTAAAAGCAAGTGTTATAGTACTATGAAAATGATAGAAACACAAGAATTTCTCCTAATTTCTGAATTTTATTTATGTAGATTGACACAAGAAGATTTGTGAAAGAATATTTTTCTGTTGGTGACACAGATGATATCCACTTCAAATATCTTTATAAAGACCTCTTTGTATTAATACTTCATTCTAAGAAAGGACAGAATCTAGTTTTAGAGTAGAGGAAGTCATTACCAGCTCTGGATTTGAATGTAAAACTTTTCACGTAATTAGGCGTTAGACTTCTTTCTTGTAATTTCTGTTTGGTTTTGAGTTCATTATTAAGTGCTGCCAGGGTCATATGCAATATCCAGAGCTTCAGCCAGAGTCAGACTCCAGACACCCTTTTATTTCAGGTGTGTGTTCGCCTAATTTAAACACACTCAGAACTTCTCTTTCTTGGTCTGGAGTGAAAAGCAGAAGGAGTTTAACTGAACCAAGGCCATTATGCTCTTGGAAAGAATATGCCCCTTGGGATTTAATATATATTCTTTATGTAGACTGACTTCAACCCTGTAGGTAATTCATCCTGACTTTCCTGGTTGTCCTTATTCGGCTGAATAGTCCAATAAACACAGTGTTAAGAACAACTAGATTGTTTTCTTTGTACATAACTTGCTGTTCTATGAATGAGGGGATGTATTTCTAGAGGCTGTTTCTGATATTATTATACAAGCATAGGAAGTTTTCTTCCCAAAACCACATCTTTTAAACAAACTCTGTCCTTTATTGTTACCCGAATAGACAGAGCTGGCTATCAAATATGGGCAAATGCTTTGCACGTGCAGATGGAGGAGGTGAGGTACAGAGAGAGGGGAAGACATTTCCTCTATTACTTTTTCAAATTAAGATTTTGACAAATGAAACCATACGAAACCTCCTTGTGAGTGGCTTGCAACTGAAACTTCCCCCTGACAGGTTCAAGGAGTGTCAAGGAAAAATGGCACTTAAACAAAATGGTTCATCAGACTTGATCTTTTGGGAAACAAAGTACTTTATGTTTTGTCTCTGCACATGCCTAGCTTGATGGGGCACCAGTCTACTCTAATGTCATTATCGTTATTAATAATGTTGCAAAGCTGTAGAGGAAACCTCTGCTTTCCCAGGCAGGTTGCTGAGTGCAGGGCTCGGGATCTTGGATTTCACGCAGTCTGCACCCGTCTGGGAGAGCTCCAAGGGGTGAGCAGGGTGCACAACAACCAGCCCCTCTGAGCAAGCCCACCCCATCTGCATGTCCTGCATCTGGGCACCTCTAAGAACATGGAGCAACCATCACATCACCCCAGTTCCTCCATGTCAACCTCAGAGGCAGAAAGGCTTTTTAATACCCCTGTTTCACCTTGCGTGCCAAGCCAGGAATCACAGCTGGGGCTAGAGGCAGATCGTTGTTTACCACCAGCTGGCATCCTCCTGCCAAGCGGGCGGTGGCAGGCAGTTGGCACCATGCTTCCAGGTCTAATTCCAGAGTACTTTAGTGCTCATAGGAAATTCTTTGTAACATTCCCTTTGCTCTAATATTCAATTAGCTTTCAAATGAGTGAAGAGCCTGGATGAGCTGAGATGGCCATTTTACCAAGTACTGTACCATCACAAAGAGTTCACAGACAGCTGTTTCAAAGTAATTGAAGTCATAATGCGCAGAAAAATGACTTTTCTAATGGTTGCCTTGAAGATTTATTTTTTTTTAATGTAATTAAAAAGTAGATTTAGAAATATGCTCAGCAACCCAAAAGATTAAATATTAATATGGTGCATAATTAATAAATGATACATCTCTTGATTACTAATGGGTTATTGACTCTAAAAGCCTAACATTATGGAATATTAGGGCAAACAAAGGCTTTGGGGGAATATCTCTAAGTTTCCAGAATGAAGCTGCATCTTTGTCTTCTAAAAAGTTGTACACCTCATTCAACACTCTCCAAACCACTGAAAAATAGCATTAGAAAGTTAGATTGTAAGATATAATGATTATAACCGCTCTTGAAAGTGATATTCTTGACATTTATTCTATGTTGGAGTCCTGCCCTGCAGGTCATTCTATCAATGAAAATTCTGCCTAGAAAGATATTTTGTCTTAGAATAGAAATTTTTCACATTACCATTGTTGTTATCACCTTATTCCTTTAAAATTACAATGCTTTGCTGAAGTCATGTATTACATCTGGCATCTAAGTTAAATGTACCCCAGTAAAAAGGAGAATTTGAGAAAGCTTTGGAATGTCACCAAAATTCTTGATACCTGTCCAACGTTCAAGACAAATATTTAGCAACTTTAAAAGATACACTTGTTTTTGCAAGAAATAATAGAATAAAACAAGCATTATTAATTCTAGTTTATAAAATTGCAGAGATTGGAGAGAAAATAATTATCAATTTTGTGATGTTGGTATGATTATTTGTCTTGTCTGTTTCATATACCAAACTTGTGACAAGATGGTCACAAGGTGAGGCGCTGCTGCCAGCTGGCCTTCCTTGTACCCCTAAGTGTGAGGATGTGCAGACAGGGAGATTCACTTTATCAAGGAAGCAGTCAAGAATTAATGAGAATATAAGCCAGTGTTTTAACCCAGCAATTTTATCCCATTTGTACTCAGGAAAAGGGTCCAACTGAAGCTAATGATGGCTTCCAGCTCAGCAGCATGTTTCATTTAGAAGAATGAAACAGCTGTGTTTCATAACCATTAAAATATCAGCGCTCACATCCAAAAATGCCAAAGCGGTGATTTGTCTCTTCTCTGAGGACAGCTCTCTGCTGAGGAGGATGCTCAGACCTGAGAAGCAGTTTGAAGCCCGTGTGCTGTCATAAGTTTCCTGCCTGTCTCGGGCAGGTGAACCAAACCCAGGGTGGCTTTGCTGGAGCCCACCAGCTCCCATGACAGACCTGCGGGACCCTCTGGACACAAGGAGGGGCTGGCGCTGAGCCACCCCTACATTTGTTTCATATCTGGCACCAGCCTCCCAGGTGCTGTTTCATGGCTGGCCCAGCCACTGCCTAGCCCATCTTTCCCCTCTTGTATTTGTGCAATTGGTTGCTCTTGTCTTAGTGTATTTTCCTCTATCTCTGTCAGATGAGATTCCTTTTTTTTTTTTTTTTTTTTTCCCCAGATTATTTGTCTTGTTTATCAAGATTGTGTTTAATTTTAATCCCAACTTTCAAGTACACTTGTATCCTCTCCCATCTTATCAGCTGCAAATTTAATCCTTGTTAGGGATGATTACATACTCGTGCCAATTTAGGGCCCATTAACTTTAATTACGTTAAGAAACCTTTTATTCAGTGTTGTGGGATGTTGGTTTTTTTTTTGTGTTTTTTTTTTTTTTTTTCCTTAACTGTTACATCTTACCTGGCTCAGATTTAAAGACATTACCAAGAAAAATATAAAACTGTCTTTTGATAATCCACAGGGTTTTTTTAGATGGATTTTCAATCACTGTTTGGGGAGTTTACATATAAAAATGCATGCATAAATTAAACAAAATATTTTAATTTAATGAAGTTCCTAAATACAAGACAAGGAGAAAATGGCTTAAAAAAATACTCTCCTTTGCAAAGAACAAGAGCTATCCACAGTATTGCTAGCTGAGGAGGCTTTTAGGAAAAACTCCTGACCATATTGATAAGCTATTAATACGCACTTTAACCCACAACTAAAACATTCATTGTCCTTTAAATGTTTGATAAATACAGCGCTATCATCACTTCAAGAAGCAACACCCAGAAAAACTGGCCTTTCAATCCATTCTTGCCTATGATAGACTCCAATCTTTCATTCAAAGCCCTGGGACTCCACTTGTGGTCTGTGTTGTTCACAAAGAGAAAAAAAAAAACAACCTTTAGAAGCCAGGATAGTTGATATCAATAAACAAGTTTTCAGAGCAGGTGTTTCATGTTCGGACTTTTTCTGCTAACCCACTAAAGGATCATTGCTGAAGGGATACGCTGCCTGCCTGCCAGACAAATATATGGCACAATGCGCACCGCATGTTTTATGGGCAGCATTAATTCATAACTGATACCTAGATTCAGCTTACACCAGGAGAGCACTGGGCCACAGTCTAACTTGGATTTTTAAATTATCAGGTCTTGACAAATTTAAAAATGAAGTTGATAATGAACTAGCTTAAGAACACATTACAAAAGTGCAAATTTAAACTATTCCTGTATAGATGTATTAGGTCTAATGAAACACCATAACAGAGACTGTATATATTCGATTGCATCAATTCAAAGATGTTGTACAAGCTAAACAAAAAATGTTTGTACCCTCGAGTTAAGAGCACACAGAGCCAAATCTGTTTCAGTGGACTGTAGGGCATGATTTGCTTTCAAAATAGTCTTGATGTATAGAATGCTATTTCTAAAAGAGTTTGACATATTACTTGCAAATTCTGCTATAATCAATGTACACCAAAAATATTTATTTTTGAGTATGTATGTGAAACATCCCATGTCACATATTTACAGAGAGACTTGATATGGATTGAATCTTACTTGGGGTGAATTTGTTTGGCTTTCATAATATTCCCTTGCAGAATACAGAACAAGTGAAGTCATTTTTGTGATTCTTTCCTTTTATATTTAATCCTCAAATCAATGTTATAATGTTGGATAGTTGACATTAAAGCCAAATACTGCTTATATATCTCATTGAAACCATTAGCATAAAGCCAGAACTACTCTATGATGGATAGTTTTCAGATTTTTCTGAGTGAAATACCCATCTTGCCTGACAGGGGCTGCTTCTGGACATATTACAAGCAGTTTTGAGTACTTGTGGAAAAAGACAGCTTTCACTCCTTGCTTCATTTAGCTTGTCTTTCTGCTCTGTAGTGTTGGAATGGCAAACTCGCTTTCCCATTGCATCAGACACAGACTAGTCACAGCTATCAAGCTGGACCTTTGACTTTACAGCATGAATTCACCACCACTTTTGCCAATATATCCTCCATTTCTTTTTTTTTTTTCTTTTATCTCTCTCTTTTTTTTTGTTTTGTTTTGTTTTGTTTTGTTTTGTTTTGTTTTGTTTTTGTGTCTGAATTTAGTTTTAAGATAAAATAGTGTTATCCCTGAAGAGAATGATAGGGATGAGTAATTCCAATGTCTGCCCCAACAACGTTTGGCCTATTACATTACAGAAAATGTGCCATATTATTGAATCATTTTGTTGCACTGCTTCATTTTATCCTGAAGAAGAGTTTTGAGGGAGCTGCACTTGAATGGCTTCTGCTTTTCTACCATGGATGTAAAACTCAAAGCAGTGAATTGGCTCTAACTCCCTAGCTGGCAGACAAGGAGTACTTCCTATCTCAAGGGAGGGGTCTATCCATTCTTCTTTTTCATAATTCCCTCAGCATCATAGTCACAAGATGCCATGGCCTTGTCTCTGCTCCAGTGGGACCACTTTCCTTTGCCCCTTCAGCAAGGTAGCAGCACCACAAGAGCACATCAATCAAACAGCGTGAGCAGAAAAGAACAGGTTACGTAGAAAAATGCTGCAAAAGTAATAATAAGGAAATAATCCCCTGGAACTCTTAGGGTATATCACAATAAAACAAAACAAGCATGTGCTGGAAATTAAATCTCCCAGCCGTATTGATTGCTAATGGCCTTTTTTAAATTTCAACCTTATTTACTATGTAGAGATAAGAGCTGACTCTGAGCACTTTGTCTGATTCAGAACCTCATATAAGAAATCTAAAGATCACTCAAATTAAGAGGAGATGGCTAACTACTCCCCTGGGTTATACAGAAGAATATTTTATTTGCCCCCATTAGAGCAAAAGAATAGCACAGAACAGATTCAGTCCAATCAGAGATACCATTCAACAAAAAGTGGCAGCTGCTTTTGTTTTTCTTAAAGAGTGTGGAAAAATATGTCTGTTTCCATTAGCACTACACTTTCCTCTGTTGCTTTTTCTGATGTTTTATTGTCGTTCTGCAAAATCTAGAGGTATGCAGCAAAAATCTCTTTAAAGGTAAAATAATCCTCTTCATGTTACCTGTTTTAAAAGACAGCAATGTATTCATTCATGTAGAAACAAAGCAAGTTACTGGAGGAATGAGTGTCCTGAATTGTAAAGCACAAAGCAATATTCTGAGCAAAAGAATACAAAATACCTACTTTCTTTCTAAATAGGTTGCATGTTTCCTATAAGATCAACAGCACTAAAATCACAGCAGAAGGTACTGACAGAATATTTGAGTAACCAACTGAAGGCTTGTATTAACTATATTTTAGTTTTATATTCCCCATGTGACTTGGCATCACAAATATAGCTGTCATAGACAGCAATACAGCAAGAAGTGGCTGTTCTTTCATTATTTTGAACTTTCCCAGCAGGATTCACCACTCTGGCTTTTTTGAGCAACTTGTGGTTTGGAGCATGCAGGCAGTATGCATTATGTACTGGCTTGCATATTTCTACCTTAAATAGGTGGTGTAACTCTAAGAGACTGAGTAGACCTGTTTGCAAAATATGAGTCACTCCAAACCTCAGCATGAAACCTCAAACCAAACTCTATACTTTAAGATTAGAATTGGTTCAGAAAAGTACTTCTGTCTTCCATCTCTGCAGAGAATAAGGTTTATGGAAGGAGGCCAGCACCTTGCTACAGGATTTAAAAAAAAAAAAAAAAAAAAAAAAAAGTATTTTTTCCTTTCTGCAATATGACAGAACATCACTGAAAAGCAGACTGAGAAAGAAACACAAAAAAAATCTTCCAGAAGTCACCAGTCCAGTTGTCAACATGTTATCAGTATGGAGGGGTCTGAAGGGTTGGAGGAGGAAAGGCCTTAAGACAAAAGATAAGTGTCTGTCCTGGGATCAGTAATGTTTAATATCTTTATCAATGACCTAGATGATGGGATCAAGTGCCCCCTCAGCAAGTTTGCAGATGAAACCAAGCTGAGTGGTGCAGTTGATGCAACAGAAGGAAGGGATATCATCCAAAGGGACATGGACAATCTTGAGAAGTGGGCCCATGTGAACCTAATGAGGTTCAACAAGTCCAAGTGCAAGGTGCTACACCTGGGCTGGGGCAGTCTCAGACATGAGCAGAGACTGGGAGAGGAACTCATTGAGAGCAGCCCTGCAGAGAAGGACTTGGGGGTTCTGGTGGCTGAAAAGCTTAACATGAGCCAGCAGTGTGCACTTGCAGTCCAAAAGGCCAACTGCATCGTGGGCTGCATCAACAGAGGAGTAGCCAGCAGGTCCAGGGAGGGGATTGTGCCCCTCTACTCTGCCCTTGTGAGGCCTCACTTGGAGTGCTGTGTCCAGGTCTGGGGCCCCAGCACAAGAAGGATGTTGATCTCTTCAAGTGGGGCCATAAGAGTGACATAAAGATGCTTGGAGGGCTGGAGAACCTCTCCTATGAAGAAAGACTGAGAGAGCTGGGGATGTTCAGTCTGATGAAGAGAAGGCTCCGGGTACACCTCATTGCGGCCTTTCAGTACTTGAAGGGGTCTTATAAAAAAGATGGAGAAGGACTCTTTACTTCGTTAGCTAATGATAGAACAAGGGGGAATGGTCTTAAACTAAAAGAGGACATTTAGACTAGACATTAGGAGGAAATTCTTCACTCAGAGGGTGGTGAGGCACTGGCACAGGCTGCCCAGAGAAGCTGTGAATGCCCCATCCCTGGAGGTGCTCAAGGCCAGGCTGGATGGGGCTTTGGGCAACCTGGTGTGGTGGGAGGTGTCCCTGCCCATGGCAAGAGGGTGGAACTGGGTGGTTTTTAAGGTCCCTTCCAACCCAAACCGTTCTTTGATTCTATGATTCTGTAATAATAAATACATCCAAAAGGTTTTATCTAAAGAGATCTGTCAAGCCCTCCGTCCTGTGCCACCTGACTTTTCCAGAGCTAGAGAGGCAGCAGGATTTGGGCAGAACAAGGCCACACCACGCAAGTTCTTCTGCAACACACTCTCAGGTTTGTCCATGCAATGGCTGCAGGGATGCCTGCTGCAGCATCTCATGGGGGCCCAGAAAAGCCGAGCAGTCTCCGTAGGACTGGTGTGGGCACAGGCCCACAAGCCTGATGCAGAGGAAGATACCAGCTGAGATGACTGAAGCCAATTCCAAATCTGTGGAAGTTAATGAGAGCCTTGTTATTGCCTTAAATGGGCTGGGGTGATCAGGCTTCTTCAGTGTTATGCATGTACTAAAATCCAGTGGTTTTCAAACTTTGCTGCCATTATTATGAAGTAAGGAAAGATTGGCTGATTCTTATGCCTGGAAATAGCTGCAAGTATGTTCTGGAGCATACCAAGACCTTTTTATATTGTTGGTCCCTCTGCTCAGGCTCCACATTTGGGTCACAAAATGTTTTGGAATCAGAATCAACACACTTATTCTTCAGCATCTTGGTTATGGCAGAGGAAGTACCAGTGTCAGGCCTTTCCAGTATGCTGGAAAAATTCTGGCTGATCCAATGCAGGCTAAATCCTTTTTCAAAAAAGGATCTCATAAGTGCTTTCCACCATGTTAAGAGTTTCAAGTTGTGAAATAAAAGCAGCAAAAATGCAGATTGGTCCAAGTTCCTTAGAGAGTGGTTTGTTGTTGCTGTTTTTGATTTATTTCTTCTTAGTATTTTTAATCTGATATGCTTCAGAATTGAATGCTTGGTAGCCAAAGTATCAGTTTTGTACCTATTCCTAAAGACTGACATTCACAAAAGGAAGAGGGGAAAGAGAAGAGCAAAAGAGATCATTTTTATGATATTTCCAAAAGTTCTAGGAATATTTAATGAATGTCTAAAGGAATATGAAGTTCTTTCTGGCATTATTTAAAACACATATTCAAGCAGAGCCCATACCAATGGCTATAAATATATGTTTGGTCTCAAAGAAAGCAACTATTTTTTGAAAAGAGCTCATTAGAAAAGGAAAAAAAACATGTTTTTATGCTCCACCACAAATGCTTTCCTACATGCCTTTAGCTGGTAGAGCAGGTCTCAGGAAGAGGGCAGACTAAATTGTCTTCTGCAGTATAGCTCCATAGAAAAGAAATGATTCCTTTCAGAGCGGTTGGCAGGATTGCATTATCATTTCTCAAGTGCCTCCCAATTTTGTAGATCCTGAAACAGCTATTAGGCATTTCAGCCTAACAGACTCAAGTGTTGAGCAATTTCTCTGCAGGCACAAAGTAGAGTTCAGTCCGAGTTTGCAGAGACTGGCCAGTCAGGTCTATCCATGCGACCACGACACACCTGCTCCAGCATGTTCAATGAAAGGCACACTATTCATCTGCACCATTTAAAGGAATCTAAAAAAAAAAATAAAAATAACACGCAAAAAAAAAAAAAATCCTTCAATCAAGGAGGCAAAATCCTGCAAAACTTTAATTTGAAGCAGGAATGGCATCACAGCCTACATCAGTAACACCATAAAGAAACTGAGGAAGCCTTGTACAGCCGAGCCACAATTACCCCAAGACATGCGGGAATGAAACACGGCAGACACAGCTGGCTGTCAGCAGCTCTCTGTTGCCTCTCTGGGCAAGCAGAGGGATGGGGAAGTTCATCCTGTAAAACAGCATGAGTAGCCACCCTGTGTGAAAGAAGACAGGGCTCAGCTTTCAGATCAGAAAGGAAGCATTTTACAGAGAATATCCAGGGCTTCAATCTCTATTGTTTAAAGAGGCAGAAGCTATACGAACATGCAGCCATCCATACAAGCAAACGTGCTGATGTATTTACTAAATGGATATGGATTTTGCTTGTGATAGACCAGATGCAGCTCTCCTTAAAGCCTGCACTATGCCCTCATACACAAACACACACCTCTGAGTGCTGGAATATTTTCTTTTAGATCAAAGGAAATGGTCCATATGACTTTCTTTCTTTTTTTTTTCTTTTTTTTTTTCGTTTTTAACTGTTAGGAAAATTTCACTACATTTTTTTTTTCTCTCCAGACCAATCAGCAAGCTAAAAAAAAATAGCTATCATTGGTACAGCTCTACCAGGCTTTTCATTCCCCTAAGTGCTCAACCTTGTCATGCTCATCTTCTCTCTGCAAGGCACAGGAGTGTAGACTTTCTGGTATCCCAGGGAAATGGAGAAAAATGATTTCCAGTTTGTATATTTTCATTATGCTACAACCCCTCGGTAGCTAATCAAACAGTACCTTCCCTTGCCCAACTCATCTCTTCAGTTCAGTTTCCAAGTTCTCCTTTTTAACAGAAGAGCTCTTGCATTTTTTTCCCATATTTCCATCAGTTGTGTCATCCTCCCCACACCCAGGCTGTGCCAAGTGGCCATCGGTGCCACCACATCTGGCCAACACAATCCTCAGGGATGTCCTCCAGTGCATGGGCTGAGCCATATAGGAAGAAGTCTGCTTACCATTTCACCTCATCTGATTTATAGCTAAGTGTCACATACCTAAATATGAAGTCATCTTAGTGTCTCAAGTAGATGGGTACACCTTTCTTAGTGCCCTCTAGGAACTGGACCTGATATATAGGCTTAGCATCATTCTTAACCTTTATAAGATTCATCATGCTCAATGCATTTTTACCAGGTATTATCATTTGCTACAAACTCTGCCTTGCTCCAAAAGAAAGAATGGAGTAGCAATTACAAGGCTCTTTGCTCTCCTTGTTAATCACAGAATGACACCAAAAGGCCAAGAGAAGAAATGCAGGCAGGGAATGTGTGCTAAGCTCCCTTAAAAAGAGCATCCAGCCAGCGGGGAAATGCTTCGGTGTAGTTCTGCTGCCTCGGTGTACATCACCCCAGACCTCTCTGCGGACCACAGTCCGCAGGAGACAAAAGAGCAAATCCTTGTGCATGGGTGGAGAAGAAGTCTGCCTTAACCACTCCTGAAAGTTTGAGTCAAAGCACCCTGAGTTTCAGAGAATGTCTAGCTTTAGCATTTTCAGATGTATCAGCCTCTCAAAACAGAACCTCAGGCAAAAGTCATGATAGAGCAGGCCAAGCAAACTGAAAACTGGCATGACAGCAGCCAAAAGGAGGAAAGATAGAAAATATTGTTGAAGGTATAAGTTCCCCTTCAGAAAACCAGAACTCCTCAAATCCCTTTTGAACGTGGTGCAAAGAAAATAAATAAATAAATAAATAAATAAATAATCTCCACATATTTAGAGGGAAAAAAAAAAAAAAAAAAAAAAAAAAAAAAAAAAACTAAATCCCCATGATTGATATAAACCGACTATTAAAATAGCTTGCAGGCTCCACAAACAAAAGCCAATAATGTGAAGATGCCAAGCTATTTCAGGCTCCATAGCTTGAAAAAAAAAAAAAAAAAAAATCTAATTCCTCAAAACCCGCTCATCCCAGGAAAATGATCCCAGGAAAATGATCAGCTGCTGCCCTGAAATGGCTTCTGGGTTTGGATGCCTTGCAGGTTCCACAGATCTGGAGAAAAGAGCTGTAAGGAAGACATACCAGTGGCCCTGGAGGTGTTTTGCTGCTGTGGTATGGAAGTGCAGCACTGCACCAGGGCTGACTAAATAAAGTCCAGCCACACTGGGTCCCCTCCATTAACTCTTCCCACTCAGAGGATAAACACCCCAGACCCCAGCCCCAGGACACAAGTGTTTCTAATCACTTACACTAATTTTTTTTCTAGGACTGTTGAAGCCCTTAAATCAAAGAGTGCAAAAGGAGTAAGTGATGTTTGTTAGTATTGATGTTAGCACATGGCAGCTCAGTTTCTTTAAAAGGCTATGCCCTGGCCTGAGCCCTTGGCCTTAGCAGGTGTGTGTTTCCCTGGGGTATTGTCTTGGAGGCAAGCAAGCAGGCAAAAAGTTATTTACTGGTGTATTATAGCTTATGCTATTTACAGATTCTATTTAGAAAGAAAGACACATAAAAAGTTGGCAGGGTATTGTCTAGGTAACTTGTTTGTCAAAGTCAGCTCTACAGAAGGATTTTTAAAAGAAAATCAAGGAAAGGCAAGTTGCAGAAAACTGTAGAAAATGAAGAAAAATACAACCATGCTATGGTTTCTTTTCATTCCCATGGCACAATATAAGTTAAATCAAATTCTTCGTGTCAGAAAATGTACTTGCTGCTCTGAGTGGTGCAAGGAGCAGTCCCAGAACACTTGTGCAAAACAAATTGTATCTAACCATATCTAGAACTAGGCTAAAAGTACTCATTTTCTCTGTTATGTTGGTGGTGTTCAAAAGCTATCCAATTAATAAAGGCAACTCCATTTAGTATAGGGAGCAGGTTGATATTGTACAATACCAAAGAGCAAGCATTAAGGGAGGAGAGGGAAGAGAGGGAGAGGAATTAACACCAGTTAAAACACTGTCAAGATGAGGCAGCTTTAAATGCAAAAGGAACTAAAGGTTAAGGTCTTTGCTTGATTCACTGTTATTTGATACCTACAGGAAATTAAACCACAGAAGCTCAGGTCAAAAAAACATTAATAAAAATGAGGAAACTCAGAAGTTTGGGAAAAAAAATGTTATGATATTTTAATGTCATTTTTCTCTGTTTCAGTGGTTTTCAGGCAAGTGTATCACATTGTGTACCAGACTGTATATAGGCTGCAATGCTTAGTGTGACTTGTGGCTTACAGTGTTGTCACTGAATTTTCCCAGTTTGGCTGGTTCCAAGTCATAGTAGAATATTACTCACCCAGAATCCCCATGCAGCTTAATAGAAACAATGAAGTGTATAGACATCCACCATCTGTTAGGAATTGTGGCAGCTCTGTAGGGCACAGCTGATAATGTTTGAAGTAAAGATCTTATGGTTTGGGCAAGGAGCTGTGGTGAGCAGCTTGCTGCCTTTGGTTGAAAATAAATGCTAAGTTACTGGAACAAAGGAGAGAATGTTTTTCCTTGTATAGCCATTTTAGCTAACAGCTTTGCATTGGCCAGAAGCTTCTTACATGGTCTAACTTACAGCATAAACATTATGAATTAGATAACCAGTTTGAAATAATACCAAGTAGGTTGTTGTTCTTCAAAAAAAGCCTGTTTTGCAGCCTAAAGTTTTAATCAATGTTTTTTTCATTGAGGATAAGTGTAGCAAGATGTCCATGTTTCACTTGTAGTGCTCTATTGCAGTCATACAGGAAACCCCTCATCTTGCTCTTCTCTGGGTTTGCTTCATGAATGGTTTTTGGATGTGTAAAAGTTCATGAGCATCATTCTTCATGTAAGCCCTATTGCCCCTTTCCCACCACTTAAAACAAAGCTAAATTTTTTTATCATCATAAGGCCATGCCCTTAATGGAAATCTTTGACATGAACAGTGCAGCGGAAACACTCAAATTGCTGGAAACAGCCAAGAGAGAAAGAGCAACCAAAAAAAAAAAAAAAAAAAAAAGGCAAAGAAGGCAAGAACAAAAGTTATGTATACTGTATGGCAGTGAATCATAACCTTGATTCAGTTATAAAGTCTATCCAGCATAAAGCTACTTGAGATACAGTGTATGTTCCTCATACACAATGATAAATCAAAATCATGTACTTGAGGTGCTTTGTTATGAAGCAGTCCTACTTCTTTCTTGAATTAATGACTTTAAAAATCCTGGTAAAGATTAAATACCTGGCTTTAATTTCATTAAAGGAAAAAAAAAAAAAATGTATAATCTCCTACATCCAATCTTTTTTCAGATGTGTATAAATCCCCAATCTGTACTTAGGTATTGAGTCAAAGGCTGATAAGGCAGTCTTTAGAAGTACTTCTGTATCACGCAACACTATTCCCCAAAGTGTTCCAAAGGCTTCATCTATTACTGTCATTGTAGTAGTTCCCATGTCAGTACAGAGCCCACTGACTTCCCAAGACTTGTGTCACTGAGCTGTGCAGATCAGTGTCAATGGTCACAGTTTACAAACTAAATCAATGGGCATCGTCTCCCTTATCTGTGCAAAGACCAACCACTTGGGCCTCTGTTGCTTTGGTTCTGGACCTTCATATTGATGGTCATCCCCTGTTATCTGGGTTTCTCCCCATCAGTAAAAAGAAAAATGGAAATTTTCCCAAGAGACATAGCTGCTGTCTGCATTGCATCTGCACCTTGGATTCAAAATGCAAGTATCTTGGCAAAAGTCCTGCTCTAAGAAGTTAGCCCTTGCGGAACACAGTAGGTGAGCAGTTTGATCTGGTGTTGGCCATGCTATTCTACAAATGTGCTGGAGGTGACAACCCCATCAGCAATGGCTCAGGGAGGTCAGTCATACAGCGCTATGTATTCCATATGTTCACACCCCACAGCACAAACACAGGGTTGGTAAAAAATATGTTGACATTGGTTGCTTATCTTAATCATCTGACGTGCATTGCTCACAGTTTTCATTTTTAAAGATCAGCTACATAAACTTTGTAGTCAGACAGATGTTGGGACAAAGTATACAACTATTCACATCCTTTGCTCTACAGCAACCAAGTAAATAATACATCTAAAATGAAAACTAAAAAGAGCTTGCCACACTTAATTTATAATTAATTTACAAAGCATTTTCTCAAGGTATAAGAGAAATGATTATGCACTCAGCCATACTGAAATAATTTAAAGGTCATCTATTTGCTGTCACTGCACTGATATGGTTTAATTACATTCTAAAAATATATTGAACAGGCTTTCAAAGGAAGACTATATTGCTGAGATATCTTATTATTTTAACAACAAACCAATGTCTGTTGAATAGGATGAAGGTACGAAAATATGATCCGAGCATAGTTTTAAATAAGCAAAACTGATGTGAATCTAAATCTGCTGTACTACATTATCTGATCTTTTCAATCAGAGAAATATGCTCAAAAATGAAGAACAAAAGAAATCATACATGAAAAGCTTTTGTTTTTATGTAGTCCATCCCTGGATCTCTGGCAACATAAGTATAGGCATAACAATGCTGACAGTTAATCACAGTTCTTTTCTAATGAATAAACTTTAACTTCTAAAATATTCTTTTGAAAACAGAAAAAGGGAGTGGTGAGGGGGATGAAGAACCTGGTAGCCAGTTAAAATACATGGGCTTGGAGCCATGGCATTATCACTTATTAGTATAAACCCCCTGTATTCCATGAACCTACATAAATTTATACTAGCCATGATCTTACACATCAGGAATCTGCATGAAGCAACACAGAGCAAATCATTTTTACTTAGAACTAATGCCCTATGAGTTTTTTCATCCTAATTTTTAATAGCCCTGTGCAAATTTGGAAATTTAACAGTGCTTCCACTACTGTTTGAAGAATCCCCATTTACTGCCTGACTTACCTGTGGTGTTCTGTGACCTAGCCAACTTTATAGGTAGACAGTTCTCCTGATGTGTGTAAGATGCTAGACCTACATAAACAGTGATTTCAATAACATTTATGGCACTAACAATAGACAGATCAAATGTGCTCTAATGGATCAGGTTGTAAACCCAGTTTTCAGTGGTTCTGATCCACAAGCATGAAGGCTTGTGCAAAAATAAGCAAAGCTGCTGTCTTAAGTGTCTGTTCAAATTAATACACATACAAAATCAGACTGAGCACATAACTTAAAAAAATCATGAGAATACATGTAAAAATATTTTTTAATATTCCCCAGCTAAGTCCTTTATTTCTATGCACACATCTCAGGAGCAGTCTTTGAAGCATTTGAATGTCATTGCACATACCTAAGTACACTGATTCTACATTAAAAGACAACTTTCATCCCCAAATATTGAAGTTACATGCCCGTACCCAAGTTACATACATACCCAAATGATATACAGCTGATTTGCTTTGTAGAGTACTCAGCCAGAGTATCTGCAGTTGAACTCTTAGGAGGATGTTCAAATAAGAAATTAATTTTACTTCATCCTATCAAAAGTAAACATGTTCATCTTCCTGTCAAAGCAGGATGTCATGGAAAGGTTACTTCAACTGGGATGAGGACTGGGAGGAAACTTCAGCAAAAAGAAGAACTGAATACAAGAGATTTGAAAGATCATCACAAGGACCTATTTATCTGAAGTTAGTCTGCCATGCCTGTTGAAAAGGCAATTTTCCTTTTGCTCTTCACCATGTGTAAGGAGGATGGAGAAACAATAGAAAATGAGAAAATCTGGCAGGCCCAAAGCTTTGTCCCTCGACTTGGCTGCAGCACTGAGAGAGACTGGAGACTGCCTCATAAATTTCAGGATTAAACAGAGACACAATAAAAGGGCAATTTCAGAATAAAAGAATGAGTCAAGGGTCCACAATGCTCTGGGGAATTTTGGTGCCCTTCTCAGGAAGAGTCCGAACTGTTCCCACCAGTCTTCAGAAAATGTCTTATCGAAATCATCCATGGTAGGCTGCAGGAGACCTACAATCCCTGAGTCTGCCAAGAAAAGACTGGCGCCAGCAAGTCGCAAGGATGCTGAAGGCATGAAAGGCCTCCATGTCACAAGTCTGGAGATCTCTTGGAGAGCACAACAAAGGGAACTGCTGCCCAAGCAGCACACCAAAAGCCAACCACAGCAGACGAAACAGCACCAATGACACCATCTCCTCCTATCATAGATGATGCCATGCCATGTCTATTGGAGCAGACACTCCAAGAATTGTTTGGGCCTGTGGCCGTGCCAAGAGTACATATCTTCACCTGTCCCTTGGATAGCAGCCAGGAGAGAAGCCCTCCTAAGATATGGATCATGTCTTCCCTCCTCACTACAAGGAGGGGGTACTTCATAGCACCAAGCCCCACCAGTCTGAGGGTGGAAACTGCAGCCAAGGCTCAGACCACTGGCCTGCCCCACTTCCAAATCGAAGAAAAGAGAAGCCATATGATCTTGTGCTGTCTCTGCCATTTTCTTTTACTTGCATGAAGAGGTGGTATTGCATGAAGAGATTGGAATCGGCCAGCATTTCCCAAGGGATATGCAGATCACAGTAAATTCTGTGGGTAGAGCATGTTCTTCTTGACAGATTGCCACAGGTCAACAATGACAGCAGAGTTCCAACAACTTACGGGTGCAGATCAATGCTTGGATGAGTGACTTGCACACAAGTAGCATAGCCTGTGCATGTGCACCTCATAAACCAGTCCTCACCATGAAGGTGACACTTGAAATCTGGAAAAGAAGAACGGACATGTAGATGAGTTTAAAAAAATCCTTCTACACCAAACCCTGTCTGGCAGTCACAGTGAATAGATCAGAGCAGAAAGAAAGGCTGGCATTTAGGAGGCAGAAAAAAAAAAAAAATCGTTCCACGGCTGAGAAAGTTTTATCTAAGCAGAGGAAATGAGTGTATGGTGCACTCACTACTCCACATAAGACAGGGTGTGGGAGCATTGCTCTACGTACACTGATAAGACTAAACACATCTCCAGTGTTGAGTATTTGGGCGTAGGTGTGATCACAATTTGAACGTGCCTGCAGACAAATACTTGGAGTAGAGTCCTTTTCTCCTTCCCAGTAAAACCTCAAAATACACTTTGAAGAGCCATGGTGAGCAAGTTTTGTGAATCAGTCTTCCCTGTCAAGGCTTAGGTGTAATGTTTACAAGACTGGAGTCTTCGGTCCTGCACAACACCATACATGCAGTCAAGACAAGTAGATTTAAGGGCTAAGTTTAGCAGCTAATGAAAAATATTGTTAAACACAATGTACAATAGTGCTTCGCTTTTTGATCATTTGTCATGCAACATTATGGCCTGTGAGCTGTGATCTGAAGATTGAGGGGTCTCCCAAGGCATACAGAAGGAATGAAAAAAATGTTTGAAAAGTGCCTAGAAATCTGGGCTGGGTTGTATATATTTGGTTGGTTGGTTTTTGCCCCAGATTTTTACTGAAGTACCATTTTGATCTATCTGGGATGCATTTATTTGGGCATCATGCTTTTCTCCAGTCAAATAATTATTTTTTTAAATTGTTGTTCGTTCTTCTTGATGTACTGTCATTCGGAGTTATCTGACTAAAATGAAGGGAGCAACCCCATGGTACTTTATCTGCTTTCCCTTTAAATAATAGGCATATAAACACCGAGGACTGGAAGCTCTCCTTCTCTCTCCTTGTTACTTTGTGCTTACAGCACAGTGTGGAGCAGTGGGCTTTTTTCTTTGGAGATCTTCCTAACAATTGCCAGAAACTCCCACTGACAAGGCTGAATTTCAGAGCAGCAGAATTTGTTTGGAAACTCACCATGGTAAAACCTGGGACACCTCCATTACTTGTGGGAAGTGCTTCTGCACCAGAACGAGCACAGGCAGTCATGTAAGGAGCCAGAGGGCTGCACGGATTTGTGGCACCAGATGAGTGTCAGCCCTGAGAATCAAAACCTCAGTCCCTACCACCTCTTCTTTGCTGGAACAGTTGTGGTCGGAGCCATTTACGTATATTAAGTTTGCAATCAGCCCTATGTAAAATACCACCAGATTGTGGTCAGCGGTTGTATGCAGACTTTGTCATTTTGCTTACTGACCACACATTCCCATTGATCAATTCTAAATTGGATTATTGTTAGGTTTAAAAGCGCCTCAACAGCAGAAAGTGGCGGTGGTGGCTGGCAAAGCAGAGATGGATAGCAGAATAAACAGGGAAAGTGACAAGATTTCAGACTGAATTGATCACTGTCAGCGAGTTAGTGGTCAGCTGTCTGACCTTTGGTGCCCAAACCAAACATCAGAATAATGTTTAGACAAACACATTTGATTTTTGAGGTAATGGGTATGTCAACTAAATGACAAACCTTCGAAAGGTCAAAGGGATATCCATTTTTCAGACTTTTTTCAAGCATTAATCGTTCATTTGGGGAGCAGTGCCTTCCTAAGCTGGGCAGATAAAGAACTTCACTTTCTGTGTGTGTGTGCATGTATGCACTGCAAATTGTTTAGTCACGGCCACCAGCCCCAGCCCGTCACTACCTCCTGCCATTCACAGCTGTGTTTTGCCACAGGCAGAACTTCAGTAAGTACAGCAGAGTCAGGAATTGGGGTTTTGAAGGAGGCCTGTCTAAGCTTTAACCCAGCCACCACTCCCAGTAGCAAGGGTAGGAAAGGCAGCTGTGCTTACTGCCCCGGTGAGACACGCTGTGTCTCAGAGAAACGTGAAAGCTGATGAAAAGCTAGGAAAAATGAAGAAAAATGCTAAAGTGAACAATAACAAAAAGCCTTTGAAATTTACCATTATGGAACACGGCTCTCAGTCCACTGTTTGAACAGCCTCTGATTACTCTTGTCTTCTTTTTTCCTTTAAGTTTTCTTGACAAGTGTGAAAACAGTGTAATATGTTCTTACATTAAAATAAATAAATAAATAAAAACAGCAGGATGTTTTTCATTGAGTATATATCAGTATCACATGGAAAATTGATAGTTTTTCTTCTTCTTAACTGAATTGCTCGCACACACCCCACCACCACAAACAGCCTGCAATACCACGGCCATACTAAGGAAAGGAAAAGTGCTCAGGGACTGAGGAGAAAGGGAAAGAGACTACGAATTAAAACAGAAAAGGTGTTCCTACCTCTGCCAAAATTCCACTCTCTGCTGTTTTTTTCACCTTCCTCTTCTGCACCACAACATTATCTGTTACACACTGCAGAAGGATCAATAACAGCTACCCAAGGTTCAGCTCGGTGCCTTGCCCCAGTGTTAAACTCCCCATTCCCAAGATTCACTCAGAGGTACAACAAAATGCACGAAGGCTTCCAAAACCATCAATTCATTGTTTTAAAGTTCAACTCTGTCTAGCTGGATGACAGTTCATCAAGATGCAGGCAATGCTCTTCACATGAGAGTTACTCTTCTCAGAGGGCAGAAAATCACTGTATAATGTGTCTAATGCCACTTTTCTAAGAGACAGGATAACTACTAGTAAGTCTTCTGAAAAAAGAGAGAGAACATTTGGCATATCCAAAGTAACTGTTTAACTTCAGGCATGTCATTTATCCCTGCAAATGAGAAGGAGCATTTTTCATTTCATATTCTCTATGCTTTGACATTTAAGACTTTTTCCTAGCTACTGGAGCTAACAAAATTTCATAGTAGAATTGATGAAAAGTCAGAGTTTTTGTCTGGTAAGATGACTTTCATCCAAAACAGAAGCATTCCAAGATAGATTTTTTTTTTTTTCTCAGAAAAAATTCCTCAGAATCTTTACAATGCAGTGGTTTTAAAGAGTATAAAAGATAATTTCTCATGGTCTTGTCACATTCTCATAATCATGACAAACTCACATTCTTTAAACCATCATTCTCTGAGGAAAATCTTTATTGACAAAACTTTCATAACAACATTTAGCACATGTTAATAATTGGTAAGAAGACTGTGAAGGACAAGAACTTTTCTCAGTATTACTTCTATAGTCAATTCTCACTGCATTCTTGGGACTTCTCTAAGATTGAGCACAGAAATATTTTACTATGGCCAAGTGTTAGCTGAATTTAGATCAAAGATGGGGAAAGAAGACAGAGATGCTCAACATGAGATTCGGTGACAGACTGCATCTTTTCTTTATATCATAAGTATATCCCTACACTTGCAATCAGGTTTAGGCAGTGTCCACTGTCTGGAGATATATACATATATATATAATATATATATATATATATACACCCACTGTAACCCACAATGGTCCTTACAAAGTGCTTTGCTCTAGTAAGGGATGAGGATGGCAGAAGAAGTAGGAGAACCAGCCTGCAAGATCTGAAGTTTTCCAGCTACTTTTCCAAAGTTCTGTTTCCAACAATACCAGAGGGACTCTGGAGGTGAAATTGGAGACAGACACCAAATTTAGATGATAACTGTCTATACCTGGCCTGTGGCCCTGCCTTTGGGCCCACCTCATTCCTGCAGGAAACCTCTCTTGCTTCCTTGCCTAATTCTGGGTCTTCATTTGACCCTAAATGCTAGATTGTCTGTCTAGAAAAAAAAAAAAAAAAAATATATATATATATATATATATATATATATATATATATATATATTACACAATTATCCCAATATGGTTTCTCAAAACTTATCTTAGGCAGATAACCCAAATATTTTATTTTTCCAAGTAGACAACATAAGTGGATGACTGCCAGAAAACACCACAATGAAAACATACCCTCCATACTCCTCTTACATCTTAAAGGCTGTAGACAGATAAGACACCTTTAAAACCTATGACAATAGCATAAATTTTAAAGTAGTGGGACATGTTAGAGGATGAACCTGAGCAGGGAACTCCCCTTGATTTATCCACCATGTATCCAGTCACAAGGTTTGTGACAGAAATAGCAATATGACAGGCCCCTAAGTTTCATTGTGGCCACCTGGAAAGCAGTGGCTGTGAAATGTCCTGATTCACTGACCACATTGCGAAGTGGTAATATAACATGGTTCAGAAAGGGATCCCTGTCTGAGGTTTCCCACAAGACCATAATGTGTTTGGGCTGCATACACTTGCTGGTAAGTGAAATAATGAGGCCTTTTAACAAATATAACCAAACAGCATGCAAACTGTCATTGCTACTTGTTGGAATAGTATATGGGTCTCTTTGTACAAAGTGTTGCTGAAGGAGAGGAGAGGAGAGCAGAGCAGAGCAGAGCAGAGGAGAGGAGAAAGGAATATTGCCACCATGGTGCAAGAACCTCATTAAGAAGTCTGAATTTTGTTCCTACCAAATGCATTTGAAAAATAGAAAATAAACTTTTTGGAATTAATTTTGTCACTTCCGGGGGAAGGATATTCCTCCTTCAAGGAATGCTGGAGAAGTATTTGCATTTGCATACTTATAAAAACTATTTGCTTTGCAAATAAGGCTCTAGAGTCCTCTGGACACTAAGTTGAACATGAGCCAGCAATGTGTCTTTGCTGGCAAGAACGGCTAATGTTATCTTGGGGAAAGTGTTGTCATCAGGTCAAAGGAGGTGATCCTTCCCCTCTACTCATCACTGGTGAGGCCAGCCCTGGAGCACTGTGTTCAGTTCTGGGCTCCCTGGTACAGGAGAGACAGGAAGCTACTGGAGAGAGTCCAGCAAAGGGACACTATGATTATTAAAGGACTGGAGCATCTCGCCTATAAGGAAATGCTGAAAGCATTGGAACTGTTCAGCCTGGAGAAGAGAAGGCTCAGAGGGGATCGTGTTGATGTATATAAAAGGGAGGGTGCAAAGAGAATGAAGCCAAGCTCCTTTCAGTGGTTCCCAGTGCCAAGATAAAATGCAGTGGGCACAAACTGGAACACAGGAGGCTCCATCCGAATGTCTGGACACGTGAGGGTGACCGAGCACTGGTACAGATTACCCAGAAAGATTGTGAAGTCTCCATCCTTGGTGATCTTCAGAAGCTGTCATGACATGATGCAGGACCTTGTCTGCACAAGGTCCAGAGGTCCCTTCTAATCCCAACCATTTTGTGATTCTGTGATTCTGTATCCAGAATATCAGTGAACTCTACTGAAGGCAGGAAATCACCCAAAACTTTAAACCAATTGAATTGCAAAATTTTAACAAGGGTCTACATTTTGTCCTCTGCAACACAGTGCATGCTGTTACAGAAACCTTTGACTTCAATATGGCCAAAAGTGACATTTCCATCACAATACATTAACTATCATCAGTATCACAAACCTAGATGTTTGTACCAAGAAAGCCCTCCAGAGGATCTGGAGCTTCCAACAGCAGTTTCTTTTTGTTTTAAGATCAAACTGGCACTGTGACTTAGATTTGGCTAATCTTGTCCATTACACCAGCCTTTGAAAAGGTTCTTGCAAATACACAGGCTCTGTATTGATTATCATTACTTGTATACTGGCTGGTATGTAGCAAAGTATAGTGTAATATGAGAAAAAATATTGATTTCAAGAAAGTTAATATTATTAAAAGGTAGTTGTATTAATCTCTTTCCTGAATTTTAGCTGGGGGTTTTCCTCTTAGAAAATCGATGAAACTAATAGTCTTGTTATAGCAGGAGCACTTATTATCCTATTTTTTCACTCCAATGCTTTTAAGTTATGTTAAGAGCAGAAGAGCTGAAAAGCTATAAACTTATTGACTGGGACTTCGAGGACTTGAATGATTGAAGGCATTATGTTCCTTGTCTTTTTGTCACCTTATCTGAAATGGGAGAATTTTACTTAAAATGAATTTTAGTTGTATCTGTTTCCTGGTTTGAACCAGAAAAATAACTAGCATTTCATGCAAACTCTCATCGCTCCAATTTAGTTTAATGATACTAAATCAGATTTGTGTAAGGATTTAAGCATCCCTCAGAGAGAGAGTCAACCACACACAAATATTCTTCTGCAAATGCCTGGCACATAGGAATAAGTGAGAAAGGAATGCCTAATACTTCACTTATAAATCCTGTGTTCTATCTTGACAATTGTTCACTTTTTTTCCATAGTTCTTATTGTGTATATAGCAACAGTTAATATGACCAATGCATCATTGCATGACTGATAAGACCAATGCCAGCCACAGTTTCAGCTGAAAACTAAAATCTCCAAGTTCAGCAATAAGTCAAGCATCTCTTTGGTGTCAGAAGATTATAATGACCAATTCCTTCCTCAACTCCAACAACAGATCCTTAGCCAAAACCTTCTTTTCCTCATATTTTCATCTGGGTTTTCCTATACCTATTTTTAGCCAAATCATTTACCCAGGAATTTGTGCTAAAAGTCATTTTCACCCGAATAATTGTTCAAATAAAGGCAACTGTGTGTTTTGGCAACCTCATCTCATGAGGTAAATGCCATGGATGCAAACATTTTTTGTCATTCTTTCCCCCAGTTCTCCTGCATATTTATTTATAGAAATTAACAGCAAAGAGAGCTGGCAAGGATATGATTTTTCTGACTCGCCATATTTTGTCATGGGAAGGTCATATGATCTGTAGACAGACTGTCATAAAGATTATTTCTAAAGTAACTTGGTCATGGCAGCTACATATTGTGATCTTCACTGAACATTGTGGTTGAAATGTGAACTAAAACAAACCATGAAGGAGCTTTCCAAAGGCGTAAATGGATGTTAGCTGCCTAGGCCCGGTGTCTGTCTTCCTGTGGCTTTTGCTTGTCAGTGAAACCACAGTCTCTTCCTCCTTCTTCTTTCATAACACTCTGGCTCTTAACTCTGCCTGATGTCTCTAAATTTGTCAGTACAATTATCTGCCATCAGCTATATACTATCAACAGGAAATAAGTGTGCTCCATCTGACATGAGGAGCACTGCAATAATATCATTTGGAGCCTGAGGAGGTTTGACAATAGCTTGTCTCCCTACTCTTGAAAATCAAAGGTGTAACTGGAACAACTACTTTTCTCATAACTACATCTTAGCCAAGTAAATGGTTTACCCATGTGTATGCACATGACCTTACCCTGAAAACTGGACAGTTATTTTTGTAAAATAAGAAGGTGAAGATAGCTTCTGATCTGAATAATCAATAATTAACAAAAAACACTTGAAAAACCTTCAGCATCCTGCAGTGCAAATGAATGTGTTTTAAGATGCAGTAATTGCCTACATATTAAATTCTAGTGAAGATGAAGGAGGAAATGTCCTACCATTCTTGTAG
This sequence comes from Anas acuta, assembly GCF_963932015.1. Classification (NCBI taxonomy): domain Eukaryota; kingdom Metazoa; phylum Chordata; class Aves; order Anseriformes; family Anatidae; genus Anas; species Anas acuta. Next base: position 94,332,545 of record NC_088979.1, on the reverse strand, counting down.
TGCACTGGTTTTTACAGCCACCTAATAAGAATGTTTTGCGATGAACTCAGTATGTAAACTGGTAGTGATCAAAGCTGTGCACACCAATTATATTCTACATCCAAACTGCTTTTACTGAGGATTTGTTGGCACAGGTGTTAGAACCATGACCAGTGTATGAAAACCCAAGAGAGGAGGGAAGTGCATGACCTTTTCAGTACTAATTGCTCTGTTGGGCAAGTAAAGCTGACACTGTTACACCAGAAAGGAAAGGAAGAACACAGACTCTTCTAGTAGGTTGTTTTGTGTTTGTTTGTTTGTTTTTTCCATCTTATTTTCCTCTGTGTAGCAGATGAAAAAAAAATATATACATAATGTGTACAGTCTAACTTCCTTGCCCACCCATCTTGGAGGGACCCCCATCCATTGCACAGTGTTGCCAAAGTCTCCAGTATTTCTAGGAGAGTGAGGTTCTTCTTGAACACCCATGCTCCCACAAACACATATTCAGTCCTTTTTAGGGGGTTGGCAAGCTTCAGGAATATCCCGTGCACAAACACCTACAAGCCAGCTCCCATGGTACATCCCACAGAGCAGAGGCCCAGCAGTTCCTTCCTGTACACACCATGCATTTCCAGGTAAACACCCTTCCTCCATGCAGCAAATAAACTCTCCATTGCTAAGCTCTTGGCAGTGCAGAGAGGTAAGGATAGAGAAGGATTAGAAAGGCATCCATCAACTTGGACAAAAGGTGATGCTTTCTCCCACCATCCCATCCCATCCCATCCCATCCCATCCCATCCCATCCCATCCCATCCCATCCCATCCCATCCCATCCCATCCCATGGAGCTCTACAAAGCACTGATGCAAAAGCAGAAACTGGGCTTGACCACAGTTCCCTGCAAGCAGAGATTTCACAGCTCAGCAACATCCTCAGCTGCTGTGTGGTTAACCACAGCCAAAGCAGTGGCAGGATCAGACCCGTGTCTGACAGCAAGTTACCCCAATACTGTCTGGGGAGCCCCAGTTCTCATGTGCCAGCTGAGGTAGGGCATTTCTTTATTTTTTTTTTTTTCAAATAAATATATTGAAAACAAAAGATACTATTTGTGACCTGACAGTGGGCAGCTTTGTTACTATCCCATGCCTGGGTCCAATAAACCACATTGCTAACCCCCTCACCCTCTTCCCATCTTCCCCCTCCCAAGTAATTAATTCCTTATGTCCAGTGATCATCAAGAGCTGCAGTGGCCTTTGAAAAGAAAGCTTTAGCAATATTAATAATGCCCAATTGCCCAATCTCACAAAGGCTGCAGTTAGAACTGGCTGGAAAATTTTCAACAAAATGTCATTTCATTAAAATATGTTGTTTATCAAAGCTGCAATATTCTGTGGAGACATATCGGTTTTGACAAAGATTTCTGAAGTTCAGGGTTTCTGACTAGAAGCAGACACAGGCCTGAACCAAAACCTGGAGCTTTTCAATCTGAAAATATTGACACAATTCCAAGTCACAGAAATGTTCTAGTTTTGTTTTCATTCCAGTGTGGAACAAAAACATTTCTGGAACCTTAAAAGTTTCATGACACTGAAGTTTTACTCTGGCCAACTTTGGCAAAAATTCTCTTCATGTGAGCTGATTCTGAATGAAACATCCTTATTTCGTAAGTGTTGAGGCTCTTCTGTACATGTGTGTGCGTACGAATTCAATTTATATTGTTTATGCTTTTGTTTATTTGGGCAGCTGGTTTCTGTAGCCTTTTATTATGGTCTTACTCTGGATCAGCCGTGAAAGAGAACGAAGAAAGAGCAGCAGCAGTCGCCTCCCAGGAGTGGATAGGAGAGGTCATTTAAGGCTGCTCTCCTCCCACCTCTCCCCCCTTCTCTTCTGTATTGCTGCACTAGTGATTAATACACCACGTGAGCTTGGGTCTCTCAATAGGCCATCTGAGGTCTCTTACTACCTATGATATGATCACTGTCAGAGTTTGTTTTTATTTTGATTGGCTTTCTTCATCTGCTATGATAGCTGAATTGATATAGAGGAAGCTGGCCACAGAATGTGTTATCATTTTAAGTTTTAACATTAGATGACATATGTTGATGAGTAATCATAGCTATATCTCCTTTATGATCTTCTGTTTCTGTTGTTTGCAAAACACAACACATTTGATAAAACCAAAATAAGTGTTCTGCAACACATCATATCTATGCAGTACCTGTAAAAGAAAATCATATATCTCAGCTCAGAATGGATAGAAAGGATCGTGATTTAGGAAAGTATATAAACCCCACTGTTCCATGCTAGTCCTGCTGAATTTAAAGCGTAAATATTTTATCTGATCAAGAACCATAGAAATTATTACATTTCATAAAATGAATACATAAACATCAAATATTTTCAAAGTGGCCATCTCTAGAAACTATTTTAATACAATGATGGAAGTTAACATTCTCATAATAAAAGGTTGTCATCAACCGTGGGGGGAAAAAAAAAAAAAAAAAAAAAAAAACCACTAAGGAAAAAGAAAGCATTTAAGAATCCTAGGAACTTTCTTTGCTCCTGGATGTCTTTGACCTTTACTTATCATTTAAAAACTAGAGTTTATTTAAATATGTCCTTCCACCATGCTGTTCTTTGAAAGTCTCATGCAAACCAAAAGGGAAGCAGAATAACACACCGTGAAAGGATGACCATGAACACACCATGAGCACCATTACACATGAACACACCATGAACACCATTACACCATGAACAGACCATGAGCACATTAACAGTGCACTAGCAAATAAACAATCTAAACAATAGACATATTGAAGTCTGTATTCTGAAAGTTCTTCCATTTTTTTGAATTATAATAGTAAATAAAAATTGAATTTGTAGAGAATGAATTTTTAAGATGATGGTATCTCTTTCACAAGACCTAGTTAAGTATTGTTGTAATATATAGTTTGTCCCTTATTTTGAAATAATAGCAGTGGTATGGCACTATAAAGTATTTCTGTAACATCGTCCTTTAATCCTAACAAAAACTTTTCCCAGAGTATTTATTTGTGGTGCATGTTCCTGTAATTTGCAGAGCAGAACTGTTTCCTGTGGGTCTCAGAAGCCCTGACCAGCCCTTTGAGCAATATCTTGGCATTAAATACTAAAGACATTGACCTTGTTAAAAGGCTCATTCATCAGTACCAATAGCCTGTCCTCTCATTAAATCTATAGTCCCCCATAAGGTATCACACCAGTGTCATGGCTAAGTTAGAAACATATTAACAGTGTTGAACATAGAACAACTCTGAAGCATTTCCTCTTACTGTAGTGGTGAGCACTGGAGTTGGGTAATGCAGGCCTGCTGCCAGGGTCAGAGGTTTCAGAAGGCTGAATAGAGGTCAGGGACCCCTTGTTATCCCTAACCCAGGTTCTTGCTTCTGTTTCAAACCACGGATATTTACAGTGTGATTCACTAAATACAGAAAGGCGTATCTCAGCCAGTTTTCTGAGATGTTAATGGTGGGCCTGAACCATAATCCAGCTGTGAACACTATCCTTGAGCTGTGGGAAATTTCTGGATCTCATCTTGGCAGCTGAAGGCCAACCATAGCAAAAATTATATCAAGTTCTGAAATGAGGCTACATGCTTCTTTCTTCCTCTTTCCTTTTCCTTTTGCCTTAGGGATTGCATTGACATTACTTGGCTGATCTTCCAAAGAAGTATTTGCTGCCTTTTTGTAGATCTCTGAAAGAAAATTTGCCCTTGAAATCATCCTTTCCTTATAAGATCATAAGGTTCTGTTATTTCTTGTCTCCAGAAAAGAATGAAAAGTGGTCCCTGGATGCAAATCATCAAGGAGCTCCAATCAAAAGATTGACTGTTAACAAGAAAAAGAAGAGCTAGCTAGGTGCAGATAAACCGGGAATGGGAAGACAGTTAATATAACATCGCTGAATCTGTTTATATTTCTCAGCCCAGAAAAAGTCTGTGATCTGTTACCATATAAAAGATGTAGTCAAAAGCCTAATACTCAAGAGGTTTCATCTACAGGTCTTGAGATGTTTTGAAAACCTATTTTTTTCTGTTTAATAGTGAAGATAAGCATAACAACGTTCAGGGTCTGTTTCATGGATACAGCATGAAGGCAGCCTCATGTCCAGTTCACAGGACCTGCAGTGGGCCAAGTGAGTGTTAGACCAATGGCTTAGTCTTAAGAGATTTCCTCTGAGGAGAAATTAACTCCTACGACCACTTTGTGCAATGAACATACCAGTAAAGAAAAAAGATTATGTCCAACTCATCCATATTTACGGGCACTAAATCACCAACTTGCAAAACAGTCTTCAGCTCGGGTAGCTTCTGCAAAACGGTGAGGCCTAAGATTGAAAGATCTGGAGACTCCTTTGCATACTGTGCTGTTTTAAAGAGAAGACATTGTACAAACACCCCAGGACTCCACAAATGGTCAGTTTGGGAGTGTGGAGGGGTAGGTGAGGGGGAGCATGGGGGATGAGGGAAGATCTCTACAAAGCAATAGCCTTTAGAACCCAACTTTGTTAGCCCAGGTTTCAGGGTCATCTTATTTTGCCTTTTTGTCCCCTGAGACAATATTGCTGGGAACAAATCCTTTAAAACTTTATTAGTTTTTGTTGTTGTTGTTGTTGTTTTATTTCCATTGTTTCCTTGTCATGAGTATGTTAGGCAAAACTTTTCTTTGACAGTGGTTGCTTCTTCCTAAAAGCTTCTGATTTCTCCTTTTTGGACCAGCAGACTCCAACACAGCATTTCTCTCTCGTAATTGCCTGGGGCCAATTTCTTCTAAAAGAATTAAAAATGCAAATCTAATATCATAATTGTGTAATATGATAAGCTTGGCAGCTCAATCAATACTATCCCCCACTGTCAATAACACAGCTCTGATGCACGTTTGTCAGACCTGACCAATCTCACTTTATCACTGGCACTGTGGTCCTTCCACATCTATAAGATATGACATTTTATTAGTAGGTTCCTATCAATCAACTCTAATTTTTGCATCATAGAAATTCATTTTGTCGTCTTGCTGCCTGGCGGCACTGGGGTTGCTCTTTGAGCCAGGCGTCAGAGACTTGCAGACTTAGGCTTCCCCAGGCTCCAGAGTTACAGTCTGGCTGAGGACTGGGACTGACAATAGCACACTTGGGTGTCTTCATTTTCTAGCCACAAATGACATGGGGTTAGCAGCAAAGGACATGGCTGGTAACCACTGTGGAAAGGGAAATCTGTGGATCAATAATAGAATGCCCAGTGGTACTTGTACCACTGGTGTATCTCTAAATAAAAGAAGACATAATAGAAGATAACCCTTCACCCCCTTTCTGAGTCTAAAAACTGATTCCAGACAGGACTTTGTTACTTAATATTACCTCCAAAGTAGTGTTTCTGAATAAGTCAAAAGGGCTGCAGATCCAAAATGGAGGCAAACCAGAAGACAGTAATTGTATTAATGCAGACATTGTTTTTCCTGCTCAGCTGCAACTGAAAAATAGGACAACTTGCTTTCTTCTAAAGCCCACACCCAGCCTCAATGAACCTACCTCCTTTATGCTTGTATTTGTTTTCAAATGCTACACCCAGGAAAAATCATTTTTAAAAAGGAGCTCTTAAAGGCTGCTTTAAAATGTTGCATTCTGAGTGCTTGGGTTTCTTTTTTTTCGGGGGGTAACTCTTTAATTTCCCTCTTACCCCATTGACCTCTGTAGAATTCACCTTGATCTGTCCCTAGCAGTAAAAATGTGTCTGCTGGGCTTCAGCCTGGACTAAACTGTTAGAAAAGTGTTACGTCCACTGAAAAAGATGTTAATGCATAATGAAAGCGGAGTCAGGCTTCTTAATTCTTCCTCTAAGGTATGAAACTCAGATTGGCTTGAACAGCTTGCAGATGCAGTATTATATATATGTATGCTAATGCCTTAGTCACCCACTTGCAATAACATAATTTTAAGCAAAGAAGACAGTGTCAGTGCTTGGAATAAGAAATTTATGAGGTGAATATGCTTGTAAGGTTTATGCTTTGTTTTTGGAAGAAGTGTTTTGTTCTGTTGCATCATTATAAACCTGACAGGCAAGACTTAACATCAGACAAGTGAGGTGAGCAATAGCAGGGCAGAGAAATCCACTCACCCTCTTTTCTTTTGAAAGCATGGGGATTGCATAAAAAATCGCAAGCAAGTGCCCAACTTATTTCACTGCATAACAGCCACAGGGCAAGGAAGAAAAAAAGCTGAAGCATGGACAGCTGCATCCTGGATGTCAGGAAGCATAGGGATGAAGTGAAAGCTTCCAAAATCCAAATTCAGTTATACTTTGTGAAGGAAAGGAAAACAACAAAATGTTCTTCCATTGTTAAATAAAGAGATAAATAAGGGGTGGGCAGGAGAGAAGCATGGCTGATTATTTGGTGAGGATAGATTAAGGACAAAAAGTAGTGTAAAGAAACTACAAAATACTAAAAAACTACTCTGTGTCATGTTCTGTAAGGATCACTGAATACAGAAGATGGGAAAATGAAGGACGGCTAATGAGAATGAATATATAGGAAAAGAAATGGTCACTCTTTGAAGAGTAAACAAGATTCAAAAGATCTTCATATCCTCTAGTTTGAGAAATTGCAATGTCCAACCCAGAATGCAGCAGGATAAGGCAAGTGAAATTGCATACAGTTGGACATTGTTAGGAAGGACTTTCAATAAAACTGTCATATCAGTGATCACAGCAAATCTTCAGAGAATAAAAAATGAATGAAACTTATGGATCTTTCCCCCATCTAACTTACATAATTCTGGGTTCATTAGTCTGACTTGAGAAAAATGTAAAGCTTTACAATGAATTTTGAAGGAACGAATACATAAAAGCTTAGAAGAAAATAAGAAACATTGTTAAATCAACGTAGTATTTGAAAAGATAATCATTTCAGACTAACCTAATACCTTCCACATAATATGATGACTGATTTATTCAGTTTTAAGTCTGTGCAGTCTGCTAGATCTACTCATATTTCAGTAAAACCTTTGCGTTGGTGCTGTATGAGAGGTTATTAGGTAATAGAAACAGTTAAAGATTATTAGAGGACCATAAGAAACTAGTTAAAGAAAGATGACAGTGAAATTTGCTGAAACAAGAATGTTTTGATTGCTGAGGAGTTACTAGGGGTGTAATAAGGTCCCAGCTTGGGACTATCCTTGCTTTTATGCATTAATAACCAGTATAAAATGTAGCATGTGTGCTAGTGACACAAACACAGTAGAGTTATAACTCTTCCAGAGAAAGGGAGAACTCAGTGATCTTGATAGTAATTGTGTTAGGATTAAATTAAGTAATTAGATTTATGAACCAAAAGAAAATGAAAATTAGTAAGGATCAACATCAAAAAATTCTGATAAGTATTAGGAGCTTATCCATTACAAAAGACACAAGGTAAGAGCTTTTGATATATTAGCTAAGCAATTGTGAATCACCCAGCTGATGTGCCAACCAGGAAAGATTTGTGACAAAGTTTAGTACTTTTGCTGAATTACAGCCTCCAAAGTCCTCCATGTTCTGGCCCTAGTCTTCAAGGCTGGGAGATTGAAAGAAAGGGAAAAGCTGTCAATCAGAAGGACTTCTGTTGCTATCCTCTCTACATCAGCCATTGTTGTTTACTTTATGTCATGCCCATATAAGATGACTAAAATGACAGTCTTGTAATCACATTGAAGAAAACAAAGTAAATCCAGGCAGAGCTCTGTCCCTGTGACTCTCTCCCCTCCCTCCTCAGCCATGGCAGGACAGTTGCCATTACCAGTAATGTGTGGACCCACCCCAGTGACATGTTGCCTTTTTTTTTTTTTTTTTTTTTTTTTAATCTGAGACCAACAAAAATAGTAAGAGTGCGACTTCCATGGTGTAACGCCAAGATTTTGTTGGATGTTTTGTTGTGTAAAGGCATTAGTGGGTGAGATGTGAGGAGATGAAGAGGCCTGCTTGGAGGGAGTTGAGGGACCATACCAGAAAGCCAGCAAGGAAGTGACACAGCCTCCTCTCTGCTATGAGGTGGGAGCATTCCCCTGCCCATGCTAACCCTGAGCTGTGGCTGGGAATTGCCTGGGAGACAGATAACATACCAGGTCAAGGTAATACCAGCAAACAGGCTCATAATTTTTTGATGTGGATAACTATATTTCATTTTGCTAGGTAGGCATAGTCTTAACCTTTCATAAGAGAATGAGGCCCAGACGCTTTATAGTCATTACCCATACAGCACAGATGAGATGCAAGGCAAAATTTTCCTGGCAAGACCTTTCCTCTATTTGCCTTAATCCTGAATCTCTCCAACATTCATTCATATGACTGTGCTATGCAGTCCACATCTATAGACAACAATACCATTACAGCTTTCCTTTGTTTACTACCTAGCACAGAATAAGAATAGAAAGAAAAACAAGGGCTGATTTTATTTTAGTATACCTCTGCAAGTGAAAAAGTAGTGCACCAATATAAAAAAAAAAAAAAATCATCAAGACCATATCTTTCTACAGTGATACAAAAAGGCCCTATTATTAATGTACACATATTAAAAATGTCTTTTCCCAGTGGGAAAGCACCACATGGCGATTAATATACTTATGATATCCATTCTCTAGCAGACTACAGTCACGGTCAGTTAGCTGCAGATGAGCCTTGAAGTTTCCAGGCTAAACAGAAGAGTTATGAGCTGAGAAGGGAACCAAGAGAATGAAACACAGTAAACGAGGCAAAGCAAGGAAAGAACAAAATTTATTTACTGTCTTTTATCTTTTTGCTTCACTTTGACTGACATCTGGGTTAATATCAGCCCTGTGGTGATGTTGCTACAACAACCACATCAGCACATTTCTAAACATCATAGCCATGATAACAATCAGAAATAGTGCTCACAGTCCATAGCAGGTAATGGAAGGAACAAACAACATTTAGACATGTCTGTCTCTGCTGTCTTTCTTTCTGACCAGCAAGAAAAAGGACAATGCTGTTCATGTGAGCAAATGAGGGTACGAGTTCAGAAAAACTCTTAACACAGAGTAAGATTTTCAATTTGTTCTGCTTGCCTCTGATTCTCTTCCCATTAGCTATAGAATAAATTAAAAATTAAAAAATAATACAATAAATAAAATAAAATAAAATAAAATAAAATAAAATAAAATAAAATAAAATAAAATAAATAAAATAAAATAAAATAAAATAAAGGAATGCAAGGAAGAATTTCCCAGTGTTTGGAATCGCACAGTGAGAACTATGAGCCCCAAATGATGCCAAGTGCATGCATACTATCTTTGACAGTGGCAACAGTTTGTAGAATCAAGTTTAGGTGAACTCTGAATGTAAACATAATCAGAAACATAGAAATGCAATTTCTCGAGCTGGGGATAATTTGAAGTTACGAAAACCTTACTTCTATTTTATTGGGGTGGAATAATATACAGTAATCTCGCAAGAAGACAGCATTGTTTGTGTTCTTTATTTAGGCTAAGGATGCCTAGCTATTTGCCATCCAGAAACCAGTTAGCAGAAGGATAATAATCCTGCTGTAATATGGTCCATTGCTTTCTGGGTCCTGCACTTCCACAGTAATCTTTTTCATTTTCTTGATATATCTCCTACAACAATCTCCTCTCTTGGTCAAAACACAGGAGAAAGACTCCTTCAGTTCCAGGCACACTCAGGCCATAAAATGATCTGCACTCAGGGACAAAACCTTTCCTTCCTTCACAAAGTGTTGGTGCCAGAGGTCAAGAAAACATAGGAAAGCTTTGCTTTGGACTGAAGGGATAGTGTTTGGGACCAGCCCATCACACCATATCAGTGCTCCTTCAAAACAAACTAAAACATCCTTTAGTTGTTGAAGTCCATCTCTAGCACAGTAGTTGTAGGAGGATCACATTAAAAGAGAGGATTGTGGACAGAAGATCATGTCATCAGAAACATGCCAGATGGTGTAAGAAAGCCACGCTGAAGACAGGCACTTAGAGAACCTTGGATAGCTCACCCATTTTTCAAAATATGGCAGTGTTTCACAGTGAAGTTCATACTGCCAGGTGCCTATTGGTACACCAGGTTTTGCACATCTACAGTAAGAGTTTGTTTCTCCAAATAAGTAAAAATATGGATCTGAACAGCTCCTTTTCTATGTGGTCTATATACCACAAGTTACTGAAAATGTGTTTTCCCTTGTATTTTGTGATGGCTCTACTTTGCCCTACTGGTTTGAAAATCTAAGACCTAACTTTTACATGTAAGTCTCTATATGTTTTCACTTCTTTAAACAAAAACCAAGACTTTTGAAACAGCTTTCATTAGTTCATCCTTGAATGTTTGTCTTCAATCTCTGACTTGAAACTCTCTCTTCTATAGGAGAGTATCACCAACACTGACAACATTGATTTTCAAATGTATGATCACTAGTGAAATATTAAACCCTATTGATTCGAAATTCAAGATCAGATGTATGTTAGGTACTCTGCATATTTTGGGGATGGACAGTTTCATTTATCAGATCTTCCAATTGCAGAATAATTAAAACTCCATCATGTTCCTGTTTTGAGATGTAGAGGTTCCCGTCAGATTACAGCATCTGCAATCTTAAAAAGCATTCTATGCATTATGTTTACTAATTGGTCAATTTATCCTCTCTATGAAGCTTTTTCATTCATTTCTCAGGAAATACAAAGGAACAGAGACATCCATCTTTTCATCCATTGAAATTTCTCTTTGTTCTCTCCTCTTAACCCATGGAAAAAGTAATAAGAGCATAATGGATATTTGCACAGTTAAAGCAAAATCAAGGAAATGATCTTAAGCATTTGAAACAGAGCTGAGATAGCTGAGAAGTGCCTTTTGAAGCAAGTCAGAATTTATATTTAGAGGTTTCTACTTCAGGAATGAAATTTTCCACATTTAAAACTTGCCACAAAATTGTTTTGTGAAAAGCTAAAGAAGGGGAGTGAAGGAGCTCCCAACTAAGCTGTCCTTTGGACAACCAGTAGTACACAGAAACCTTAAAAGAAAAAAGAAAAAAAAAAAAAAAAAGCCTTATGGCTCCCATGATCAGAAATATACAAATATAAATCAGCATCATCTGTCCCTATCTCATAGGCCTAATATTGAAGAGGAAATCCTGGCCCACTCAGATCAAGTGGCATTTGGTTGGTTATTTCCATGTGGACAGAGTTTAATCTTTAGTAATTAATACAGAAATATTGAAGATTTTACCCATGTAATTTATTAACTCTGTCCTAGGAAGGCAGATTCTGCCATTCTGCCTCTCAACAGTCATGGAGATTTTTTGATGAAAGACTGGGCCTGTGAAAAATAAAACCTTAAACATTTTTTGGACATTAGGAAGTGATAATACAAGGTAAAGTCATATAGCATTGTAAGTCATTTGGAAGGGATGTGTATGAGTCCCATATTTTAACTTCACACCAGTCTCCTGACTTTGACCATACTAGGTACATTGTGTATTTTTCTGGAGATAAGCTTTTAACAGAATACTTCCTTCTAAACTTTGATCCAGAAGTGCTGACACTTTTGCAAGTCAGTACATCAGCTGGTATGTAATGCTTATTCTGATGAACCTGGAAGTTGTGGACACAGAGAAGGGACAAGATAGAGAGGGGTGGAGGGGTAGAAAAGAAACCTCAATGGACAGTGATAGTAAATACAGGAGAAAAATAAAAACAGAGGGGGCAGCTTGCAAAATAGCTAACTAAATAAAAATAAATAAAAGAAGAAGAAATTCAACATAGATTGCATCACTGTGAAAGAAGCTATTTTCAACTTTGCATGGGGTTTTTGGTGTGAGGAAGAATGTTTACTTTTTGTCAACATACAGTATCATTCCTCTGCGAGTCCTATATAAGGAACGTATCATCCAGAAGTTTTAGCAATATTTTCATTTGAAATTCATTGTTATTTAGTCCCTTCAGGCAGAAATGAGTTTTCTTTTTGTTTACATTTTTTGGATAAACTCCTGCAATCCAAATGGTCAGAGATTTCCAGACCACAGATGAGTCTGATGAAAACCTCTGAACTCTGTGAAACTTTCCTCTAGTCAAAGGAAAAGCAAATTTGCAATAAGCAAAATTCTTAGCCAGCCTGCTTACAGCTTCACAGTGATTATCCAAAAAAAAAAAAAAAAAAAAAAAAGAGAGAGAAATTGTATCTATAAATCAGATGCAATACAGACAGTCTTCCTTGATAAATACATTTGTATATATGTGCCCTATTCCTTGAGAAGTTGTTTTTTTCTTTTGTCTGGAATACATGTACACAGAGAATATATATATAAAAATTAATTACAATAATGAGATGCCCGTTTACTCTTCTTACTTATGTGCACTTCCAGTAAGGACATAAAAGTGGTTTAGCATAAATTTTCCCAACAGATAGAACAGGACTTTGTAAGCATCTTAGAAGTATGAATTAATAAATGAGTCCATAATTTCAAATTTAGTCTTTGATTTACTTGCGAGAACAATGCTGAACCCCCCATTCCATTAGTTGAATCACCAACTGGTGCTGACATTTCTATTGCTTTGCTGAATTATGCAATTTTTTTTAACTTCACTGGGAAAACAACCTGTCTCAGTTCATCTTATTTGTATCAATCCACAATCTTTCAGTTTTTCCCTAATAGAAAAAATATGGTATCACTTTTCACAAAACCGTCCTTTCCTTCTTTCTCTATTCCACCTATTTACCCGTGGTTTTACTGAAAAATTGGAGCTTGTAGCATTATGAAGCACTCATTGCCTCTCCACAACTAGGGTGACAATGAAATTTGAATTATATCCACTTTACATTTCCACAGTCTCTCTCTCCCCAGTAAATATTCCCAGAGCCCACTGGTCCTGATCACCAAGCACCTAAAATCTAGCTGGACAGTCTGAGTGTCAAGTATGCAGTTGCAGCCTTTGGCATCTCATAACTATTTACCTAACACACCTCCTGAAAGCTGAATGATTAAGAACATTAATATATATATTATTACCATAAAATACCTCAATTTTTACATTGACTAGTACCAACAATGAAAATGTTTTTTACTCCTCTCTAAGAGATAAACTCTTTAAGCAATCTCAGGTAGAGTAGCAGATTTCATTTAAAATTTAAGACAAAAATAATAGCTTTGCAGGAACGCTGAAGTAGAATCACACCGCACACCCCTCCACACCTTCCACCAGTGGACAACAGGGTGGCAGGAGAAAACAGATCTCTCCACAAGGTCTCGGTGCTGGCATCCACATGCTGTCAAAAAATGCAGTGGTTTTCAGCCATCGACTGTTTTATTGAATTAATATCATTCAAATTCTATGAAACATTTATCTTAATGTCTGCCTATTTATTTCTCATTAAACAAACAAATGTAGAGGTGTCGGGTTTCTGAATCTGTCAGTAACAACATCAGTACCACTTCAGGAATTTAAAGCCGATGGTTTTACCCTATGAAATTCAGAGTATAGACTTACAAAATAAGAAAGTAAACCTTAAGTGTCAGAAGAGTTGCTTGTCTGCTATACTGCATTTTATAAAAATAAAAATTAAAAAAAATAAGAATATTTGCCTAAATTTGTGGCATGAGGCATCTCAAAAAGAGACAGAAGTGTGCCCTGGCAGCTGAGAGGGCAAACCACATTGTGGGGTACATTAAACAGAGTATAGCAAGCTTGTCAAAAGAAGTGGATTCTCCCTCTGTATTTAGCACAGATGTGTCCTCACCTTGGATATTGTGCGCAGTTCTGGGTTCCACAATATAAAAAGGATGTTAAGGTCCTTGAAAGCATCCAGAGGAGGGCAAAGAAGCTGGTAGAAGGGCTGGAAGACATGTCCTGTGAGGAGGGGCTGAGGATACTGGGGTTGTCCAGCCTGGGGAAGAGGAGACTGAGAGGTGACCTCGTTGCTTTGTAACTCCCTGAGGAGGGGAGTTACTCTCTGCTCACCATTCTCCCTGCTCACCGATGACAGGACACACGGGAACAGCACAAAGCTGCTCCAGGGGAGGCTCAGGCTGGACATGAGGAAACATTTCTTTACCATGAGGGTGGTCAAACACTGGAACAGGCTTTCTAGAGGGGTGGTTGGTGCCCCATGTCCATCAGTGTTCAAGAGGCATTTAGACAATGTCCTCAGTAACATGTTTTGGTTAGCCAGGCAATTGGACTCAATGATCAAAGTCCCCTCCAGCTGAACTGAACTATTCTGTCCTGTCCTGTCCTGTCCTGTCCTATCCTATCCTATCCTATCCTATCCTATCCTATCCTATCCTATCCTATCCTATCCTATCCTATCCTATCATTTTTATTTTGCAAAGTAGAAGACTTTACAGTGAACACACGCAGAAAAAAACTCTATTTTTAACATGAGTTGTGCTGGGTCTGAACTGGGTATTCTCTGCAGACCCAGTTCAGCAGTTAGTCTGTGAGAGACTGCCAAAAGTTTCTGCTTAATAGTGTGCCTACATGCAGAAGATTTATGCAGATACATAGTCACTATATACATGTAAATCTCAGGAGAAGTCTGCAAGCTTAGGCAACCAGATACTTTGCTCTGGACATTCCAATGATGAAAGATAAAAACAAGGGTGAATTTTAAGCAATGGACCAACATTTTGTCAAGCTAATGTACCAAAAGAATTTTGCCATGCACATGCAAGTTTCTGGATGAGAATTTACTACTCTGTGTAAGGGGTCTAACTCAAAACCTCACAGCTTTACCAACAAAGCCAAATTCTGTTCTCTAGAGTAGGGTTGATGCACACCTCCAAGATATACCTGTGCTTGCCAGAACAGAATTCAAAGGCTTCTCAGAGAAACGCCAGCTTCTAGGCATCCAGAGTGAGGAAAACTAGTGGAGGATCTGCCCACCAGTTCTAGCGGAAAGAAACTTGATCATTGCTGGGATCTGAGGGAGCTTTCCTTTAACTGAACCCCAGCTATAAAACTCCTGCTTTGCCTTAATGTAGAGGCAGCAGATGTATCATTCATTATGTCATTTTGGTGTTTGGCTTTTTAAAATATTAATGAACAGTCCAGGCCTTTCTTTTGCTGACCACTGAAAACAGCCCCATTCCCCTGAGTAAACCAAGGCTGACTCTCTGAGCCTGTGATTGAAATTCAGTCAAACCTCTGGGTGAACGGAAATCATTTGTTGCATGACAGTGACATGCGGCAGCTCTTTTTTGTTTGCAAGAGAGCTCAGGGATTCTGTGTCTATTTATTGTCATCAGCTGAGGACTCAGTATTGATGGTTACCCAAAACTCTGTGGCTTTGGAGAGGGGAGGCTGTACTGCAGCTGCACATTTGGCAGGCACAGCAGCCGAGTCTGAACAAGAAACACTTTGTTGGTTTTTGTTCAACAAACTCTGTGCTGGGCAACCACAGCTGGTTGGTCTGGAGAGGGAGAGGCAGGGTCAAGGTCATCCCAGAAGGTAGAAGGATATATATGCCATAGAAGGATTACCTCATTTGTCCACTCCCTCTGATGTCCTTACATAAAAGTTTGCTACTGGTCACTCTCAAAGGCAAAATAACAATCTCAGATAAACCTTTGCCCTATCCCACTATGGTAATGATGTTTTGGGCAGCAGAGTCAGATTTAGTGTACAGACCAGTGTGAAGTGATTTGCCTAAAAGAAACTGTTACGTGGAAGAACAGAGAGCAACCTTTTTGTGTGGTCCTTTCTGCCCATCACCGCCCCACCAGTATGAAAAGCCAAGGGAATGACATTACAGAAAAGACTGGGTAGTAGCAAAGGCACTAAAGATTGTGGACATCTGTCTCAGCTGGTAGGCTGTTTTTCAAATGATCTTTTAGTTTCTTGCCTCCCCTGTTACCAATTAGCACAGGGCTTGACATGCTCAGTAACACTATAGACATTACTCAGGAGAAAGAGCAAGACCCTCACTAGATTCAGACCAGAGTGGGACTTGCCTCTGTTCACACAGGCCAGCCAGATCATGGCGAGTTTTAAATGCAGAGCTGAAGGAGCCCTTGGTCACTTCTCTTCCTGTGGCCTATTATCTTCAGATGAAAGATCTTTCCTTTTAGAGAGGATACTGGGAAGGATTCTGTAGCCTGTGAGGATAGGAACAAAATGTCCTATTATGGACCTCTCTACACAAAGAGAAATACATTCCACATTAAGCCCTCTCTCACTGGTGACTATAAATGAGTCAGGAAGACTGGCTTAGACTCAGCACCCAACTCTCAGCCAGAGTATGGGGATGCAAGTCCAAAGCTAACTAACTTGCACAGTAGCTTCTCAACCCACTGGATCCAGAAGGATCCTACCACCCCTCTGCTCCTGTGATGGAGCAGACCTGTTAAATATGGAATATACGTAATATGTTTTGATGCCTTCTAACAATGGCATGGTGATAAATAGTTGCAAAGGAAATACACCCTTCAAGAAATCTGCAGATCAGATTTATTTCTTGCAGTTCCTGAAATGGGCAATTTATTTTCTTTATATAATTGCTTTACTTCTGATGTACACACTTGACTCCAGAGTTGCTCATGCTTCTTTCTCTTCCAGCAGTCATACCAGGCCTTACCTAGGCAGGCTGTACTAAGCACTGTGCAGACACAAGGAGACAAAAAGAAATTTCTGACTCAATTTCAAAATATTAGCCTGTTGTGAGAGAGAAAGATAGATGAAGTAAATAGGACAAAGAAGGAAAAGCAAAGTGATGGTGAAACAATTAGAAGACCAGCTCTGTATGTTGCAATCTTAGCCTAACACCGAAGGTCTTCTTAGAAACAAGGTGTTCTTCTTAGAAACATTCATTTCAAGGAATGCAAAACTTCAAAGAGATGCCAAATGAAGAGATTTCCTGGGAAATACTTGATTGTTGTAGAGATTTTTATTTTTTTAATAGTAATTGCCTCACAGGATATTTCTGTGGAAAAAAAAAAAATCCTGCTGGAAAGTCCAATGAGGCTTCTGTCAGGACTGAGTCTGTTAAGAATTCCCACATTGTCTTTTCCTCTTGGACTCTTGGATAGGTACTTTTTCCAAGTTTAAAAAAAAAAAAAAAAAAAGTTAAAAAATAAATAATGGAAGCTCCCCATTTACAGCTGAGACTGAGTGTTTGTGACCTTGAGTTCCATAGAGGTTAACCTACTCTGATTAACTTTCCCATGTTATTCCATTAAATAAAAACAGTTTTGACACCCAGAGACTAAGGCATCCTAGAGATAATACAATAACCTTATGCAATCATTCCAAATTGAATTGCAATAATTCATTTAGGTGACCATACATATTTGTTATGTGTAATATGAAACATTGCAAAATGAAATCAATAGAAATGTTTCTTGTTAATGAAGATATACTGTGCTGTTATGTGTGGGGTTTGGACTCCATATCACAGAAATCTTATTTGTATTCTAAATTCCAGGGTATCATACTAGTTAAAAATGATAAAAACATTACTTTAGAATGATATGGCTGGACAGCTGGAAAATTATATCATGTATTTTGTTCCTTGCCTTGTTCATTAAACGAGGGAGTCTATACCTCCTAACAGCATTGGAAGTTTTGCTGTTTTGTTCAAGATGATAAGACTCCCTAAGATTTTCAAGGATTATTGTTTGATTCCCAATGAAATGTATAAAACTGGCATATTTGGTGTGTTTTTGAAAGTTATATGGGAAGGTTACCCATTATAAATGATTGATTTTTAAAAGATAAAAAATAAACCTTACAAATATTTCCCATGCTGACTAGTTCCTGTGACTAGTTCCAAATACAGCACTATGTGTATGAATCCCTTCCTTCTCTACATGATCCTCTACATAACTCTCATGGAGCAAAAGCAGATCAAAAAAAAAAAAAGTCACTGTCCCCTTCCCATTGTCTTTTTTTCTAGTGTTCCTGGCTCTCGTAAAAGCCATGCAAGGAGATGAAAAACACTCCTTCTGCCACGAACTCTCATTGTTTGCTTGTATGCACACACAAGCTGGCTTACCTTAATGTACAGAAAAGACCTCAGTGTCTTTGCATTTATTTTCAAAGGGTAGGAGTCAACTTACTGTCAGTGTATAAGCAGCACACAGGGGACAGAAAACTCTGAAGAAACCAGCTCCAGGCTTAACAATGGTGATGGAGAGCTGTGCCAAACGTTGTTGAGCTCAGCATGAGCTAAGTCTGAGGTTATTACCCAGCAAGCCCCACCTGAAAAGTTGCCTGTATTACCAGGTCTTTACAGCAGTAAAACTGTGTCAGAGAAACCAAAGAGAAATGCTGCTACATTTCCTCTAATGCTCAAGCTACTCCATCTCAAAGTAGCTGGAAGATCACTACACTGTGGCTTGGACATAGCCAGTGTCTTTGACAGTCTATTTCTGCTCATGTTGTCTTTGCTTCAGAGTCTTTGAGTCCAGGGGGTTAACAGAGCTGCATAAAGGAGATGTCTGGGGAGAAAAATAAAAGAAAGAAAAAAAAAAATACTAACAACCAGACAACAACTGCAGACAACTGTGGATACGGCAGAATCTTTAACAGCATGTATTGTTAGCTGCCATCCAAATTCCTGTTAGAAGCCTGGGATTCCTTCATAGTCACAGCAAATATTTATAAAGCATCAAATTTACCATAAATTGGCTGAAGAAAGCTTCTTAAAGCCCTAAGCAGAAACTTGTAATAAGTTCAGCCAAGGAAACACTGGAGGGAAAGCTGAGGCAAAGATTGTAACTTAATGGTGCACAGTTTAAATTGCACAGAAGAGCTTATTGAGTGTAATGGAGAGCTATGGACACAGTGATTAAAGGAGGCTGAACTCTTTGACCCAGAAAATCAAATCGGTGACAACTCAGTATGTTAAACTACATTAAAATTTATGACATTGAAGAAGAGGATCAATTTGTGTGTGTGAGTGTGTGTGTGTGTGTGTGTGTGTGTGTTTCTGTCTGTGTGTGTGTCAGTGTGTGTATGTAAAGCCTGAATTAGGAGACTGCCAGAGCAGGGAGAGCAATCACCTGCAGGATTTTTAAACATCCAAAGAAGCAAAGGTTCCACATTCATTTACTGACCCCGGAATGATGCAAAGGTCTCTTTGAAAGGAAGAGGGAGATAGACACAATACCTTGAAAAAGAAAACTATAAGTGGTCATTAGAAGGAAATATCTGAAGAAATTTCACAAAGCATCTGTAATGTTTTTTTTCTGACTCAGGCAAATGACCCTGTGACAGCACTAACCTCTGGCTAGGGAACAGGGCACTGTATACTTAAAAATCTTTGCCACAGTTCAAGTGTCAAGCAGGGGTCTGTGCAGTGCAAAACAAACTTACTATAGAACTATAAACTTATGATGAAAAGCAGTGCATTAGAGTACACTTTCTTAAAACAGGTTGTTCTTTTTAATTTCATTAATGATTTTTGAAATTAAATGGATGCTGGCAGCGTAAAGTCATCTCTTAAGAAACACATGTAATATATATGTTGCTAATGGTAGTCTTTTTATTTCAAAACTGGACATTAAAAACAGTTCATTTTTTAGTGTTTTTGCCTTTAGCTTGCATTTTCATATCTTTCAACCTGAACTAACAGTTTACTCCTGTTTATAATTAACTCCATATAATTTTTGATGAAAATAAACTCTTATAACACCTCCTGATATCACCTGCATTTCCAGGGGAATCAAAATCAAAAGTAAAATGCAGTGAGTGACTCTTTCCTGTGCCAGTCTCATATCACTTATTTTAAAATTACTCCTTAGCTCCATTTTTCAAATCAAAAAAGGGAGAAACCAATAAAATGCAGACACACACCCAAATCAAACCAACAATAAGCAAAACTTCTCTAAAGTGATGTGACAATGAAAATAAATGGATAAATATACTCATAGGGCTGTTCCTCCAACTCTATAGTAGCCACAGATGGGTACTGGAATTGAGAAATGTCCTTTATTCAGCACCCTGGCCACCATTGTCAAGGAACACCCATAAAAGACAGCAGCATTTCCTGTCAGACATGGTTTATGCCTGAGGAATTTATATGAAAATGTTGTTCTTCATCCAAAAGAAGAAAATGAAGAATAAAATTTGTTCTTCATCCAAAAGTGAAGAGCTTCAGGAAACTTTGATCATTTCCAGGGACTCTCTGTCTAATTATTATTATTATTATTATTATTATTATTATTATTATTATTATTATTATTATTATTATTATTATTATTATTATTATTATTATTATTATTATTATATTACTATACTAATAATATAGTACTATATATATTACTATATTACTATACTAATACTAATAATAATAATAATAATAATAATAATAATAATAATAATAATAATAATAATAATAATAATAATAATAAGCTGGGGTAGTCACCATACTTTTAAGGAAGTCTCCAAAAATTATTGGGAATTTCATGAAATATTTTCATGTGTGCCATGTGGGTGCCAGAAGGAAACTCAGAGTGGCAAAACACACAGCTGTTTCTTACCAGAGCTAATTCTTGAAGGTTGCTCTGATTGCAAGTTGACACTTGAGCTAGAGGTGGGCTTCCTTCCACAGTCATGCCCTTACAACAGAAACAGGATTTGAAAGCTACCAGTGTGGTCCAGTGCTGTTCTACACCCAGTGACTGTGTAGACCCACCTCCACAGTCAGGAGATAAGGCCCACAGCCTTTTACATTTTCATGCTTTCCACTGCTGGCTCCTACTCTAGCCTTTTCTGAGAGCTAGTCAGTACTACCTCAGCAGAAGTGACCCTGATAGCAAAGCTGGTGTGTTTAACAAGCAATAAATTAAGAGTTTAAGCTGCTTTGACTGAATATGCTCACATCTAAATGGCACCTTTCCAGTGCTGAAGGAATCCCTCATAATGATGAATGAAAATTCAATAAAGATTTCAAAGCCAGAAAGGAAAAGAGAGTGAGTATGACTGCAGTATTGACACGCAGCTGGCCTTCTGCTCTATGTGCATCCTAATCATATGTGGATTGGGGTGAAAGCCAAAGCAGGTATTGGAAAGAGTGAATCAAGGCACAGCCTGGCAGTGTGCAGCGAGTGAAGGGATTTTGTAGTTTGTTATGTGGATTCATTTAGAAAGATGACCCCTCTCTCCAAGGAGATTTGACATGGGCCTGTAATGAAGAGTATTTGAGCTTCTATAGGTGGTAAAATGGGTCTGGATTTTTACAGAAAAGTATATGTGGCTCCCTATATGCACCCAGTAGAGGAGGGTGTCTATGCTAAGACTGCATATAGCAAGTGTGGAGCTCCTGATGTAAGCTTTTTTTCTCTAGTTCCAGCACATTTCCACAGAAGATGCCAACACTCCTAATACTTACTGAAGAAAGTAAAGATGAAATCTGCTCTCACCCCAGCTTTTCTAAGTCAAGCCATTAGAATAGTGCTCCCCATCCTCACAGTGACAAGAATATTGAATCAGATTTCATGATATTAAGTTCATGAATTAATATAAAGTGATATATAATACAAAAGATCCCATCTACTGTGTCTTCATCCTTCTCATATAAAAAAAAAAAAAAACTTCCCCTCACTGTGGTGCTCCTTGTCTTTCTGCCTGTGCCACAGAGCACAGTTGGCCAAGGGCCACCAACTGGCCTCACGTGGCGGTGGAGTTTGGGAACTGTCCACTGGGAGGCCGGTGCTGAAGGAGGCCAAAACACACACCCGCCAGCCTCCACTGCCTCAAAACACGCATGGGAGGAGCTATGTTGGCTGGCAAAGGAACCCTGCTTCAACCTTTTGGGGCCTGGGAAGCTGTTTTGGTGCTCCTCTCCAAAATGTAGTCTGCAAGCTAAGTGCAGGGTCTTCCTCCAGTGGGCAAAGGTCAGAAAATTTCCTTTATTTTAGTGTTTCTCCAGAATTTTGGAATCTGGTCTTCTCACCAAAAATGGAGGATATTTTACTCCTACTATTTGCTCTTACAGGGCTTCCTTAATTCTTATCTTCCTTAGTTCTGGTGTTATTATTTTTTTAGAAACTGATGCGGATAAGGTGATCAAATGCCAACTCTTCACATACACTTAGCTTGTTCTAAGACAGCATACATGAAAATGTTCATTCTCCCTTGCACGTGGCTGGCATAGCATTCAGTTCTATCTAAAAAGACAGCTTTTTCTCTATTCCTCTTAATGGCTTATACTACATGCAGATTTTAATTTAGTGGAAAAAAATATACATCATATTCTTCTGTTAGCAATTATTGTTGTTCTCTGAGATGTCTATGAGCCAACAAATTGGGACATTTTGATGAGTAAAGAAAATAGCTTTAAAGTCTGGCATTTAACTATTCAATATTACTATTACATTTAACGCGGGGGGGGGGGGGGGAATAAATACTCTCCCTTTCCCCCTTTAGCTTTCCATACGAAATGGCCTATTAATGTTCTTATTTCATGGCTAAGATCTAGAGATCCAACAAGAAGACAACTCTTCTCTGCAATATATTACTTCTGTTTACAAGTATTGTCTTGCAAGCATCAGAGACACCATTAAACTTATTTTTTAGTTGTTATCCACTTCTAACAATGATATGAAGTCCTGTAATGATTCATTGTTTAGACAGTTAATGTGCTATGTTGTAAATACTGGGTAATATATATAACAATGGCCAAGCTGGACTAATCTACCACTTTATAATCATTATTTTGCTCAGGTCTCCTACAGGTGATTAGATGACATTTCATATCATATTTTGGATAATGGCTGCTTCTTTGCTCATGTATTATAACATCGGAACAAGTAAAAAAGAAAAAAAAAAGTGGTAGATCATAGCAACCGCATAATATCTCATTTTTTCTTCTCCTATCTTTTTATTTATTTATTTATTTATTTATTTATCTTCTCCTATTGGCTTCAATTATGACCAAATAAAAGTCAAGATTTGGAGTTGTTAGCAAGAAAACCTCTTCTTGCTTCACCAGCCCTTCTTCCTAGGTGATTTCATTCCATTCAGTTTTGTTTTAGCAAAGTCATCTCCTACTGCTTTTGGTCACAGTGTTCTTCATCCACATACATGTCTGAAGTAGAAAATGTCGACAGAAATACTTTTCTTCCCAGAATTTATCAGTAATTGATCCATACTCAATTTCATCGACTTTCAATGCTTCTGTTCTCCTTCATGCTATTTTTTCTACTGAATTTTTCAGGATAATCATTCCTCATGGGGACATTCTATTGAATGTTTTGGGTCCATCACTGGAAAAGTAGAGTGAAGGCACTTCATAAGGACCTTGGGAGTCTGTCATATATTTGCAGGAGGTAAAGGTGAAGGGTTTTTAGACAATTTATCTTAAGCACTAACTGCAAAAATGTTATTGTTTTAAATTTATAAGATTCTTTGGAAAATACAGTATTTTCTACAGAGTCTTCCCATGGGTCTAAAGTACACACAAAACTCTCTGACTAATAATTTATCCATTTTATTTTACCTATATTTTATAAGACAAAAACATTGCCTTGTCAATGAACTAATGCTTCCTTTAAAAGAGAGTAGACTTTTATTTATTTATTGCACAAAGAGTGAAATATCTAAACAAAGATCAAAATTAGGGAATAAGGAAAGGATAGAGAATGAGTTGAGTAAAAAAGATTCTGAGGGAGGACATAATCTGAGATTCTATCCAGAAGGGTAGAAAGAGCTTAATGCAGGATAGTAGTATTTCTAAGAGAAGAGATCCCAAAAAGGAAGATTAGCCTTCAAGAGAAATCTGAAAGGAAAGACAATTTTTCATCACTCCTCCTGTAATTTTGAACTGCATCAGAACAGAAAGAAAGGAAGTGTACAAAGTTCCTCCCCTCTCTTTTAGTGGTAGTGGCTTCAGTGAGGAGCATTCAGTGCTCAGGGCTAGATCCATGCATCCAGGGCTTTAGTATATTGAAGGTACACTGCCTAAATTGTTCCCAGCTCTTTGACAGGCCTTCACATAATTTATTTTAAAAATTAAATTCTTCCCTCATCTACTGTATGTATAGGTCCAGAGTGTTAATTATCCAAGATCCATCTATTCTAAAACAAATGTAGGGAGGTTTAGCATTTGATGGCAGAGGGAAAAAGCCATTTGTTTGACTCATGAGGTACACCCCTATTAGGCAATGCCAACTTAAACTGCACAGCTGGCGAGTCACTAGGTTAGGTCTAGGTTACAAATGAAGCTAAGAGGACTTTCCATCTTAAGAAAATGTCAATGTCTAAAAATAATTACCTCTAAGAGAAATGCATAAATAACTATTTTTGAAAGTTATTTCTCACATCAGAAGCCTGAGATTCAGTCACTTGATTAACTTCTACCCACAGAAGCAAAATCTGTTCCAACAGTAACGTCAGGCTTCATAGTAGACAATACAAGGAAGGAGAGTTTCAGCCAAACAATTGTTACTCTAAGATTGCCTATAATATTTCAGCATATGTTTTAAAATGTGGTTTTACAACCCTGCCTTCAGGGCTCCTGTCAGTATTATGAAGTACTTTGTGAGAGATGTGAACAGTCTTGAAAAACTTACATAAGGCTAGTCCTTTCACCAGTGTACCTATGCTGGTATGTGCAGGAATGGCAGGGTCTCTGGATAACTTGCAAATAAATTACTGCTGTCCAGAGAAAAGGACCATCAAGGATATAACTGCTTTGGACAGTAAAGTATGTTTAATAGAGTCTGCATGTTTTTACAGAGCTCAGTGTCAAGTCAAAATACATAAAACACTGGAAACAGGAGGAAAGAAATCTATGCCCTGTTAAGTGCTTCCCAACCACATAGTAATGATAGAAAGTTTCCAAAGTGTTTGTCTTTACAGTCAGGACTTTGCTACAAAGTCCTTTTCTCTCAAAGTCATTTTCACCCAGCTTGCATCTTCCATGTCTCCTACACAGAAATGATTTCCAGGAATCACATCAAGTTGCCTAAGTTAGGAACTTACTTGCATGGTTCTTCCTTTATAATTAAGAGAGACAGGAAGTCTCTCTAGCAAGTAACTCAGCCCACCGAATATTTGCATCACACTGTAGTGGTACCCCTTTTCACTGACCATAGGAAAACTGGTGATAAAGTTTCCACCTGGAATGCCTTTCTGAATTGTCTATGAAATAAATAGCCTTGTTCAAAGGCACAAAAGAAATAAAGAAGTTGTATAATAAGAAAATGAACCTATATCTTTGCAAGTGCACTACCTACAAGATAGAAGGATCGATAGACTCATCCTTCTCTCAATATGAAACATCACATTCATTTCATCTGAAGGAACAGCATAAACGTGATAACAAGAAGCAGAAATCCATCTATTAGATGGTGATTAATTTTATCTTGATTTCAGGTGAGCACACATTTGTCTGACCTGTCACGCTGGTAAGGAGCTTGGTCTCCTTGGGCATGTTGACTCAACCCATGAAGACAACATGCTGGTATTCATCAAGCTAATGCCTACAACATGCAGTGCAGAAGTACCTGGCAAAAAATACTTGTCTGGGTCCCAGAAGCCATATAGCCCTGTTGGCAGAAGGCTGTGTCATAATCATAAGGAGCTCATAATCCCTTTTTGACTTCTCACATCTCAGTCACACAGCATGGGTATGCTCCAAATTAAATATTATACAGATAAAAAAGAATATATGTCTGCTAGTGCCAATGTGGCACACACTTAATGTTAAAACCACAAAAAAAAAAAAAAAAAAAAAAAAAAAAAACTTAATTGAATGACAATTTTTAAATCTAATAGAGGCATTTCTTCACTTGCAGCAGGCTTTTGTTACCTTTTTCATCGTGTGGAAAGGTTAAGTGTTGACTTGTGTTGTGATTTGAGGGTTGTTATATTGGTATTTCATTAATAAGATTTATAGGAGTATTTAGTGGCTGCCATAGTAATGGTTGTTTTTAGTTTGTAACTGTAGAAATATTTTCTATATTTTATGATTAAAATCAAATTTCTTCTTAAACTCCAAAGTTGAACATAGTGGTTGCAAAGTAGGAAGCCTGATTTAATGAGAAGTCATGACTTTAATATTGAAACACTAACTCTTCTTTTTCCTGAATCCAACTAACATAAATGAAATTAGTCCTAATTTCAAAATGCCAAAGTCTGATGCACAGTTTGTAGAGAAAACGAGTCCAATAGATTTCCTCACCATGTCCAACAGATTTCTGATGGAAAATGTTATATTTTCAGAAGAGAAACACTCGGATGAGTTAGCTTAACTCCCTGCATGGACTACACAGCACCCATCACGTTCTGCCATTGTGGAGTTCATGGAGGTAAAAAGGAGGTGCATTGCAACATGTGGCCCAAAACTGGCACCATTAGTGATTGAAGAATCCTCAGCAGAGGACCTTACACAATGCCTTTAGAAGCCACCTTTCTTTTGGTTGCCACTGACACTGTATTTTGCCCTGGCATATTTATTATCCCATTTTCAGAGTTACATTATTGTCATATTTATCAAACTGAAGTTTCAGCACCTTATGCTTATTTCATGAATAATTGTATTCATATTCAGGAAGGAAAATATTTGTGAAGTCCTACAGGGAGGCATTTAAACACTAAAACTCTCTCCGCTCAGAAAAAGTGGTTTATGACTTTCTTTATCTTTCATCTGCTAAATTCAGTGGAGTTCATAAACATTTTCTGATGTGTCAGAAACATCTTTAAGTCCTAGCTGCATTCCAAAGAACTTTTGAGTAGTGCTGGGTAAACTTTTTTCATCAAAAAGATGTGTGCATGTGTAAAACTTTCCCATATTTCCTATTACTCTAATCTATTGATTCACACGTAGCTACTTACCAAGTTCTTATGCCTTAGGAAGAGACTGTAAGTGGTTTACTATATCTTTCCTCACCTATTTCTTCTCTCAAACTCTGTCACCACAGCAAAAATACTGAAAGTAGTGACAAGTACAATATCAATAAACATAATAATAATTGATTTCTGGGAGATGAAAAAGCTGAAATTAGTGGCAATTTCCCCCAAGAGTGTTGTCTGATTAATTTAATGTTCATCTTAGTCATTCTAAGTCATTCTAATACTGCTTATTTGTTCAGCAAACCTTTGTGATATGTTTGTGGACCAAGGCCCAAAAGAAAGTGAAGTATTATTGCATAGTCCAGCAGTTTTTAAACTGAAAGAAAGAAAAAAAAAAAAAAAAAAAAAAAAAAAAAGAAAGGCTCATGGAGATGCTTAAAGGTGTGAGTTTACCCTACATTTTTAAATCAGCCATTTAATTCTAAAGAAAACAATCCCAGTATCTCACAAAGGCAGCAACACCTGACACAGTCTTATGTCATGTCTGCCACTGCTATACTTGAAGAGATATCTGAAAGTATGAGCAGGTCTCAGAAGAGAATGTGAGGAGTGAAGATGAAAGATGGACTCAGACCAGAATACATGCAAAGAAGCATTGTCAAGATGATCAGGATGACTGAGAGCCTGGGAAACAAGTGAAGATTTAAAGAGACCTCAACTTCACAATATAACTAAATGCACATTGCACAGTCCTATAGATGTGATCCATAAACTTCATGGGGAAGGGCAAAAAAAATCTGTATGTTAATGAACAATGTTGGCACAAAAAGAGAAAATCTGAACTAGCAAAGTTTGTGTTTAAGGAAAGAATCTCAGGAAAGTTTCTTAGTGTCAGAGAGCAGCGAGACAGGAAAGAAATGTGACTGGTTCCGCAAACAAGAAATGTGACACAATTGCCTGAGACAGGATGGACTAGAACCACCAATATCTGTGCAGGGAAACAACTCAACAGTTTTCTGTTGGATGAAAGTTTCTTGATTAACTATACTAGATTTCATTGTTCTTGCTGTTGCATTCTGAGATGTGTAGAGAGAACTCAAGCAGCGCCACCACATTACAGTCAACATTTGTAGTTCAAGACCAAACACAGCTTACAAAGCAAGGATCCTGTGAAATCAAGAAATCACTGCACAGCACAATTCTGAGACAGTGAAGTTTTCTTAGCAGTCTATTCAAGCCATTAGTGATTCAGACACTGCTAGAACAGTTCATTACTGAGAGAGACAGCATTCATATTGTTTAGGCGATGGCATCCTTCGTCAGTCCTTAATAATATCTAAATTGAGCTCTCCTTAGTGGGCTTCCTCTCTTCGGAAAGTAGGAAGAAACCCTGCACTACAGGAACTGTAGTTAACTGCCTGATTCTTTGCACCCAGTGTGGTTTCAGAGAGGAAATAAAGAGCATTTAGAGTGACTGAATCACATCAGATCTTCCAGACATCCTCATTAAGCTGTTATAATTAGGGCTGTGTTGTTCTCTTCATTTTCTCTCAATAGTGTTAGCTGGCAAAGACTGATGCCTTTAGCCCTCTAATAAATTAATTATTAATGTAGGAGTTAATAATTCATGTTAATTGGTACTATGAGCTACTTTCCCCAACAAATGTGAGCAAAGGTCAAAACTTGTTAACAGCAGAGGTGAATTCTATTTTTAAGTTTTCTGTTTCATAATATATCCATGAAGTCAAGCTATAGCTTGCAAAAGTTAACTGAATTTCAAAAAACAAGCACATACTGAGGGCAAAGGTCTGGTCTATTCACTTGATTTCAAAGTCGCATTTACCAGGCACCTGAACTGCCTTTGTCATACCCAGGCACACAGAGCAACCAAGAGTTTAGGATTGTCCACCCTGGATCTGCAGAAAGCATCTCACTTGTTGTCAGGATGGCACAAGTCTGAGCAGGGAGTGATCAGCAAAAACGTACACTGAGAAAATGTCAATTACTGAGGCGTCAGGATGCTATTTTAATAACATCTGGTAAGTACATTGCGGCACTGAGTATACATGTTAACTTCCCTGAAACAGAAGAACCTGTTCAATCCGCATCATAATTGTGAGGATTATCTTAGCGGAAGATCAAATGATTCTCTATAATTATTCCTTGCTGCTCAGATAAGACAGATTCGCCACTCACTCATTGTATGAGGTGCAGTGCTTTGATCACTGTCCTCTTAAATGCAATGCAATTTCACGAGAGTGCCTGTCCCAGACCCATGCCCTTCATCTGGAACGTTAGAGCTAGAATCTGCTTTTAATTTGATAGGATGTTTGAACAAGGCCATGTGCTGTCGCATGTGTTCAGCAACCGAACCTTTTCCCATGTAAAGAACAAATCCACAGTCTCTCTGCAACAACCAACAGGAAATCATGTTTTTGTTTGTGTTTTGTTTATAAAATAGAGATTCAGAAAAGCAAAGTGAAGAAAGATACGTGTAGGCTTTGGGAACAGCTTGAAAGGAACCAACAAAAATATGCTTTTAATAAAAATAATCATCTTTTCTTAATGGTTGCAATAATCTATTGTAACTAACTTATATAACACAAGGCTTTCACTGTACTCATTAGAACTTGGCAACTCATTTTTCAGTGTTTAAACATGAGAATGAGATGGGACTTTATCCAACACCCACTGTCATCAGTGGGAGTTCTTCCACTGACTTCTGTGGGCATTGGATCCGGCCCCTACTCAGCAGGACATTTTCTTTCTGGGAAGAAAAAGCAATCTCTCTTTGGAAAGGTTTTTTTCTTTAAGACATGGCCAATATAGCTATTTACTCTCTTCTTATTGTTTTGCAAAATCAAGTCGATGTTTTTTTTTAAAGAGAAGAAAGTACAGCTCAGGAAAAACAAGTATAATTTTATAATACTTTGTTCTATTAACAGGAAGCATTAAAAATACCGTTGGAAAATATCTCATGTCATCTGATTTGTGTCAAGTTTGTCACCGTAAGCGTATACTGTTTCCATAACATAACTGAAGTACAATTAGACACATTATGGGAAAAATAACAAGTACATGTAGATCTTTCACTGATGCCATTATGTAATTAAAATATGCAGAAAGTGCACAGATGTGAAGCCACTGTTATGCATGCTGATGCTGAAGAAACAAAGACTCTTTCTCATTTCTTCCAATGGCACATGCAGAGCTTGTTGTACTGGCTTGAAAATGTGACATGGGACTGCTGGGTTTTGCACTCTGTAACAACTTGTGTCTAGCAAATATCAGGGAGAATCTTTGTCACTAAGTGCAATTAACAGCTACTCAGCATGTGGTGTGGTGAAGAAATTGAAGCAAAGTTCCTAGCAGGACAACATTAATCCTTTGATTTAGAGCAGGAGTTTATTTTCTTCACTTTATTCTTGAGATACTATGGCTTGACAACCCAAGGTATCCCTGGATACTGGTGATGCACTAACTACAAATCTGTTCTTTTTACAAAATCATGTGAAAACCAAAAAAAGACCCTGGACTGAGGGCAGCCTCCAGAGAATAGAAGTGAAGAGGAAAACTTGGCCAGTGGTGAACTCAAGATAGACCCATGAGCTTATGGATCTGACACCTAAGTAGACCTAGCATAGCTGAGGTGTTTTAGCCTTCTTCAACACAGTACCAAAGAGCATACCATGTCTTGGTGAGGAGGACAATATGAAGCTGGCATGACAACATGAACATGCCAAATTTTACCCTGCCAGAAGGGTTTCATAAGGTCTTCTCTTCTGCTGCTCCGGAGAAAGTCACAGGAGAGAGAAGCAGCTGTTGCATCTCCCATTGCCACACTGGTTAGCTTTGCCTTTCACTTTTTTCCAAAGGTCTTTCCTCCTGCTCCAATGCGCTTCTCTTCAATTTACAGCCCCATTTTTTCTGGGAACAGGATTTAGCCCTGTTTTTGCTATTTCCCATAAAACAAGCAGGCACTCTTGTTGTACACTGCAATATTTCTAGAACACAATTCAGGAAGTGTGCTTTTCTGCTTTTTTAATATGAACTCAAAACTGTTTGTACATATAGATGTTGTAAAAGTCTAATAACAGTCTGAGTAACACAGAACTGACTTAGAATGAAAGCTGTGTGCTGAAAGCAGTCAAATGCTTTACTTTAACATTACAGAGTTTGCAATGCAGCACATTTAAAATATAATGCATTTTTCCCACCATCCTAGCTTTTTACTGCTATCATTTTATGCTCTGACAGTCCCAAGTATGTACAGAGTGCTACATACTAGCTAATTTTTTTCACACCTCCCTAAACATTACTACAGAGGTGTAAACATTGGAGTCTGGTTCAAACAGTGATACTATCATCAAGATCATGGACAATGTAATTTTACCAGGCACCAGTCTACAAGGATAAGGGCAAGAGCTAGCTTTTTGCCAGAGGTAATGTCTCATTTTGTTCTGTACCTTAGGGGCCATGCTAACCTGCTATGCCACTGCAGTAGTAACTGATAATTGAGAATGCAGCCTGCTGCATGTACAAAAAAAAAAAAAAAAAAAAAAAAAAAAAAAAGGGCAGAAAAAAATTCTATGTTGTGATGCCTTACCCTGACTCATACCCTGCTCTACATCACAAGGATTTTTTCTCTTCCTCCTTACTCACTATTAAACAATGGAGAATTTCAAGTCAGGAAGAAGAAAAACTCAGAAGAAAAAAAAAATCCCGCAGTGGACAACTTGTAAAAATCCTGCAAGTACTTACAAGTAAGTATGCACGTGTGTGGGAGGCTACAAACACAGTTCTCTTTGTAGGCCAGGGATGTGAATCAGTGAGGCTATTCATGGTAGAGGTACTACAGTAAGTGTTTGCAGGACCCATCCCTCTGTGTCTTCTCTTCTCCATTATCAGTTCCCAAGGCCCGTAAGTGTTACTAATGCACAGCAAAATGTAGCTCAGAGGGTGTTTAGTCAGGGAGATGAGTAGTTTCTTGTTCTCTACTCGCATGGAAGGAAAAGGGACAGAGCTAAAAGGCTAACGTAACAGCCTGCTCTTGGCATCGGCTGTTGCTAATTTTCTTTGGCGTGCTTTGACTACCTGTCTGAAAGGCTGCTGCAGTGCAGGAAGGAAATTTTTCAAGAGATTAAACTATTATTGTTTCCTGTGTGGCTGTCTTCACTGTATATGAAAAAAAGCTTTAAGGGCACTTGAAAAGAGATTTGTCTGAATAGCAAAGTTGTTGTGATTCATCCCCCGCCTCCCTCCTCAAAGAGTCGGGATTTGGCCAATTTCCTCAGGAAAGTGGTTGATTAGGGCCCATGGATTTATCCACAGCCTACATACGAGATGTCATAAAGGTGATTAATGGTGAACTCTCCATCATAGGAAGCTCAGAGTTTAGAAAAGCTATTTTCAAGGGCATGGAAGGAAAATAAGTCATTTGTATTTTTGCCAAAATGCTTCAATGTTTAAATGCCTCTTTGTGCTCATGGTAATTAATGCTGCTGCCTATCAGAGGCTAGTGTATTTTCTGATTTTACAAGTTTGTTTGAAAAATTGATTCAATGTGTTTCAGTGTTTACGTAAGAGGATATTGTGGAATTAAAATAAAATGTTTCCACAAGACCAGTGTTTGTTGCTATCCTTGAATCTAAGCATGATGTTAGAAGCATTTTTATGCCCCTTCCCAAGAAAAAGTTCACCTGGGCCTTCCCCAGAAGGCAGTGCTATTATAGTGCAACTTGATGAGTGCTTTGGGAGATAATTACCCAACCTGACAAAGAAAACCTGCAGAGAGCCTTTGAGAGTTCACTAAGAGTTTCAAAACATGAGATTTTCTTGTACTTCTCTTGTCTGGCACTTACTTTGTCCAAGCTTTCTTCCCACTAATTTCTGTCCTAGCCTTCACTCCAGGAACCATCTGCCAACTCTCATGTACTCCTTTATTTTTTAACTGAATGGTTGGGCAAAGGGAAACACCCTGAGGCATGTGCAAAGGCTAACTATAGTTTCCTCTTTTATTTTCCTTTTTTTTTTCCCTCTTCTTTTTTTTTTTTTTGCTCAATTCTCAGTGTAAATATGGAAGACAGTGTTTTTAAGTGTGAGACACCACAGGAAGTGTAATTAATTCCCTGTAGCATCAGACAGCAGAGGATTGGGAAAGTGGGGAGCCCAGTTCCACCACATACATTTGGCAGAGCTGTATCCTTCCTTGCACTAAGCACTTGCTTTGTTGAACAAAGCAAAACACCTGCAGCTGGAAGGCATAATCCTGGCTCAGCCTTAGGGCCCTCACTCTAGGGACAAGGTTAGGGAAAGGAAATCCACCACAGGTCTTCCTCTGGGTAGCTTTACATACGGTGGCTGCTGTGCATACACTGTGGGACTGATATGTCTCTGAGAAACAGGGCATCTGCAAGAAATCCTCTCATTACCAGGATGATCTATAACAGCAGGCAAGACTTCAGAGGTTTCTATTAGAAGATATCTCTACAGATGAAAATCCTAGGAAAGGCAGTCAAATAAAATCACAGAAGTAGCTGGTTCTGGTATGAACGGGGATCACAGAGCAATGAAGGTGAGAAGAGAACATCCCTACTCCCTTCCTAGGGAAACATTTCTAGCACTCTTTCCTGGCATGTGATGATAGCAAAGTAGCTTTTTCTCACACGATGAAGTAAACATTTTATGCCAGGAATAGGATAGAGGAAA
This sequence comes from Anas acuta, assembly GCF_963932015.1. Classification (NCBI taxonomy): domain Eukaryota; kingdom Metazoa; phylum Chordata; class Aves; order Anseriformes; family Anatidae; genus Anas; species Anas acuta. The sequence continues at coordinate 94,299,099 of NC_088979.1, read as the reverse complement.
CCAAATACATCTGGGCATTGTGCAACATTATTCAACATCTGTTAATAGTAACTAACTTTGAAAGAAAAAAAAAGAAAAAAGAAAAAAACAAAACACACACACACACACACACAAAAAAAAAAAAAAAAAAAAAAAAAAGAAAAAAAGAGGACTCCTCATGAACTGATTTCCTAACTATATTTTTAGAGATATTATTACCCATTTGCCTCCTCTTTAATGCTTGAATATTTGTTCCTAGCCCTCCTTCCCTTTCTTATCACATTTCTCTTTTCATAGCTGCTCCTGTTACCACCAGCTACTTCACCTCCATCATTCCAGCTCTTGCATCCATTTCCTCTGTTCCTCCTCTCATAAGCCTCTGACCAGCATCAAAGTCTTGTCCTCTGTCTGTCTCCCTAGCATTTGTAACTACATCTTACCTCCCTTTCTCATTTTCACATCCAGATTCTCTGCTGTTTTCCAGGCCCTGTTGTCTTCTTATATGCATGATGGGGCAATCTGCGCTCTTAGAACCACCAGAAATTATACACAACTCAGGCCAGTACCTCTGCTTTTGCCAGCACTACTACAGTCATTTCTTATCTTTTCATAATCCACAGAAAAATTTTGAATTAAAAAAAAAAAATGGTAAAAAATACTTCTGCATACACATTCCATTATAGCTAAGGTAATCTTCCTTTCAACACGTGTTATACCCTTCTGTATACACCCAAATACGTGAGCTGATCAGCAAAGCTGCATTTCATACTCTTCATTTTTTCCTAGCACTTAGAATTCATGAACCAGGCTGCAAAGATCACAAAGGGACTTGTTTTTTTTTTTGGCTTTTTAAGAACAAAAGTCAGTGCTCTGCTTGGCTCTTCACCTTTCCTCCTGCAAATCTACAGGCCGGAATGCTACTACCTTTGTAATGACAGAAGAACTGGCTGCCATGAGATTCACCACACACTGCTGCAGTTGATAAAGTCTTGGTGGGAATAAAGCACGAAAGGCCATTTTTCAGATAATTTTTCACTGGGCAAAGATGGTCTTATCAGAGGGAGAGAGAAGGCACCAGCAGAGTTTCTCTCTAAATGTGTGATGTAAATGATAACATGTGTTCTTAGGGCTTTGAAATACCTGAACTTTTAGGAAGGTCTGTGGCCTTTCAGCAGTTCCAACACAGCTTAGACTTTCTGGCTTAGAGTTCAAGACTGAGCTCCAATGTGAAGTTATTAAAAAAAAAAAAAAAAAAGACTACTACAGAGACTCTATTTAGAGCTTCCTGGCAGCAGGCAAGTGGGGGGTGAGGGAAGCTGTTTATCTTGACCAAAGGTTTCCTTAGTTGTACATGAAAAACATTTTTTTTTTTTGTCAAACATGGCTAGCAGTCTCACAAAGACTGGCACTCAGGAGGCTAGGATCACCAGGGCGTTGCTGGCAGTGCTGCTGGCCCAGACAGGAGGAGTATCTGCTGACTTCAAACCAGGGCACTTGACGTCTGACAGTGCTGACGACGATGACGATGATGAGCTGAGAGAGGGAAAAGGTTATGCAGTTAATATTTTCCTGTAGGGAAATGTCATCACCATCCACCCACTAGGCAAATAAAGATCATAACAGAAGAGGCACAAGAAATCTGCGTTACCAGCCTTTGCTGTTTTCACTGAGGGTTATGACCAGTGCAGAAATGGGAAGCTATTTTCCCATCCCACAGACATTTTTTAGGAGACAAAAAGAGCTGAGACTTTCAGGGGAAGAGGATGCTCTGTCAAAGTAGCCAGGAGCCTGTCACTCACAGCACATCTTCAGGATGTGGTGAACAGGAGTTTGGTTTCTTGCTCCTCATTCACCTGCATCACAATTGGTCAGATCACAGTGCTGCAGAGACAGCTTCTGCTCCTGCCCAGCAAGGTACTTCATACAAAATATATCCAGAGAGCTTGCAAGATGTACATCCTTCATTTCAGCTGACACCCTGAATTACTAGGCAGCTCTAAGGTGCTCAGCTTAAGGGTCTAGCCTGTGCTTCAGGAACATTTCTTTTTATAAATGCTCTCCTGAAGTTGGTTCATTCTCACCAAAAAGTTTCTGGTTTTAAGGCTTGGGCAAGTTCCCTTGAAACCTCTCCTACCAGCTGGCGTTCTGGTTCTAGAAACATGCACAGGAGTAAATTTCCTTGCACATGATTTCACTGGGACTGAAATAAGCCTTGAGGCCCAGTCCTACAAACAAAGGGAGGTTTTCCATTGTTTGCTGTGGAGTCTAGTTTGAGCTGAGTGATCAGAATAGCAGTACTGAGCAAGACGTTGTATGCAAAAAATATAGAAATAGCTATATTTAGCTTTTCCAGGATAACCCACTGACCAGTTTCAGCACGTGGAAAAATCTCCAGAATTTGGCACTCACATAATAAATCTACTCTTTTTAATATATTAGTAGGAATTCTATAAATGCATAGCAGATGTTATGACCCTGCAGAAGACTGAAGTCTGAAGCAGCTATAAGAGTTGCCAGTGGTAACCTATTCTTGTTGCGTTTAACATGCAATATTTGCTACTATTCAGAAATTCTCTGAATAGGTCCTCATAAGAAAAAAGAAAGGTAGACATGGGCTGCAATTAAGAATAACACACCTGGGCATGCTGAAGGGGTTCTGAAATCAAGCATATCCTATTATCTTGGATTTCACATTCATAAACAGAAAATGTGGACAGCCACCCTAAAACTGGGTCTAGCCTGTCCCCACTTCACAGCTAAATGAAGTGCTTTTCAGCACTGCATTCTCACAAAGATTTTGGCTAAGGCTGTCTCACCCTTATTCAAGAATAGTATAGGACTATTCAGGATGAAGAAACAGATGGAAAATACTTTTTCAGATGAGATGCATATGGAAATAATTAGAAGGAAAATACAAAGAGAGATCATGTCAAATGCAAAGTTTGCCATCTCTTCTTCATCATCTGATTAAATTTTATAGTCCACAGATACCATGAGATGTTACAGGAAAGAAGATTTCATTTGGACCATATTTTTCAGACATTGCCCTGATATTTGCCACCTGTTTCTTCATTATATTGCTAGGGGAAAAAAAAAAAAAAAAAAAAAAAAAAAAAGAGAGAGAGATTGAGAGAGAGAGAGAGACTGCAAACTGACTCTTCAACAAGAGAAAAGGAATAGTAAAAAAATGTTCTAACTTACTGTTTCAACCTGATCCAAGAAAACTGAAAAGAGAGTGGAAGTTTCTGTATATTGCAGTACTGGTGTATGCCATGTAAACAGCACAGGAGCACAGGACAGCTTTAAAGTAACTGGAATAACACATAGTTCCTGCTGAGAAGGAAAGCACAATGTGGCACAAATGTCACAGTGGTGGTAGTTCCACTCATCCTACCATGAAAACAAAAACAGAAGAGACATAAGTGAGACATTTCTGAAGGCATACAATGAGCAGGCTAAGAGAGACGGGACGGGACGGGACGGGACGGGACGGGATGGGACGGGACGGGATGGGATGGGATGGGATGGGATGGGATGGGATGGGATGGGATGGGATGGGATGGGATGGGATGGGATGGGATGGGATGGGATGGGAGTTTTCATCGTCACTGACCTCAGGTTTCTGCTGGGCTTCCTGCAGGATCAACATGAAGATAGGATCCTCTGCAGCCCTGACATAGAATAGATGAGGCAGGCCTTATTGGGAAGCTGGAGCTGGTTTTCTAGCAAATGCAAGCATGTTTTGCTGCAGAGAGTTTGTCAAGCTTTTCTCTAATTAAAGGAGGAATAGTGGCCCACCACTTGCCTATTGTTTTCCATGCTAGAAAATGATGGGGCCATCTTTCAAGAATTTTCCCATAATTTGCAATGGAACTTCTGAATTTGACAAACAGATTCAGCTGAGGTAACCTTTATATTTTCTCTTGTCTCCATTGCCTTCTTTGCCAGTCCCATCCTCTGCACAGCCCATACATGCAACCATTGTCTCCTCTGCTAATCTCTCTAAGGTTTCTGACCTTTCTGCCTCCTTCTCCCCCTTTATTTCAATCTACGTACCTGAACACCTGTGTCTTACAGTATACCCCGTGTCAGTTCCCTGTTTTATCTGCTCCAGTTTTGTGATACTTTATTTCCTTTTTCTATATTTATTTACTTCCTCACTTCCTCACTTCACCTTCTTCAGACATACCCATGAGCTGCATTCCTCAGTATGTGCCTGGCTGTGGAGTTGCTGCCGTTTGTCTTTCCTTTGCTCCTTCACAGGAAGCGGGGGTAGGCTGGAGCTAATTGAGTCATCATTGATTCATTCAGATAGACAAACAAAGAATAGTACTATTCATGTATTTTAATGTTATAAACCATTTCTAACATAACAAATGTGAAGTCATTTGTGTAGATGAAGTATGTCATGGTAGGCTACAGTGACACAAAGGTTTTGTCAGCATTCATTTCAGATCAACATCTTTCCTCACTCGGAGCCTTACACAAGAGATCAGTTGACCAACCATACCTCTCATCAAGGTCAAATCTTTACCACAGCATTGTATTAAATGTTCTGTCCCTCACAAGGCAGACAGGCAGATAAACCAAGCACACTGTTAAATCAACACTACTTTAAACTACTGTTTCTTCAGAAGAACTACTATGGCTTTGCTAAATCCATCGATCCTTTCTCAATTAGCCATACACTACATTTCATTCCTGACTTAGATTTTGTAAGAGTGATTGTTCTTTCAGAAACATATAAAGCAAGATTCCAAAAACAAGCTTATTTTATTATGCTCAATTATTAAATTTTCTCTGACATTTGCTGTTCGTATTTGCTGGTAAGCATTTACACATTAATATTTTTTGAGTTCATGTAGAGTTTAACAATATGAATTCCTTATCAGTGAAAAGTAGTGTGTTCATTGGAGGGAGCCAAGTACATGAAGAATTAACAGTTATCAAATTCTAGAGGGAAAACAATTTCTGTTAGAGTCTGTTGCCAACTGTCATACTTCCATTTGCAGACATGAATTTCCCTTTGTTGGATATTGGCTGCAGTCAGTCTCCTAACATTCATTTCTTTTGCACAGAGTGTATTCATGCAAGCCCTCTACCCCAGACCCCAGTTCTCTTCCTACTGTAGTCAATAAGAATATTTTCATTTATTTCAACGGAAGCAGAGTTGGAACCCTCACTAGAGAGATGTTTCAGTACTGTTCTGACCACTTACTCTTAGACATGCACAGGACTGAGTGCTCTTTTGGACAATACCAGCTTTGACATTTGCTAGTTGGAACAACTTATTATCCAGCAGAATATTTAACTAATGTGTAGTCACCTCTACATTCCAAATATGGGGATCTTTCTTGAAATACTCTTTTTCTGTCTTCTTTATAATTTCTTCTTTCAATAAAAAGCCAAGATTTTCCACACACAAAATAAAAAAAGCAGACAGATGATTTCCATTAAAGACTTTTCATTTTTGAAAAATATTGTTTCATCAAAAAAAAAAAAAGTTTTCCATAAAAAAATAGTTGAATGGAAAAAATTCTTTACCAGCCCAAATATTTTCCCATTTTAAATAACTAGGGTTTGAATTACTCCTCTGGGGATACACAGAACATATTTAACTGTTTCATTGCCGTATCAGAATATCAGATATTTCCAAGATAACCAAAATTCTAGTCTTAAATATTGTAAATGCAGCTCAGCTCACATATTTCATTTAAGTAACACTTACATTGGAGAAAGAGACCACCTCAGATGAACTGCATGCAGCTCATGCTCATAACTACCCGGTCTTGTAGGATGTAACTCTTTGAAAAGCTTCAGCAGCACTCAGGATGCCTGGTGGAAGATGGTTTATCTTCTCACTATCATTGTGCAACCCTTGTCTCCCTCATCTTTTCTGTCAAAAGCCTTCCTTCTCTTCCCTCCCTCTTTCACATCCTTAATTAACATATATATTACATATATGTTTTATATATATATTATATTTTCCATCTTCTTTTCCACAATCACCTTTCTTTCTTTCCAAATTATAAAACAAGATCCTATTATAATTTGGTAAAATTTAGAATTTATCGTTGACAAAATTTTCTGAGCAGCACTACCTACATAAGATGGATAGATAGATAGATAGATAGATACATACATACATACATACATACATACATAAATTATTTTTCTTTGTCATTCAGATAAGACGTAACAGTGGATCTTTGATACCACTACATGCTAATTTCAAGGAAATGTTGACATTTTAGCAATGACAGCTGTGTACTTCTGGAGTATGCTATAAGCTTTGGTACTGACCTCTCAGATTCCATAACAACATGCAAAGTCTTTAGAAATGGAACAGTGACTGGCTGTCACACAACCAGGGTGCTGCACATACCTAACAGCAACGGTGCTAAAGAATGACAGTAAAGCTCTATACAAGCAAAATTGATTAATTTTCTCTCTGAGCTGTGCAAAAGATTTCAAGGTGATGTAGAGGCAAGTTTCTCAACAGTTAGAAAGAAGACACATCCCCTCGTCTTTCTCACTCTAGCAAAGGAACTAGTACATTTATTATGTGAGAGGGTAGACTGATTGCATTTAAAAAAAAAAAAAAAAAGTAATTAAGAGGAGCTGAGAAAACACATGCTGAAAACTGCCTCTAGCTTACATCACCCTAGTTAAGGTTGTCCTTCCTCAATTCACTAGTCTTTCCTTCTTGCTCGGATGAGAAACTCAGCCACACCAAGGAAAAATAAATAAATAAAATGACATCCTGTCTGATCCTGCAAACTCTTTTACATGCAAACCACTATTTCTACAGCTAGCCTTTGTTTCATGCTCATGTCATAAAAGTGTACATTACAGAAGAAAAGGTTTCAAAAACTCAAAGAAATAGCACAGTCTTTCTTCTCTTGACACACAATTGATATGGGTCATCAGAGAGAGCTTATTTGTTTCATTCAAGTAAATAAGGAGATTCCGTAAGGGATCCAGTCACACATAAACACAGGAGTAGTTGGACCTTTGAGCTTAAAGAATATATTCACATAAGCAGATTCACTTATGTGCATAAGTGTTAGATGGATTAAACTGAATGGTTGAGTAATTTAATCCAGATTGTTCTGGACACGTTATAACAAACTTTAGTGCTTGTGCCCTACTATGCATGCTAAGAAAAATATTTAACCTAAACAAATGAGCTGAAAACTCAGATAAACAGAATGGAAGAACATTTATACTGTCTATGTATTACATATTGCATGGCAAAAAATAAATTTATGACAAAGCCACTGTTTCACAGAATTACTTCAACAATTGTAATCATCTTTCAGTTGATGATTGGCAATCATCAACTGGCAATATTAGTGTACTCTATTTCAACATGCTAATGCAACAAATAAGCTTCCAGTGTTCAATAAAAGGCATCTTTGAGATAGTCCATTATTTTTCCAAGAAATGTTTTTTACAGGCAGAATAACTTCACTTCTCCAGATATACTAAAATAAATATTTTGCAATGTAATTGTACTGTCATCTTCTTAATGTGGTCAATTTCACATCTTCATTAAGTAACGAAGGGACAGATTTCCTAGGTAAAATCAGTCAGACACAATTGTGTAAAAGAAAGTCTCAGAAAGCTACAGAAAACCCTGGATGGTTTTGATTGAGCAGAAATGGTTGCAAGACACTCTGAAACATAATTCAATGTTTTTAATGAAAATAGTAAGGTATACCTAAAGCAATTATTAGATGATAGCTTTTTTAACTCAGATTTCTCATTTAAGTAATGGATTGTCTGCAGCTGAATACAGCATGTCAAAAAATGTTTTTATCACCTGCTTTAGTCCATCTGTACTACAGACCCCAGATATATGAAACGTAAAAGCTTACTTTTAAAAAATCTAGTTCATCACAAAAAGATACAGTATAAAACTGTAATTAGTGAGAACTTGAAGTGTTGGTTTTTTGATTGTCTGGTTGGTTGATATGGTGTTTTTTGTTTGTTTGTTTGCTTGCTTGCTTTTTAATACATAATAATTTTTGAGTATAATAATTCCTGTGAACAGGATATTCAAAGAAAACTAGACTCAGCAAGAACAGCTAGAGCAAGAATACTATGGAATAGAGCTGTCAGCTGTCAGCTGGGTCTATCCAAAACAGTTCAGTAACATGTCTCCAACAATGGACATTAGCAAGAGGTTATGAAAAGAGCAGAAACAAAGCAAGGCAGACGTACAGTGCACTTGAAGTACCCTCCCAATCACCCAATCATACAGATTTTAGAAACTTCCTGAACCAGACATAAGATTCATGTATCATGACTTTAAATAAACCAAACCAACCAAAAAAAAAAAAAAAATCTGAAGCTGACTATATGCAAAAAAAGATGTTAAATCTGGTCCTCTGAAAACAGTGAGATACAGGTTACCAAAGTGTTCAGAAAGTAATCTGACTGAAAAATATTGAGTTTCAAGGACAGCAATAAAACTAAATGATTGGGTATAGAAGACTGCGGTGACAAGAGGCATAATGAAAAGTAAAAAGGAAGTTAAAAAATTATGGGGGGGTTATTAGAAAAGTAGGAAATTGCTTTGTGGAAATATGTCTGAAAAGAGCACCGATTTACAACACAGGTGATTGAAAAGAATTAGGGATCAATCAAGCAATAAGAGAACATGACACTGCCCTTCAAACCAAGGAGAGTTGCCAGTGCCTCTGCTTTTCAATATGTTGGTCATGTGTGTATCTTCCAGCTTCCATTAGTACCAGTGAGAGCCACTAGTATATATCTTCCACTGCTGCGATGATTTATCCATCTTTTCTTCTGTTATTGTGTCACTAAGGTTTATCTTAGCCACTACTTTTGCAATGAGATTTATATGAGGCATGGCTAAAATTAACATGGGACTAACACATTTTTATTTCCATTCTATTGACACAAGAATGACAAGCAAAGCTTGAAAATGTTATTCTCAGTGTGGTTCATAGCAATAATATAAAGTCAAAACACTGTCTGCTAAGACTCAGGGGCAGGGTACAACAGGCACTTTTTTTTTCTTCTTTTTTTTCTTTTTTTTTTTTTGTAAAATACTAAAGGTTTATAAATGTGAACAAGGAATGAAGCAAAAGGCAGAGCCACGTGAAATGTACTTCAGTTGAAAACTGGATAGGTGAAAGCTAGAATAAGACTTCTAGAAAGAAAGAAAATGTACATATGTAAGGTCTCTTCTCAAAATATTACATGCAGTGAAGGGTAAGCTCTATATAAGAAACAAATGAATGCTTGATTGTAGACATCCAAAACACTGCTCTAAAAATTGGATTAAAGTTGAAGATGTTGAGAAAATACAATCTCTTGGAATCTAAAAGCAGCTTTCTCCTTTTGCCCAGAGTCTACTTCATAGTTACCTAAATATACCAGCAGGCAATTCTGACATGTCTTTGCTTAAATGTGGTTATATAAAGTAATACCAAAATAAGTTTTGGCTTTCCTGCAAATGTGCATAATGGAAAGACAAACATTATTAAAAAGACCATCATTTTTAGTGATTAAAATAATCCACAACAGAAAAAAAAAATCTTCTGTAACTTTCCAAGTTCCCATTTATCATAGTTTTGCAAAAAGAAGCCACGGTAATTTCATTTTTCTTGACTTCTATTAAAAAGATCAATACATATGATTCCAAAGAGTCTCGGCTCATGAAAAGATGGAGCTAGCCTGTAATCACATCTGAAAGTATTGGTTGTCATTAGCAGTAAGATTGATCTGTAAAGACAGTCAGCCCAGAGTGAAAGTACTTAAAAATTTCCATTGGGCTATTGCTGAACAACACTGCCCAGCAACCTTTCACCTTGCAGATAATTAAATACAGATAACGAATTACCATATTAGAAGGAAGAATTGCTTTGAGGATATTCAATAGATGCCCACTTTAGTAAAGCAGTTCCAAATCCCTGAATAATGATTTTGTTTTGCGCATAAAACCTAATGAGCTCCGACAGTATAAAGTCATTTTTCAACATGCATTTAAATCTGACTTGTCAGATAAGATATTAATAAGTCACCTGAGGTACAAGAATTGCTAATGGCCTGCAGCATGATCATTGGAAGTCCTCATACCGTCTTGGCTGTGAGAAGAGGATTTGGTGGGCTTAGCAAGGAAGAGCCCTCTCCTAGGAGCCAGACAGGAATTCCAACCCTACTGAAACCCCTGGGCTTGGCTAGAGACAAGGACTCCTTGCACGTGCCCTGTCAGCTACCAGCTGCCCCTGCCATGTTGCAGGAAGCCTCCACAGCCTTGTCCTTCCATGAATGCTCTTGGAGATCCTGGTCCTCTCGGCCTTCCCTCTCACTCCACACACTGCAGCTCCCCAAGGCTTAGTTACTCACTGATGTTCATGTCCAGGCCCTGGTGGCACCACCAGCCCTGCCTGTTCCTGCCCACCCCCAGGACTCCCCCACTTGCCTGGGGCCCAGGACCCTGCATCAGTAGCAGGGGCATCAGTCCCAGCAAGGTTGCTGCAGGGCTGGGCTCCAGCTCCCCACAGCCCTGCCATGCCTGACCATGGGTCCCACTGAGCCAGACCCCATGTTCTGGCCAGCCCTGCCCCCGTGGAGGTGCCCTGCGGCTGGTTGGGGTGGTAGGGCAGCCCAGGCTGCCAAGCCCTGCCCTGCTGAATGTGGATGAAAGCAGTCCCCCGATCCAAACAGCTCTGCACAATTTGCAGTCATGCAGAGAAAGCCAAGCAATCCTCAAGCTCTGCTTTGGAGTACGTGCCCTTAATTATATCTTCCTGAAGCTTAGTAAAAGCAAGGGGACAGAGACACGTCTCCAGGAGAGCCTCCACAGACCCCAGGCGGGGCTGGGGTTTACCTGTAGTTACTTGCTCACCTGTGGATCCAGTGCAGCTTGCATGGGAATCTCTTCAAGGCATAGAACATGACCATGTTTGAAACTGAAAACAAGCAAAATTACATTAAGTTCTAAGAGCTGAGATTCTGACATCTTTGAATTCAATCAAATTACTTGAAACAGGACTGTGAAGCGCAGATAAGCAATCCTAGAGGTTTAGCAGCCTTCTCTGGGCAAGGTAAAGATCATACGGTTGAGGGGGAAGAAGGAGGAGATGAGAAACTGTCAGAAGATAAAATGTGAAATGTCAGTGGGAAAGGAAAAGAGCTAGAGGGAAAAAAAAAAAAAAAAAAAAAAGTCTAGTTCTGAAAAGAGAAAGGAAGTGACTGCAGTTTTGGCAGTTCCCATAACTTGGGATACTACCAGGTCAACACAGAGCAGGGAATCTCAACTTTCTCTATCGCATCTGGAGCAGAAAGTCCTCAAGAAGAACCTGCATTTATCAGTGGAGAAAAGCACAGACATTAGGCTGTCAAAAAAAATAAATAAAATACATAGCCAGGAACATCACATTCCTTTTGCTATCAAAAAAAAAAAAAAAAAATCATGTTTATAAAACCTTTATGTGAATGTTTCGTGTAAGCAATAACTACAATAAATTAGGTGTAATTTGGACTATCCACACAGCTGGCAAGTCTAGGAAGGATATTCTCAAGTATTTTGCTACAAACATTGTAACTCAAGAAAAGCTATTTTTAGCTGCTCCTGAATAAAATAATGTAGGAGAGTGTGTTTTTATGGAAATACCGTAACGTAGGAAAGCTCAGTTTCTTGGAATTTCCTGTAAAAAATACCAGGGAGAAGGTGTTTTCTTACGTAATTCCAGTGAAAAAGAATGAATCTGGAAAGAAATTATTATTCTTTCAAAAGCTAAAATTATATTTCCCTTCTAAAATGTGGCCAATGCTTCCAAATCAGAGCTCATGGTATTACTTTGCTTCTACCAAAAATTTGTCTCAAACATATGACAGGAGAGCATGATTTCAGGCAGTTCTTTTTAACCTTCCATTTTCTCCCAATTCCGTCACAGAAAAGTAAATAGTTTTGGTTCAAAAGCTTGTTAAAGCTGATATGTAACAGAAAAAAATTACTCACCTCTCATGCCATTTGCTAAAGCCAGGCACTTAAAAGTAAGAAAATGGATAGATGAGGACATTGCTCATTTCATATGGGCTAGTAGGTAAATCTAAAAAGCTCAGAAAGTTCAAACAGTGCCATCTGTGGCTGATTTCCCACCACCTACATACCCATATGAGCCACCCAGGGAGCTTGGCAGGAGCTTGTTTGAGCGGATGGCATTGCAGCAATTCCATATCCTACTCCCAACATAACCTACAGGCTATAGCTGTAACTTATTAAATCCCAAAATGTCTTCTGCACTTTGGCAGGAAGAGTTGGCACAGTGACCTTGTCCTCCACACTTTGAGAGTTCAGCTTTACCATGGCCAGAATTTAGACTTTTTTCCAATCTTGAACTTTATAGAGGATAGCAATTGGAACATGTGAGGCTCTGCCTCTTTTGGTTTCAGTGAACTCAGTAACTCATCCACTATTATGTCTGCTTCAAGGAATTAGCTATTACACCATAGCAAAACAGCCTTAGCTGCTCCCTGTGGAGTGTTTTTCTGTTGCTTTATCCTTAATTTGGTATCGTAGTGCTTTTCTTTAAAAATGTTACCTAGTAACTGTACTTACCAACTGACGTAGGAATTTGACAAGAAAAAAAAAATGCAGAAAATCAGGAAAAACTGGAATACAATACAAGATTGAGTCTTACTGAAATCAGATTTGCATGTGGCCCTGTCAGTCTATGTCACTGATTCCTTCACAGCTAATTGTGTTTTTCAGGACAGTTTTATTTTATGCTTTTGGTAAAATATTTTGTAGCTAGAGTCAGAGTGACAGTCCTTGTGTTGTGATGAAATGTTCATTTCTACATAGTTGATAAGATTGATAATTGTGTTTATCATGTGGGTAGTGTGAGATTAATGATCTTGCTTAATTATTTATTTCCTAGATCTTGAGTGCCTGAGTTTTGTAAATTATACAATGGGGTAAAAATGTTATGTTGCTTAACAGTCTTAACTCCCTTTTCAAACAAAGAAAGATTTTTGGAACCTCCCTAGGGTTTAATTTTTTTCTTAAAATCCTTTATGCAAATAATACAATAGCTATCTTACCAAATCATTCATTTTCAATCACACGGCATTACAGAAAGTACTAATAGTTCCTTTGGAGACCATCTTACTCAATACTGACCTGTCAGGAGCTCTTCCCTTATCTTATAGGAAAACTGTCCACTAGATGAGAACAGAAAGGCAGTAAGGGATCTTGCACCAAATTCCACTACCTGCGTCACCTCAGCAGCTCTCCATCCTCATCATAAAGCACAAGGACAGTGTGGGTTAATCTTTTCAGTTCAGAAATGTTTCTTTGCCCCTGAGGTCAAAGAATACTCTTAATAGCTGACAGATTTAGAAAAGGTCTTCTTGCTCTTCCTAAACTACAAAGATCCAGAAGAAGCCAAGGAGTCCTAATGGATATAATTTGTAACTTTGCCCATGTAGAAGTTAACAGTTTTAATCTAGAAGGATTCAATGGTTTTCAAAGTTCCACTTTCATACTGCTATCATTTTTAGCAGTGCATGTATAAAATAAATTTGGAAGCAGGAGACAGACTGTACCAGTAGGAGCACTAGTGTCGGTTTGTGTTTAACAAGCTGCAGGAGAAGGACTCAGAGCTGTTAACAGAGAGGTGCATGCACAGGGGGGACACGGAGGGAAGGTCTTCTACAGTGCATTGGAGGACCACGCCAATTTCTTTCCTCAACATGAATGTAAATATTTGTGGACAGTTCTTAAAGGAAGTGTGGTACAGGGTAACATGACAGCACTTGCATTTTGTTTGTATGTCTGCGAGGGCGAAACTTGCATCGTGCCACCAGGAACTTGGAACAAGTGCTGCCCTCAGTAATCCCTTTGTCTCTTAATTTTGATGTGGATGTGCATTTCACAGTCAAAATCCAGGCAATGGCTGGACAGAAAATTGCACTGAAAACATTTTTCTTTTCCTAAAGCAAGCTCAGGAAGAAGCATTTATTTAATAAAATGGAAAATCAATATAATTTTAATTTTAAGAAGTCAGAGCCAAAGCCAAGCTGTCCTTTAAGGAAGCTTGATAAGAATTCATGACCTTTTTTTTTTTTTTTTTTTTTTTTTTTTTCTTTTGGTAAGAAAAATAAAATTAAAACCAGCATTGATTTAATGATTCTCTTCCAAGTTTGTTTAAATTCTGGAAGTTTTGATCATCACTCTGACTTCAGTACCTTCTTAATTCTGCAAGTCCTTCATAATCATTATGTATTTACTACTTTAAAATTACTTTAAATTTTGAATTAATTTATGCAGCGCGGAAAAAAAAAAAAAAAAAAAAAAAAAACTCAATTACTGTAGTTATGCATACTGTGGGCTGTAACATTTTCAACAACTTAAGCATTCCAGCGAAAAGTTCAAATCCGTTTGATTGACATTGTTTGAAGCAATAAAACAAGAAAAAGAAATGTGATTTTTAAAGCGAAATTACACTGGAACATATCTATTTCTATTGTTGAAAGATGTTGTGCTCAGACTGGAAAAATGCAGAAATCAGTACAGAAAAGTTTTATTTCATTAAGAGTTGCTAGTTCACTTAACTACTCCTCACATTTCCGTAATGTGTGTCTGATAACCATGTTTCCTACAGGGCTGTTGATTGTCATGACTGATTGAAACAACCTGATTGTTAGCTGTAAGGCTTGCTTATGCCCCATTAATCCTAACGTAGAAAGAATCAGCTGCACACGAAGTTGTCCAAGCTATGCAGACAGTGTTCAATCAAGGATGGACCACTTTCTTGGCACCAACCCAACATCTATTTGGAGAAGATCTACTGAAGGCAGCAGAGCTGGAACATACATGGCTCTTCCCTCCCTGGAAACTTGAGGATTAAATCTTTGTTACAGTTGCTAGCGATATAAATAGTGAATATGTTTACATGACTTGGTGCGTAAAATCAGACACTGCAATTTCAAGTGCCTTGTGGGGTGTGTAAAGAGAAGAGGCCAAAGAATTTTGGCCTACAGAATGGAAATGCTCTTAAATCTCTGGGACTTTAGCCTGGATAGACTGATGGCTCTCATGGGTGAGGGAGAACCAGTGCTTTTACTGGTGCAGAGCTCTGAGTCACAAATGACCTCCCAGGCTGCTTTTGAGACATTCTGCTTTTTATGATCTGAAGGAAAGCCACAGCTGACCCTCTTGCTTAGTGCAAGAACCTTTTTCTAGCAATATTAATATCAACTGACCTGATTTTTCATTGTTACTGGTATTGAATAACAAAATGAAAATTATCACACCCCTATAAAATCAATATTAGTCCTTGACATAACATCAGATTGGAGAAGTCAACAATGACCTTAAGGGTGACTCCCAAACACACAGCTTTCAGAATCAGAAAGAAACTCTAAGAGACATATTTGACTGTGATAAAAATTGAAATCCAGGAAAGCCATCCATAGTTCAGTTACTAAAATCACATCCTATTATTCTGCAAATCATAGAATCATAGATCCATTCAGGTTGGAAAAGACCTCTAAAATCCTTTAGTCCAACTAAATCAAGCAATTTAAAAATAAATAGGACTGAACCAACATGTATCTACTGAAAATTTGATTTCTGGATATGAAGTATAAAACTAGGATCCATCCTTATATAATGTGTGTGTTTGTGTGTATAGGTCATGATGTAATCCCTCTAACACAGCTGAGAACATAACCAGTTAATTGTTTATTTTCCTCTGCAGAGGGTTTATCTACTTTATTAGACCACAAAGTTTTGAAGGCTAGTGAGTTGGCCCTCCCAATCTTAGAAGAGATCATTTTCCTTTCAAGTAATGCCAATGTCAGGCTGCCATTGCAACAGGCTGGGGTGACCTATGGAAGTCCCGCTGCTCTTCTCAGGATTCAGAGCAGACTGCTCCAAAGTTCAGTGACCAAAGGAACTGATGAAACCACAATATATACAATGTCAAATTTAACTGCTTTTGTATGCTGCATGTTTTACATGTGCTGAGGTTTGATAATGCAAAGGACTTTTAAAGATGTGACATGGATGACATGAATAATTTTCTTTCTTGTTTGTTGATGAAGGGAGACAAGAGGAGCATGGCTTAAGTACCTTTAACTGCTTTTTTTCTCAAATGTCAAACTAAGGGTCATCCGACTTCCAATAAAAGTCCCTTTCAGGAAGGAAGTTTGATTAGTTTTCAAGCGTCTACGTGTGTGAGATAGCTTGCTTATCTACCAGTCCTTGATATATATTATTTATATTCACTTGAAACCAGAGGCGGCTAGTTCGAGACCTAAAAAGAAATTATCTTCTGATGGTGTTCCCTAGAAAGTGACAGTCTGCTGACTTTATAACAGTCAGGATAGCAAGAGCAACATGCTTGATATAAAGACCAAAGGAGCAGAGCCATAATTCATCCCTGTTCAGTCTCACCTCCACAACTAACCAGGGAATGACAATGGCAATGTATCATAAGCTTTATGAAAAAAGATGATTTTGCCACCAGCGTACTGGCATGAGCATTTCTGTGCTGAGCCGATTGTACAATACTGGCTGTTACGCTCAGTAATTTTGTTGAGGCGATGGAGTTGTTTTAGAGGAAGAATTTTGAAGCTGTATGTTAAGAATTATGTTGGCTTAGATAAAATCTCATGACTGAGAAAGGACAATGTCATACAATTCCTTTCACATATGGATATGTTTTTTTCTGCCTTTATCCTCATCAACATTTTAATATATTCTAAAATTCTGTATTTCAGAGGCTATGCTGCTGTCTTGTCTGCTAGGATAAACGTGACTGAGTCCTTATTCTACCTGACATGCAAGTATTCATCTTCACACCTTATTGAAACAAGCAGTATCTTTTTCCTCAATGGCAATGTTCATTCATATACAGGTTACTCTTGTAATTAATGAGTCCAAGATAAGTGATAATATTGCCTTCAAAAAACATGTCCAGTTAGAAGGCTTCCTGAAGGAAATATTCATGCCTGTAGTTATTTTTCCTATATTAAAATAATTTCCTTTATGTATAGGATTCTCAGAATGATATGGGGCAATAGTTGAGAACTGCAGATGGTCCTGGAGGCAGAATGAACACGCACATATATGTGCTGGTTGTACTGTGTCTCTAGGCTATAGGATGTCTACTAGGCTTATATATCAATTGACTTTGAAATTTGTGAAAGCAGGCAGATTTTTGTAGCCCTTAATGTGATATAATGGCATGGATTTTAAGGCTGTCAGCCCTTTTGGTGCAATTTAATACAGGCTGGTTAAAAGGAGCAATAGGAAATCTATGTGAGCAGTTTCTAGCTGTCAGCTCCAATTTGCCATGACAGCCCATGATACAGACAGCCTGCACTGCTATTGAGCAGTTTTGACCACCTCTGAAAAGGGCTGATTTGAATGTGCGTGCTCTCTGGACCCTCCCCTGGTAAAGCTATCTAGTTCTCTAGCAAAAGAAGAGAACAGAAAACCTGCAGCCCCTGGGAGGATGCAAGAGAGCAGCGCTGGGCTGCAGCAGCAGAGCTCCCACCTGTTGGTGTAAGGAGTTTCACCAGCATCAGTGCTTGAGGCTGCACCTTCCCTGTGCACAGAGGTGCTGAGAGTCAGGGAGGTCTCTGTAAACCCCCTTTATCCTTTGTACAGAACTGTATTTGTGTTGTAGTTATACCATGCTCATCTATTGTATCCGATTTCACCTCTTTTCATCTTTTTTCCTTTAAGTCCATTATTATAAAAAATTGTGGATCCAATCTATAGTCAGGTGCCTAACAATAATGAAAATCACTCAGGTCCTACACTCTGGTATAGGGGCCAGGGACTACTTCTGACTAACAACCTCAAGTTCTCCTTCCTTTAATGATACTAAGGAATTAATTCCCTACAGTACTACAACAATTATTTTTACATGAGCACAGAACACAGTGCACATCATTCATTTTCCTTGCTTAAGGGGCACTGTAATATTGTACTGCTCTTTCTCCATTAGTTATAGCCTGCTATTGGTAACTTTAAAATCAGGCCTTGGCACGCCATATAAATAACAATACATTTATGCAATTGAATGGCTATGCAGTAATTCAATCAAGGGAGTTCTACTGCTGGTCATAAACTACTTAAGCTGTTTGACTGTCAGGTTAAGATATCAACAAAAGTCTTTGAGTGAATTACAGCCTTAGATTTACCTGCACAT
The DNA here is from genome assembly GCF_963932015.1 of Anas acuta. Lineage (NCBI taxonomy): Eukaryota > Metazoa > Chordata > Aves > Anseriformes > Anatidae > Anas > Anas acuta. The sequence continues at coordinate 94,280,914 of NC_088979.1, read as the reverse complement.
CTTGTATTATTCAATGCTACCTATATATGTGGTGAAACATCTGATATGATGTGTAAATCTTGAACTGCTACCAAAATAAACCGTGTTTTTATCTCATTTAAATCTTGTGATGCTGACATCAAGGGAAGCTTTACCTTTGACTTTGACTTTGAAGAGGCCAAACCTGCAGCCCTTTTTTTTTGATGACTATATTTTAGTTACAGATTTCCAATGGTATTCACAGCATTCATAAGGACAGATAATATCTTTCATTCATTCAAAGAATATTGGGATTAAAAACTGATAAATCTGTGGGCATACAAGGTCTCCTTTGGGTCTGACAAAGACTCAGTGAGCAATATATTAAGTTTTCTCAGGAAGCAACAGTCCTGAGTGTAGGCTAAGTGCCATGGCTTTGTAGAAAAACTCCTAAACACACATCAGGAGAGCTCATGGGGTGATGCTACTTGGGGTGGGGAGGACTACAGCAACAAATGTAGTGAACCCATCCAGTGCAGCATCTTCGACTACTAGCTTGAGTTTCCAGGAAGGTCTGGCTTTTGAAGGTATTGCCTGTGTCTTCTCTGAGGATCAGGACTCAGCTGCCAGACATGAAGAAATTGTATACAGAAAATATTTTCTTAGCAAGTGTTTCTGTCCCTTATTGCACTGTCAGTGCAAATTCTGTAATGGAGCGTTGATTTGGTTTCACCCACATCTTCTCCATGAGAGTAGTTATTGTATATGAAGAAAATCATTCATTCATTCAGGTATTCAGATAAGAACAAGTAATTTATGCTTTTTTGTTGTGAGGATAAATGCGTTTTAACATTTATTTTTTTCTGAACAAAAGCAGCTGTAAACTTTGACAGCCTGTGTGTGTTTGATGAACCATTCACTCATGAAGCAATGCCGTTTCAGAAACACACTATCGTCCAGGGCCTCTTCACCAACACAGAGGCTGGAAATGTCTCTGACAAGTATCCAGTGCTCAGATACTTGGTGTAGGTTTCCGTTAGCAGTCCTATACACATCCCACTCCCAATTCCCAGAGCAGAGAGCATGTCAGGACAAGCTGTGGTCTGGCCAGGAAAAAGAAAAAAAAAAAAAAAAAAAAAAAAAAAGAACCATTTTTTTCCCTCCCAAAAGAGCAGTGCTCATAGATAGAGCTCCTGAATAAGAGAAAGAGCACAGACATCCCAAAATGTAGATTTGGACAGAAAACAATATGGTCCCTAGGAGTTCAGTTGTTCCGGTCCTTCAGACAGATCTGGTACTCATATCTGTTTATTGCCAAATACAGATTAATGAAACCAGCTGCTCCTACTGCACGTGTAAACCAGGCTGTCACTCAAGGCAGGTAAACACTTGGTGGCTGCTGCTGGTGCAAGCAGCTCTGGGCCAGGAACGGATATTTTCCATTTTGCCACTAGAAAATATCACACTCCTCCAGCCCTGGAGTTACTGAATGTTACAGAAGAGTGCCTGCAGTGTTACAGCAGTTCCTCCAGGCATGACTGGGCAATTACAGTGACTGCAGCAGGATCACTCCCCCAGCAACAGGGGTGCACAGCCGCCAGGTGTTGAGATCGACACTTTTATGAGCTTGGAGGAGAAAGTAAGTTAGATGGAAAGTTTGCTGGGATAGGACTAGCTTTTCCTTAGCTTCTGGAGATGAAAGTGAATGCCTTTTCCAGCACTGATGTGCACTACCAGTAGCTGCAGTGACATTTTCTCCCCAAAGACTGAGCCCCACATGCAAGCATCAGCCAAACCTCCCTGTGAATGAACTCTCCTCAGCCCTTTTTTTTCTGTCTGTGCAGTGCATAAATCACAGCAGCTTACACTGCTTCTCACACTGCTATCAGTAGATCTAAAGACAGAGCAAGGGACTTCTCAGGGTCTAACTCACAGTATCTCCAAATATGCCTCAATATTTCTTTTTTAGAGGAAATCCAACAGAAAGTAGTACTACTCTGTATTTTTTTTAAGTCCACAATCTTCAGAAAAACCACATAACAGAAAATGGAATATTGTGAGCAGCCCACATAATTACTCATGATAGATAACTGTATTAAAAATTAAACATAAATTATTGGAGGCATTACAGTGTTGGCACAAGATGAAAAAGGTGCTTCATATTACTGAAAGGTTTAGCTAACTGCCTGAAAGTTTGGCTCGGTAGAAAAGAGACTAGCCTGGATAAATGGAAAGCATTTATTGTTTGAAATATGGATTTTAATATAGCACAGCACAACCCCAAAACATCAGTCCTTTTCAATACGGTTAAAGTAAGATAGATCTTGCAGATTAATGTAGCCAGCGAGATGCTCTTTGGCAGTGAGAAGCAGGAGAATTAGCAAAGGAGTCTCCTTGGAGCCACTCCACGTCTTTGGAGGGAGATTCTTCACCTCTCACAGGGCTCCCCAGAGACCTGCCCAGCTGTTTCATATTTGAGCACTGGGGCACACTGCTGGCCTTGGCACATGAATGCCCATGCTGCTCCTGAGGACACCAAACTGTCAGATGAAGGGGGGGAATTCCTGTGCTGGGAGTAAAGCACAGCTGACTTCAACAGGTCAGGCAGATCTAAGTTTCCCTGGAGCGGTGGGAGCGCACATTTTTCTGTGGTTGAAATTCTGCAGGTTTTAAATATTCATAATAGTTTGATTTCCTAGGATCTCATTTCCAGCTCTGTCATCAATAACCAACTTAGAACTTAAAATCTGGTTGGGAGCTGCAAATTCCTAGACACCCATCAGGTTCAATCTGGCCTCTGACAATGTCAGAGAGGACATTAATGTCTAAGAATATTGCTGGTCAGTTTTGAAACAGTGTTGTGGAATTGTTTTGGGGGATTGGCAAAGGTGAGCAGATTAAATCCTAAAATCTCAGGTCAACAGGAAGGAGGAGGGGGATTTAGCTGAGGTTGCTGTCTAGTAAAAGAAAGAGTGTAATGTTATTTTCACAAACCATTAATTTAAGTATTCATGAGGTGCCACAGTTTCCAAGATATTAAAAGACCAGAGAATTTAAAATATACTTGTGATTTTTAATTCCAAATAAAATAAAAATAAATAAAAAATAAACGCAGAAAATTAAGATCAAATGATTCTTCATATTTAGTCTTTGATACTCTTTTGGTATAAACATTTATCTTGCAAAATGGAGGTGGGAATAATGCAATAATGTAGTTATTCTGAAATTGATATATCAGAGTTTTCTTAGCTTTCTCAGGTAATAGCTATCTTTTTGTCCTGTGTTTACACATCTCCTTGTTCAGAGGGGTTGTTTTCTAGAAAAAGGGTAGGCTGGGACTCTAATTGTTGATAACCATTCCAAAGTAGAAAACTAAACAATTTTCCAGTTGTCCACAAGACAAAAATTTCATTTTCTGTCTCCAAGCTCTTAGGTGACATTTGTTTGTTTTTTTTTTTATTATAAATGTTTTCTAGAGAAGAGAGATCTGGGAAAAAAAAAAAATAAATAAATAAAAATTAAAAAAAAAGAAGAAAAAGAAAATTAAAAAAAAAAAAGAGGGAAGGGAAGGGAAGGGAAGGGAAGGGAAGGGAAGGGAAGGGAAGGGAAGGGAAGGGAAGGGAAGGGAAGGGAAGGGAAGGGAAGGGAAGGGAAGGGAAGGGAAGGGAAGGGAAGGGAAGGGAAGGGAAAAAACAAGAAAAGTGTGTTCACAGACTGTCCAGATTCAGAAACTGGATTTCTGGAGCTAAATTTTACCCTGTGAATATAATTTTCCCCCACTCCTGCTCCCAGCAGCCAGATTCCTCAAGTGTGCATTACCTTGCCACAGACTGCACACAGCTCTACAGCTTTGTTCTTCCACTTGTTACCACTGGTGCATGTCATGCTCAGCATCACCATGACGTAACCAGACAGCGCATTGGGTGTCTTGCAAAGATCAGCCCAGGAGCTGAGTGTGCTGCTTATTTGAATGTATAAACATTCGTCTAGTAAGCTGGGACAGTGAGCTCACTTGTACCAGATATATCATTTGCTCCTTAATGTGTCCTGTTATTCACACAACTGTGACTCAGATGTTTTCAGAGAAAAAAAATAAATAAATAAATATTAAGATGTGAGTCCATGTGTGTCATCTTTCAGAAAAGACCCTTTCAAAGAGGGAAGCCTGGGTAGCTGCCCTGAGGAGCTTTATTCCCAGATATGTATTATCTGTAGGGGAAGCGGTGGTGGTGATGATCGATCCATGGAAAATTTGCTATAATACCGTAGAAAAACTGTTTCTGCAGCAGGCAGCAGACACCCGAGATAGCAGAAAATCCTTCAGAAATTCCAGACGGGTCTTACTCACTCGAGAAATGTCAAAGAGAAGCCACTCTGCCCGCAGCTGTGGGTTTCACGACACGAGGCTGCGTTTGCCAAGCCCGACCTCCAGGCTGAGGAGCTCCACGTGGCAGGGCAGGAACACAGCCAAAACCGGCCAAAAGCAAAAGCATTTTCCTCCAGATGGTTTCAGATGGAAGGTCCAAAGAAGGCTCTCTCCAAACCTAGTTTATAAACAAAACCAAAAGTACAACACATTATCTGAAAGACTCGAGATACTTTTTCAGCCACACTATCCTTCCTCCCACAACAAAGATCTGGGCCCTCATCAGTTGCATCACTAGGGATAAATAAGGCTATAGGGAGAATACCCATTCCCAATGTTCCTCATTTACAAGGGAGTTTATTGACGTTTACTATTTGGCACTGATTGCCATTCCTTTCATTAATTAACATGCATTTTTCTAACCACCACGTTCTGAAAAGGTCTCATACTGAGCAGGGCTAATATTTCAGCTCTGGTTTTAGGAGACACTAACTGTGAGTCCAAGTAAGGAACTTTCCTTCTTCCCCAGTGCTTGTTGTGACACAGGACAATGAGGCATTAATATAAACTCCCCTTCCATTCTGGCTTTTTGGGCTAATTCATCCCTTGATGAAGACTAGATCAAGCCCAAAGGTGCTGTGATTTCCATTTGTTTCTCTCTCTTAGCCTTGCCACTATGACAAGGAGGAGGAGTCTGGCCTGCCTCCATGCCCATGAAGGAGTCATTGGGGGCTTTTAGCAATGGTGTCACCCCATAAATGTGCTGTACCTATCACGTAGCTTTACATGGAAACTCTTAGCCACCATTGAACAGACCTAATAAAACTCCTTTACCATCAGTCCCTGCAATGAACATTTGAAGCTAAGTTTCGGAATCTTTTTCTCTTTCCTGTCTTCTCAGGAGGGCTGTGTGCTGCAGGACAATAAACTGGAGTCTCCACATCTCAGCACACAATGTATTTCCACTTCAGATGAGGACCTGAACAGGACAAAAAGGAGAGCAAAGCAAGGAGTGAAGTGGTTACATGAAAATGGTGAGGTCATTAAAAATTTATAGAGGAGGGGATCCAAGTGCAGTAATGAGGCATCACACAAAGGCAATGGAGTACTTAGCACTAAAATCCTTTCTACATGCTATCTGGTTACCATCTTATCAACATGACACCATTAGCGTCTGATAATAGTAACTAATCAGCTGTTCTGCTTCCTTTATTTTCCTTCAGAAAATATCTTCTTCAGTGTGCAGTCCCTCCCCACAACAATATCACACACTAAATAATGCATAGGATTAAAGCCCTGTCATTCAGCCCTGATGTCACTTCCTCCTGAAATTATATGATCTACCAGGATCCCTTTGAGCCTGCATGGGGTGCTGCTCCCATCACAGACCTCAAAATAAGACTTCAGTCATTATAGGTGACTGCCATCTTCCTTCATCACGGATCAGTTAAGTTCTGGGCAGCACCAGGGTTAGTGCTGGAATATGTTTTTTGCAGGATGAAAGGAAAGCGGCACGTATGGGTTCATCCCAGTGGATGAGAGGTCCGTGGGTTTGAGTGACAGGGGGTTCTGAGCATGAACAGACTATGTAAACTCACAGTTCACATTAAAATTGATATTTCTAACCCAGGGCAAGTGACTGCCATCTGGCTGAGAAGCGATATCACTTTTATATGCTCTAAGTGTGAGAATCCAAGCGGGTCTTTCGACATATGTCAGCAATGGTTTCCAGCTATAAAAAGAACTTCACTGTTTTGTTTATTTTGTGGTTGAAGCTTTGAACTGCTGCACTGGGACGTGGGATCCTAGGCTCCTTACCCAGAACTGCCACAGACTTCCCATGTGACTAAGACAAGTCCTTTCTTCTCTGTTTCATTTCCCCATCAGTAAAATGGTGATAAATAATTGACTTTTTGACTCAGAAGCAACCTGAAAAAACAAGAGAGAAGCAAGACCGTCATGCTTAAGATCAATCTGAAATTTTTTAAATGTCACTTCCTTGAGAAGAGAAGAGAAAGAGAAGAGAAGAGAAGAGAAGAGAAGAGAAGAGAAGAGAAGAGAAGAGAGAGAGAAGAGAAGAGAAGAGAAGAGAAGAGAAGAGATGAGAAGAGAAGAGAAGAGAAGAGAAGAGAAGAGAAGAGAAGAGAAGAGAAGAGAAGAGAGAGAAGAGAAGAGAGAAGAGAAGAGAAGAGAAGAGAGAAGAGAAGAGAAGAGAAGAGAGAGAAGAGAAGAGAAGAGAATGAAAAGGGAGTTTTGTTTGGGGAGGTTTCAGTTGCATTAGGCATCTTGCCCTTTTTAAATTAACATAAGCCAAATTTTGAAAAGAAAAATTATTTCAAAATGAAAATTCCGAGCAGTTTCTCCATCAGAAAGGGGATTAGGGAGTTTTTGTTTGAAACCCTTGTAGCCATGTGGCACACATAAAACACATAGCTTTTTAGTGGAGATACATGTAATTCAGCATATTTCTGCAAATATGACACTGATCTCCCCCCCCCCCAGAAATACAGGCAATTCTATGCTAGGTTTCTATTGATTGTCTATTTAGATGTGTTGTTCTTGAGGAAAAAATAAATAAATAAATAAATATATATATATAAGCCACACTGTAATTAATATTACAGTTATCTATGTATATAGATATCAAATGGACTTCTAAGCACTGTTTTACAAAGTATAAATCGAGGCTTTTTTAAGATCCAAACCTGTACTCAAGCTACTTGTAGGCAGTGATTCTGATGAAGAATTTCAGTACAGCCAAACACAGCTCATCAATTTTCAGCAAGGTGTTGACACATGGAAATAGCCTTAAAAAAAACAGTTACCACTGAAAATGTTCTTCAGACGTTTGTACTTGCAAGGTGCTGAATATTTCCAGGGGACTAGAGTAGAGGGTGGTAGAAATTCATGGTGTCTTTTAGGACAAACAAATTCAGGAACAGCAGTGCCTTCAAGGGTGAAACCAGTGCTTGCTGACTAGGCAATGACCTCCATGCATGGCCTCAGAAATCACACAGAGGAAATGAGATAATATGCACAAATATATGTACTTCTAGTTTAAGCCTGAGGATGTGGTTTCATCACCTTCTTCTCTTCCAAATGGAGAAGGGTGCATTTTGTATCATCCCAAGTATTACCACAGACAGATTGCCAGAAATGATGTTGGAGCATTCGAAGCACTGATTGAGTCACTCTGGGACATCCTTTCCCTTGAAATCTGAGGAAGCTCAGCATCTCTGGTTTCTGATGTGCCTCTGCTCCAGTTTCACCATCTCTAAAGGGGAGGTAAAAGCAGGAGGCTGTGAGGATTAATTCACTTATATGGTAAAAATAAGGCACAAATATTAAGACATATCAAAGTGCAAGTATGATGGTATCATCATTTCCTAGACAGTATTTCCATGAATAATACCATGCATAGAAGCTATTAGGCACATTCCTTTGCTTTTACTGTGTAGCAAGCATTTTGACAACGATGAAAATGCTCCCTGCTAATGACCTGGACTTGCACAGTAACAGACAGAAGGGGTGGGATTCATTGAGGCTCATGTCAGACTCCTCTTACTCTCAATGAAGCCCTACAATGTTAAGGCACGGTTCATCTTTCCTGACAATTCACCTATTTCAAGCATTAGCTTCAGAGGAAAAAGAAAAACACCCTGATAGTGCTTTTTTTTCCCCACTGACTACAAAGGGACCCTCATGGGAGCTACTAAGGTGTGCATGTGCACATTGCAAGTCATTTAAATCCTACCCTAACAAAATCCTACCCACTCACTACAGTGGATTCCTACTAATTAAGCTTGTTTCCTAACCCACAAGCACAGTGACCACATCAAAGGAAAATAAAAAATAAAAAAATTCCAATGATATTGAGGTTCATATTTTGAGAATCAACACTTCCAGTTTTACACTTTAGTCATCTGTGCAATAAATGAAGCCGTGACTAAAGCCTGTTATCTAAATTGTAACAGGGATCAAAAGGTCACTATGTTACATCCATTATATTTCCTCATCTTTTATATGAGAGAAGAAAACAATGCATGTGAATTGTTTACAATAAACAGCATGGGAATTTAAATTATGATGTAGGACAACTAATTTAAAGCCATCACTCCGGTGAGGTTTTTAATCAAATATAATTTCAATTCAAACTTTTAACATTTACTATGAATTAACTTCTAGTAGAATTACTCTTTCTTCCCTAGAATATACTTTATTTTATTTCTATATTTCTTTATTTCTATAACTGGCATTTGCCTACAAACATAAATCTGACCAGCGTGTATGCACTACAGTCAGCTGGCTCTCTCAAAACACCACTTGAATTTAGCAATGGACGTTAATGCACTCAGGAATTTTGCTTCATTCAGCTTATCTAGCTGCGTACATCCCGGCCAAATCCAATAAACAGCCTGTGAATAGGACTAGGCAGTGGTATACCTTTCTCCCTCCTAGCCGAGACCTCACAAAACTGGCAGTTTGCCACATGTGAGCCACAGAGCCAAGCCTAACACCTCAGGTCTGAAAACAGCCCCTTGCCATATGAATCCTGAATGCACCTTAAAGAGAAGCAACACAAAGTCACTTATTTTACTCTCGCTCCCATAACAGCTATAACACAGGCTGAATCCGCAGGTAGCCAAGATTGTTTTAACAAAGCTAATCCTCGTGAGTGCAGGAGAAGTTTGCTTTCAAACTCATGACTCATCACGCCTGCCTGGAAAGTTTGCAGTTCTGCAGATGCAGCCTCTTCTGTCCACTTGTAAAATATTAATTTCCAGGAAAACAAAATCTTTTCTGATTCTCCTCAGGATCAGGAAAGTGATCCCTGGAAATGTTTACAATGCCTGGTTTGTATTGGTGGCAGTCTTTTCTCAGAATTCCTCACCAAATAAAAGGAAAACAACTTTGTAGACATATTGGCTGTTCGTACTACTAAGGATTATCTGATAATTATTGACAATGCTACACAGCTTTTCATACAATGCATATTATTGTCACTACCTCGCCTTCAGTGCAGGAGAACTGCTTTAAACAAAGCCAGGCCCTAACTCTGGTCATGCGACATCGTCCAGATGCACTTTTTGGCAAGGGGGTCACTTGTGTCTACACCACAGACTGAGTGCCCAGGAAAGATCTGGTGCACCAGGACTGTGCTAGCCCACACTGCTTAATTACCTCATTCTCTGGCTCTCTTTTGGACCACCCTAACTAGCTCTCTCAAAGCCAAAGCTCATGCCAAAGGATGATCAGCTCTCAACAGCATGAATACAGCCAATCCACTTGATTCAAACTCATTGCCAGGGAGCTGTCTGTCCCTAGCACGTCCAGTTAGGACATGGAAAAGACAGTGACAGATGAGCTGAATTATCTCCCCTTAGCAAATCTGAGTGGCAACAAAGCACAGAGCAAAGGATTGTGTAACAAAAATCACATTGATCATTTCCCATCCTCTCTTCCCCATCCAAATGTCAGATCTAAGTTTAATTTAGGCATATGAGCATCTGCATAGGACAAAAGTAGTTCTTCCTCTTTTGCAGGCAACGGGGAGATCTGTTTGTGTCTCCACCATTCCCTACATCCAGCTCAGGAAATTGGTTTTATTTTGCAACAGGGACAGAGAAAACCACATGCTTAAGAGCTTTCCTAAACTGTGTCCCCTGTGCCCCAATCTGCCTGAGACAAAATAAATCAGGATTAGTAATTATGATGGGGCAGTCACTTGATCACCCAGACATGTGACAAGACAAAAGGAGTAAAACAGGACAAATGCTGGCAAAAGAAACATTCATGGATATAAAGTCCATACTCTGGTGCTGCTCACACAGGTTTTGGATTCACTGCCCATAAATGTTCTAGCAGGGATCTTTCACAGGCAGGCAAATATTTTCCAAAAGCAACAGTTTGAAAGGAACAGCACAGAACAAACTGAGAAAAAAAAAAAAATGGAGAGAAGTTCTACCAACAATGGATAGCATTAAGAGAAATCTTGATCATTTTGCAGGTATTTCCTAAAGCAAGAAGATGATAAGGTTTGGTATCTGGAATATGAAAGGGAATAGCTGGGGAAAAGATACTGCTAAAACACAGCATGAGAGCTGGATAGAAAATGGGAGGTGATGGTCTATCTCTTAGTCCTTCTGAGAAGAGGTGTTAGTGCCCATGGAAAAAATGATGGCTATGTGAGTGGCAGTAACTCCCCAGTCATTTTCTTTTTCTATCTCAAGTACCAAGGCTCCATGTCAGCATCCCAGAGTCAGCCAGCAGTCCAGGAGACATCTGCAGGAACAAAAGCAAATGTGAAAGTGGTGGAGAGGTGCTGAGACACCTGGCCTTTTGGCAGGGAAGAAAGGGTAGACAGTAACCCTGTAAGAAGGAGGCTGGCCTCATAAAGTGGAGCAAAAAGCAAGAGGAAGTAGAGCTGAGACTCTGGAGACCTAAAAAAAAAAAAAAAAAAAAAAAAAAAAAAAGAGGAGCATATCCAACCCTTGAAACAGGAGGAGCCTTGGAAAAGGGAAATTCAGGGCCTAAAGATGCCTGCCGAAGGATCCATCCATCACGAAATGGAGTGTACAGCCAAGTAGGTATTAAGTCTGAGACTTTTTTTGTGTTTTTATCTTTTTATGCCAAAAATCCCAGCTATTTGGAAAAAAAACATGTTTTTGTAGAATTTTCAGACATTTCCTTTGAAAAACAGTTACTGTTTTTTAAAGTCCAAAAGTTTTAAAATATTTCCCCAAAAAGATGTATTTTTGCAGTTCTAAGACTTTCCTCTCACAGGTCCATTTGCTGACATATTTTTTAAATGAATATATTCAGCAGGGTGTAGCTGACAAATATTAAGCATTTCAATACTTCCAAAGTGAGTTTGCATTCATCTTTTTCATTAGAAGCTGTGCCAGACTCAGATGGAAAGCAAACCTTTTTTTGTCATGCTTGATTAATTAACTTGTATGTATCACTTCTCTGTGAGTCCACAAGAAATGCTGAGATTGGGGGCTATTCCACTCCAAGAAGTCACAGCTAGGGTTAAGGTTTCTAGAACACATCACCTCGCTCACAAATGCAGACTAGAGAGATGAAGGTCACAAGAAGGTAAGAAACCTTCTTGACTTGATCCATGCCAGATCACATCCCACATGTTCTTCAAGCACAGTACAGTGGCTCAGAGGGCCACCTTGCCTTGCTTGCTCATGTTTGGCACAGTCAGTTGATTTAATAGAGAAGTGGAGAGGTTCTCCCCCATAGCGCTATGCAAAAATGCTTTTCTAAATCAACTTATCACCAGCATAGTGCCAGATTGCAAAATCAGAACCACAGAAGACAATCTTCTGTGAAGCTCAATAAAATGTCTTTTATTTTCTGAATTGTCCCTCCTCGCCTTCATTTCCTGCCTCCTTCATAATTCTGCCTGGTTTGCTTGCTTTTCAGTGTAAAGGGGAAGGGAGTGGGAATGGGAGAAGAGAAGTAGTTTCTATTTACTTGCTTGGATTTGATGATGTTTCCACAATTAATGTCCTTAAGAATTTTCTTCTTTCCTCAGGCAGAGGCAGCAAGGAAAACTGGGTGAGTGCTTTATTCATGGGACAGCAGGACAAGAAAATTCAAAAATATGCTTTCCCGGCAGATTATTATAGGAAAAAAATAGATAATGAAACCCCAAAGTGCAGAAAAAAATGAATATCCCTTTGTTTACATGTAGAAGCATAAAAATGAATAGGCAAATTGGGAACATTTTCTATAAAGTACAGGAGGAGAAATTGCTTGAGAAATGGCTGACGCCAAGTAGTTCTCTATGCTTGATGCGTCAGCATGGTCCTGGCAGTGGCCCTTAAAAAATAAAGCACGTGTTTGTGTGCATTCAACACCCCCTTTGGGAGACACTCTTTCTTCAGACTGCTGTGTGGGCTGTGCTCAGCACCCAATGCATACCACAAGTGCAATATTTGTGTCTTACCTACCACAGAGTGGTTGAGACCCTGAACACCTTGAAATGAGCCAGGGCTGTGGGGATAAAGGCTGGCCACACAAAAATGTGAACACTTTATGACAGAAATAGTGTAACTCGGGGAAAATATAGTCCAGCAAAGTGTACAGACAGGTTAAAGTTGAGGCCAACACCAGTATGCAACAAATGCAAAGCTAAGATGGCCATAGATGTCTCCCTGGAGGGTATGTGCAGTCAAGCAACAAGAATGTAGTGAAAATTAGATAATTTCAAATGCAGTGTGAATGCTAACAAACCCAAATTGCAAAATGCTCAAATAGAGAAGGCATCTTTGGTTTTGGTGTGGGGTGAGAGGATGATTAAAATATGGTCCTTAATCCTGTAAGACTAGCGTTAGCGGTTGATGACCACAAGCTACTTAAGTCCCACTGCTCAAATGGACCTCTTACCCTTCCCAGGAAGATAGATTTCTTTTTCATCCCAATGCGTAGTGGTTATTTGCTCACATTCAAAAATGGAAGCATAAGAAGATGCTCCTCCTGTCCTGCCCACATTCACTGCTCCTCCTGTCCTGCCCACATTCACTTCTGGTGCTCTAAATGAGGAATAGCCTGGTCCTGCATGTCAGAAGTAATGCTCTTATATCATTTTATACATAGAAATGAACAGACTTCTCAGATGCCACAGCAGCTGCAAGGCGAGCTGAACTGACAAAGATGTCCTGACTGTGTCGTAGATAGTCCATTGGGAATGCCCTTCAGGACTTGTCTAAAATGAGAGGGTAGGGGATGTTGCCTTAAACCTGACCACTTTTTGACAAGCTGATCTTATACTTAACAGAAACTTGGTAAGTGGAAGCACCATTACCTCAAGTGGTAATGGCAGTTGAAATTGATCTATTATGAGTCCTACAAATGTGAATGGTTACGCTAAATGCTATTAAAATGCATGGAACCTCTTTGTCTTCAATTATTAAATGGAGTAATTTATGAAACCTAATCTCAATAACCTCACTGTCCTACTGGCCATCCCTGATGAAAGGAAGAGTAAATGTACAGAACAGTGGTATTGATCTTTTCTTAAAGGGGGGAAGAAGAGGATCAGTCCTGTTAACCCTTCATTGAAGGAGAAAGTGGTTCATTCGTGGTTTCCTTTCCCCCCAGAGGTCATGTCCTTCTTTCATTTCTGGGGTCAGGTTTCAGTCTGACAAGTGGTAATTGATTCCGCTGCTGGTTAGGCTGGGGGTGAGTGGGAGATGAAGTTTCAGTGAAAACAAATAGCACTTCACAGGTCTGACCTTTCCTCTTCAAGCTTTTGTTGTGGTTTACTTGGGATGTGCTGCTTAAAGACTCTAAACCAGCGGTGTCTATCTTATAAAGTTTCAGATAGTCACTCCCAAGCTTTTGGCCTGAAGTTAAAGCTGGCTTTTGCCTTTGGATCTGCTGGCAACCTAACCTAGAGAGTGTTTTCTTCGTCTTCTTTCCCATGACTTTACGTAACATACAAGGACGCGGTCCAGCGGTAGCCATGACACTCTGCCAATGGACTGAGGTTTGCAGAGTAGCGTTTCAGTGTTCAGCAGAGCTGTTTGGAGACAAAACATGTACTAAAATATAATGCCAGCTACTGCTTCTCAAATCAAGCCATCCAAGGAGGTGGAAAAACTCCACCAACTCCTTCCTTGCTTCAGTCCTATCCTACCAAATTATTTCAGCTTGCACACATGCCCGCCGATGCTGTTTTACATAACTAATTTACTGTGGCATTTAAAGCCAGCTCTGAATCCAGTCCCTGTTGCTCAGTGTGCACTTCAGCTACATATGCACATCTTGTCAACTGTCCTGGCTGGAAAGTAGCATGGGATTGCAGGGCAATGATTTCAGGTATGCCCAGTTAATGAGAAAGCAAAAAATGTCATGACCTGCTTGTGAATCTATATTCTGTATATAACAGAAAGGAAAATAGCTTCAGGGGCTCTGCTCAAATGCTTCCAGTTAGGGATAACATTTCTCAAAAGTAAAGCTCTTTATTTACAAGCACGTTGTTATTGCCAAAGTCAGCCTTTATTTTAAGGTGTTCTCAGAAGAGTGCGCACAGCTCAAGTCTTAGCAGAAGCAAACAAAGTGTTGCAACCCCTGTAGTTTGCCAACAGTAACAACACGTTTGCAAGGGGAAAGGTTTACCAAGTCTTTCTTCCCCCCACCCCCAGCTCAAGAGTCATGAATTTCCGAGAGAGCCCTGATTTCCCTTCTCTGACGCCTGCAGCTTCCCCTGTTCTCCCAGGACAGCCACCATTCCCAGTAGCACCAGCTCCTCCCTTGGCTGGGCTACAGCCCGCCCAGCGCTCCTCTGCACTGCTGCCAGCCCTCAGCAGTCTTGCTGAGTGACAAGAGGAGCTAGAGCCAGTCCAAATAATGCTGGGACCATCTGCACGTCAGGCTTCCCAGCCCCTCAGCCAAGGCTATGCACTCGGCCCCCCTCAGCAGCTCCAGCCCTGCCACGAGCGTGCCTGCCTGGTGGGATCAAGGCCACGTGGGAAGAGGTGGTGAGGGATGCAACATGCAAAAGCATTTTCTAGGAACCGGGTAGCAAGCTAGTGGGTGAACTTTTCCTTTTGAACATGAATGTAAAGCGCCAAAGTCAGTATGCCAATGCCAGAAGAAACAAGGAGGCTGGCAGGCTCGGTGGTGCAGCAGGAGCCCATAGGGTCCTCACCAGCAGCTCTATCCCTTCCACAAGAGCCCCATATATGGCCTCTAATTCTTCTGTTCTGCACATGAAGAGCTTCTCAAAGGCACTTCAATATGTTGAATACCTGTTCTGGGGACCATATTGCCACTTTGCTCCAAGCAGTGGGCAAAAACATTCAGCACTTCTGCTTTTGAGGATTTCTCCTTGCTTCCCATCAACATTTTTCTCCTATTGTAAAAGATAAGTCACAGACCTATGGTTTCCCATGCCCTCTTTTGGAAGACCAAACTAGGAAAGAAACCTACTCTTTTGCCAGTATGTCTTGAAAGAAAGGTCAGATGTTGGCTGGCTGTGCAATAAACTACCGTGAAGCAAAACGAGACTCATTACATACTTGTATCATTAAACTACCGTGAAGCAAAACCAGACTTATTACATACCAGACTCATTACTCCATTTACTACGTGGAAAGACAATGTGCCTCAGCCACCAACACCATGGATGGTATATTCTCCAGCCCTTCACCAGCCTCCATCTCCCACCCGAAAAAGGTCCCCACAGCAACTCTGTTGTCCTACCAGCACCACAGCTGCACCTTGGGACATGTTCCCATGTGGCTGCCCAACAGGAACACAGCAGTCGAGGGAGGGTGGTAGAGGAGTGACACTAATAACAAGACTAACCACAATACTTACACATGGGGCATGTGAAGTGGGTGTCAAGCCAAGAGAGCAGCAGCTGCGGGAAGCTGTGCTGCAGTGAGATGACACTTCCAGCCACTCAGAGAGAGCAAACAATGGGGGATGTCTGCCCAGGGGTGCAGGTCCTCGATTTGGCCCAGAATATTCATGTTACAGTAAGGTTTGATTTGATTGTCAGGAGCGATTGCAAAAAGGAGCAGGAAAGTTGCAAGACTCCTTCTGTGTTAATTTAACCCATAAGCAATTAAAGTAAAAGAATGTAAATCTCTGTCCTTTAATCTGGACAAAGCCATTCCATAAACACTGGAACATTTCTGAAATGTGGGATTGAGGCAATAATTTATTTTTTAAAGGTCTGTATTTAAAATATATTGGAGAAAGTGTAACAGCAAATGCACATATAGTAAAATGCATAAAATGAGGGAAAATGACAAGGATCTTAAATCACGAGCTGATCCAAATTGTGCATCCAGATGTGCCAGGGATATTTTAGACTAATAAAATCTGTGGTACTGTATGTATCATACAAATACTTTTATATTTGAAGGAAAGGGAACCAAAGGACATTCTGGAGAGGATAGTCATAATTGCTGGGGTCAAATCCTGATCTATTGTAGCATAGACAGGCATAAAGCTAACTGAGAAAATATTTAAATGTTTGCTATAGTAGCCATGCATACCATGGGATATATATATTTAAATGAGCTGCACCAAATTTTCCATCCTGATGAAAGAAGGATTTAATTGGATTGCTAAAAAAAATAAACAGATGTAATAGAAAACATTTCTGAAAAGGAAATTCATGTTACAAAAAACCCTTGACTAATCATAAAGTGATGCAGCTTTGAAAGGAAATACTTTGATTGCATTTTTACTCCTCTGAGAAGTCAGATGTTTGGAAATACCCAGGATTTTTAAAAAATATTTCCTGCTGTGCACATAAAAACAGATTGTAAACTCAGGAACTAGGGTTTGATGCTTATCTTTCTGTTGTTGTTTTTTGTTTTGTTTTGTTGTTTGTATGTTTGTTTGCCTTTTTTTTTTTCCTCAGGTGAACCACCTGTGTTTCACAAGAGTAACTCTATGAACCAGGACAGAAATATTTCTGCTTTTCGATCCTAGGACAGAATTTGCTGAAAAGAGTGGGTAATATGAATTCTCTTTGTCTATCTTCCTGTTACAACTGCATGGAAAATAGTACGGCTATGTCAGTGTTTAACTTCAGCAACACAATGGAAGCTATTTGCAATAGGCATTCTGAAGCAGGGGGTATTTTAATAAGCTTTTTATATGTTAATAAAATGTGTTGGTTTTTTTTGTTGTTGTTGTTGTTATTTTTGTTGTTTTTGTTTTTCCCAACTGCCCTTAAAAATAAAGGAAAAAGTGTATTCAGTACCCTTTTTCTAATCCAAGTAGAAAGCAAAGTGATGCATGTGGTGGTGTCCCATGAGTTGCCTTGGATTTACATCAATGTCATTGTAAGCAAAATTTATTTCTGTGAGTTGAAAGGAATTGCAGAAAAGCAGAGAGGAATAAAAGGATGCACTCATACATTCTCTGTTTTATATTAATATTTGTCAGGTACTATCCTTTACATGTAAGTGAAAGGGCTAAAAGTGTGTGGTGATGCCAGCTGAGGAAAAGCAGCATTACTGTCTGAGCACAGAATGGTCTACATATCTGAGAAACCTTTAAAGGGAGTAGTCCAATTATCTCATCCTCACCCACGGGTTGTATACACAACAGACATTAGTTAGCATGCCATGCTTCCTTTCTTGAGTAGTCCTGTTGATGGAACAACAAAATGGGAGCAACAGCATTTGCGAAAGAATCTGGGCTGAGCCACACTCGTAAGGAGAAATATAAGAAAATAAGCTGTCAGGTCATGTCCCATAGTGGTTGGCACTGATGTGCCTGGGGTGGGAGCTGCTTGTCTGGTGACTCCATGCCCTAGTGTTTGTCACCAAGTTAAGCTGTCCACCTGCAGAAATAACACCCCTGAGTCACATCCCACAGAGCCCCAGGCTGGCTCAGTTACACAAAGGTCTGGTCCATGCCACTTGCTAGCTTGTCTTCTTCACTGAACCCTGGAGAACAGAGAAGAGGCACTGTGCAGAGCATTCAGGCTGTGTTTCCAACACACACCATGTATCTCCTAGACCTCATGTCTTCCCTGATGGCCAGGAGCAAGCTCTTCCCAGGCTCAGCGTTGGTCAGGGAGAGATGGGAACAAACAATCTCTTATAGCCATTCTTACCAATTTTGAGATGCTTTAGCATTGCCAAAGCAAAGAAAATAAAAGCTGCAGCCTGAGAATAATTAATGGTTTAAAGAGTACCTCCTAGGAGAACAATAAGTAATATTCTTAAACTGAAAATTGAAAGGTCATTCATCATCTTCAAAACTCAAGCACAACTTACAAATGGAGCCCTCAGCTTCACACACATATTTTTCCTTTTCACTCAAGACCCCTTTTTAACAGCTTCCCTGTTTTGATGTTGACCAAAAATCCTGGAATTGCTGAAGCCAAAGAAAGAACTTTCCATTGTCTTTGGTGAGTCTCTCTTCATTACAGGCCTGAAAAAATAGAAAAAAAAAAAAATGAAATCTGGAATTAAAAGTCTGACAAATGGTAGGTTCACATGCAAGAAGTTCAGAGCTGTTATTTCCTTTTTCACAGTGTGTGCAAGGTGTGTGTGAGACAAGAAAATGAGGTAAAAGCCAGTTCTGTGGAGGACATCTAGCAGTGGCCTTAAGTAACCTTCATGTGTGCTCTTCCAAAGCTGTAAGTGGCTAAATGGAGTATCCCCTGTTCCCCTGAGTGTTTCAGTCTTCCCCATCAATAACCAAGCAGCCCAGAAGCAATGCATACAAATGCTCATGGCAAATGAATGGGAAGAGAGCCTGAAAAAAGCTCAGTGCAACATGATCTACCTCCTTCCACACATGGGTGGCCTAGGAATATGCATCTCCCCGACAAAAAGTTGCAGAAAAAGGTATTACAAAAAGTGATACCCAAAACCATCTGAGTGGGGGAAAGCAACTCTCACTAGATAGAATATGAGCCAGATTACAAAAAATGTTCATTTTTTACTTAGGTAATAAAATACAAGGCCAGGACTCCAGTGATGAAGTAATATGAACGTGTTGTGTGAGGAGCTGTTCTGGGGGAAAAAAGCCTTCAACTAAATGTTTTCATAAGTGCTGTTGGGTCCCAAGCAGTTCTGCAAACCTGAACCTTATTTACATACTTGAAGGGAGGCTGAATTCTTTCAAAAATCTGGATTAACTCACTCACTGGGTTATGAGATCTACGTAACAAAAAGTTTTATAGAGCAGCACAGCCTTCTTTGCATTTCGGGTAGCACAGAGCACGCTGCATGAGCCCTAAATGCAGCAAACTCTAATGATACTGCAGTAATAGAAATACTGAGATATCCGTTGTTTGAATGCAAGACAAGAACATAGGGTGATGTATTATGACTGGAAGATAAAGAGAAGAAAGAGACCATTATCTGCACTTAATTTTTTTTTCTTCAGGAGGGAAAGTAAAAACATTGGAAAGCCTAAATGATTTCAGGCAATTTATCACAATTTTCTCTAGAACTGAATCCTCCTGTCCTTCTACACTCCAGCAACAGATGGTTGTGTGATAACATGTCTTTTAAAGAAGCAGAGCTATACAGAAGATAAAGTATTATTCAGTGGTCAGAAACCAGTAGAAACAGTTCATTTTCAAAAAATGCTTTAATTTGTTGATAGACTATTTGGGAAGCTGTCATTTTCTTGTTTATAAATATCGTTGTTGCTTTGACTTTTGTTCTAATTTGGGGTATTGCATCAGCTCCCGTAGGAAGGGGCTGTCCTTTTTATGTCCTTCTTATATGTTTATTCAGCATCCAATAACACAGAACAGGGCGTTGTAAATGATGAACTTGGTTCTCCTAAAATAAACTCTGACAATAACCTTCTCCCATTTGTTGCCAAGGTCCAGGACACATGATGCTTGGCATTTCTTGCTCTTCCCCACACAGCGAGAAGAGCAGTTTCAGGTTCTTACTGCTGCTCCCAGATGTGAACATAGCAGTTCCAACAGATTTAATACACAGAGAGTTGGCAAAGTACTTCCCACTGAGTCAATTGCAATAAAATCAGAATAAATCAAGTAGCCTGCCGCCTGAAGTGCCAGTCATCTCTAATGTGTAAGTTGCATTCGCAAACTTGTAATTTTTCACCTTTTCCATATCTAACATTAACCAAGTGAACAAAATACAGGGGCTCTTTTATCAATAATGCCAAATTATAAAAGTAGAAACCCACCTGGCAAAGGATGTGCTCTCACTTATTGTACATGAAAAGGGTTGCAAGAAGCACCACTGTAAGTTTGATTTGTGCAATTTAGCATTTCAAAACTTCATCAAAAAACAATCTCTGTTTTTAGTATATATCAGAGATATCTACAGCTATTTGTCTACAACTCACAGTGCATAAATCGCTACAGCACAATATACATGTATTTTACCAGAAAGCTTTAGGTGGTATGATGTATTTAAGTCTTACTAATCCATAATTTAAAGTACTAGAACAGCATTTACTGGTTAGTGGACACTTCCCTGTTAACTTGTACTGTATCACAGGACTTCAGGTCTGTACTCTCATGAGTTACTGAACACAAGAGACAGATCAAGTTAAAGTTTGTGTCTTTGTGTATACATCTATGGTCCTCTTGGCCTGACAGGTGTCTTGCTACATTAACATAGGTCTGCACAGCAAAACTGGTCTAGGAACAGCTTGGTTTTTACAACTGAAATTAGCAGCTCGACTTAATGACCAAAAGGAGGCAGTGGCTTCAATGTGGCAGCTCAGCTTGTCTTGCCTGCAGGGATATCTTACCCCATGCTGGCCACATTTTAGTGAAGTTAGTAAGAGCCTATATCCTTTGCATGATTTTTGTATGATTTTTGTTGAAGTGGCAAAATACCATCCACAAGTGCTCTCTCTGCTGCACTCTTGTATTGAAGGTCCAAAGGAAAGGTCTAGGATGAGAAATACCTGGAAAGGCTTCACTTTCTGAGCATCAGTACTGCTAAAACCCAAGCAAGGAGAAGGAGCATGCTACACCAAACACCTTCAGGCAAGCCAGGAAATGAAAACTGAGAACACAAAGGCCCTAGCCAGAGCTTTTTGAAGCCAATGGAAAACACATCTGTTGATTTGGACAGAAAATCAAACATATTAAAACATTTGGGGTTAAGCTTTTAAAAGGGGAAAGTATTTTTTTAGTATTATTTGCACATTCAAATTGATATTGATACAGGCAGTAGTTGCTTGATTTTCATGAACTTGTCAGTTTGCTCACATGAAAGTTAACAGAAAACATATTTCAGGTGTACATAACCATAAATGGGGGCTCATTTATGAAAAATAGTAATAATAATAATTTCACCAAAGCAGAAGAATTGCCTTCTGAAAGCTGGACCATAAATACGTGGTCTTAGAATGATATGGTTTGACCCAGTTAACCAGCCATTCAATTTAGATAACATTTGTTCATAAGGCAATTAATTCAGTAATTTTCTGGAAAGATTCATTATTTTGCATAAGACTAATGTGTAATCTACATGCATGGGTACGAATATGAAGCCAATTTTGCCCAAGCTGGAACAAAAAAAAATTCCCCTGCAGATGCCATGCTCTGAATAGCTTAATTCTGCTTCTTTATTCTACTATTATACTTTCTAACCTTTACCTTTTTTTTTTTTTTCAGAAACAAGTAGAAGCAGACATTTAAAATGATTTACACTCATGAAATTGTTTTCTCTGCTAACTTATTCCATTTCTCTGCTATTCTTATTCCTTTTTGAGGTAAATTATTTCTACCAGAACTCCTATTTTCTCCATATTTTGTCATTATATCTGCAAAGATTTTCATCTATTTACTGATGTAAATAGTTCTCCTCTACCAGCATAGTCAGTCTTATTCCAAATTTGATTATGTAGAGCTTTTAGTTTGTTGGATAGGCAGTTAGCCTTTTTATCGGTATCTTAGCTAACAATGAATTTAATACTAAAATGGTAGATCAATGTGCTCTGACCCAAACTGGGCTAGAAACCTTGAATTTTAAAGAATGAAAGGGAATCTACTCAAACACTTTTCAAGTGATGAAGAGTATTGATCTAAATCAATAGCTAGATTTCATTTTTAAAGGTTACGTATGGCTGAAAGCAATTCTTAACATGTGATGGATCACACCACTAATCTGTGCATTTATTTTTTTTCAGGATACAAATCTCTCTACCTTTATTCTGCTACGCGTTGCAATAATTTCAGAGCAAAAACACTGATGGATGAAGATACCGAAACACCAGCTTTCTTCCTCCCTCTCCAAAAATTATGCTTTTTTATTATAAGGGCAACACTACAATGTTTTTCAAAATACAATACACACTAAGATTTTTCATGGGTTTTCCCATATTGCACAAATGACTAAAAAGCTCAACATGTACAAGGGTGGCAATTCACATGCTAACTTCATCACTCTCTTTTTGGAACATTAGGCCCAAGGGATAGGTACTGTACAAACAAATGTCTTTCAGTCAGTACATTTTTGCTTTAAGAAAATCATGCTACACCCAAGAAATACCATATGAAAGCACTTTTGCTGATCCCCTTCAGCTTGAAATGACTGCCTGAATAAACCCAGGAATACTACAAAGTAGTAACAACAATAATTTTTCAGGACAAAATCTCAGTTCAATCAACGTATAACAGTAACTGGTGACATAAAAACACACAGTTTTCAGATGTAATGTGTAACTACCTTGTTTCTCCCATGGATCTTACAGCTTGATTTTGTAAAATGGTAAATCATTTTGGTTGTTCTAATTTTTAAGTGTTCACACTGATAGACATTTCTAGGAGTTTATTAAGAGGATGAATAGTCAACATTTTCTAAATTCATATTATGTGACTGCAGACAAGGAAAATTAGTTATAGTCTATAGCCAATAATATGTCATTCACTTATTAAGACAGGGATAGAAGAAGTTAGCAGTTGCAGTAACTGAGTCTTATGTGTTACAGACAAAAATGGCTATTCCCAATACTGCTAAATTAGACTTTCTTCCAAATATGTTATTTTCTAGGAAAAACAAGACCATCATAAGTACTTAAAAATGTTTTGCAATCTTTTTATTTGTTCTAGAAGAGAATAAAAACTATCATAGCATG
Organism: Anas acuta; assembly: GCF_963932015.1. Taxonomy (NCBI): domain Eukaryota; kingdom Metazoa; phylum Chordata; class Aves; order Anseriformes; family Anatidae; genus Anas; species Anas acuta. The sequence goes on along the minus strand of NC_088979.1, from coordinate 94,258,017 downwards.
GCATATGAATTATAATGATATTTTTGAGACACATTGAAGTCACTAATGAATTAATACACAATGTTTTGTGGGGAAAGATTACTTCTGTCTGTGGTGGTCACTAACATCTAATGAACATCAATGTCCAATGAAGGGAAAGGAGAGGAGAGGAGAGGAGAGGAGAGGAGAGGAGAGGAGAGGAGAGGAGAGGAGAGGAGAGGAGAGGAGAGGAGAGGAGAGGAGAGGAGAGGAGAGGAGAGGAGAGGAGAGGAGAGGAGAGGAGAGGAGAGGAGAGGAGAGGAGAGGAGAGGAGAGGAGAGGAGAGGAGAGGAGAGGAGAGGAGAGGAGAGGAGAGGAGAGGAGAGGAGAGGAGAGGAGAGGAGAGGAGAGGAGAGGAGAGGAGAGGAGAGGAGAGGAGAGGAGAGGAGAGGAGAGGAGAGGAGAGGAGAGGAGAGGAGAGGAGAGGAGAGGAGAGGAGAGGAGAGGAGAGGAGAGGAGAGGAGAGGAGAGGAGAAGAAATTCAGCTCACTCTGACACTTTTGGAAAGCTGTTGGCCTTTAATAACTAACAACTTCAACTAAATAACACCTTGATAAATACAGGGAAGCCTCTATTTTTTAAAAAATTATTTCTGTTGGAATTACCTCAAGGAAATTCAGAATCAAAGCCTGTGAGATATGCTGACACTTCCATTGTGTCGTGTAAAGAATATTTCTAACCCAGTTTACAAACAGCTCCCCTTTTCCATGTCATATCTGAGTAGGAAATCCATGCACTGTGGACACAAGACTTTCTGTCAAACCATACTAACTCTCACTCAGCAGAGTCCTGACTTTTCCATACCTTCACCAAACAACTAACATTGAGCAGTGGTTAATAAATCCTGAGTGTTAAAATAAGTCTCAGAATTACAGAATCATGTTAGCAGATGATAAACATCAGTAGATCAGGTTCTAGAATTACATGCAAGTGGGCCAAGTTTCTAACAACATTTCTCTCTAGAGAAATATCAACACAGAAGCAGTTTGAGAATCTGAACCTTGCTTTTCAGAACATATTTTTCTAGATCATTTTTCATCTCCGGTATTTCATTTTTGTGCTCTGCCCTTAAGAAGAAGACGTACATTTTCTATGTTTTTCCACTGACCCTTTCCCTAGTGTAGATTACCACACAAGTTTCAAAACAACCAGAAAAAAATAAATAAAAAATAAAAAATAAAAAATAAAAATAAAAAATAATAAAAAAATAAAGAGGGAAAAATACGAGCAGTGAATCACTAACAGGAGCAGTAGTAGACCCCTCTGGGATGGTTTTGAACATAGAGAATGTAAGGAGCCCTGGGAACATACAGGATTTTAATGGAAAACATCATAGATGATGGCCAGGCAAAAGGAACAGAGAGACAGGATGCCGCTGACAGCCCAGCAGCCACAAGGGGAGGCATCGTAAGTGAGACCGGAGGCATAGACAGCAGCAAAGCTGCCCGGGCTTTTGGAATTGAATGCAACAGCTTAAGCAGAAAAATAGTTTTCCTGATTCAGGGCTACAGCTAAACTTGCCATTCCTGTGAAGGCTGTTTTACAGTTTGTTACCATGTAAAAGAAAGAGGAGCATGTAGCAATCACACCACCACACAAGGGGAACAATACAGGATTTAACATAACCCAAATTCCAGACTTGGCAGCTCTTGATATCTCTGGTTTCAGACAACTCTAGGGCAGGCTAAATATTTAAGAGATAGGCCAGAGAGTTCTGCACCCTGCTATGTCTGCTTTCCTGCTATATAAATCACTTAAAAAGACGTGAAAAGAATGAAGATCTGTTGACTGCAATAAAGCTTATATGATTTACACATCCTGAAATTCTGGTTCACTAACTTTTTTTTTTTTTCCTGATGATTGAAGTTCAGTCTTCACAGCTCCTCATATCATGATATTGTGGGACCTGATTCTTTATTATCTTTGATTTACTAGTAGTAGCAAAAAATCACTGTTACTTTCCACTTCCCATTTATATCCATGCTCATTTACAGGCAACTGGAGCAATAAGACGTTAAAAATAAAATAAAATAAAATAAAATAAAATAAAATAAAATAAAATAAAATAAAATAAAATAAAATAAAATAAAATAAAATAAAATAAAATAAAATAAAATAAAATAAAATAAAATAAAATAAAATAAAATAAAAACAGTTATCTTTCTCCCAGTCTCACAACTAAAGCTGTAGAAGAAACAGTCTTGGAAAGCAAGAGCAAAAGTGCAAATCCAGCTCCCAGGTGGGTTGCTGTCATTCATGCAAGTGGCCATGATCTACTATGATCCCAAGAAAGGTAGGTGGGATTTCTCTCTCCTCTTCTTCTCAAATTAGATCATAATTATCAGCAAAGCTTACACGTGACTAGAATCATCAAAGTTGAAACAAATTTGCAGAAGACTTGCTCTAAGTTGTTTTGTTTGTCCAGTCTAGCTATCTTCCAGGAAAACAATGGGAGTCTTTCTGTTACCTTAATGAAAGTTGAATCATCGCACATTCATGTAATATTCAAATGAAAGTTGAATCATCACATATTCATGTAATATTCATGTAATCATATGTAATCCCCCAGAGCTTTCACCTTCTGATTTTTTAGATTTCCCTAAGTCTGAGAAGAAATGATCTACTAAAACGCTACCCCAAGAATCATGAGTCTTTAGCACATTCCTTCATTGCTAGACCAACAGCACTTTTGTTGACTGGAATTGATATGAGATGTTGAGAAGTTTACAGACTCAAAGAATTTCAATGAGTTTACAATACTCACTTCGTTCTGTATTGCACATCTCAGGTTCAAGATTTAGAGTCTTAATATAACATTTTACAAGCCATACTTTGAGCAGAAGTACTAATAAAGCCAGTTTTCTTATAGACTTGTGTCTGTCGCCATCCCTACAGATCCCTCAAGGCTGCAGTAGCACAATTTCTGGTTGTATTCTCTCCCTTGACATTACTCCTTCTGCCATATCTGTGATTTCTCTCCATGCCACTAGACCTTAGATCCATCTGCGCTCCAAAATGCAATTAGTAGCTAACACGAACATGGCAGGGTCTGTAGCCTGAACTATGCAGACCAGATAGCTTGCAATCCAAACAGAGTATGTACCTGTGGAGTTTGTGCCCTGGCCCTCCACTCAGTGGGAGCGTTAATGCATATCTCTCTCCTCTACCCAGCTTTCAATTTCATAAATATATAAAGAACATCATGTGTTTAAGATCTTAGCTTTCTCCATTATTTTAGATGAAATTAACTCAGTTTTAAGGTGGGCAGATAGCATGGTTCCATGTGCTGTCATTAGGAAAGAAAGCTCAAAAACAGAACTAAAAGCAGCACTTACTCATTGCACAGGCTTTTCAAGTCTTACCTTTTGCAGGCTCAAGTTAATATTAAATACAGAACAGCTTAATATTTTCCCATGTTTCTAAACACTAACTTGGAAGTTCATATTTGTTATCATTGTAATACTTTCATTTATTTGTAAATGCTTGCCTGAAGTCCATAAGCTTTGATCTTCTAATGTGCGTATTTTCCTCTATTCAACATACACCTTTGTATAAAACAAGTAGAACATGTAGAGCATTTTTTGCCATGTCTAACACCTGACACCTGCAGCTCATTGTTGTTCTTATCAGCTCCACACAGAAAAATTGTATGCCTGTTTCAAAGTGTTACTGAGCTAAATTGTTCTTAATGTCATCACACCTTAGATTTAAATTAGAGAAGGTACATCAGAAATACCTGGTTTTAAAGCCAGTAAGGCCCAAGATCATTCTCAGTTCTTACAGGGGTTTGTCCTGAAGTCTCAGAGCTGTCACTGAAGAAAAAAAGGTAAAAACTGTATCTTAAGGCAAAAGCCTCTGTCTTATTCTCAGAGAGATCTGTAGCCCTTTTTCTCCCAGAGATTTAAGTGAACATTTACAAAACTTGTGTCCAGATCACTGAGTGACCAAAACATTAAATTTGACTCTACACCATGAAACCCTTGAGGTTTCTATTTCACACATAGAAGCTCTGAAGACAGAAATCAATAATATTTCTGTGCTAGTGGAGGTAAGTCATTCTGACCATAGGAAACTGTAAACCATTCACTATTTCATTTCCTTTGCCCATCAACACAATGTCTACATTACTTGGGTTCAGCTCAAAGAGCTATTCTTTTCTGAAAAAAGGGGGAAATAACAGGGGAAAATCTCAAAACTTTCACTGAGGTTAAATCTTATTTTAGTGAAAGAAAGGTTAAAGATCTCATAGACATACTTTTTCATGGGAGACTTCTGAGACCTTTTTTTTGAAGATATTCCAGAGGTAGTGTCACTTCACCTTTTCCTCTGGCACACATTTCCACTCACCAGCAGAACCCAGAGTTATAAGAAAATGGAAGACAAAGTAGCAGGATGATTCAAAAACCATTTGGGTTTAGTTTGAAGTTGCAAAGTCTTTGGAAGAACATACAATGTTTTCATTTTGTGTAAATCAGTTTCTCCATAATGAGCACAAAATTTCATCCCATATCATGGGTGCTAGTATCACTGTTTTTCCTTACAGCTGTCTGAGCACCTCTTTCCCCTGGTGAATAAAAACATTTGTGATAGGAAGAGCTGCTTTTCTCTCACAGAGGAATAAAACTTCTGTCCAGAAATTCTAGGAGGAATCCAAGCTCAGAGAAAGAAAAGCCATTCAAACCAGCTTATCTAACAACCGACCTACTTGGAGAATATTTACTCTGTTCGAGGAGAGGTTGTTCATTTCCTCCTGAAACAATACTATCAATAGCAAAGAAATTCTTCTTACTTAAGTGTTGTAAGAAGGATCCCACGCAATGCATCCTTATGTATATTCAAAGGCCAACACCCAGGATGGCTTTATTTGTAGAGTCACAAAAAAAAGAGTGAGCTGACTTTAGTCAAACTTCTGCATTAGCTTGGGACTGCGTACAAAGCTGGTCTTCTCCAAACAGCCCATCTTGTCCTCTAAAACCATTTGCAGTGGGGTACAAGTCAACCACTTCTTTCACTCTGTGACTAAGAGGATTCCTGCTGCATGAAGTAGCTGCTGTGCTGAGCGGTCTACGCAGCAGAGCTAAGAGGAGCTTTAGCCACCTCCTAATTATTACACCACCTGCCAGAATTGTGGGCACCATCTCACACCACATAGCTCCAAAAGCTCCACTAGCCAAGCACCAGAAAGCAAAAAGGGTGCGTAAATAACAGGGGTATTTTTGCCCCGTGCTCCTTTTAGAAAGTGGAAACCCCAGTAAACATCCCTAGGGCAAGACATGAGCAAACAAGAGGGGCCAGAGAAGGTTTGGGCACCATGCCATCCGCTCCTGCAGGGATGAGGCTGATGCCAGCAGAGCATGTACTAGGCACGTGCGTTGTGCATGCTTATGGCAATGGAGTCAAGCTGAACAGCTAGTGGCAAGCATGGGTATGAGGTGTTTACAGCCCTTGCATCAAGGAACACAGAAGTTTGTATCACGTGGGGTGAAGGGAGATCCTCACTCCATAGCGATTCAGAGATTATTTAGACCTTTATGGGTTATCACGAGGTTGTCACCCTTGGTGCCTTTACAAAATGCACTCTGCAAGTCTGCTGCTTTGTTTTCCAGACACCTTACTAAATCTCACCTGCTTACATCTATCAAAAGTCCTTTAAAATGTATTAGGCCACTCTGAAAAAAAAAAATAATAATAACTCCTTAAAATCATATGCTTGCCCAGTCATGTGGTGTGCAAATGTTGCAAAGCAAGGGATGAAGTATAGCACTCTCAGGCTTTGAGCTGAGAGGAGCGATGTGCAATAACTCACCTGTGGGCAGCAGGGAAACCTAGGCAGTGTGTGTTTCTGCTGAGATGAAAAGAAGAGGCATTATTTTGACATTCCTATTAAAAAGAGAGAGACCATAGAAACCCACCAACCTCCACTATGAATGAAGCTGCATCCTGAAGACACCACAGCAGTGCAAAGCTGCAGGATGCTTGCTTCACACTAAGTGTACTAACACACAGTACATATGAGAACAGGTCTCAGGGCAGCACAGGACCACTTGCCCTGGTAAAAGCAGAGGGCAATGAAGGGCTAACCTTGCCACTTAAACATTCCTTCCCTTCAGAGGCTTCCCCAGGCCTCAGCAGAGGCACAAGGAGGAGCTGACCTGTCCCCAGGCTATGTCCACATCCCCAGCCCTATGTCCTTCAGGGAGGGTGGCAGCTCCTGCAAGAGGAGCCCATCCCTGGCAGCAGGAACAGGTGCCCTATGCAGGGAAGGAAAGATGTGAGATTACCAGTGCCATCTCCTCTCTGGAAGAAAGGCAGATATGGGAAAAAGGCAGATATGGGAAAAGCTCGTTTTTGTCGAAACGAATTCATGATACTGGGCGAAGTGCCTGAAATGCAGGTCATTTCAGTGCTCATGCTCCTGCCGGATACCTGCAAGCTAGCAAGCTATAAATATAGCTGGAGACCTCGCTGGCCTGCCCCTTTGCTGATGGGCACCTGCCAATGCATCAAAGCCACCTCATGATGAGTGCCAGCACCTGAGCATGAAGGAAATCAGGAGGGGACCCTGAGGAGCCCATCAAGGCCATTCACTTGGAGGAAGAAGCACACACATGAAAACTCTAGTTACCTGGCTCCTCTGTCTTTTCACACTGTGCCCTTTCACATCTCCAGCACACTTTATAAAGAAAGGAAGTGTTCTTCTGCAAATGACGTTTCCCACAGTTGTGTTTAATTGCTCATGCCCTCTGGATAGGAGTTTTTATTTTTATTCTTGGCTGATTGAAGTTGTGCCTAAAATCTTGCCCAATCAAGTAAAAGGCAAGCAAATGAAATCCATGCAAATAGTCTTTTTCTGTTTTGTTATTATTTGGGTTGTTACCACATCCCAAAACACACTTTCCTATTAGCAGTGTTGGGAAAATGTCTTTTTAGCAGCCACTTGTGGGCCTAGTGTTACTTGTTTTGTTCCTAAATAGTATAAACACGTAAAGATAAGTAGATTGACAGGCGAGTATCTGTTTATATCTTTGTATGACTCCAATAACTTTTTACATGCTTTAGCTTTATATACAAAAGCAAAACATCTGCTATCATTAAAGATTAATTAAAGAAACCGACCAACAGGAAAGAAGAGACACTGTCCTGTGATAGAGAAAACAGAACGCCTTGCTTGTTCTCAGGATGTTCCCCCCAGATCTCCTGACACTGCCCTGGCAAGGTGGGTAGGCAAAACCCTGACATTTAAAGTCCCAGTACAGGAATCATATCTGCACTTACTGTCCCTGGTTTCCCTGCAGGAATTTCTCTTCCAAGTTGATCTACCAGAGAAACTAATTGTTCTTGCAGTATGCCTGTCATCCACTCTCCTGGGGTATATGAAAGAAAGGAAAGAAATATAAAACAATGCTGAAGTGCAGTTTGCTTTAAGCCATCCAGCATTAAAACTGGCTTTATAACCTAATGTTCTTTTGCCTCTTCGCACATTTTCATCTGCTGCTGTCAGCCAGTTTACAGTTGCAAAGAGCTTTCATTCCCAACGCTGCTGCTTTTCCCTCTCATCCTTTTCCTAGTCTCAGATGAAAGCAGAGTTGGACCCGTAAGTTCAGAGGGCCTAATGATCTCAGTGGGAGAAGCACTCTCCCACTCTCAAGGAAATAGTAGGAAATCCTTGCCAATGTGTCTACCAGAGGAAGGCAGAAATCACTACGCCTGCTACAGCACATCTGTCTGCAGCAAAATCCTGTTGACGCCAAAGCTCTCTTGGTGTTCCGTTTCCACAGCCACAAGGACAGCAGCATGCAAGGCAGCAGAGAGTCAGGCCAATTTCATCAGGCCATAGACACAATGAAAAGTGAACACACTGTAAAAAAAGGAGGCACAAGAAATTTTCCCCATCTTTCTTGGCTTTTTGTTTTCTGTAATGAGCCTCACCCAGGGACACCTTCAGTGATGAGGCACCAGGTGCTGTGCAAATGCATGAGTAGAGGCTCCACTTGAAACCACAGCAAGAACAAGAGGTGAAGGAGCAGGAAGCAAAGCAGAGCTGCTGAAGGAGCCCAACCTCAGGAGCTCAACATTAGCCTACTGAAGTACCAGACGTAGGTACCCTCAGTAGGATGCAACAACAGTTATATCTGCCTTCCAGAACTGCACCCTATTTATCCTGCCAACTCTGGTGGGCCAGGACACACACCTGAGAGTCCCCTGATTCTAGCTGCTAAACTTTTGAGTCATGTCATCCTAATATTCAATGTAAATTGAATATTTTGTAAATTTACATTGAATATTAGGATATTCCTTCAAGGAACCCTTGCACAGGAAAAAGCTTGCCTGGAATCACCAGGCACAGCTCTGACTTTTCAAGCAACAAAATCTGGCTTTGAGTTTTAAAGGTCTGAGATTCATCTTCCCTTCTTCCCAAACTGCAGAAACATCTTGAATCATCACAGTAGCTCAAAATTATCTTTTAGGCTCATGATCACAACTAAGATCAAGAGGAAGGAAGATTAAAGAGCTGTAAACTAGGCACATGTATGAGCTGCGGTGGATATACTCCAAGTACAAAATGCACATCTTAGGCAAGCAGTCGGTAAGGTGCAGGTTAGACAGACTAAATTTCCTGATAGGATTGCTCACTTGAAAAAAAAAAAAAAAAAGAAAAAAAGAAAAAGAAAAAAAAAAACCTTCTAAGTCATGTCACTGTTTTGTGAAAACTTTCCCTTTCTGATACAAAGTGACTGTTTATTCCATCAATGCTTTATTTATAAAGGCCCACACTTAGCCTCACAAAACTTCTATTCAAACACCAGTGACTCAGATTTTTGGGACTTTCCTGTGTCTGGGAATAATGTTTATAATACAAATGTCTAGTTAATGAAATACCATCTTCTGTGTGTCACTGACCTTTGTGTTCTGCAAGAAGCAGAGAAATAGCACCAGTCCTTCTCCTTTATTCTTGGAAACACAGAATGACAATTGCAGTGTTTCATTAGCAGATGACAGTGACAGATCCTGTTTTGATCAACACTACTTTTTCCTCACATGCTTCTGCAACCAGAGAAGTTAGCACAGCATTTTTTAAGTTAACACACTGCTTTCCCTCAAGTAGTAAGATCCATATTAAATTGAACTGAAAACAGCACCTTGGGTGCTTGGTAAAACATTCTTCAGTGGAGCTGTTGTGCCTGGGCTATACTACTGCACAGTGTTCCACTACCCAAATTACTCTTCACTGTATTTAGAGAAGCTACTTTATTTATTAGCAGCCACACCAGACTTTGGATTTCCTGTAATTTTAAGTGACAGGACAGTAAAGGTACTGACCATGGGTTTGGCCTTCTTCATGGTGTATCAAAGACCTGTGCAGGTTCGGATAAACAAATCAGAGAAGCAACATCCAGACTTCTGGAGGGTATTGCAGGCTTTCTCAGCATGATTTGGAAGCAAGGTGCAAAGAATTGATGCTCACAGATGTTAAAGCAGCTCCAGGTCCTGGCCTTAGCCTTCCAATACATGATCTGACTTCATCTGCTTTTGTAAGCAGTAGCACCTGCACTGCTTGTCTTTCTCATAAAGCTCTAAAAGGTAGCTGCACTGGCTCAGATAAAATGTTTGTTTAACCAAGTGTCTTGTCCTTGGCAACAGCCAGTAGCAGGCGACTGCTACTGGAGTATAAAACCAGAGTTGTCCCGTGCCAGCAACTCCCTGGCACACATTGTGAGCCTCCCTTGGAGGTATGGAGGCTGGTATGGAGGCTGCTCCCATATATCACCTTTCTCCCTTTGAACACAGCAAGTTCCTAATGTCACCACTGCTCTGGGACAGTAAGCCTCATGGCTTCACCCCACACTGGGCTGGGATGCTGGTGTTGGCTGTAAATCTTCCATCTGCTAGTTTAATTTGTGCTCCCTTCCTGCCTCCCGGCTTCTTGTATCAGAAGAGACAGCAGCCTTGTTAATTTTGTTTCCAGGACTTCATTGGCTTTTCCAGTCATCGATGCCAATTTTCCTTTTCTCTTAAATATCTTGGTATTTCTTCTTTTTAAAGCCCTATCTGCTCTAACCCCTCATGTTTTCTTTCGGAGGAAGGGCCTACGTAAGGTGACAATAATACTGAAAGCAACATCCGCTTTTCTTGGAGGACCTAAGATTGTCAGAAATTTTCCTGGCTATACGCTTCTCTCCACATTTGAATTGTCAGGAGGACAAAGGCAGATGTGAATGTGTCCTGGAGTGGAAAGTACAGAATGAAATCTGACTCCCTACAGCATTATTATAGCACATACAAGTGCCTGGAGAGATCCAACACCAACCAGCTCTGGGAAGAGGGCTGGCTGCTCACTACACTGTGAGCAGAGCTGGGCCCTCAGTGTGCCTGGACCAAGAGGATGTAAAGAGGACCTGTGGTAAATACAAGAGAAGAATCCAGGTAAAGCAACTATAATTGATTTATAGTGAGACAAGGCCTAGGATGTGGGACTTGTCATGCCCTTAGTATAGACCTTAGAGAGGGCAGTGATACAGCCCTTGACTTAGGCCCTTTACAGACCCTAATCCCCACCGAGGAACATGCATGTATCCATTGGAACGGGTTGCCCAGGGAGGGGGTGGAGTCACGGTCCCAAAAGGGTGTTTAAAAAAATGTTGGATGTGGTGCTTAGGGATGTGTTTTATTGGGCGACATTGATGGTAAGGTGGTGGTTGGACTAGATGATCCTGGAGGTCTTGTCCAACCTTAATGATTTTGTGATTCAATGATCCCAGAGGTCATCCAGTAAGCAGTAGTTCCTACATACTCACAGCAGTCTTTGGTTTTGCTTACATTTTTTATAATGGGCTTAAGCACAGGGCAAGGAGCTAACTGCTCCCATCCCCTGAAACTTCTCTGCCAAATTGGTTGTCACAGGCCAAAAAATTTGGGGAAAAAAAAAAATCTAGGAAGAAGATGTACTGCTGAACTGATAAACAAGAAGGTAGCATCATCGCAGAATTACAGTTAGTACAGCTGAGATGCTGTGAGATGCTGTGAGATGCTATACCGCAACAGATAGAGAACAAAACTAAACCTCAAAAGACAGCCCAAATTCACAGCCCTCCCTCTGCTGCTGGACTGCAATACAGTCACTGGCAATCCCTGGAGCATTGTGAGGATTTCCTAAAGGCAGAATACACATTTAAAATCTAGCCACTTGGTTAAAAAGAACTTCTGCTTTTAACTTCTTTTACTCCTCACACCTGATTCTGAGTCTTCCTGACAGCACTATATTTTCCTCATTTTTTGTTTTTCTCATTCTTAAATATCCCATATCTCTCCTAGTGGAAGTTAAATGTAGAAAAGAAACTGACTGTCTGATCAGTAGTCAGGGCTGTTGTGGTTTAACCTGGCCGGCAGCTAAACACCACGCAGCCGTTCGCTCACCCTCCCCCCTCCCTCTCTGGGACAGGGGAGAGAAATGGAAAGCGAAGCCCGTGAGTTGAGATAAAGACAGTTTAATAAGACAGGAAAATAATAATAACAAAAATAATAATAACAATAATAATAATAGTACAATGATGATAATAGTACTACTACTACTGATGTGTACAAACAAGTGATGCACAATGCAATTGCTCACCACCCGCTGACCGATGCCCAGCCTAACCCCAAGCAGTCCGGCCCCCTCCCCCCGGCTAGCCACCCCTATATATTGTTTAGCATGATGTCAGACGGTATGGAATACCCCTTTGGCTAGTTTGGGTCACCTGTCCTGGGTCTGTCCCCTCCTAGCTCTTGCTGCTCCCCCAGCCTGCCCGTTGGCAGGACAGAGCAAGAAGCTGAGACGTCCTTGGCTTAGTATAAGCACTGCTCTGCAACAATTAAAGCATCGGGGTGTTATCAGCACTCTTCTCATCCTAAGCCAAAACACAGCATTCCACCAGCTACTAGGAAGAAAATTAATTCTGTTCTAACTGAAACCAGGACAAGGGCAAAGAGTAAAACAAACACTTGAAAATTGTCTGCCAACTAAACAAATAAATAAATACATACTGAACAGGAAAAAGCACTTTTGTCTGCACTCCGCTTCAGTACTTATATATACCACACATAAAAGAAAGTTAAAAAATCACTACAGGCCAAATGGGCTGCTTTATACTGCACACTGTTATGAAAATATGGAGCCGTACCTCGTTCTTATGTTATCAGAGTTAACTGAGTTCTTTCAGGAGAGAAGTGCTTACAGGCCAGGGTTTTAAAAGGAGGGAGTCCCTCAAGTGTGCAGCTAGTGGTAGACAAATCTGTGTGGACACCGTGCTAGACAGCGTGCTTGATTTAATGCGTGGTTTGGGTTTACATTTCTTTCAATATGTGGCAGAGGAAAACGGCCATTAACAAACTCATAATTTGCTGGCAAGTCACCTGTAACGTATGCAATGAAAATAACCACATGGCTAAAAGCACTGAATGAATGAGGACTCATCCCCACAAGTTATTTGCAGGGTTTATTTACTATGTTCAGCATGTTATATGCTTTGTTTTCACTGGGCAGAAGACTGCTTACAAGTGCTTAAATGACAAGACATAAATTGTAAGATAAATGCTGCAGATGGAGCTGCTAGATACAAACGCTGCCTTGGCGTCCTCACAGAGCAGGAATAAACAGCTATAAAACCCTCTGGAGTCTTATGGGAGTAAGAACCCCATGGGAAAAGTTTAAAAAGAATACATTTTTTTTCTGAGGCTGTTCTCCTACTCCTGGCTAAACAATGTGCACTTAAATCTGCCAGTGTTTTCTGTGTTTCCATCAGCTTGTCTCCCATTGTTCATTATCCAATATCATTCAGCCTTATAACGTCTGAACAAAACCAGGGCAGCAGGCACGACAGTTCGTTACTGCTGGTGATTAACTGCCTGCTCCCCGCCACCCCCAGGGAAAGCGGAGATTGAGCCCAGGGGAATTTCTCTAATTAATTTAAACTCTATAGGCTCAAGATATACTTCTTCAACTGCTGTAATTTGGAAGCACAGTGCCGCGAGCCAAGGGCCGGGAGCCCTGATGTGGATATACACACAGCGTTAGCTGGAAACTTGCTTGGAGCCCTCTCAGATTTTCTCGCTACAAAGGATTTCTCCAAGGACTTTCTGACACCACCACTGATCCTTTTCGTGCCTCCAGCTCTCTGAGGATGACATTTACCCCGGGAAACAGAGCCAGGGAAGTGCTTTGGCTTCACATGTCAGCCTGCAGGATAGGTCCCGGACAGCTCCGAGTTAACACCCAGGCTGGCATCCAAGTGCCAAAACCTCCCCTCTGCCCAATGTACTCACAGCCGAGCACGGCAACATTCACACACCCACACCGAAATGTGTTACACACCCCAGGGTGTCTGGGAGGAAAATGCTGCCCCAGCACCTCCCACCCTGCCTTGAGGTCAACCCCTGCCCCTGGGGTCCCCGCAGGGCTCAACCCTCTCTAAGACATGGGGCATAGAGGCTGGGGGTGCCCAGGGTGTGATTGCAGGATCAGCCCGCAGCAGCGGCTGGGCAGAGAAGGCTGATGTTCGTTAGGTTTGTTAATTATGGGAGGTTTGCAGCTTGCTACTTAATATTGAGCAAATTGCCAGTTCGGGTCCACACAATTACTGTCTGGATTGATAAATACCTCTTTAATTGGCAAAGCTTGCATGAGATGAACTTTTAAATCACAGCATTTCTACACAATGCAGTGTGAAATTTCTTCCTCCCCCCCCCCTTTTTTTTTTCAAACGAGTCACAAAGAATTTGATTTAAGATATATTGCTATCTTCTTTTCAAGTGGAGTCAGAATGGCTGTACCATAGCCTAATATTGCCAGTATTTGGTGCCAACACTTTGATCCATGCACATGAACTGGATATAGACATAAGAGCTTACTAAACAAACTGGACAGAGTCCCAGTGGGAACACTCAAAAATGTATTAATCAAAGTCAAGCGGCAGAGCAAATTGAACCAGTTCATTAATTATGAAAATTCTCTCACGAAGTGACATGTTGTTAACTGTGTGGAGACTTAACACATTTTAATCTGTAGGGCTCCCTCCATACATGCAAAATTTAGTTTGAGATGAAAGTTCTCATTTTTCCTTCCCATTCTTCAAATTTTAACAAAAACAGCAACAACAAAAAGTAGAATAAATATCATGTGGGCATAACCATGCATAGCACACTTATTGCAGAAAATCTGTTTCCCAAAGGTGTATGCATCAAAGAGTGAGGAGGTCTGAGAAAAAAATGTTGTGTTCAGCAATTTGGGGAAGCAGACTCCTGCAGGAAAGCACAACCAACCTGGCAGCTGCACTGCAGGGGAGCCCTGAGCCCCCGTTAAGCAGGCACAGGGAGCTGCACGGCCCCCAGCAGCACCCACCCAGGCTGCTGAGCTCTCAGCACCTGCACATCACCTTTCCCTGCTTCTGAGCTCTTTTCCATGCTCAGAGGCAGGGAAAGGTGATGTGCAGGAAGATGGGCAGGGGGGCAGTGAGTGGGCAGTTGAGCACCAGGATGTGGAGAGGAAGCAAACTGTAAAATTGGCATTTCCCCTGGGCATCCCGTTAGGCTTCACATCCTTCTATCTGCCTTGGAAAGAGACGGGCTGCACCCATGTCCCTAGCAGGGACTGACCCCTGGCTGCCTCATCACATGCTCCTCACCAAGGCAATCCAGCACTGAAACCCAGAGAGAGAGCTTGTGTTAAACAACTTTGCCCATTCTGAAGCAAAACCGTCCTTTAACAGAGACAGCTACACACAGAATGGCACTGAATGCAGCTTTTGGTAAGTCACTGTGCCTTTCTGTGCTTTGGTCTCTCCTCCTGCAAAAGAAAAAGAGCAGCAGCATCTCTATAAAACTTCACGCACCCCACTGGTGACTAATGTATGTAAGAAAGCACATCATAACGCCCAGCTTTATAGGTTCCTTATCAGCTTGGGGGAAGATGAAATAAGAGAGAAAGTTTCTTTATTTTGCCTGCTAGTATACCAATTTCATAGGCAAGTGCTTTTCAGTTGCTTGTGTTTGATGGATCCTGTTACCTTTAGCAGACCTCTTAAATACAGAACAGAAACCCACAGACATGCACAGATCGCAGGCTAAAAGCGAACACCAGGCAATGCTGTTTCCCTTTCTCCCAGCAATGCAAGAGAAACGCTTGTCCCCCAGATTGAATCCTGGATCAAAGTGAATGTTTTTAGAGGAACTTTTGTTGAATATAGTCTCAGAACCAATTACAAGAGATAGCCTGAGATTCCCAAGAGGGATGCAAAGCGTATACGCTCACGGTCCCCTTAGAAAAGGGACAGTGGAGGGTAATGTAGGTGGGCATTACTGAAGGAAATTATATTGGTCTCTGAATGCTGTGATTACCAGTCCTCTGGATGCTTACCAGCCCTATAATATATAACTTTTCCTAGTCTCCTGGTCTTTAACGCTTCTGTACGTCTTGTACTTAAATAAATAAATTAAATTAAATAGCATGGTCTCAGACTTTTCCTGTCTTTCAGACCGATTCATGTAAACTATCTTTCTTGCGCAGGAAAGTAGAAACAAATGATATTTCTAAGGTACAGAACAGTGATAAATTAAAATATTCAGATAGCCTGATTCGGTGAGTTCTTTCTGATGATAGCTGGTTTTTAGTAAAATAGAGACCCTGTTTTTCATCAGACAGATACAATTTAATCAAAAAAATGTGTTTCATTGAAAGTTTTCAGATCCATTCTGGGTATTTTCTGCTTCTTCTCAAGGTTTCCTCTGAGCCTTTCCTTTTTCCATTTTTTTTTAGGTTCCCTGCTGCCTATCATGATTTACCTTGATCAGAAATATTTTTTCTTTCTCTCCTCTTCTTTCCTCGACCTCAGAGAATTTTGAACAAATAGCCACTCTGGTGTTTCTTGTTTTAGGAAATACTGTCATCAAAAAAGAGCAGCACATTTTGTTTCCATATTTTCAACATGAGAACATAAAAAAAAAAAAAAAAATAGCTGCCATGCCTTGGCATTTTTTATAAAGACTCAGCCTCGTTTCAACTAATTTCAGCCTCCCAGAAGTTAGACATCTAGTAAGCCAGCCTTTTGAGTTTCCTTTATCATCAGCAGAGACAGACACATGCCCAGGTGAATTCATCCTGCCGATGATCTGTGTCACCTCTCCCAGGATGGGATGAATCAATTCTGCCAGAGCCGGCAGGCTGGATGAACTGCTGGCTCCCATCACACCCGGACCCTGAGGCAGATGAAGCCTGGCTGAAGGAATTACACCCACTGTGAATGCACACGCGGAGGAGAACAACACTGCTTCTGACACAAAGCATTCAAGTGCATTTAAGCAAAGCAGGAGGGCATTTTAACTGGTAAAACTATATTTAGTCCAAATTTAGTTATATGAATGCTTTACTCCACACTTCCTTATTATTCAAAACTGTAATGTATCTTTTCCTCTAATCAAGTGTTTCCATCTCCAATTCAAAATTGAGTTTAAAGTTAATAATTTAACGATTTCAGTGAAATAAAAATTACTGTTGCAAAACTTTGTTGAGTATTTATTATTACTATTATTGTTATCCACTAATTCACTCCACTGGTTTCAAGACTTGTATAACTGCTGTTGATGTGGGAAATAATTCAAGAAAAGGACATGCTTCAGCAGTTAAAAAAAAAAAAAAAAAAAAAAAGAAAAGAAAGAAAGACACATTCCCAACTTATATGAGCCCAATGGTGTGGAAGTTACCATTTGAGATACAAAGCTTTTCATTGATTTATGGAGCACTTTTATTAAGGGAATATATGAGTATTAACTCCACAGGTATCTGGTGACTCCATGCTGGAGGAGAGTCACCATCCTTTTGCCTTTCCTAAGCACTAGCCATATTAAAGAGGATAGCTATCTCATCTTTCTTATGTGAACCTAATGCACTATCCTCCTGACAGCCAATATAGAATGCCATTTTCTAGAATGCCAGTCATCAGTAATTAAAGAGACCCATACAACTAGTTTACAAATATTTATGTATATACATTCTTATCCAGCACCATGGGGAAGCAGTGATGTACTGGGAATATGGATCGTGTTTTACCTGGGAAGCCACAGGGTAGAAACCTCTCAGGCTTACCAGCTCTCCAGCAGCAGCACCCACGGGGAGGCTGGAGATGCCCTGGCCAGGTGGCTCCCAACATGATCGGGCTGGCAGGTCCTCAGTGGCCACACTCAGTGAAAAGGACTGATTGCCTAACAACTTGTTTCTGGAAGGAAAATAGCATTTCCTAAAACATCCGAAGTGTTAAAAATGAAATTCAGGATTCGGATGACAGGATGACCTGCTTTGCTCAGTAGAGCTCATTAATACAGGAGGACACGGCTCACTTGTGAAAGGAGGAAAATGGGGGCTTTTTTGTTGCTAACATTTATAAACTGAGGGAAATAACTGTTTACATTACTACTGATAGTAATGTTCTCTCCTTATACCGACAAAGTCGTATTCCTAAATCTGCCAAAACGACTACTAGCGTAGACACCTAGCAACATCTAGTGACCAGATCAGGCTAATGCAGGAAAATATTGGAAATGAGATTTTACAGAAATGCACTTTCTGATTCTGAGACAGACCCCGATTTTATTCTATTGTTTCATCAAAGTTTTATTCTAGCTGAAACTCATTCAATTCCTGAATAAAATGTGCTGGTTTTAAAATAGCCTTTTTCTTCAACATGCAGATTTTATAGAAAACAATATCTCCTTTTTTTTTCTTAAAAAAAAAAAAAAAGCTTCCCAAATCCCAAACAACCAAATGGATTGAAAAATAGATATGAAATTATTGGAAGTTTTTTAATCCAATACTTGAAAAATTTGTATATCTTACCCTGCAGCACTGATGGTGTGGAACCACTGAGATCTTCATGATAACATCCAAGAATGATGTTCTATCTTTATTTAGGAGTTCAGAATTTAATATATAACCTATTAAAACATAAGCAATAAGATTTTTTAAGCAATATGTTTAACAGATGGTGACTACCCTGACTCCATGTATGGGTGCTAGAGTTATATGCAAGCAGGAAAACTGATCTTTTTTTCTTTTTTTTTTTTTTCATTTTACTTTTTAAATATTGCTTAGGCTTGATGGAAAATGTACATGGGGACAGAAAACTTACTACTGCTTTTTTTGACCAATTACACTGACCAGCTGTTTTCCATATTAACTGTATCAAAGACCCGTGGGGAAAAGTGTGCGGTTCTGTGGGTAAACAAATTACCAGCAAAGAGACACAAGTGGTAAATTTGTGACCATGTACATCAGTAATTTCAGATATGAATCTCTGGGGCCTGGTTCCAAATTTGTTAAACCCCCAAAAATCTATGAGGTTGTCAACTTTTAAAAGAATAATTCCAACTAAGCTGCCCAGTACGGTAAAACCACCACAGAGAGGATGCAAATTTAAAGCAAAACAGTCTTTCTTAGATATCACCACATGTATATAGCTCCTAGCTGAGAATAACAACGCGCTGTTGTAGATGAATTAGCTGTTTCCAATGGCAATCATCTTTTGAGGACAGCTCTTCCAGAAGGACTCCGTACACAGCCAGAATGAATGATAAAAAACAGAGGGTAGAAGCAACAGGGAGGCAGACTGGGAACTTCTCCCAGCAGAACATGTTGGGAGCTTCCTCACCAGTTGCTTGCCCCCTCGCACTCCTGGATGTGGGAGGTCTGACCGTGGTCATGGTTCAGCCTCCAAGGCACGTGCATGGCCCCGGCACTGCTCACCCTAACCCGACAGGACTGCCATGAGGCCAGGCACCCCGTGAAGCCCAGATGTGCTTTCAGCTGGCCTCCTTGGCTTCAGCTTGGCTTCAACTGCTTCTCACCTGTGCTTAAAAACATGAATGAAATGAGGAGGGTTTGTCCACTGGCTTTTCCAATGCCTTTTTTATTCTGCCAAACAAATTCTGAAGCACAAGGCAGAAAATATGTGTGAATGGAGTAACTCGAAAGGATGGACAGGCACAGGCACATCTCTGAGGGTCTTGGGGTTATTTTGCTTTTGTGTGCAAAAGAATTAAAAGTGGAGTTTCAACCTAAATGTGCTGAGCCAAGCAGTGTCCTAATGTGGCTAACATTCCTCTCCTGTTGCTTTCCTTTACTGATCTTCAGTGAATGTCTGCTTCCTCCCTGCGTGGTAATTAATTTTTCAGTCATGTTTCTCTGCAAAGACATTAAAAGACAAACTGGTTTCTCCACAGTGCAACTATTGCAAGGCTTGCAGTAGGAGAACACTTTGGAAGAGTTTTGTGTTTATTTAGCAGAGGAATGATACAAATCACTCTTAAGTTTTTGGCCAGAAGGAGCAGAGCAGCCTTTGTGTCTATCATTAATGTGAATTATACCTCTCACATGTAGTAAATACATACAGAAATTACATATGGGGGGGCTGCAAAGGCAGCACTGATAGCACTAGCACCAAGGTGAGCCCATTATCATAAGGCAAGACCAAGGCACCCAATTCTAAAGCACTACTTCCTGAGGCTCAGGCATTGTCTTGGCAAGAGACAGACAGGAAGCATGCTCCAAAACCTCTTGTCACCCTCCATCCACAGGTGAAGCACTGTTTTCCAAATGAAGTGTGCTATATATATTTCCAAAAGTGAACGCATACTCTGATTATTACCCATTTCATGAGTAATTCATGAGTAAGTTCATGAGTACCTATTTCCTGGGCACATAGAGCTACTCATTAACTAATTATTGATGTTTAAATTTCTGGGTAAATAGAAAGCTCCCATGAAAATTCATTTGACTATTTAAATTAATTTTCTATGACTCCTTGAATGCATGTTCTCATAAGTGATTTTACTGGCAAAAATGCTCACCAAGACAGCAACTTTCCAGTTAACACTGCAGGACACATCAGAAAGCAAATTTTCATCCACTGCCAGGAGCGCCTGCACCAGGAACTCATCACCAAGAAGAGGAGGTCAGGGGATGGAGCAGTCCCACTACACACAGTGCTTGGTTCTACCAGGCCCAGCTTCAGGTCTGGAGTCTGCTCACCTGACTCTGGAGGGACACACATTTTTGCCTACAATCCCTGACCAAGGGACCCCATCAACTTTTGCACATCCAGCTCCTCACACAGCAACGAGTGCCGGACCCTTGATGTCCAGCTTTGGAAAAAAGCCCGTAAGGTTCCTTCTGCACATCTGATGAGGGACCAAGTCCCCTCTCATCTCAATAAATTTCTAAATATGCTTTTAAAATGTTATTCTGAGGCATTTCTGTTATGATTTTGCTAAGAGATTTCTTAAAACCAAAGGCTAGCTAGTCTGCCAGAACAGATACAACTCCACTTCTAGAGAGTAGAGAGATTCCCCCTGGCAGTTTATTTTAAAAATCAGGTTTAAAATATAGATATATATATTTCAGGTAAAAGAAATATTTGATATCTGTGAAATTTAATTATTATCATGTATATGGGATAAAATCTCTGTTAACATAATTAATTAAATATACTACAAAGTGGTATAATCCAGCCACGTAGGGGGAAAAAAAAAAGGTGAATTGTTGTAATTCTGGGGGCCAGGAAGGTGAAACATCTCAAATTCTCCCAGACAGATTCTTTTCTGATAACATGAAGATACTCACAAACCTCCTTCCAAATGCCGTGCAGTGTCCACATGTGCCAATTTTCATTCTTTCAAAGACTTCAGAAGTCAGGCTTAGTGCATATGAGAGCAGCTGATGCCTTTGATTGAGGATATTGTTATTACTGAATGCACTTCTGTCACATTTGCTCATCTGAGTGCAACCTCTGAGGAGTTATCTGCACACAAGCTGCTTTGGAGAGTGTGCAGCACAGACCTTTTCTTTTTGATATTACATGTGTTTGTTCTCTTGAAAGGCTTTTAGCCCTGAGGTAAGGATTAGACAACAATTTAGCAGCCTTAAAAGACATCATAAAAAAATAGACTCAACTGTCATCTTCAGAAGAAAGAGGCCTCATTTGGTTTTCAGGAGTGTTGCATTGTTTTCCACACTAGGTTTACTGCTGCTTACAGCAGATGCAAAACAGAATCATTTCCGCAAGCTGAGTACTTTGAGAAAACCCACTGCTGTAATGTCAATCCGATAGTCTTTTTTTTTCAGCCAATGCTCATCACACACCTAATTTGTAGGTCACCTGAGCAAACAACACACTTTGAAGTGAAACACCGAAATGGATCCCACCGCATCACCAGTCTGGAAATCAAGACCTCTTTGCGTGACTTGTCACTCCTATGGCTCCAAACAGAGCTCCCAGCCCACCACCACACCAGCCAGTGTACACTCTGATCTCAGCAGCCCCCTGGGGAGTATTTGCCCTCTCCTAGGACAACAAAACAGTTCATGTCACAGGGCGAGAGCATAGCAGTATGATTTTTTCTGGGGTGCTGACTTTCTGCTGAAGCTGTATTTCCCTTCATGCAGCAGAGAAGTATTGCACAGCCTTCTACAGACAGTACTGGTGGTGCAAAATGTGTGCTTTTACACATTTTTTGCACTGCTAAGAGCACAGAGAACCACAGTTAGGTATGTCTGCGCAGGCAGGCCCAGTGTTTGGCGTGTATGAAATACCGATACAAAATGTTTCACCAACAGTTTGTACATTAGAAAAAAGCAATCCGAGAAAGAGAAAACATAGTCTGCTTTAAATCAATGGCATGCCAAAAATGTTGTTGCAGGTTAAATTAGTGGTAAGTGTAACTAATGCCCAGGTTTGATAGAGGTGCCTAAAGAAGCTATTATAGAGCTATGTGACTAAGCAAGTGAGAGCACCCACTCTTGGTCAAAACCTTCCCATAGAGCCAGTCCTGAGTAGAAACCATCTGGTTAAAAAGCATTTGGGACTGATATAGCACATGTAGATATTCAGCTTTATTGATCACTGGAGCTAGCTTTTCTTTTGGTCTTTTGCTGGGAATTCAGAGAAGCAATAGCGGGAAAAAAAATAATAACAACAGAAACACTCATAAAGAAGGCAGCAAGGAAGCACCAAATGCGGGCGCTGTGGCAGCATGACAGAGAATGAAAAGTTGGGAAAGTGAGTTTTTAAGGCAAACACTGTCAGAAAAGGCTTGGATCTGTTGCAAAGATGCTACCCTTGCTTGATCCAAAGACATAAGACATTGATTCAAGCTTCAGCTTCTAATGAAAAACACCTGGTGGGGCCCAAACTACTTCCTAAATGCTTCAGTCCAAAAAGGGGATAACAGGATATACTCATCAACATTTGGGAGCCTCTTCAGAGCATTATTTTGCAGAACATGCTGCTCTGGGCATCCTAGCAAAGAGGTAAACCTCAGCTAGGTAGCCAAGTTAGAAAACTAGTCTCCCTTGGATCCTCTTTGTGCTGGCATTGGGGACTGACAGACTCTAAAAAGGCTCAGAATAAGTTCAGCAGAGATTGAGACCATGATGTTCTGGTTTTTATACCACTGTGGTTACAGTCTGACATGTCATTGACAAGGTTTGCAATTAAAGATCTATTTCATTTTCATTCCTTCCTCACCAAAGAACAAGGGAAATCGTTTGTGTAAAAAATTATTTTTCTTCCTCAAAGTTCAGCCATTTGGGGAACAACTGATCAGACAGCCTATATTGCTGCTAAGTCCTTCTAGCCTCCAGCAGTATCAAGATGTCCTTGTTAATGATGATGGTTTTTACAGCTAAATATGCTGTTTAGCGTGTTCTGCTGTAATACTTCTAGGAGAAAAATGAGAAAATAGTATGTGATTTTCGAGAACCCTAGAATAATTCAGGTTGGAAGGGACCTTGGGAGGCTCCAGCCCAACCCCTTGCTTAGAGCAGGTCCAGCCAGATCAGGCTGAGATCAGGCTGGATACAGAAACCAGAATGGGATTCTTTGGTCAGCAAAGAGCCTAAACACTGCCACACAGCAGCTCTATGCAAAACAGTCCAGAATAAGGCAATACAGCAAAGCTCTACATGGAAAAATCTGTGGGGAAGTATCAGGCTAGCATAGCACAGCATATCACGGAATTCCTATTGAATTCTCAATTACTCAGACATATTCCCAGAAGGGTTTGCTCTTTGTTTTTTAACTTTCAAACATTGAACAAGAAAATAATAAAAATAATAAAGCCTCAGTAAATTCAAGGTTATCTTTCAAGCAAGTAACTGGGATTTTCATTCAGATTCTGATGCTTGGCATAGCTACACATTCTAATGAAATATGAAACACACATCCCAATGAGTATGTCTGTGTCAGCTTTAGAGAACAGGGATCATGAAGAGTACTTTTTTATTGACTTGTCTATGATTTAACATGAGAAGGCAAGCATGGAACTAGATGCTTGATAAAAGCCATAGATATTCATGCTGAATAAATAACAAAGAAAAACTCAGCACAACTGCATTAAACCGAAAACTCAAGCTTGTGATTTTGGAATGTACTAAATGAAATGAATTATGTGGTAAGTCACCACATCTTGATGAGGGCAATGTGGTGTTAATATCAGTGCAGACACACATGCCAGTACCTGCAGACAATGATGCCAGTAACCTAGAAGCTTTGGAAAGAGGTATCCTGACCTTGGCGGATATTAATCAGTGCTACAACGGTCCTCAAAAGGAAGACCA
This sequence comes from Anas acuta, assembly GCF_963932015.1. NCBI lineage: Eukaryota > Metazoa > Chordata > Aves > Anseriformes > Anatidae > Anas > Anas acuta. The sequence goes on along the minus strand of NC_088979.1, from coordinate 94,234,361 downwards.
GAAGTCCAGTTTATCTTGCATCACAGTAAATGCACCATATTATTTACAAGACACTGGAAAATGGCTCGTACATCTGGGAAAAAAAAAAAATAATAAAAATAAAAAATAAAAAATAAAAAATAAAAAATAAAAAATAAAAAATAAAAAATAAAAAATAAAGGACAGGAGAGTGACTCTGGGTTTTATTCAAAGCCCACTCAAGGACATATCAAAAACCTATTTGGTGTTTCTTGACTTTACTTGGCTGAAACCAATGATAAACTTCCCTCCAAATTATGAGGTACACATTATGATTCACAAGATGAGTTTACCTGAACAGGTGATGCAATAAGAAGCCTTTGTAGACTATTCCAAAGTAAAATTATTCTACTGGCATTATAGGAGAAAATTGCTGTTATTTTACTGTATATAGTATGCTCCTTTGGAGGATTATGTTCTAAATTGTAAATTATATAAACTGAAATGAAAGTGTCAGGTGAAGTACTAAAGAAGGAATGAAAAACGAAAGATTTCTGTTAGACATATCCACCAGCTTCTCACATATTACTGTCAGAGGAATAGAAATTTCTGTGGGCTAACAATACAAATTACTATACTTAAAAAAAAAAAAAAAAAAAAAAAGACTGAAGACTGTGTTATTAGCTTGATAAGGTTGTCCAACATCCATAGTAACTACTTAAAACATAATGCTTACTAGCATATAGAGTTAATGAATTTGAGGAGCTGGTCATAATGCACTAGCTGGAGCTGACAGCCTTCTGACTTACACACCATATGGTATAGCCCATCCTTCAACACCTGAAGAAATTAGCTTTGCTCTCTGCTGTTTAAGGTGCACCCATCTTTTTGTGTGCAGATATATGTATTCTGGTATGAACCCTGCTGAAATTGGTAGGAAGGCTTTTAACTCATCTCTGTGAGTTTTGGATCAGTCTGTAGCTGACAGGAATTTAGATTTCATTGATCATATGCATTTGTATCCTATAGCTGGATGTTCATATATTTTCACAATTCAGAAAGAGCACTAACCCATGAAATACATTCATCAAATCATATATTTTCCGTGACACCATTGCTTTTATGCTTTTTTTCTTTTTTTCTTTTTTTTCTTTTTTCTTTTTTTTAATTTTGCTGATGCATTCTTCTTCTGTATGACTCAAAACCAATAAAGTAACTCACACATCCAGGTGCCAGCTGGGAGAGACCAATCTTTCAAACTCATCTTGCCCACTAGCACAAACTTCCTTGCCATCTGACCTGCACCCTACAGCCAGATGCCAGGACAGTTTACATCTAATGACTTCCATTTAATAAATCCCCTAACTAAACCAATGAGGGCTTACCTCAGCTAGGGACTGCCAAATATGGATATTTATCAGAGACTGAAGAAAACTGGATTATATTTCTGGACTCTGCCATGAGCCAGTTTCCTGACCCTGGGCAAGACAATAGCCTCACTCCCCCCTTTCCCTTGTCCTGCCTCCTCTGCTGAAGTGGCTCCTCTCCAGGCCAGTCCTTCTCTCTGTGTTTGTGCTTGCATTTAGCCCAGTACAGCAGCCAGCTTGGCTGAAGTAACCGAGAGCAACTGCTCTGTAGAGAATAAAGGCCATGGATGTGTGCTACGAAGATCTAGGAGGCCAGGAAATGGTCACGAAAGCAATAACAAATGAATTCAAGCAAATGTTTGGATTAAAAATGTATTGATGCTTTTGTATTACAGGTAACACACAGCATCCAGAAAATTAAGTCTGCACTCTATTTGTACCAGTTCAGTTGGGAAAATGGTCTAGGGGAAGAAGGGCAAATGAGGCAGCTGTCAGACCTGGCTGCCATGCTGATAGTCTGAGCTCGGAGCTGGAGGCAACCTGCTGGCAGGCTCTGCTGGCAGACATGGGCAGGTCTGCCTGCCCCCAGACAGGGCTCCTGGAAGAAGACTGAGGAAACACACCTGCATCGTTTATTCATCCCAAAGTAGGAAATATCCACCTAGCTATGCAAGATGCAGGTGTTAGTCTTTATAGAAATCTTGTTGCCATGAGCTGGCAAAACCACCATCGTTGGCTGCATGAATATTGTAAAACAGAGGTCTAAACAAAATAATACCTTTTGACTTTAAACCAGGATTAAAGTTACTTTTTCATGATTATGAGTCCTGGCACAAAGTGCTCCAGACAACATTTCAACACCTTTTTTTCTTTCGTTTCATTTATTAAAGCATCTACATGAGATTTCATCATGCATGCACATGGTAAATACAACCTCAAGATAACACTTAGGAAACAGTCTTTGTTAAATTATAATCTCTTGAGCTTCTCACTATATTCTGGCTGTCATTAGAAAGATTAAACTGCACCTTTTCTGTGCCATGTTTATTTTAGCATTCAGGACTCAAAATCGTATAAAAGGTGAGATTTACTGTACCAAAACACAAACACGTAGTGTTGTCTGAGGAAGACAATGAAAGACTGTATATGTTTCCACCGACACATTAACACTAATTTGGAATTGTCCCAAGCATTTATTTCACCCTTCAGGAACCTCCTTAATTTACAACAACAGTTACAATCCACTTGTTCTCTACTTTTTTTTTTCTTTTTTTTTTTTTTGCAGACACCTCCTTTTGAACTTCCAGCCTCCATTCAAACTATCTTGGAGGAGACAGTTCCTTGTGGACTGGCTGGGATGCCACTGACCTCCCAGCACAGAGCACATGCAACACTCACAGGGATGTGGCATTTTTTCTGGGCTACCTCTAAGGGAAAACCACTGTTAAAAAAAAAAAAAAAAAAAAAAAAAAAAAAAAGAGTTAAGTGGTGTTCCCCTTTTCAATGAAAGCATCCCATCTACCCTGGTATATTAGTAATTATCAGCATTATGAGACACACCAATGCTGCCCTAATGCTTGAGAGCTCTGCTTGCCCTCCTTTTATATGCTCTCAGAGGATGAAGGGGAATCCTTCACAGGTGCTACAAGCTTGCAGCTCCCCCTGATCCCTCTCCTGTGGCATTGATAAGGCAGGCATTGTGTGTGCACACTGGCACAGACACAGGAGGGGTGTAACAGTAAGGGGTCCTGCTACTAAAGCAGAAGGACCCTGAAGATGCTTGAGCTCATGCTGCCATAGAAATATGAGGGAGAGCTATGAAGGAACTTAAAGAATGAAGGAGGAAAAAGAAAGAGCAACGAAAGCATTGAAAACCCATGAGTGGACCGAATAATGAGGAGCCAAATATTATGGAAGGACAGAGGAAAGCAAGAGCAGATTACACAAATAAAGCTAAAAGATGGAAAGGAGAGCATATTAATTAAATATATATATTATAAAAAAAAAAAAAAAAAGAGAGAGAGAGAGAGAGAAATATCAGCAACACTCAGTGAAAAAGAGGTCTAAGGTGTGGTTATTTTAGACAATAGAACTCACCCAAAGTTGGTAGTTGTATCCATAGGCAGAGTAAATCAGTTTTTGATGAGGACTTTGTCTTTATGTCACACCCACCCAGGCAATGCCACACACTGCTTATGCAATTATATGTCTCTGAGACCTTCTCATCATACAGGTTTCCCAAGGAAGAGGCATGCACACACCAAAAGCAGCATCCACCTATTATAATCAAGTTACACAACTAGAACTGTCACCTGAGCAAGGATTCCAACGAAATGGACAATAGGATTTGTGGAGACTTGTCTTGTAGTTACGGGGCATGTTGTTAACAGCCTGACTTGAAACCACTAATGCTATTAAATCCTGGAAAACAATTTAAAGGGTCATTTTAAGCCAAATATGTATAGAGGCTGACGTGACAGAAGCCCTCTCACACTCCCAACTCTCCACCAGCAACCAAGTATCCCACCCTATGATCCTCAAAGCATGGCAGAAAGGAACAAAATCTGAAAAGGAGGAAGGCTTTGTTAACTCCCAGTTGTGAGAGAGGACCAAGAGACAAGCTTTAGACACAGTTGGTTTAGACTAAGAGGAATTTCTGCTAATAAAGAGGGGCACACCAGAAAATGGATTGTACCAACAGATAGAAGTTTGAGTAGACAAACTGCCCTTACCATGGCTGGGATGAGAAGTTCCCGTGCCACGAGCTTCTAGCACTATTACCATAGCCTGTAATTCAAAGTACTGCTAATACTAAACTTTGGTTAGCCTATGAAGTAGAAGAAGGTATTTAAAGGTCTTCTGTGGAGAAGAAATTAGTCCATTTCTCATGTCCTATGAATTGCTGTTGAAAATTAAAATGATAAAAAAATAACAGCCGCAATCGTTAGTTAGCCCCAGCTAATGGACTAGGTGCAGATATAAGCAGAACAAGGAAACATTGGGAGGTCCAGGTCTGGCTTCCCTGCGAGGCTTGGCAAATAACTGAAAACTGATGTTTCATTAAACTTCCTTTCAAACTGAAAGTTGTCCTTCTTTGACACCAGTCAAGTCCTAAAAGAAGGGTCACATAATTGCAGGATTAGTATCAGTTATGCAGCAGAATAAATTAATCCAAGTTTTTCTTTTGATCCTCATTTTTAATCATCTGGCACTGATCTTGAAGAAAATATCCTAAAATATTGCCAGCTTCTATATACAAAAAGACAACTATCTACCTCTAAAGTGACACCTTGAAGAGGATGTTGAATGAGAGGAATCTTGAAAGGAGGTTTGATTTTTTTTTTTTTATTACTGATAAAAGCACAAATCACTTTTGTCATAACCTTTACTGTTACTTGTCATAGCTCTTGTGTATTCTCATTCTGAGTTTTTACTAATAAGAATGATAAATTGTAAATAATTTTTTACTCCTGTGATATTTCAGAAAAAAATAACTGACACATTTAAAATCTGCATGCTTAGCAGATCATTAATTACTTCATTTAAGAGTTGACAGGTCTCATGTCATGCTATACACTGTTTTTCAAACTGTCACACCCACACTCTGCCTAAAAGCTGTTGAGTGTAAGCGTCGTCATTTATAATGCAAAAAGGGTATCATTGATTATGTCCTGATTATTCATCATAATGCTTTCTTTCATGTGTACTTAATCACTGCGGTTTCTTGGAATATGCAAACCTTTCAGGCAAATCTTTCTGTAGACCAACCCAAGCAGCGATCTGCACTGACACCAGCTGGGTAAATAGGGCCGGAGGCCTTGCGAACAATGCCATGGCACACACACGGGAGGGAGCCGGGCCGGGGGCGCGGAGGGGGAAGCACAGGCTGGGCTGCTGGGCCCAGGCTTGGCCTCTGCCCCTACAGTAACACAGGGCTTGGGCCCACGTGTTTGGGATGGCCACCATTTGCCCTGATTCTCCACGGGGTGAGGGCCTGGCTGGTGCTGGAGGTGACCAAGCTGACCCAGGCATCTGCCCCACTCACTGAATAGGCAGATGCAAACAGAGGCCTTCCACTAAAACTTATACTTTTTCACACAAACCTGAAGGCCAGTTGAACATAGTGTCTGCAGATTTGAACCATAGGCAGTGAACACTCCCTTTCAATTCAGAAATGGGTCTAATTGCAGAATAACACAAATAATAACTTTTTTTTTTTTGACTATATAATGCTCTAAAGTGTCATTATGAAGAGGGCGCAAAAGTTTCCATTACCACTGCACATTTTGAAATTTAGGAACCACATTAGAGGTACACAAGTGCCCAGCTGGAGGTTGGACTAGATGATCTCCAGAGGTCCCTTCCAACCCCAGCCGTTCTGTGTTCTGTGGAAGCTTGTTATCTCAGCAGAACACCAGGATGGGCGTCATTTCTGCTGTTTTCCTGAGTGATGCCAAAGAATTTTTCCAGATCTCCTTTATGTCCCATTCAGAAATAACCACCACACCAGGAAAACAGATTAGTATTTACCTGGTATCTCCAATTTACTTGGTATTTATCAGGAGAAAAGTAGGCCACTCCTGGTTCACCTGCAGGGTACTTTAAAGTCTGTGGTGTTAGCATTCTGCATGCTGGGCCAGATGCAGCCTACTTAAGCCTGTGGCCACACATATATGAGCATAAAGATTTATAGGGAATGTCTGTAATGAAATGATGACTACAAAGACTACTAGCACGGGATTTTCTAAGAAAAGCTGGGGAAGCAGCAAATTCCATACAAATTTGGCCTTCAAAGAGTATGGAATGTCAGCTAGCAGCAGTTCCCCAAGTCACACCATTTCCTTCCTGAGGGCTCCTAAAATGTCTTATTTGTAGTGAATTCTTCACGGAGTGAGCATTTCCAGTAATCTCATAGACACATGCTTAAAGAGAGATAAATTACTATGTTCTAAGGCTTTACCAAGATAAATATAAATACTAAGTACAAACATCTGACCTCTAATTAACTAATAAGGGAAAGCTACCCAACATATTTTTAACTATGACATTAAAAATTAATAATAATAATAATAATAATAATAATAATAATAATAATAACTGCACAGAACTAGAACTGTTTCTTGCTGTGTTTTTACTTTCACCAGTGAGTCTAATAGTGATCAGTATCTCCTTGTGGAGATAATGAAGTCTTTGGGGTGGTTGTTGCTATCAGTATCGTACCTGTGATAGCACAGAACAGATGCTCTGGAGCATCCATGTCCCCTCTGTGTTGATGTGCAAGGACAGGGGCTTTCTGCAAGCAGGAGCCCCTGGCCAGCCACTTGATCCATTTTAGGTTCGGACTCAGCCTAGAGCACAAGCTGCCAGAGCACAATGGGAGACTGGCCTGAGGAACTAGATCCACTGTGTTTGCAGCTCAGACTTTGCTTCTGTGAATATATTTTCAAAAGGAGGCTCAAAGCTTAAAATATTTATCAGTTGGAGAAGAGGAGCCATGCAGTCCTGAGTTCTTTCAACCCTGGGGGAAAGGCCCTGAAGAGTCAGTTTTTGTTCATCTAAAAAGGGAGCAAGAGCATCTCTAAATGCTAGCACAAGCAATGCTTCAGCAGAGAGACATGAAATTATTCCCAGAGGAGATGATTTTCTCCTGTTGTTTGTTTGTTTGTTTGTTTTTTGTTTGTTTGTTTGTTTTTTAAAAAAAAAAAAAACTTAGTTTTCACATCTGTGAGCATGAAGCTCTGGCTATTTGGCAGATGCATAATAAAGGTATTTTAAAGACAGCATATCACCTCATGGGAATATCACTATCTGGTGGTAGCCAGAGCAGGAGGAAAAGGTGTGCCTTTTCTAACAACCAGGTTGTTCACTAACATCCTGGGGATCAAGGAGCCTTGGCTTCATCCTCATCTAGACTTGCTGTCCACAGCCATCATGCAAGTGGCAGATACAGCTGTGGCATGATGAGCATCTGGAGGGCTGCAGAGAAGGAAGGGTCCTATTCTTTCAACCAGCAGGCACATCTGCAGGAATCCAAGCCATCAACCATGCCTCCCCTATGGAGCTGGAGGAAAGGAGGGAGTGGGGCATGAAAGGGTAGAACCAAGTCTTAGCACTGAGTAGAGCCACCCAGGGAACAGTGCTGAGCTGGGAACGGTCTCAGAGCTACACAGTGGACAAGAATATCTTGCAATGGGCTCATGCTCACTTGCTCACTTACCTCACAGCTCAAGTGAAACAGAACAGAAAAGGTTAAATTAGCTTGAGGGTTTCAAAAACAGCTTTGAGTACAGGTTCTGTAGGGGTCTGATCCTAGAGGAACCCCTTCAGCACTTGAGGCAGGCCCTGAAGACGGTGTCTCCACAAACAGTGCAAGGAAATGTATAGCATTTTAAAATGTTATGAAGTGCTTGTCGTATCTTTACAAAAATATTTGTATACCCTATTTCAAATTATCTTTCAATTTCTTATTCACCCTCAAGTAGCCAGGTGCCTCATTCAGGGATCAGGACTATTTTGTGCTAAACTGTGAGAGTTAGAAGTTTTGTCAGTGGGCCTCTCAAAATCAAGCTGCAAACAATTTTCTTCCTGAAGATCTTAATTAAGCATCCTGAACTGTTTAATATGTAAGACAGGCCTGCACCAAGACTCCAGAACTAATCACTCAGGACTGAGCTTAAACAGGGAAAGACAAAACAATCTAAAACAGGGTAAGGCTTTGGTGTAAAGCCCTTTCTTTGTGAATAAAGCAATTGATAATTACTTCTCAAAGTACGCTCCCTATCAACAGTGAGGCTGAAGGCCAGGTTTTTCAGTTATAGAGAGCTTTCCCCAGGCCACCCACTAGACAGCTTCACTTAATGATTTTTTATTTAAAACAGGGTTTTCAAAAAAATATATATATGAATTACTTATTTGAATTAAACTCACATAAAGAAATAAATATGTATCCATGAAACATCTTTCTACAGGCAGCTCTATGGTCCACGGAGGATAGGACAACATAGCTTTCCAGTTTTACAGAGGAAAATTGAGACACACAGAACATTAAAAGATTGCCCACAGTCATGGAAGAGAATCAGAGAGCTGAACAGACACTGCAGTTTGCTACCTGATCAGCTGGACTTCAAGCCACTCTCCGATTCTATGAAAACACTATCTTGCAGACTGCTGAAAACATTTGTTTTGTAGAGACCACAAGACAATTGGAAGCTACTAAAGGGTCTTCAAAACATGCAGGCCAAAAATTCACCACCTTTAAATGCTAAAGCTTCTCGCACACTGTCAACGTTAAGATTAAAGTGGAGAACGGTGTTACAGTTCTTAATGGCAGAAAAAGTAATGCTGATAACATTATCTGTAAGGTTAATTAATGCATAATTGTTCCTTGGAAGTCTTTTTCTTTTGTTCCAAACCAGGTTGTTTGCCAAGCAAACGCCAATGGATGTGTGAACCACCTACAGCAAATGTTCATACAATGAAAGTTTCAGAAGTGACTGGTGATATTTGCTCAGGTATTATTTTCAGCCACCTGCGCAGAGTTTACAAAGCGGGCGGGCAGCCGTCCTATCTTTTGTGTTTCCAGCTTTCGTTGCTGAGCTACCACAGCCCGTTCCCAACAGTGAAAATAAACCTAGCTGTTCTATTCCTCTGCCTGAACCTCAGGGCTTCCAAAACAGGATCATGTGCCAAAACAACACGAGGGGACCCTGTGCCTTTGAACTCTTTCATGTGTCCAGACAGAAATTGACTTCTGAAACCCAAAGCAGTGAATGGTGATCTAGGGGATGTTTTACTAAACATGTGATGAACATGAAAATTGGTCCAAACAGGAAAGTCAAAACTCTAATATGTTTTCTCTGGCTGCATCTTCCTGTAGCCTTGAGGCCTGCTCTCTAATAAGCCAATGTGATTATGTGATTTCAACAGATTTAAGAAAGAATTAAGAAAATGATTGTGAGATATTACAGGTACCACTCTTGTTAGTGAAAGCAATGGCAAACTCTCTTTGAAAGTAATCTTCAGTGTAAGTGTATGGCATGAATTTCAAACCAGGGATGTAATATCCAACCTAAGTCCAGAAAATGGTGACAGAGGAGTCAAGGGCCAGCAGTGCTGGAGGCTGGAGCTAATGAGTCAAGTTTTTAACCTACAGTGACTTGTAACAATTTTTAATACAAATGTAAGAGCAAAGGAGAAAAGAAGCCTGGAAACTGAGCAAAGGAAGTACATGGATGGAGACAGTGGCCATGGCTGATAAGATACAGGAATGTTCTCTGTTAAGAAGGGATACGGGAGAGAGCAGGGCAGCCATGACAAAAGAGATTAAATTGTCATAGAGATCAGACAAGTCCTTGCAGAACTGCATTCAATAGTCCACTATTTCCCTTGGGTCTGTGTCTCTTCTGCTTTTCAATGTGTTAAGATTTATTTATTTATTTATTTATTTATTTATTTATTTATTTATTTATTTATTTATTTTAAGCAGGCTAGCTGTTCCTTAATTTATTGTCAGTTGAACCCAGGAGGATATAAATGGAAAATCTGATCTGCCTCAGATTCAGGAAGCATCTCAGTACAAGAAGCTTGGAAAGCCTAAACTACATGCTCCAGCAGCTCAGTAGCTAGGTAACAGATCACACTGCTCAGGAAACATACCAGGCATTTGAAGGAGCTTGCTGATGGCCCAGAACGAGGACACATACTGGCCACTTGATATTCAAGCCCATTTTACTATAAATCAAATGGGATTCACAGGCTGGTTCCTATCATAACAGTTCTGACTGTCCAGAGTGTGGGCTGATGCCTAAATTGGGATGTTATACGTATATTTGTTCACATGGTCATTTGCTTTGCAAATAGACCTCAAATTGTCTTTGCTGTCTGCCCTCTGAATAACAAAAGGGTAGTGATATTGTGCAAAGTGGATCTCTTGTAGGCTACAATAATTAACAGAAGTATTAGCAAAAGTGGCCCTTTCCCTACAGTTGTGCCTTGGAACAGAGGAAAAATGCCCTAGGTTGAAAACCACCCAGAAAGATTATTTTTGAACAGTTTTCCAGACAAATTGCAGGGACATTTTGCACACTGGAGGTTGAAGCATTTCAAAAGTTTCAGACATAGCCTGTGTCCCTAGGTGCCTGCAATGGCAAGAAACCCCAGAGTGCTTCACAGCAGCAGTGCACTTGCACAGAAGATCCTTCAATATAAGTAGTAATGTTTTCTGTATAAATGAGAACTAAATTAAGGAGGCAAGCCCCCTGTTCACACACACACACACACACACACTTTTTAAATTAATTGCAAAAGACCAAAGACCATCAAGTTAAAGAATGACCAAGCTCTGACCCTGTATCCTGCTTTAGTGGACAATATTCCCCATTGCTTTTTAGGGAATTTGTGTGGAATTAGTTTTTTAAGTGTTCTCAAGGTTTCCTCTTGGACTAGGACCCAAATGCATTCAGTACTGTACAGCATAGCCCATAAAAAATCTCCCTTGCTCCAAAAAGTTTACAGCTGAAGTATGGATCAAGAGACGTGCAGGCAAGAAATACAAGGAAACAGGTGCAATTATTTGTAAGCAGCAAGGCAAAGGAGTGATAATGAGGTGGCTTGGCAGATACAGGCATCCCATCCTGTGTGTAATCTAGCTTGCAGTTAGCAGATAAAAACCTATTAAAGCTAGGATAAGGTATTGAAGTTGTTCCCGGATATCTTTGGGGCTTTTTGATTTTTATTTTGGGTGGATTTTGCTGGTGTTTTAACAGGACAATAAATTGGCCCCATATTAATATGTAGATTATAAGATGAATGACAGGCAAAATAATGCTATTGTACACTTCCAGTTAGGTTACTGTTGAGCTGACAGCTAGACACCCATTAGAAGATTGCCAAGAGGCAGCCAAGATTTTTGTTTGGACAGAAGGTGATGACCTGGACTGTGGAGGTGTACCTCTGACTCACCGGCATGAAGATTAATGTTGTGTTACAAGCGAGATTATCTTGAGAGAAGATGTGGAAGAGCATTTAACAGGTGGCAGGAGAATTACTTGTGGTATAAGAGTCTTACATTTACAGGGCATAAAATTACCAACTTCTGGCTGGTAGTGGTGCATGCAGCTCAGAGGAAACTTCAGCAGAACAGCAGCAGCTGTCTTTCTGAACCCTGTCACTTACCTGCCCCATGATCTGTTTGAGCTATTCCTTTATCATGTTTTATATTGCAGCAGGTACAGACAATTCATATGACGCAAAAAGGGAGGGAGTGTTTGTTTTGGAAAGTGCTGTGGTAAATACCACATCCAACATTACAATACCAAAAAAAAATAAAAGAGAGAGAGAGAGAGAGAGCAGTGCCCATTTGGCACTGTTGCCAAAATATGTCTAATATCTCAGAGTATGAACTCACTTTAGTCCTCATATTCTTCCCTGCCACCTGCTGGCATTCCCCTCTGCGCTGGGATATACAGCTCTCCCTGCCTCGCCAGGGAGCAGGCACATCGCACCCCATGAGAGCACGGTGTCAGCAAGGGCAGCAACTCTTCCATTTGCAGGTAGCACAGGACACAAGAATCCTTTATCTCAGAAAACCACAGTATGCAATCAAAGATCTTATCACCAAGGAGCTGTTTGCTTTTCAGAGTGGAAGCATGCAGTTATCTCCAAATACTCGAGAAGCTTGTCGCCCACATCCCTTCAGAGCTAGTGAAAACAGATGGAAACCTCAGCACGGAAGAGGCATGCTTGCTGGAGTGGCTTATTCTCATCCAGACACATGCATTCACCATGGTGCTCCAGCAGCACTGAACAGTGGGTGGTCAACATGACTCATTGCTACAACTTTGAGAGCTAGGATATTTTTTATTTTTATTTTAGCTAAATCTCAACAAGTTTACATTTTAAGGCCCCAAGGTCCAGGTTTGATGCCACTCCCAAAGACACCCTGAAAAGCACAGCATCCTCTATCCACTGAGAGAACAGGCTCTGCAGATGCTAAGACACCTGGTTAAGATGATGCCCACCATATATGTCCTAGGCCCTGTTTCTGCCCCATAGCTGTTGCATCATACATGTAACGTAAGAAGCAATTGGCTCAGGAGACTAACAAGTACAAAAGATCTTGCACACAATCAGATCTAAGCCCAAAGACAAAGTAAACCATAGTATAGCTCTCTATTACTGGCAGGAATCCGTCTCTCACCATTTAGTGGTACAAAGTCAAGAAATGGGAAAATGGCATTTGTTTTGTTGTGTTATAAAGGTCCATCCAGAAATCTGCAAAGTTAGCGTGCAGCCCAGATGTGTAGCTGCACTGGGGACTAGTCCAGTGGTCAGGTGCCAGGCAGGTGAACCTGGATAGTGCCCAAATCCTGCAGGTTTCACATTAAAACGTGCCATAGAATGGAGAAGTCCTGACAATGCAAGAGACATCGAGGTTTTGGTTTTGTGATTCACGTGCGCCTCTAGGTGTGTGCAACACCAGAGTGAAATGAAACCATTCCCACCTGATAGATTTTAACCTTGCATAGGTTGTACAAGGCAACATGAGACCCAAGGCAGCACTGACCAAAACACGGCACCTTGTGTTAATACAACTAGTCAGAAGGTGTGTTCATGTCTTTTGTGGGCATAGCCAAAGTGGCTTTCAGGTAGAATCACAGAATCATAGAATATGTCAAGTTGGAAGGGACCCACAAGGATCATCAAATCCAACTCCTGGCTCCACACAAGTCTACCCAAAAATCAGAATTCAGACTGTATGACTGAGAGTACAGTCCAAACACTTCTTAAACTTCAACAGGCTTGGTGCTGTGACTACATCCCAGGGGAGCCTGTTCCAGTGCGATACCACCCCAGGTGGCTAAAACATTCTAGTTAACTGTACAACTAAGAGGTATGGAGCTCTAATCAGGCTGTGGGATCATTAATTCCTCTTCTTGTCTGAGAACTGACCACATTCTCAGACCAGAGCTGCAGGCTACTTCCCTGCAGCTTGGCTTTGGAGCTAGCATTGGACTAGCTAGCTCAGGTGTGTTTGCAGAGGTTGCCATTACATATATCCGACATCTTGTTTCCTTGATACAGCCCCTATAAATCAGTCAAAAGTGTAATAAGGAACTATTATTGCAGTAAAAATGCTGTAAAATTCTTGTCTTTAAGACATGTCTTTGGCTCAGCACATCTGCTTGAAGACCAAGCCCTGATATCAGCTCTGCTTTGGGTGCTCAAAGGTACCTAAAGGCAGTCAGGCACTTGACTTGCACCAATTTTCTCTGGGCACACTTAGCACACCTGTGAAAACCCCAGCTGCCATGTTTTCCCATGTAACCATGTCCCCTGGGGATGCGACCACTCTAGGAAAGGCACTGGTGCTCACACTCGCGTTGTCACACCGCGCGGGCTGGCAGCACCACTACAACACACAGCCGGAGTCAACTGGCACACTGCAGGAAACTCCTTTTTTGAATTACCCTCTTGGTTTGTACACATTGCAAAAGTGTATCAGTGCTGAGGTTTTCGTGGTAAACTGGGAGAGGAGTTAACAGAATGCTGCTAGCACTATCTAACCTCAGTTGTTTTATCCCAACATGGCTGTGGTTTGGTCTTCAAACAAGCCGAAAGATAAGCAAATATCAGATGTGACCCCTCTTGCATCATGTATGTTTTATGAAAGCAAACAGCACTGTGCAATGCTGTGATTCATACCTTACCACTGAACGCTCAACAGAGTAATCATTTCACCAGAACAGGTGTTGCAAGCACTTTTATTCCTCCCCAAAGTGTGTAGTGAGGGAACCCCATGCAGAGGTCACTGGGGGCAGTGAGCATCTGCTCTTCATAGAGCCAAAAGGGCACACAGAGGATCCTGTACTAATTTTGCTCCAGTTCTCATATAGACAGGCAACCAAATAAAACACATAAAGAGTAGCTCTCAGTGGCACATGCTGGTAGATCTAGAAGTCAGCTTTTCTGATTCCCATTCCTTGTTTAATGGGGCAATCTATTTTCCTTGTCATAAGCACCCCAGAGTTACATTTCCATAACTGTTCATTTGATTTCTTCTTAAAATAATGCATGGACTACAAACAGGAGAATCTTATTTCAGTGAAGAAGTTCATTGGAAAAGCATCCTGGAAAGAGCAGAAAAAGACAAAAAAAAAACATCATTCACGTCATTAGTAGAATCAAAAAAGTCACAAACTAAAAACAATTGTGCATAGCTCTCAGCTCCCTTGAGACCTGACATTTAAATCTCACATATATTTCCTGCAATTTTTACAAGGGCTTCTTAAAAATATTCTTGTCTGCAGCTAAGTGAGGAAGCATCAAATCCAAGCCATGCACACAAAGAATCTTAAACGAATTAGTCATTACTCTTTACTATTCTAAATAATTTTAAACTAAGAAATAACATCTTGAGTAAGAGACATATTCAGCCAGGGTTGCTAATACAATTTTTTAAAACTTGCATTTAGTTCTCAAAAAATCTGAAGGAGAACCATGAGGCAGAAATAAAACACCGTTTTGTTTTGAAGATGGACTTCCAGGATTCCAAAGTACTGAAATGATACTGAAATCCACTAAACAGGTCATATTTCTCTTTTGAACATTATAGAATTTGAAATTATGTGTATTTTTAAAAGGAGGAGGACATTTTTACAGTGCCAGCACTTTCCCCTTATCCTGACTAAATGAAATTTGTAACCCAGAAAGGATTTGCCAAAGAAAAGCTGTTTGAGATTCAAATAATAAAAGCATTGAGCAATTCTTAAGACTTTCCTTAAGACACAAAGTTGGACGGTTTAAACAGACTCAGGGGACTTGTACATTTCAATAAGCATGGTTATGTAGATAAAGGGGTAGGCACTGCAAGTTTCCAGAGTGCAACCCTATCACCTGCTTATGTGTGGACCCTGCTCTGCATTTTCTGTCCTTTGGAAATGACTGCAGTCCTGTGCCAATTCATCCTTTTGTTTTAACTTTCTCACTAATTACAGTACAACAGTATTATTCAGTAGTTCTGGGAAGCTATAGTATCATTTCCCTTCATTCTGCCATGAATAATTCAGTTTGTTAGTTGAAGTTGTCTCTCAATATTTTGCAAAATCAGAAATGAGCTCTCCATCAGCGTGTGCCTTGAGCAGTATTCTAGTCCCATGGACACCTCTCAGAAATTATCTGTCATGAACTGTCTCTATTATGAGCTGTATTACTGAAATAAAATAAAATAAAATAAAATAAAATAAAATAAAATAAAATAAAATAAAATAAAATAAAATAAAATAAAATAAAATAAAATAAAATAATAAATCATGTGTTCACATTTTTAGCTACTTTGGATAAGCATTTACCATATAAGTTATCCATTCAGGAAGCAGAAATCAACTCCTGTGTCCACTTTGTGGCTTATGGGCATATAATGCAACTTTTGTAGTTCTGGAAATGGAAGACAATGAGCAGTAAAATATGCATTGGTACTATGAAGTGAGGTGGTAGTCAGAACATCTGGCAATTTCTGAATATAAAAAACATAGACAGAAATGTCAATTCCATACAAGAGCTAAGACCATTTGTTCCAGCATCCAGTCTCTGACGGCAGCCAGTAGGGAAAAGCTCAAGGGAAAAGCATAAAACATGGCATAAGCATGCTGGTCTTGTTTTAGTTTGCACCCAGATCACTGGCTCTGTCCTTGTCTTGTCCCTTTTGGAAACCAAATTCTTTTGGCCTCCAGGACATCTTGAGGCAATAAGCTCAATAAGGCGATTACGCACTACTGTGAAAAAGTTTTCCTTTTTTTTTTTTTTCCTTTATAATCCCACCAGACACCCCCTACTGCTTGCATGTTGAGAAAGAATAAATAATCTTTCCCTATCTGCCTTCCCCATACTATTCCTGATTTTATAGTCTCCTATCATAACCCTTTAGTATTCCGTTTGTCTATTTTCCCAGACCTATGAAAATTGGTACATTTAAATTCACTGTATGTAGGGATCATTTCAGTCTCTGCTCTTTGCTTTATATTTTTTAGTTCTGATGTATTTAAGAAGTGGTAACCAAAGAAGTGGGTGTTATATAATTTAAATTATATTACATTATATTATAGTATACAACATTGTACTCTAATATTCCTATCTAAAAGGTATAACTCATGAGTTATACAGTGGCCAAATGTATAACTCATGAGTTATACAGTGGCCAAAAATCCTCTATTTATTCCTTGTGCTTTCCCAGTAATCTCCAATAGCCTGTTTGCCTCTTTGACTGCTGCTGAGCACTGAACCAGCATTTTCATATACCACAACCTGACAGTCACAAGGTGATACCTGTATCCTGAAGGCAGTCAAATCCCCTGTTCAAATATCCCATTGACTTCAAAGAACAAATGTGCAATGAAGAGAATCTGTTCCCAAAGACAGGACCAAAATATGGTCTATGCACCTCTTAGCTCCTATTCGAATGCCTCGTGTTAGTAGGTGGAAGAATGGACATTTTGCATAGCACTGCACTTAACCCCAATTAGTTCGAACAGCCAACCAATTCTAGTTGGCATGAATTCAGAAAGAAAGAATCTGGTTCATGTATTTAATGTTAAAAATGCCATAAACTATGCCCACATGGCATATTGTTGCTTATTTTGACCATAAATGTTTTGGAAGAGTAGAGATCACTCCCTACTTATACTTTTGTTCCTGATGGTTTTCTGCAGACCTACATGACTCCTGAGCATGGAAATTATACTACAGAATGTGGACATATGTTGTCTGGAAGGGACACCAAGATGAATTAATTCAATTTTGTTATTAATTCAACCTGAATTCAGCTGAGACACATGTGCATTGTGATAAGGAGATGAACATTTGGAATCAGACCTTAAAATACATTCAAAATCAAACACACTTAATGATAAAAAATGTATTTTAGCTATTAAAACATGAAGACTTTTTAAAGCAACAAGCATTTGTAGAATTTCTATAGTATAAAGCATTACATAAATTTATAGCAAATGACTTAAAAAATCTGTGATAATGACTGTTTCAAATCAAAGAAGTTGTGACCTTCGTTAGAACTTCAATGTGTTTTCAAATATAATAAATGACTAAATCACAGCCCAGGTTACAGGTTTTATTTAAAAAGTTGTTTAATAAGATATTTGGCAGGCACCCAGGGAAAGCTACATGATAAACTCGTATACAGCGCTACATGAAAGCAGCCCATCATTTCTGCAGAATACTTCTGCTGTTGAAAAGCACATTGCTTACTCAGAAACAATTATTCATGTGAAAACCATGACTAATTCTGATGAAACCCCTGTGAGTATTGCATGTACTGTTCTCTTCCTGTGTGCCTTTCAGCCATATCAGTATCTTCCTCAGCATGCGCTCCTACGCAGCCTACATTTCCAGCACCGAGATTGTGGAGCCCTTATTTCCTTTCCCCATTTCTCCAGTCTCTGACCTACCAGGATGTATCTTCCAGCATTGCCAGGTTCGTTTGCCTGGGGCTGTACTAAGTCATTGTCTCTAGCTGGACCTGGAATACCAAATCCAGACCACCTTGAAATTCCCCCAAACCTGCAGGTTTTAGACCCAGAGCCCTCATTTGGATCCACCACCCCCATGCTCTTCTTCTTCTGAAGGATACTCTAATCTCTCCGTGGGCCTCTCCGGCTGGGTCTGGTATCACGCCCTGTCCTTCTGGCCAAAAGGTTTGACACGCATGTTTTGTGAAAGCCTGTGGTCATCTCTAAGGCACATCCCTGAGTCCTTGGCTCCATGTGTCAACAGAAAAGAGAAAAATGGCTCTTCATGCATTTATTGTTCTGTTGATTGGTGATAAAAATAAAGCAAAACATTCCTGAATACTCTCACACAAGATTTACAAGAAGACAACAGTAACTGCCTGCGGATAATAATTAAGCGAGGCCCACAAAACTTTGGGGGATAGAAGACTGTCACAGCTTGTCTTTAATTTTGCTCATGGTCTTGCATAGTTTTGTTGTATAATAGTGCTATTGAATTTGGAATCTCCAATGTACCATTAAGTTGGAAACTGTGAAAAAGTGACAATCAGAGCTGCAGCAGATGTGGATGAATAACTCAAGTCACGGGCTGCAGAAAAAGGTATGACTTATTGAACTCTGCCCAGCACAAACGTGAGCACAACCCTACTGGTAGGAGAGAGTGAGTTCTCATTGCAGATGAGTGAGAGAGAGAAAATACCAAGTACTATGCTGTGTTACAATCAATTTATTCCACAGGCAGCAAAATTAACAAAACTGCATTTCTCTCGGGTTTGCATCCATCATCCCCAGCAGCCCCTTCCACCAGCAGCACAGGACAAGCCACACGGTTGGGGTCAAATAGCTCACAGTCCTTCGTGGAGGGAAAATAATTTCATTCCATTTTGGTAGCAAGCAAATACAGCGTTGTTTGTAAATAAGCTATCCTTCTCCCTCCTGTGGGATTGCACTATGATTTTATAGGCGTGCTGTCATTTAAAAGGAAATTTTATGTACATATGTTTGTGTGTACATTGTACACACACAGCCGTGTCACTCTGAGCATGGTTACCCAGAGTGTCATCCATATGAATGACAGCATTTTGCTTCACTGTAGCAAACCAAGCCCCATTATCACAGTTTTCTTGCAGACAACTAGCATTTTAGGATTTCAGTCGTATAACTGAGGTAAAGCTGCAGAGCACCTCAGAGTTGCCCACA
Organism: Anas acuta; assembly: GCF_963932015.1. Taxonomy (NCBI): domain Eukaryota; kingdom Metazoa; phylum Chordata; class Aves; order Anseriformes; family Anatidae; genus Anas; species Anas acuta. Next base: position 94,215,319 of record NC_088979.1, on the reverse strand, counting down.
GTCTTCCCTTACCACAGAGCTTAGGGCCTCAGCTTGTGGAATCAGGCTTCTAGCTTTCATGGAACAATCATTCTTTTTTTTCTTTTTTTTTGGTCTTCTAAATCTGATTATTGTAAATAAAATTTAAATCTAGTACAGCTGGAATCCAGAAGACAAGTGAAACAATACCAAAAATCAGTACAGTTTTCTTCTCGTATAATCATACCTTATGATGAGAGGCAGATGCGAGGCCCTTAGGTGGCAATAAAGGTGCTCTCTAAAGAATATTTCAGCAATTTTGCCATTGCTTGGAAGACTTTGAACCAGTGCCAAGTTTCTCTAGTCCAGCAGACAGCAGGAGATGACAGAAGAGCAGAGCCTTGCCTGACACACAGACTTAGACAGCAGAGGCCAGCCTGGAAGTGCCTTGTTGTGGGAATAAGGGAGTGTTGTGTATATGTCACTATCGTGCCACCAGGCATTGCTGTGCTGTGTGGCTGGAAGAGCAGAAGTTTTGCAGCAATGCTGAGGGAACTCACATATCACTTTGGGGTTCACACATGCTTAGGAATTGCCAGGCTGGGGTATTCAGGACTTCTCCAGATGTAACGTTTGCAGTCAGTAACACCACCACATTCACCTTCAGGGTACAGGGACATTTTGCATGCCTGACCTGTGCTGCCAGGCTGTTAGCATGCTGCAGAATCACCAACACTGGAGGTCAAAGAACCCCATGACAGAAATTTTCTCATACCAAAAAAAAAAAAAAAAAAAAAAAAATTAAATTATAAAGTTATTGCAAGATGGGAATTGGCTTTACCACATGCTTTACATGGCATTAGGTTTTAAAATGATGAGGAGCATAGCTGTGGCATTTTAAGCAGTGTTGAAGGCAGTCAAGCTCTCAGAGTTAATACTCACCCACTGTTGGGTTCTCCAGTCCTTTATGTTGAGCTTTACTTCGCACTAGAAAAACCTAGCTCTGTGGACTTGAACCACAGTGTTAATGTAACATGCCATCTATCGCTTGTCTTGATGACCAAAAAGTGCAGGGGCAGAGGTGACTAGAGCAATAATACGTTTGTCCAATTGCAGTAAGGAAAGGTGATTTATTGCATGGCAATCTTTGAGGGAGACATTATTTAGAAAGAACACATCAGGAGAAATGCATGTCTAAATACAGATGCAGATGAAATGCAATAGCCACAGTTATCATTGAGAGGATCTGAATCTTGCCAACAAGCAAAACCACAATAAATGGCTAATAAAAACGAATCTCTGTAAAGCATTAAAAAAATGTACATTACCATTATGTTGTGGTTAATTCTCAGACAATACTGCAAAATAACAGTGAAGTGCTACTTCCTGTCATTTAAAGGAAAAGAAACCCAAACACCAAGAATTCTTCAGGCTGAGGAATGCAGACATACATCATGTCTGTGAGAATCATAAAAAGATCAAATGTAATATTTTCTTTCAGAGCAGACAACTGCTTTGAGATTTTCCATTCAGACAGCCTTGAAAACCGCCTCCAGCATTTGCCAATTACTACTGACAAATACCATTTGGTAGTGAGTGATGTTTTAAGTGAAATAAAACAGTGAAGAAAACTGAACATGATGAAAGGATTTTTTTTCTCCCTCTGAAGTGACTGTAAGTTATATATTCACAAGGTAGGGTTTACGCTTCCTGCCAGTGACAAATTCCATGTGATGTTGAGCGCGGAGGTGAAGTTTGTTTGACAGTAATAGGAAAGGAAGACAAAACTCGTTTTCATGTTCTTTTAAGCAGTCAGATATATTTTAGCTATAAACAAAGGAAGAGTTGCTAATACCCCTGTTCCACATCATTCTTCATAATATAAGTGCACTAATGGAGAGAATGATTCTCTAATATTAAAGTGGTTGGAGTGCAAAGAGGATGTACAGTGGATCTTTCTGTCAGGGGCACTTGATTTACATATAAACTGCAACCTGCAACCCGCAACAACTAGCATATACCATATTTTTTAAATATTTATTGGTCATGGAGAGCTTTGAGACGAGGAAAAATAGCTCAAACTATATGACCAGATAAGGTGTTTAAAGAATGATTTAAATAACTGACTATTAGTACTATTTTGGCTTTTTTTCCTTTTAAAAGCAGAATAGTCCATTTAGCTCTACATTTACTGCCTAAGATCAGCATGAGCATTTCTCTCAGGGCCTTGTTTCATATCTGCCTTCCTCACAATATTTAACTCTACAGCCCCATTAGAGGCAGGCAAGTGTTTATCAGGAAGGCAGCTGGCACTGAGACCCCAAAGCCCAGACTCACTGATATATCCCAATCCCGATCTCTGCCTGGCCTGGGCTCACACAGCATCACAACAGCATTGCCTGTCAGCCCTAGGACACCAAGTTACCAGAATTTTGCCTCTTCCTCCCAAGGGGAGTAGCATCTTTTTCTAACTTGTACAATGCTGCATAGCTGCAGCAGCTGTTTTCTGAATTATCCAAGTAACGCTCACATTTTCCCCTCTACTTGACATTCAACAGTTGCATCTTGTTATTGACTTAGATTCAAATCTTACATTCATCTTGAAGCAGTGGGGAAAATGGGGAAAAATCCAGAGAATGTGGGTACATCAAGAACATTTTTCATGCTGTTGTATTTTGCAATGGTCTGGGCTTTCTTTGTTTCACAGTTCACTGCACATTTTCTTTAATGAAAACATTTTATTTTGAAATTAGGAATGCTTAACCCATAGTTCTTCCAGTGCTGCTTCTCTTCTTTTGAATGGAGGGTTGTTTGTCCTCATCAGGTGATTCTCCCAAGGATTTTGAAAAACTTAAATAAAAATGGCCAATGTTGTGATAAACAACATGAATGAATGAATATACAAATAACATGAATAAATAAATTTCAATACATGAAATGGCCAATAAAAATGGCCAATGTTGTGGTAAGAGTTTCTACCAACTTTTGATGCTACAGCTGAACGTTTCAGCAGGGATACTCTTTGATTATTCTCCTTGATTATTGATATCCCTGATTATTCTTAGGGAGGCATAAACCAGAGACTCGCTTGCTGGCAAGTCCCACAAGCACAAACGTGGCGGTGGATTTATTGTGCACACGCTGCCCAGGTGGCCAGAGCATGTACAGGTGATGTGTATCAGGCTGTGCACAGGTGCAGATCTATTGCCTGGCATGTGTATGTGAAGACCAGCATGTGCAGGTCTTATTGGACATAAAAAGCCTCCACTATGCTGCTTGACTGCATACATGTGGCTGGTCAGGCACATATGTCAGTCATTGCTGCACCAAAGGAGCTCTCTGGCTTCTGGAAATCCCAGAGTAAGAACCAAATTCTGCTTTTTCTACCCGAACAACACTCCTTTGGAGCAAAACTCAGACATACAGCAGCCTACCCTCAGTGCTTCAGCTGTGCCAGGTGCTGTTCCTCTGTGGCTTTGTCTCTGTGCTGTTACTGGAGGAGATTAAGAGCTGCCTCAGGAGCAGGTAGATTGAAGCGGTGCAAACCTAGCAACTGCGAGACTCCCACCCATGTTGGGGTTTGTTAGACCCACCACAACTCAAGCACAACATGCTTCAGGACAGCCAAAACCACCCGTTAGCCAGTCCAGCCACACTGCACAAAGGGGAATTGGGGCTCACCTATACCCATACATTCAGGCTTCCCCAGGTATGAGAGCTCTGCCTACGTCTGGGTGCTTCCAGTGCAAATTGTGAGTTGACAATGGGGTCATGCTCTATGATCCTCCCACCAGGCTATAATAACCCCCCTGTAATTGCAACACATTGTGTTCTTTTCTTGACAAAAATGAAAATTAAGCTTCAACTCACATAAACCAATTGATTTCTGTCAGCAAGATTTGGACCACAACTATGCCTAATGAAGCCCTGAGGCCAAATATCAAAGGCAAGGTGTAACTCTGTTCAAGCCAGGGGAATTAAACTGACATAGTATGAAGTGATTTTTTTTTTTTTTTTATCAGAAGCAGCCAGGGAGAGAGACAATATTAAGTCTTCTGAGGTTTAGATCGGTCTGTCTGTGGTTCATGACTTGTGCCAAGCATAGGTGTTTTTCTAACTGTATCTAGAAAGGGAATGGCCATTCCCACAGGCAGGGACCTCTTCAGAGAAGTACAATCACCTCCCATTGCAAATGTCTCCAATATTGACTTCAAAACATGTTACGTGCAATTTTCTGTTTTTCTGTTGATATTTTAGCCTGGATTCACAAGAAAGGAAATCTCTGTATATCTGACCATCTCCTTCCTCTCTCCCTTGTTTCCTGAACACATTAGCCAACTTCTGCCAACTGCGACGTAAATGTATCAGACTCAAAGTAGCAGTCACAACTGTACTGTGAGTTCTGTTGGCTGTGCGCTCAAAAGTCCAGCTCTTTGACCATCCATACTGCCTTAGCCTTGGAGCACGCTCTTGGATCGTGAGAGCACCTCCTTGAAAATGCTGAAGGAAACTTGTCAGAGGGGATTGCATTTCTATCTATTTCTTCCAACGCATATTCCCTATCTCACCAGACAGCTCCACACCCAAGAGTGTCCCAGCCAGAGCAGCTCATGTCTTCCAACTCCTATCCATACAGCAAGGTAACCCCACCAGTGAACGACGGTGGGATGCATTGCATGCATCTCCATGACAGACAGGCCAACTTTACTGCCACACCAGAAGCAGCATGCCTGACAAGAGGGATTTCCCACCTGGCAACATGGAGGGATCGTTCCCCATCTCCATGTGCATGGCAGCATGGAGCAGAGACATCCCAATGGACCAGCACTGCCAAAAGGCTCCCTCTGTCAGTGTGGCTCCAGCCCAAACAGGGCTCTTTCCCTTCAGCCTTATGGCCCCTGCTCTAACACCGCAGAAAGAACAAGCCAGGGCACCAGCGCTATCCAGTTACCTAATGAACTTACAGGCAAATAAAAGGCAAATAGGAGCATGTGCCCTTCATAAGGGTGCCAAATATCCCCTGTCCAGTAGGACCACACTGTTCCTCCTGTCTTAGCCCACCTTTCCCCTTCCACCTCCACAGCCCGACCCACACTGCGCTTCTAGCAGCCCTTTAGGAGTTTCCCAGGACTCACATGGTGCTTTCCCACTCCTGACCCAGTGTCTGGCTAACCCAGCATCCAAGCACTCCTCAGAAACCTTTCAGAGAAGTGTGAGTCCTCTTGGGATGGCACAGTCCCTTCTGATCTCTCGCCAACATCCTCTGCAGGCCAGCCCACCCACACCCAAGCGTCTTTGTCCATGCAAAGCTCATGTCATGGGAAGGGTACACAAAGTCATTGGCACTTCCTTGCTGCAAAGAGGGCTGGCTTCTTAAGGACTGAGATACAGGCTCTGGAAGCTGGCCCAGGCAGGGTGGTACAGACAGGCATGGCACCAGCCCCATGCTGAGAATGTCCCTCTGTCCTCTTCATAGTCATCATTGCCTGCCAAAGGTCAAAGGAGCCAAACCATCACTGCCAGCTCCTTCCAGAGCAGCCTCAGCAGGAGGGAGCTACTGAAATAGCACACCCAGTGCCCGTTGGATGTATCTGAAAGGGATACGGTGCTCTTCTGCCAATTCCTCCAGCCCAGCTCTAGCATCCTTGTGGAGAGGTAAAGCACTGGAAACGTAGCTGGCCCTGCCAGACTTGGGATAAGTACAGGTTTATGTAAAGAGGAAAAATAATCTTACATTAATAGTGCACTGCAAATACCTGCCTCCTGCCGCACACATGGTGGTGCTAGAGCCCAACCCACTCCAGTGATCTCAAGGTTGGCATGTTGCAGTATGGTGCAGCACTGGAGACAGGGGAAAAGAGTTAAGGAACAGGAGAGTGGGTTTTAGAACACAGTAGCTTTGCAAGCAGCATTTCTTTCCAGTCCTCATTTATCTACAGGGCAACTGGGACAATCCAAAGGGACTTTAAGGACACGCAGTGTAGACACACACCAACTGCTTCAGGAGTCCCAGGGAAAACAAGAAAGACAACAACTATCCATCAAAAGTAATGAGCAGTCATGAAAATGGGCAGGGAAGAAATCTCCAGGGAATGAAAGGGACAAACACCAGCTTATTGCTATTAGACAGTAGAGAACAGACACTAAGTAGAGTCCACAGAACCACCCTGCACAGAGGAAATGTTTCAATCAGAGTTCAGCCAGCCACATCAAAGGACTACTGAAAGAGACCTGTGCGAAAGATGAATCCAGCACCTAAACTCTAAAGAAAAAGACACATGAGCAAACTTTGCAATCCCACTGGCTAAACTAGCTAATCCCACTAGGTTAAAAAATAAATAAAAATGAGTTGACACATTAGTTAGATCTAGGGTGACAGTTTTAGGGAAGAGCAACATGATTTAACTTGAGAAAGGAGCAACTGCTAAAAAGTTAAAATCAAACTGAAGGAAAATAAAAGACTATAAAGCTTTGAGTTTTGCTTGAACGCAGCAGAAAGAAAACCACATTTTTAACTATTTATCTAATACCAACCATGATGCATCCATAGAAAACTATGCAGTCTGCTATTTAAAACATAATACTGTAAATAGGATTACAATTTTATGTAGATATACTGTAATTTCTTATTTCTCTGTAGTACAGTTGCATCATCTAGTGGACAACACAGGGATTGCAGTAGTTTTACACAATTTAGATTGGGGTTCATTAAATACTGTTGCTTTCACTTAATATATAGGTCATTGCAGTGCTTTCTAGACCTTAATTCTGGAATTATAAATATTCTCTAAAACACTCAGAAGTGAATCTTAGAAATATATTTTTTCTTTCTACTCCAATTTTCAACAGACTGATTCCATGTAAGTTTTGTTATGGATAGGAATAAAATTGAGGTCTTTTAGTTGAGTTCAGTCCCTGAGCTTTTGCACTAAAATCAGACAAAATCATGAATTTCACGTGGTTCAATATCAATTGCTGGCTCAAACTCACAAAGAAAATAAGATAATATTTGTGAATCTTATAACATCTATACTTCATATTTAATGCATAATGAAACATAAAGTTTTGTTGGGACAATTTCATTCGATCTCAGTGTTCATATCTGGAGTCACTGATGCACTCAGTGCAAACAATCACTTCAAATTATACCGAAGTGTGGCATTTGTACAGGGGCACTCTACCTCTAGGTAGGCACAGGCTACATACCCTGGGAGACATCACTTCTAAAAGCTCTTTCTTTGGGAATGTCATCTTTGAAATGTTTTCACAGTGTACCTAAAAGCTTTAATTATCAGGGTATGAGAGTTGATACTCCCTTATCTTGTCCTGAATAGACAGGTCTAAAGGCACTTAGCAATGATGGATGAGCTCCACACATTACAGCTGAAGAAAACTGTAAACTAGAAGCCACTCTCTGTAGAAGATCAAAGAAAAATCCATGCCATATTTACATAAATTGACACAGGAAAGATACTATCATGAGGTTTCATGTTTATCATTTTTCAGTGACTTCAGACTGCACTGGATCAACTCCCCCTTCCCCCAGAGACAAAAAAAAAAAAAAAAAAAAAAAAAAAACTGTGCTATTTCTGTCTCACACTCTTATCACAGGAAATAGAGCTTCTCTCGTTACACCTACCTAAACCCAGTGTCTTCACTGCAGTCACTGAATGCAGTCCCATTTTAGCTCTCTTTGAGTAATACTGCACAAGCTGGAAGAGAATCTAACTCACTGCCATGGTCTATACTAGGTTTGTATGACTAATGGTAAGAAGCTGGGGTTTATTCCTACTACTGCTGAGGTTTGCAGATATGATCAGAAAGGAAATTTATACGAAGAGGGAAATACACCACGTCTTTCCACACTGGGATCACAGCTAAAATCCTTTTTAAACTAACAGATAGCCAGAGCCAAACATTAACAGCAATTTAAGTCACTAAAGCTATATGATTAAGATGTTTGAAGCTCAAAGGGGCTTTAGGTAGAGGCTGACAGTAAGCATCTTCACTCTTTAAAAACTTTATTTAGTGTTCTCTAAGAAAGCACCCCCAGTGCAGTTACTTCCTCCAGCACCCTAGCTCTTAGACCAGTTTAGGATGCTCCATTAGGCACACAGTTGTAGGTTTGATTGAAAGAAAAAAAAGAATTTAAGCTTTTGCTGACTGTGCATGTATGTATGTGTGTATTATATATGTATCTACATATATATATGTAGGCCGATTTGTTACCTATGCTCTTGCCAGTTATAAATGCGCTGCTGTTGATGTGTTACAAAAGCACTAGTTCCAAGGATTTTGTCTTTGACATTAAACACACATGGCTCTATTCAGAACACTTGGTACAGTGCTTAGGGTAAAGCTGGAGGCTTACTGCTGTGTTTACATCCAAGAGACAGACAAGCAACTCAGGCTGCCTGCTATCCTGCTCTGTCAGAACCCCTTCCTACAGTCCCTCAGGGAGCGCAGGAGTTACAGAGGTAGAGCCCATATTCAGACCAGGTGGTATAACTGTTCAGCCTATCCTGCAATACTGAAGCAAATAAACTTCCGTCAAACAAAAGGAACAAACAAACAAAACCACTATTCAGTCTTCCAAACACAGAACTGGATGCTCGCTGGGTTAAGTTAGCAAGGCCCTACTGACTACCATGGGACTACATAGCTCCACCACAGCTAGAAAACACATCTTTTCTTAGAGAATGAAAAAGATCTCACTAAAAGAACCTAAGAAGACAACCGGTTCAATGGTAATCATAAAAACTGCAGGACATGTTCAAAGCACATGTCTATCCAGCCTAATACTCTTTCCCTAGTGTCCACCACCGCCTTAAAAGATTAAGCACAAGTCACCCTGCCCTCTGTTGGGAAATGTAAAGCAACCCCACTGTCAGCAATCCACATGAGCAATCTAGAAAGCCTGAGAGTACAAGAGTCTCAGCGCACTCAAGTGAACTACATGGAAATGTATTTCATGGAAATGTTGAAGAGCCTCAACTTGCCTCAAAGCAATGGGACCAGATGGCTTGGGAACAGATGTCATCAACAAGATCAGAACATTAGTGAGATGCGAGAATTTTTGGAGATGACAGATTGTTTTGCTTAGAAAATGTATCACATATTCACATAGCCTTACGCAGATTCTGGAGAACTACACTTTAGGAACAGTTCACATGGGTGAGGTATCAAAGTATTTTCTGTCCCAAATACATTAAGGCAGAAAAAAAAAAAAAAGAGGCAGGGAAAAATCTTGGAATACTCAAATCCAAAGAAGTTTATTATACATTAACATTCTTGCTCACAAGGTACCAAAGAAACTCAGAAAGTGCATTTGAGCTTTCATATTTCTTAGAAGTTTTCACTTACTACATTTTTTCTTTAAATAATATTAGCCAAAATATCTTTACTGCTGTATACAATTTCATTTATTAAAAAATATATAGAGAACAGTTTTGTAGAGAAACAATATATTTACAAAAATAAACACTCTTTAAAAACACTATTCTAAAAAAAAAAGTCTGAAAATATTAATGAAAATTCTACAAAATGTGATTCCCCATACAATGGGAAATAATCACAACACAAGCACAATTATGAAGCTTATAAAGCTCAAACAAGAGTCCTGCTCAGAAACGTCCTCAAGGAAGCCTCTCTCTTCTAAACTACATAGGGAGCTTGACCTCCCTATTTAGGTAGGACTCATACTGACAGGCAGCTCACGAGACTATCCTCTTAAAGACAGGATGAAAATATTTCTCATTGTGATCACGAGAACTGAACAGAAACAGAATGAATTGCCTGGGTGGTCTTCCAAATTAGAAACAATTTTAAAATGATGCATCTTTTCAGTACTCATTCCCAGCAGGAGGAGTTAGAACACAAACTAGTGAGTCTGGAAGAAGCTCTGAGAGTAAAGGAGGGAAATACGTATTTCCTTAAGTTCCAGAAACATGGGCTGAAACTAAGGGAATGATTTGGGGTCAGCCATAAAAAGGCCGATGCTGATTGTGCTCTGGTCCACATTTATTGCTCCAGCAATGAATTGACACTACATGAACTACTAGTTTTTAGGTGTATGTACAGACCTCAGGGAAAAAAAGTAAATGATTAGTATAGGGCAAATAAAAGTAGCTCTGTCCTTTCCCTCTCTGTCAATTGCCAGAACTCAAATACATGCTGAGGAATGTCTACTTGACCCAATGACCCATGCCTTAGCCCCAGAGGCAACTGTAAAGTCTAGAACTTCTGGAGCCCACAAGCACAAAGCTGCTCAAATTACCTGAGGCTGTTTTGCTCATAACTACCATGATTTGGATGCGATGTGATGAAAGCTGCCTGTGCTCCTCCCTACCCTCTGGGCTAACCTTTTGTATTACTGAAGAATGTCAGCAAAGATCAAAATAAGCTTCTAGTGCCCATGTGACCCTATAAAGAAAAGTGGGCATTTTCTGATGAATTTTTCCATTCTTCTTTGTTGCTCAGGTCCATTAAAACAGCTGAGCAGGGCACATCCCTAGCAAATGAGATGCAATCAACCACAGCTATCACAGCACTGGACGGGTCAAGTTGTTGCCACGTTCAAGTTGCAAAGAATCTCTGCTGATTTTTGCAGTATCTTCAGATCTTCCAAGCGTAGTGCTTCTACCAAAGACAGGTGTTTTTTGAGGTTTTCTTTATCCCTTTTCAACTGGGAAATCTGGAGTTTATACAAATAGGGTGAAATTACTCAAAAATCACATTAGGACATGAACACAAAATTTGTGGAAAGCTCATCACACAGTATTTTATTATTTATTTTTTTTTAATAAAAGGAAACAATCATCATGTGGATATGAAGCAGAACAAAACCAAGGAGAGGATGGGAAGGGAAACTGTTTACCTGATATCAAGCTCCTAAGTCCATACTATCCTCAAGATGTAGCTCAAGACCAGATTCACCTCATCCTCAGTGCATGCATTTCCTTTGCAAAAGCATGGTTTTCAAAACCCTTTGCCATTACAGCTATCCAACTTCACATTAAATACACGTTGCTTGCCAAAAATCAGAAAGGAAGCAGAGACTGTTTTTCTAAGAGCATAACAGTAACTTGGTCTTGAAGACCTCCCTCACAAATGGCTGGCTGACAAGGGTATTTAGCTTGGCTAGCTTTAATGAACGTACTTTCTGCAGCAAATGTACTCACAGCAGGTCTGTAACATCTTATGTGTCTACTTTATTGGAGTCTACACTTCCTTTTAAGATGTAAATGAAACTTAAGAAATTCAATAAACACATTGATATTGTGGGCAGAGCAAGTTTAAATACTATTCACTTGTTTACAGGGCTTTGTATAAGCTTTGTAACATGGTTCCTCCTTCTGCTGCAGCCACAAATGCTGCTGAGCGATTTATTTAGTTGTGTCAGTCACCCTGGGAACAAACACTACACCACACCAGTGAAGTCAATTCCCCCCACCACCACTCAACCCTAAAATTCTTAACCCTGAAAATCAGACTGCCATACATTTATGCAGGGAGAGAAAGGAATCTGGGCTACCTTGCTCTTCTAACCAAATTACCTGGAGAAGGACACGCTGTGTCTCCTCTGCTAAAAAATGGCATATTTTTGCTGTTATATTCAAAGCCTGCTGTTCGTTTCTGGCTGATATTACATCACCAAGCAGCACTCTCCTCCAGCAAGTACTAGAATCAAAATGTTTGAACAACACACAATCACTCACTGTGTTAACAACTAAATATTAAACACATGGTTATATTCATAATAACATTTCAGGCATAAGGCAAGTAGGGTTAACATGCATAAAAAAGGCACAGAGTGTACAGATATAAGGATGATGAATCAAGCAAGAGAGAGGAGATATTTAATGGTCCAAAGCAGCAGTTCTACCCCTACCCTTTCAGCCAAAGCCTCTAGTCTTCTAGAAGCTTCTAGTGCTTCTAGTCTTTACTGTTATGCCATGCTGCCACCAACTTCAGCAGCACCAGTAAGGACTAAAAGCTATTCAGTCAGGCAGATCTTATTAACATATTGACACATTTCATGTGCCTAAAACCAGTGTCATTGGGATTTATTTTTAGTTCTTATAATCAACTTATTCCACTCAGCAATCAATGTCTGAAGCATAAATAGCTGCCCAAATCAAAACTAAGAGATAGCCTTTTTGATAACCATTTTATTATTATTTTTTTTAATTTACTATTACAAGAAAAGCTCGGGTAACCATTTTGTATTAAACCTGTGTGAGGCATGCTTGCCATTTGGAACAAATGATCAGAACTTCATTGATAGTCATTGGAGATGACTTTCAGCATCTTAATTGACCTTAGAATATCAGAAGCAAGCATGCAAGGTCAATAGCATATAAGAGTTCCATCAAACCAACAGAAAAATTGTCTGCAGTCTGAAACTTAAAGAAACCTCTGGTTTTTGAAATAGAAACGGAAAACAATGGAGGTGCGTCTAATACAAGAAAGTAAAAGAGCAAAGCAAGAAATAGGCACTCTTCACATTATATACTTTTCTCTGCCTTTCTTCTCTTCCCCTCTCACCTGGAGTCAATCAGACAGACACAGAAGACCCAAACCAGTCCCCAGTATCTCACACACAGGCAGCAAAGAACAAAGGGAAATGACGCATGCACATTGTCTAAATACTCAAAAAGTACTGAAACTTACAATTCATCTGCTCCAAGACTTAACAACTTGAGGGCTGTAAGAAGTCTCCAAGATGGTCCATCCCATCCAAAGGTCAAGTTTCTAAAAGGACAGAAGTGCTGAGATACAGAAAGTATAGGTTGTCTTCTACAGCCTGGTAATTTTCTTCCTGATAATTATCAACAAGAGAAGATCTGCTCTTCAGAAGTAGAGGATTCCTTGACTAACCTTACCCTGCTGCTTCCCACAACTAGGAGACAGGCTGGGCCTTGAAGCCTGATATTGGTGTTTACCACTTGTATATTCTCTCACAAACAGCAAGCAAATCAGTTTGTTAGATAAAAATGATCTTATGGTGGACTTTGGTATCAGAAGCAAAATTTGACTCCCAGAAAAAAAATACAAGAACACTCAACATGGAAACAAAAAACTCCAGATACCTACTGTAAGAAATCATGATCCTTCAGAATAGAAAGTTTTGCATCTCTCTGCTTGTCCAGTGGTGGAAAATATTTGAGGAGAATATCTACAAAAACACATTTAAAATATTTATGTAACTAATATGAAGAAGAAACCACAACCCTCAATTCTGAAATGATATTCCAACCGTATTTGTCACGTAGCTAAAAGACGAAAGATGAAAACTGCTAAATTTGGGAGAATTTGAACATAATCAAAAACGTATTTTGGTAGTGCTCACTACATCTTGAAAGCAATCAGCAACCTGCAGGATTTTATCCTTACAATGGAAATTCTGACTCAAATTGAAGTTATGAAAACCTTTCAGTAATTCCAGTTAGTGGGAATCAGAACTCCATTCTTGAAAACAATGATACAATCTAAGACATCCAGTTAGAAGCTCTATATAAATGGTGGTAAGAATCACAATTTTACAAAAGAAAGAGTTACCAAAACCACTTCCAATTCGAAAATGCCAATCTTTCAATTCTATGCAGTTCAAGGTGGTATCAACTCTACTCCACTTCTCAGAAGTACACAGAAATATTTTGATGGCAATAAAATAGAAGACCACAATGCCTTAATATGTATTGTGCATATATGTATATGCAAGCACATGAACTTCACTATCCTTTAGTTGTTTCTAACCACATCTCCTGTTGAAGACAATGTTAGCTCAGACACTCTGCAGTCTACTCTTGTACCTTTTAGTATCAAGACAATTTATAAATCCAACCTGATGAGACATAAACAGTGCTGTGAGGGTTATCAATGGCAACAAATCCATATTCTAGTAGCAGTCGCTGATTGTCATGAGGTCCATAGCAGATAAATACTTCTTCATATTTTTTGCACTGTGAATTTGTCTGTATTTCATAACTTCTTGCCTGTTCATTAAATGCAGCCTTTACCTTTGAGAAATCAAAAAGTAAAAGTTTTAGTCTTGGCAGAAGATGGGGGAAAAGGAATCAAGCCTTGAATATTTAAAGCCAACAGAACTGAACACTTCTCTAACACAGCAACAATGATAGGGTGCAAACAGATAAGCATTACAGATGTCTGAAAAGGCAACCCATTTGGACAATTTAACACTAGGATTACTCCAAAAATACTAGTACAAAGAACAAACATCAAAACCTCAGTCTACAGGATGTGCCTGCCATCCACTCTGTAGACTTACTACAGAAGCCCCAAATAAAAGTGGCCACACGCACACTTTTATGCTGTCCCAGAAATACGCTGGCACAGTCCCATCTCTGTCACCAGGTGGAACTGCTCTGTACATTCTCCTAAGGCTAAAGGTGAAGTAACCCAAGGACTGTGTAACTCAAGATTTGTCTTAGGGAGTTAAGCCTGTGGGGAGAGCAAGGCAGGGTTATATTTACAAGTGGTTCCTCCCAATAGCTACCCTGGAAGCAAATCTCAGCCAGAAATAGAGAGCTCTCCCTGTACCTCTGCTTTACTGAGTAAGAGCCTCCAGGGTACACGTGAACCATGCATGCTCAGACTGCAGGTGTCCTCCAGATAGATAACTTCCCCCCTATGAGATCTCTTGCTAACCTCCAGACACTCCTAATCCATCACATAAATGTATACTGCATTGGGATAATACATTCATAAATCAAGAAATTAAGCGATCTATTCTTAGTCTCTTACCTGAACATTTGGACTGTGGTTTAGCAAATCTAAATATGGTGCCAATGCATAAACATCTGGCTCAAGAGAAAAACATTCCCTCTGGGAATGTTTCATGTATATTGTTCTGGTATTTATAGTGCACCAAGCCCACTCTAAGGCACTGTAGTTAAAAATAGTTCCTGTGTTCTCAGCAAATAAAGACTGCAGGGAAGAGAAAAAAGCCTTGGAAGATGTGTACAATTCATGAACCATTGTTCTCTGCTCCTCAGCCTTACTTCTTAAAGGTTCAGGAAGAAGGCTCACTACATCTTGCTCCAAACACACAGGGCAAGTGTATGACTTTGGTAAAACATCAAGATATGGCTTCCACAGAGATTTCTCACCAGCATGCTTCTCTGCTATTAAAAATGTGCACAGTGCTATCAAAGGAGATACAGGAGGCTTCCATCTATTAAAAAAAAAAAAAAAAAAAAGCAGGTACACAGAGGTGAGATAGGAAATTGATATAGTAGTATTTTGTCTATCTTTTAATTCTTTGAAATGTTATAAATAACCTATTTTAAAGTTCTTTGTAGTTAATTTCCTTTTGATGATTTCAAAGGGGCTTTTGACTTCATTTTATTAAGAAGCTATAAAAGTCAGTTTGCGGTAAAAAAATCAGGTTCACCTCTTGTTGTTGTTTTTTTTAGCATAGATAACAAGTACTCATGAACCTATTACAGCAAGTCATGGACCTAGGAGGGCCACAAGGATGATCAAGGGGCTGAAGCACCTCTCCTGTAAAGACAGGCTAAGGGAGCTGGGGTTGTTCAGCCTGGAGAAGATAAAGCTCAGCGGAGACCTCAGAGCAGCCTTCTAGTACCTAAAGGGAGCCTGCAGGAAAGCTGGGGAAGGACTCCTTTGTCAGGGAGTGCAGTGATAGGACAAGGAGTAACGGTTTTAAACTAAGAAAGAGTAGATTTAGATCAGATACAAGCAAGAAGTTCTTTACTCAGAGGGTAAAGAACTGCCACAGGCACTGGAACAGGTTGCCCAGAGAAGCTGTGGATGCCCCATCCCTCAAAGTGTTCAAGTCCAGGCTGGATGGAGCCTTAGGCAACCTGGTCTAGTGGGTGGTGTCCCTGCCCATGGCATGGGGACTGGAACTGGGTGGTCTTTAAGGTCCCTTCCAACCCAAACCATGCTGTGATTTTATGATTCAACCCAACATCCAGCACAGGCCTTTGTCCTGAACTTTCTAAAATGCTTGAACTTTCTAAAAGTTCAGGTGATTACTTTGCTGCCTCATGTTATTCACCTTCTTCTATTGAAGCATACTTTCGAATTTGTAAGAAACCATTCATAACTGGCATTTAGGTCCAAGATGGCTCTAGTGGCAGGTCAAGTTCAAACCTGTACCATGCCTCCAGCTCCACCTAGCCGATTATCTGAGCATTCCACATGCAAGAGAGTATGTAAAAAATACAAGTTAGGATACGCAGTTCAAAATTCTACCACCACTTAAGATGATTTATCTACTATTGAGCAACTCACAGGAAGGGTCAGCTGAGAAAGTTGTTTTCCTTTATTGCCACATGTCACTTTTCACTTACTTGATAATGTATTCTCCTAAACAGCTGCTAAGGACGGTGTCCGTGGTGAGTAAGCATTTTTCAGGCAATGAAATAACCAGTTCCCCTGCCTTCAAGGGAACAAAAAAAAGTAAAGGTCAAGTGTAAATGACTCATATACTATGTGATTTATGAAGAGAGAGCCAAGAGAACCCTAATGACAGGAAGCAATCAGATGTGATGTTGAATTTAATGGAAACTAACATGGCTTTAAGACGGTCACTGTCCAGGGAAGGAATGACCTGCAACTAGTATGAACTGTCACCTGCAGAAACTCACCTGTTCACAAGACAGTTTGGTGCCTGGCTCCTCAGCATCACTACCTTCTGTACTATATTTTATAACTGGTCTCACAAACACTGGCTCTTCTATCAACAGAGCAGCATGGAGTAGGGATGTTTAAGGTCATGTCTACCCTGACATTGTTCAAGCTGCCATGTGTGTAAATTAGCTTTCACCCCTAGCTTGAGAGGTACATGTCCATCCCTGTAGGGAGAAGACATAAATCAAGCCAATACTCTCCTCTTCCCATTTCTCTCCTGCATTTCCCTATCCTGTTCAAGCATAGCTGAGCATAGCTCTCATTTCATTAACTGCAGACTTCCAGCTCTGTGGATGATCCAAGCCTCTGGCTTCAACTGCTGGCTCTGGCCCCAAGAACATAGGCTGAGCCAGCATGAGAACCTACACTGTTCTCCACACAGACTCTCCACTGCATCTCCTTCCTATCTCTTGCCATATTCTGTTTCACAAAAGGCTCTGGGTCTAATTTCCCAACATTTGATATGCTATTCTCATGCCAGTTAAGAAACTTCTCCAAAAATATTTTCTGAGAGGCACTCTGCAATTGGAGATCAGTCTTGCTATGCCAGTATCTGAAGGTCAAAGTATTTTTTCTATTATACCCCTTTTCTGCTGGGAATGTTAACAAAATTACATTTTTATTACTTGATTATCGACAAAGAAGAGGGCCATTGAAGGGCGGTTAAGGCTGTGGTTTCACATTATGGTTAAGATAATCTAACACCAAATGTTGCTTAAAAGCCTTGACCCCTTCCCTCCATCTCCCTCCCTGACGTGCTATTGCTCCCTTTGTACCACCTGGTCTAACCAAGGTGTGCCATTTCCAGGAGCAAATCTATCAAAGGTAAGGGAGAGTCTTCTACTGGTTTAGCTTCCTGAGGCAATTTATCCCACGAGCAAGGAAACTGCTAGAAGCCAGTGGCTGAGGAAAAATGCACAAAGCAAGAAATGGGCCTGCTCCTTCTGTTTTCAGTTAGCCACTGACTGCCTTAAATTGAAATGTAAGACTGCATACTAAATTGCTGTAAATGAGTATAGTAATGCCCTCGTCCAATGAATCCTCAGAGTATATACAATATAATTTTGCAGATATGACAACATTACGATTTCTAGTATCAGGCTAGAAATTACATTCACAATGAGGACTGCAAACACCTTGTCCAGAATTTTGAGTTTCCTTGTTGCAAAAGTCACATTCTGTGATTCAATGATTACAATTTAACGAACCTAGAGGTTAGAGGAATCTAGAGGTTCGTTTAGAGGAGCTCCTGCATTACAATCAACATTACTAACCTGAAGAGCTTTTGTTGTCATCAGTCCTCTTCCTGTATCTGAAGCAGAAACAAAGAGAATGTTTATAGTAAAATACAAGAGACTATGGTAAGCTGCAATAAATTTACAGGCCAACACGGAATAAGTCTGAAAGAACATATATCTCTCTGAAAAATCATAAAAGCCAATTATGGATTGTTCTAAATACACACCACATTTCTTTTTCTCTTTTTACTCTATTTCCCTTTTTACTTTTCTACTATTTTTCAGGACCTGAAGAAAGCCCTTTCCCTGCAACAGTTGTCCAGTTCTAGCAATTACTCAATTCCTTCTTCCCAATTTTTTCTTTAAGCACATCTTTCATCACTGGCTCCTGGCCTTGTTTTCAAAGTTTTAACTTCACTTTACAATTTCTATTTGCAACATTTTTCTCTGATTCATACTACCTTCTCTACTCTCTCTTCAATATTGCAAAAGTTTTTGAAATGCTATCTAATTGAAGAGAAAAAATATGGGTAGATATCTTTACTGTAAAAAGTAGTATATGACTCTGACCTCTAAAATCATTTACTTATCTGTATCACTAGAACTGCTGAACTAGCACAGGAAAATAAAAGGTAAAGAAATGATACCAAGGTTAGATTCCGATACTGGAAGCACTTGAGATGATACTTTCTTATTGAAAACTGTACTATTAACACTTAAAATCTCAATTTCTACAAGGAATTTGGCATAGGTTTACATGTTTTACAGCATACCTGATAACTCTCATAACAGAGTTTTACACAAAAGTATCTCCATATAAGCAACAGTTTACAGTATTTCAGGCCTCCACATACACTTGTTCGTGTTAAAATGACATTAATGTGCACTTACCAAAAGTCCTTAAAAGACTAATGGTAATTTTTATTTTTTTTTTTGCTAATATGTGTGATTCAAAGTCAAAGTAGGAATACAACATTCTTAATCAAAAACATGTACCACCAATAAATAATTAGAACATTACCCCGGAATTGTGCTGGTCTTAAATTACTGTCTTCAAACCCTCTGTCTTTCAGCCACTTCTTAAGTTTAATATATTCCAGTTTGTGACTGCAGTTGACTAAAAATGAAAGAGAGGTTTAATGCTATAAAATAGTGCTCTACTATAAAGCAAAACAAATACAAAAATGTGACTGCGTGTTCCTAAAAAAAAATATATTTTGAACTTTTTAGTACAGCATAACAGAATAGCAAGAAAGGCTCTCCTTGAACTAGCTTACTAAATTCTGGGCCTCTGGGCACTGGGAGCTCTCAGAAGCGTAGGAGTTATTCAATAAATACAAGGGACAAAGAATTTAAGAATAACATGATGCCTCCCAACAGCCACAAAGTAGAGCTCACAGTATTCTGACTGGGAATGTAATGTTAGAATACTTGTATAGGAAAATAAATAAGTAAATAAATAAATCTGAATGTTATTTGTAAAATACAAAAATGTTTGAGAAATGTGCACCATAAAATGATACCTAGATAAACAACTATTTAGCAGTACTTTCAGGGACAGTACCTCCATGCATGAAACTCTGCAAGCGTTTTCTTCTTCTCTTTCGACCTGTCCGGCCTCTGTTTCTCTTCATATTAAGAAACAGATCTCACCTTTTTTAGAGGGCCTGAATTCAGGAAAAAAGAGAAAAAAAAAATATTTAATGACCACTTCAAATGTTGTATGTTTCTTTCATTTCAATAAGAGAAATCAGACCACGGCCTGCTTAATACACAAGCTCTTTAAATTTAAGCAAATGTGCTACAAGCAAACCCATAAACGAGGGCGGGTGATGGGGTGAGAGAAGATGGAAGCCTTTATCTCCAGCATCATCTTGGCCAAGGCATGGCCATAACCGGCTAAAGGAAATGAGACGCGGGTGCTTATATGCACAGAACTAAAACAGTTTCCGAAGAGCAAATATATTAAGAGTTATGGAAAATCAACAGCCAAAAACGGCTGCCCCAGGCACCCACCCAGCTGCCTCCAGCCCACCTGCAACAAGGGGTAAAGTCCCCACCGCCACCAACCCCTTGACCGGCCCACCCGCCGCGGGAGGCGGGGCCCCGGCCGCCATTTTAGGTCCGTGCGCCTGCCCCTGGGGAGCGTGGTCTGTGGCGGGCCGCCAGGTCAACCTCCTGCGGCGCGGTGCTCGGGGGCCAGGGGCAGGCACGCAGAGCCAGAGGTGGGTCGCGGAGCGCTGGCTGCCCCTCGGGTCTGTCCGCAGGGCTCGTCCCGCGGCAGCACGGAGACTCTTGGGGACTTGGGTTGGGTCTTGGCTTGTGGGATGCTTTCTGCTTTTGTTTTAGGGCGAAAAAGGGGCGCTGGGGAGGTGGTGGGCGGCCAGCGGGACCTCGGTGTTGAAGCGGGAGGGGAGGCTGGGCATGAGTTGTCCGGCATCTCCGGCGTGATGTGGGTGATTTTTGGGAGCTGGTGAGGGTTTCGTCCTGCTAGGTGCCTGCTCGTGGTTACTTGCAAGCTGCTTTTGGAAGGGAATAGCAGTTAAAAGTGGACAAAAACTGCTTTTGGAACTTCATTATATGGGTATAATGCAGGTTTTAATGCGCTGCATCCACAAGAAGAGCCGTTTTCTGCAGTGGACTTTATGTCCGAAGCTGTCTGATGTGTTAAATGGAAGAAAAGTTGTGTGAGGGCAGTGCATGGTCCTGTGTGTATCCCTCTGAAAACACTAGCGCTAGTTCTGCTCGGCACTTCAGGATCAAGCTGCTCCTCTCCTATTTTTCAGCCCTGTTTTCCCAGTTTTGACTTTATCAGTGCTTGACCTGAACCAGCTGAATGTCCTGAAAAAAAGGGGAATGGTCATCCTATAAGGTGTACGTCCAAAAGACTGTAATCCTATCAAAAGTTAAGTTAGCGATGCAGACTAGTGACTAGTCCAACCAGTGATAGAGTTCAAACTTTTTAATACTAAACATACTTCTTTGCTAATACTTCACACTACTTCACTAAATTAATGTACAGTTGTAACGTAGGTTTACATAATTCAAAGAGAAATTCTAAATTGTATTTTTAAGAAAAAAAAAATACTTTAATCCTTTTTTAGATATCCGTTCTGTCCATCAGAGTGTGAAACTTTTCTTGTTTACCATTTGCAGTTACTGTCACTTTGGTGTACGTTCAGAGAGGACAATGTCCAGCGTGGCTGTGGTGACCGGCTCCAACAAGGGGATCGGCTTCGAAATCGTGCGGGCTATGTGCAAGCGGTTCCCAGGGGATGTGTACCTCACAGCCCGGGACCCCGGACGTGGCCAGGAAGCAGTGGCGAAGCTCCAGGAGGAAGGGCTGCATCCTCTCTTCCACCAGCTGGATATTGATGATCCGCAGAGTATCAGAGCTCTGCGGGACTTCCTAAAGCAGAAATACGGAGGTCTGAATGTGCTGGTTAACAATGCAGCAATAGCTTTCAAAGGTAGGAAGCAGACTGGGTTAGTCATATGTGGTATAAAGTTACGTGAAGAAGGTTGGTATATGCATCAAGGGTTTTATAAAGCTGCTTTTATGGGATTTTGGTGCCAACACCATGCTGCTTTTTTTGGCTGGGCAAGCTGCCTACTATCTCAAGTATGATGAGAAGGTGATGTGAAACGGCTCTTCTGTGAGCACCTGATGGGTTAACTGTGTATGTAAAGATGCTTCCCTGGAGTATTTTATTTGCATCGTGTGCAGAGCGTGCAAATACTCAAGATGCACAGTGCACTTGAGCAAAGGGATTTGTTGCCTTGGTGCACATGAGTTTCATCAGACCTCTGGCAGCCCATTATAGGTATGAATGTTGGCCACATTCCTCTGGGATCTGAGTTTTCTGTGTTTTGTGAGCCCTGTACTTTGCTCTGTGCATTATCTGCTCAGGAGTTCAGTTGATAAAAAGAACCTTCAACTCTGCGTGTTCCTGTCACCTTTACTTCTCATTACCTTTCTCAGATTATTCAATTGTCTATAGGACAGTTAATCTAAATCTTGCTGTGCTGAGCAAGAATTTAAACTTTTCATCTCCTAGTAGATAGAAGGGCAGTGAAAGTGAGGAAGGCACCACAGTTATAGGGTAGAAGAGTGCATTCTACTTGTAGATGTTTATAAAAACAAATGGAGAATCATGTTAGCTTCAGATGAAGCAAATTGCAAGCATGACTACTAGTTCATTTCCCTGCCGGTAAAAGCTTGCTCTTCTGTTTTGTTTTTTAATCTATCATCTGTTGTTTGTTTTTTTTTGTTTGTTTGTTTTAATCTCTTTGCCTGATCTGTAATTAGGACATTAACTGTTCAAGCATAGCATAAGCATTGTTTCGTCCGCTCACAATATGGGTTGAGGCAGCCTGTTAGGTAGTAATGGACCAAACCACACTTGCTGCTGAAGATGGAGCTTCTTACATAGTGGGAATGTAGCAAGAGTGTTCTGAAGTCAAGTCACTGTATATGTTTTGCTTGGTACTCTGCAGGAAGATTGCTCGTGTTAATGATCAGCTCAATAAGGGGCAACTCTTAATATAATTTGAGTGCATCCTGAAGTGTGGACAAATAGAGCGGTGCTAAAACCTAACAGCAATGGTTAAATGATTGCATCCCTGTCCAAGGTTATTGCACAAAAAGCCTGCAGGTCTCCAGGCCAGCATTTCTTCAGTTCATAATCAGGGCCCTAGCTCAACCTGCAAGTGACAACACGTTTGAGCTAGACTAGACCATAACTGCCATAGTTGAGGTACAGTGTGTGTTTCCCCTTGCTGACTTTGCTGCAACCGTAGCCTTCACCAGGATGGATACCGGGGCAGCTGAAACAAAAAAAAATAATCCAGAAATCACGCCAGCTAGATTGGCTAGGGCTCATCTATGGGAGATCTCAGGTATATTATTGTATAGATACTGGACAGATAAATCACAGAATTGTTTAGATTGGAAACAACTCTAAAGAGCATGAAGTCCAACCATCAACCTAACACTACCAAGTCTGCCACTAAGCCATATCCCTAAAGCACCACATGCACAACTAGGTGAAAATAGCGTGAGCAGTGAGGTGTCTGTTAATTCCTTTACAACAACATAGATTTTTCTATTCATATATTGCTTCCAGGCGCTTAGAACTTGACTCGTCATGCTGACAATGCACCGTGAGTCAGCAGTAGGCCATGTGATGGGTTCCTCTATCACAGCTCTTATCTGTAACTGCTATTGTGTAAGGATCTAACAGAGGTTAGAGAGTTACACCTAAGTATAATTACTTGCTCTGATCCTTATCTCATATTCTGGCTTTAATTCTTGCTTTCTTGGTTTTTGCTGCCATCCCAGAATTTATGGTCTCCTTTCTTGATTGTAGTACTGTGTGTTATTGCAGTCTGTCAAAGATTAGATTTGTCATTATATTGAATTTATTGTTCAGTTTTTGTGCTGCGCTACAGGTAGTCCAGCAAAGTCCTTAGTCCACCAAAAATGTCCCTGTATGAAATGACTGTGTACTCATGACTTGTTTTCTGGATGAGTTTCTGTGTGTCATTCTAGTAACATTTGTTAAGTCAGGGGAGGGCGTATCAATTGGATGTTACAAGGTTATATTTTGTTTGACAATGGGTGGATTTCTGAGAGTGGGGGATTTTTGGATTGCGTGGATTTTTATCTTTTTCTCCTGTTGTCACAGCTTTTGCAATAGTCTATGGTCCGGCTTTTATCTCTGCAACCAAGTGATCTGCTTGAGACTGACTTATTTACAGTTATTTAAGCAGAGTTTTGCAATAAAACCATACCTATGTTAACCAGCAAGTGATCTGTTACTGCTTCTCTGAGTTTACGTAGGTCTGGACTATGGAGACCAAGTGAAGACCTACCTATTTTGTGTAGGTGGCCTTTATCACTGCAGAGATTGAGCCTGTAGCAGATGAGGGAGAATGCTGTCTCTTTAACTTAGTTCCCCTCAAACAGGAGGATGCACAGCATATGGCTTATTGCTGAGCCAAATTGTCAGCTGATGGCACATCCTACCCCACTTTTGGTGGTGGCAAGCTGTCAATTCTGTCTGAGATCACAGCCTTAAGCAGTCCATGGAACTGCACCGTACGATTACCTAAATCAGCTTCTTGCTCTTTCCTAGCTGCTGTTTCCTACTGTTGTGCTTGTGTCAGCACAGATCTGTCAGTTTAGGGAAATGATTTATCACACTGGTATTTATCAGTGGGCTTTTTTGGACTGCAGCAGATGTTATCCCTCACCCTTTACAGAATGTTTTACAGTGTTTGTTGCAATTCTGTACTGCTCTGACTCCCAAGTCCTGTCTGAGAACCCAAAAAGACATGGCAAGAAATGGGTCAGGATATGGAAGCATTTGTCTGCCTTGGTTTTGGATCTTAATGCCAGAGGAGTAGTCAAACTTCTGCATCTTCGGTGGCAGTATCCTGGATTCAGGATCTCTTTTGCTCTCAATTGCCCCTCTTACCCATCCTCTCCCAAAATATGTCAGGATGCTGGCAAAGTGCTGCACTGTGTATTTAAGAGGAGAGGGCACCTCCAAGTTTGCTTGAATGTGGTAGTCACAGTCCATACACTGAGAACTAGATGTGAGCAGGTAGGTCATTGGACAATGATAAGATAAATTTGTTTGTTTTTGTTGGTTGAAATAACTTCCTTTCAAACAGTAATATAATTCTGTTTTGTTTTGTTTTTTCCTCCCTTGCTGCTGCCTCTTACAAAAAGTTAATGACCAAACTCCGTTTGCGGTCCAAGCAGAGGTTACCCTGAAGACAAACTTTTTTGGAACTAGGAATGTTTGCACAGAATTGTTGCCTATCATGAAGCCTTATGGTAAGTGTAACATAACAAGTAGAGAAATAGTTTTATGTGGTTTTTTGGTGCTCATTAACTGGCAAAATCCTGTCATGTCTCAAGCACACTGGATTGAAGTGGAATTTTCATGGCACCCGCAAGAAGAAATGAAGAATTCACATGTTCTTTCCATGCTAATTGTCTACATAAATTATTCTTGCTTTAGAAGGGACATTTTGATGATACAATTAGGGTAAGGAGGCCACTAAAAATAGTGTTCCTGTTGGGTTTGATGCGATACACCTGTCCTTGCAACTGAAGAAACCTTCTCGATAGGCTGTTGGTCTGTCTCTGTTTAGATCGCAGACTTTGCTGTATTTGCAGGTGTTTAGTGATAAAGTTACAAATAGCACTCAACGATGCTTTACACTGCTGTAATTTGGTGGTAGCAGGAGGAACTAGAGGAAAAACTTTACCAAAAATGGTAAATAGAATGGAGGAGACCAGGATAAAGGAAGACAGATGCATCAATAATAAACGGATGTTAGCAGCATGCAAAATAATCTGTACTCTTCAGATGACTGTCCTGCACAGAATGCTCCTCTTGTCAAAACCTAGAGTGCTTGAATGCTGCTAATATGTCACAGACAATGTGAAAGGAGGGTATTTGGATCCAATTCCTACATCAAACTCGAAGTTGTTATGCTTGTTGTTGTTTGTTTTTTTTTTCTTTCCAATAGCAGTATTTTCAAACTTGTGATTGAGTGATATTTCCATAGATATTTGGATAAGTGCTTGATGCTATAAGTGAAGTGTAGTCTATACTGACATCTAAGTACACCTACAATTTGCATGAGAAAAGGAGTAGATGAGGTAAAAGTTGGGAACTCTGAGTCCACAGGGAGGAGGGAAAGGACACAAAGTGAATTTGAGTCAGTAGGTGGGGGAGAATAAAGAGCACCAAAATTGCAATTTAGTCCCCTGTACCAATGGCAAAGAACAAGTATTTTAATAAAGTCATTCACAAAAATGATTAATTTCTGTGGCTTTTAAGGTCTAAATCCTGCATTCGTTCCTTAGTTCATTCTGTGCTGAAGAGCTAGGGGAGAAATAGCTTACTGCAGTTTTGCATGCTGGGATTTGTAGACCATCAGGTATTCTATAAACAAGCTGATACTCTCAACCTAGGAACTAGGTTGCTTTTGCTGTATTATGCATTATTCTGGCATTTGGGGTATTTTCCTGTGGCACCTTCTTAAGGCTGTTGCAGAACTGAGAATGTTTTCCACCAGAATTTCAAGACTGCATTTAAAGTCTGGCTGCCCTTAACTGAGAAAGCCACTTACTGCTCTGACTGTGCCTACAGACTGTAACAGGCTGTATCCTGCAAGCCTACCTGAAGTTCAGTAGAGAGCTTTTGCAGTTTTTGCACCTTAAATTATCCTTTCTGATGGAATTCACTAGAGGCATTGAACTCTGGGTAGACTGTGATCCTCAGAAGTTCTTCAAAATAGTCGACATAAAATATTTTACAGGTATTCACTTAAGCAGCAAACACACAACTGTAGAGCAAACTTACTTCAAGTTTGGGTGTATTTAGTGTGCATAAATGTAAATATTCTTTATTCTCTTTTTTTCTCAGGTAGAGTGGTGAATGTCTCTAGCATGGCAAGTAGCTCGGCTCTGGGACGCTGCAGCCAAGAACTACAGAAGAAGTTTCGCAGCGACACAATCACCGAGGAAGAGTTGGTGGAGCTCATGACAAAATTTGTGGAAGATACCAAGAAAAATGTGCATGAGAAAGAGGGGTGGCCAAATACTGCCTATGGGGTGTCCAAAATTGGTGTCACAGTCTTGTCCAGGATTCAAGCCCGGATGTTTAATGAGAAAAGAAAAGGGGACCACATCCTTCTCAATGCCTGCTGCCCTGGGTGGGTGAGAACAGACATGGCAGGTCCTAAGGCCCCTAAATCACCAGAGGAAGGGGCTGAGACCCCAGTTTACTTAGCCCTTTTGCCTTCGGATGCTGATGGTCCTCATGGCCAGTTTGTTAGTGAGAAAACTGTTCAGACCTGGTGATTTTATGGTTAGTGGACCCATGCAAGCGGTAATATGGCTGTAGATCAGCCTGTGCCTTGGTAGTGACACCCTGAGCAGTCTCATCCTTTCCACAGCAGTGTGAGGGTCCTTTGTCATTACGGTGGGGGTTACATTTCCAGTGTTTCTCTAACACTGTGTTTATGCTCAGAATCTTCCCAGCAGCATCTGTTAACCTCGTTAACACGTTAACCTCCGCTGAGGTGCCTGACCTTGTTTACCAGAATTTGGTCTCCATTAAGTCACTGCCAGCCCTTCACTTCTCATGCTACCCCTGAGACAGCCATGGATCTCTGGCATGGGGCTCGGATGAGACAAATGCCTTATGCTTTCTTAGTGCAACAGATCTTTTTGGGAACCACAGGTTCTTGAGTTTGTATGTGATTTCTTAAAGGAGAATTAGTTGTTGTTTTTTTGTTTTTTGTTTTTCTCAGAGCTACAATCTAACCAGTTTTTGGGGGAAGCTAATCAGATTCAAACAGAACCACTTGTATAAAAATTCCTTGTCACTACAAAATGGAATTAGGTGAAAATAAAAATTGCACTTGTATACCATTAGTTGGAAAACCTGTCCAGTGGGCTTTATTAATGTGTACGCCAATAAATGATTACTTCTGGACTTCTATTATTGTGATACTAAAAATAGATGTCTGTTGAAAATACACTTTAATTTTTTGCATCCAGACCTGTAGCTGGAATATGTGATGTTTGGAATATATTAAGAGAAAATAAACTATAGAACTGATAATAGCAAACATCTCCAGGACTTCCAGTTCATTTATTGTGCAGTCAGAAGTTTCCTTATTAATAACCCAGATTATGTGTACTCTGTGTAGTAGAGCAATTGAACTATAAATGTTATGTTACTATTATAGGGTAGGGCTGAAATACACATAATTATCAGAGTAAAAATTTTCTCTAAGCAAAATTACAACTAGGGAAAGCAGTGACGTGTAGAGCACCAATTTTTTGAGGGATTTCAAATGTTGGTTGTTGCATTTCAAATGCTTAACCTTGAAAGGGTTGCCCCTGCACTTCAAGCTGGGAGGTGCAGGCATGTCACAGCAGAGGTGTAGGGTGAGGTAGCTGGCTGCAGCAGGTGGGAGCAAGGTGGGTTTAGGTCATCCTCAGGCAATAACTGTGCAGCCTTCTCCATAATACCTGGTTTTGTCCAGCACAAAAGCCGTGGTGGGGGCTCCAAGGCCCTGTCCCATCTTTGCTGCAGGGCAAGATGCATGCAGGACTGTGCTATGCAGGAGGAGGGTGCCACCCTCTTGCTGTGGGAAACTTAAAGGGATGGGGAAGAAATGCATACAAGCCTCATTAGTTGTGAAAAATTGGTAATGGTTGTGTTGGTTCTTAATCAGGAGTCATCAAGATGATGCCAAAATGGCTTAGCTACCTGGGTTTTACACTGGCTTCCCATGGTATGGTTTGTGTTCAGGGAAGCCTGAGCTCAAAATGCACTGGGCACAATATGTGTGGCTTTAGTGATCGCTTAACAGTGCAGAACAAAGGTGTGATTATTAGTCAGTCTTTAAAGGACACAGTAGCGATTGTTTTTCATCAAGATGGAGATGTTGGCGCAAGTCGAGCCCCTCAGCCAGTTGAAGAGGACGAGTGCTGCCCCAAGAGTCCTCATGCTAATTTATGCTCCATGAAGAAGAAAATCTCCTGAGGCCTGATGTTTAAGGGCAGCAGATCAGTTACAAAATCCCTTCAAAAAGTTTTTAATGCATTTTATGTAGTAACCACAAGCCATCTACTGTATCATAGCTCCAAATAGAGCTAATAGAGTAACTAAGGAAGAAAAGTGGAAGATGATGTGGTAGTCAATTTCAGACATGCCATTTTTTGTGGTGAAATTGACAATATGATGGCTTTTTCCAATGCGGACTGAAAGAAGTAACAGAGGACAGACCTTTCCACAGCCTTTGGGTTGAGTGGTGCAGTACTGGAGGAAGGAGAAGCAGCTGTGTGGACCCAACCTCAGCGGCGGGAGGTGGAAACAGGTGTGTTGTGGAAGTAATGAGGCAGAAAATACTGCTTGTTCACAGCAGGGATCAGCAGCAGGAAGGCAGGAGATGCACAGCCCCCTGTGGTAATGGTGTGAGGGCTGTGTCCTGAGAACAGAGCTGGGACTGTGCAGGGCAGGCGTCCAGGGCAGGGCTGTTTGCCAGGAGCAGAAGGAGAGGACAGGCTGTACAACGTGCGTGGCAGGCTGGGCCTTTGGACAGGGCTTGCATTGTTCAACCATCATTTCAGTTTTTTAT
The DNA here is from genome assembly GCF_963932015.1 of Anas acuta. Lineage (NCBI taxonomy): Eukaryota > Metazoa > Chordata > Aves > Anseriformes > Anatidae > Anas > Anas acuta. The sequence continues at coordinate 94,186,268 of NC_088979.1, read as the reverse complement.
TTATTTCTTTTTTAGGCTGCTTCCCTGCTTCTCTCCCACGTCCATTATGTGTGAAGTGTTTTGTTGCTTTCGGGTTCTGGCACGCTTGTCGAGTGTTTAAGGGTTAGGAAAGGGATAAAATAATGACCTGTTCTACTATATAAACCCTTTACACGTGATTTACTGTTTCTATTTTTACAGCACGTCACTACCATTTTTACTTTGGAATTTATTAGCCGAAGAAAATGCCTGGCAATGCAGTAACTGGAGTGACATGGGACAATAGAGGAATTGGTTTCACAATTGTGAGAGCCCAGTGGGGGCAGTTCCTTGGTGATGCCATGGCTTGCACAGGATGCAGTCAGGCAGCAGTGGCAAAATTGGGAATGGAAGCTTTACCTGCTTCCCTATCAGCTGGATATAGACAGTGTGCAGGGCCCCTGGGACTGTCTGAAGGAGAAGTTACAGACATCAAAGTATGCTGATTAATAACGGAGCCATCACTTCCAAAGGGTTGCTGTTTGGCAGAGCTTTGCTTTGGAAAGCCAGTGACCCTTAAAGGTATGGGGGCAAACAGTAAGGAGTCTGGCCTGCTCTAAACCTTTATGACTCTGAAGTGGATTACAGACAGATAATTTCTATCTGAATCTTCTGTGACACTGATGACTGTAGTGTGGACCACACCTTTGTATCCATTATGGTTGCAGTGCAGTGTGTTTGTTTTTTAAAACTCCACTGCAGAGATGCCTAGAGAGGTTGAGGTCAGTTTACATAAAAACATGAAGAAATATACCTAGCTTAACAAATTGTTTCCTTAAAATTTCATTTAAGTGTTTTCCTATATAAAAAATGAAGATGAAAAGAACTCTGGAAATTTATGTCCACAAATAATTTTAATTGAACCCAACAATTATGGTAGTATGAAACAACATACTGAATGCTGCAGAGCTCCTCTCAGACTGAAAATATGTGAAGAAAATTTAGATTGTATATGCCCTTCAGTATTACTTAAAACCTTTAAATGCAGAATATATTTGAAACGCCAATCTAACATTAGTACAAAATGTTTGTGGCTTTTTGTCTCAAATAATGAAAAAAGCAAAGGGACAATAATGATGTTTTACATTGTTTAAATTTTTCAGTTTTCATTTTTATTGTGTAAAGATTTCATTTGAAACTGACAACAAGAAACCATCAGATGGACAACATTGTGGTCTTGTAGATTGTCTGTAGATTGCTTCACGAAGTTAGCTACCCATAGCACTTAGATCTGAAAGAATGTACCCAACTACACATTTTCCAGTTTCTTCTCCAGAAGAGAACAATTGTTCTCTGCGGTCCCTGCTCACCATGTAGAGTCACATTTACTCTGTATTCTTAAAATCCTACCCTTGCTATCTTCACGTACGCACCCGCACTCAGACACCCTGATCTGATGGGTATTGCCTGTTTTGTTTGATTGAAGTTATGAAGTTATTTAAGAGGACAAATGGCAGTAGTGGCTCTGGTTTTATTTCTGAATACATTGGTTTACTTTTTGCTAAGGAGATAAAATACTGAAAACAAGCAACTTGTTAAACTTCACTCAGTAAATAATAAGGAAGCTGTATGTTTTCATTGTAGAAATTTGAGATTTTAAATTTCGAAAAATATTTCTATTAAACAATAAGAAATAAAATCTGATAGGTGATAAACCCTTGGAGTAGACTTTTCCAGTATGAACCAAAGAGATATATGTCAACATCACACGAAGGTTAAAGTGATGTTCATTAGATTGAAATGCATCCCGGCCATCTCCAGAGGTGATTACATCAGTAAATCTACTGCTTGATCCAGTTCCAAGGGTCAGGAGTTATCATGGGCATTTCTGCAGTGGTGCATACAACAAATTGATTTATGGCCTTTCCTGATAAAAAGTACTGAATAGTAGTACAATAGGCAGGCTTTGAATTAGCATAGCCTCTGATAAAACAAACAAACAAAAAGCATTCAGAGTTATTTTTTCAACGATTTAAGCAACCAGCAGGTTTGTAAGCACCAGAGCTAAGGAGGTGGGTTGGTCTGGAGTCTGGTTGATTTTGGTGCATGCTCTGATCAAAACTCACCACCAGGCTGAGCACTTCTGTCGCCTTATCAGGAGACCTGTGCCTGCCTGTACCTTATCTGAAACAGCCGCTGCTGCTACAACTGGAACCCCGGGGAGTCTCTTTCCTCTGCCTGCCCATTTCTTTTAAATTCCAGAAGACCTCTGTCTTGTGGCAGAAATGGCAAATGGGTTCAAAAGTTGGGTAGAAATCTTAATGAAATTAATGTAGTTGCCTAGCCACGTGCAACTGGTGCAGCCAAGTGAGACAAATTTGCAGGGGAAAACGAACTTCTAAAATCATAGCAAACCCTCAGAAGCTAATTTTAAAATATTCTAAGTGACACGCTGTATGCTGGGACAGAAATGTCATGTGTTAAGAACATCATCAAAAATATGAGTTCTTTGCTCAGTCAGGCACATATTCAGAAGCACTGAATTTCATTTCCAGGAATGAAGCTACAAGTTTGAAAGTTTGAAAGGTACAAAAAAATAAAATTGAGAAATTGAAGCTTAAATTGACGGCATTGTCATTTAGAAAGACAAGCTATGTTGATGCCCATAGTACTGAACGGATCTACTGCCATCTATATCAAAGGAAAACTGTTGTATTCAAATGACCAACAAGTTAGTTTATTGCATTAGGAGGGTGCCTCTGATGAGTTTAGAACTTGCTTTTGCATACTACCACCCTATTTCTGATAATGTATTGAGAAACTGTAGCAGATCTGTAATAATGCTGTAGATCACTGCAATATGTTTTAGTGTTTTGTCAAGTCACACCTTTATCTGCGGTTATGCAGTGCTTCATGCATACATACCAACCAGAGCACTGTCAGCAGATGCTGACTTCCCAAATGGATGGAATGTGCAATTGCCACATGGGCTGTATCAAAGCTCGTGAATAATTGCCGAGATTTTATAGTTAGATAATGCATGGCCAGTAGCGCTTTTTTAAACCTTTTAGCTTTGAAGAGATGGTGATGTACACAACCAGTGATTAAATGCACACACGGAAGCTTTCCTGCCACCACACCTTGCTTCCATTCTTCTAGCATGTGCACGAAGCAGTCTCATGAACTGCCCTTAGATGTTGCTTTTATTTGCTAGAGGAATATGTCAAATAATACTACTAAAATCTAGTAAGGGGAAAGGCAGGTGGTCTCAAGAAAAATTTAGAGTGTATTAACGTAAAACTTACTGGAGATCATCGCTGAAACAGTATCTATCATAATCTTAAAAGCCACGAATGCTATTCTATCTGGAATAACTGAGCAGGCAGGTGGATGTTCCTTGAATTTTTCAGCTACTTTAACTACCAGGATTACATCCCGTCTAGACACACATGCGCACGGAGGCTAAATAGCATATACAAACACATATAATACACAGTATATAAATCCTTGTCTGGCAGGATCACGTGATTTATTTTCCATAGGTATTATGCCAGTTTATTTTTTCACCGGGAGTACTAGAAGCCGAGCATATCGGCTTCCTGTTGAGCCTTTTGAAAAGGCAGCGGGCAGAGGTCCGAGCTACCCATCTCCGCCTCACACCGCCACCAGCCGCCATTTTGGGAGCGCCTCCCCCCAGAGCGCTGGAAGAAGGGGAGACGCTGGGATGTACCATTCCCCTCACCGGGGGGGGCAGGGGAGGAAATAACCCTCTGTAGCGCTCACCGACCCACTCAGCAGGCAGTCTTCCCCAGTGAATTAAAAGCGAGTAGAGACAAGAGCTGCCTCCGTGTGTCGAGGGCCACCCGGAGCCCTTCCACACCCATCTACCACCACATCCCCCCCTCGGGCTCCATTCAATGGTACCTCCCGGGCTGCCGAAGCGGGCGGGGCCGGGCGGTTCCCCCGCGTTGCCATAGGGACTGCGTGGCCCCGCCCCCCGGCCGCCCGGGACACGTCGCGCCAGGACCGCGCCGCGCCCGCACCGCGGGACCCCAGGTAGCGGCGTGGCGGGAACGGTTCGAGGGGAGGGGGGGAGGTGGGGGGGGCGTCGCGCGGCGGCGGCCGCCATTACGTGACGGGGGCCGTTGGCTCCCCGGCCTCGCGAGGGGGTCGCGTTGTCCCCCGGGTTTAGGGAGACGCCACCTGTCAGCGACCTGCTGCTTTAAAAAATAAATAAACCTTCCATCATCTGTGGGGCATGGGCATGGTTGGGTTTCCCAAAGCTTGCTGGTGTGCGTCCAGTCAGCGAGCCCATCGCTGCTGCTGGGGATGGCAGCCTGCCGCCGTGCTGCCCTTTTGTCAGAGCCAAGTGTCCAAATAAATTATTTTCCCCCCAGTTGAAGTCTTACCGTTGTTATATTTTTCCCTCTTGAGCAATACCTTCTGCTTTATCCTCAAACTCTATCTAGATTCTACTCAGTAGACCAGGTTTTAATGCTCTGAGAATGCTTCAGGCGCGACTATCACAGAATATTTAGATCATCCTTAAGTGCTGTCGATAATGGGATTGATTCCTCTTCAGTTAGTCGATCCCTGCCTTTATTTACCATTAAGAAATGGAGAAACTGGATGTGTTTTGGCAGCAAAGTGGCTGCACGATTCTGAATGGTCTGGGCAGATGCGTTATTTATGAAGCTGGAGGTGCTCCTGGCTTGCACGGAGCTTCTGCAGTGCTTCCTAGCTCCTGCTTGCTTTTAGGCAGCATGAACGCAGTTCAGTGGTTAAGGTACCTACAGGAGCAGAGGGAAATAGGTTTTGTTTGTTTTGGTAATCTCCCTGCTGCGAGAAGTACTGCATACATCCTGGTGAAAACAGAAGCTTTTAAAATCTTTACCATGGTGGGGAAAGAAAAAAAAAAAAAGCAGCATGTGGTCTTCATGGCATTGCCATAATACTATATATGTGTGTATATATATATACATATATATATATATATATATATATTGTGTTTTTTGCTTTTTTAGAGAGGTGGTTTTAGGTTGGACAACATGAAGTGGCTGTATTAGCAATGACAGAACCCTACTATCAGGGCACTATCAAAGGCAAAACCTGCCTTTAAAATCATTTGCCGTTTTCGGGTGCATCAGCTGGCATTTTTCTGTTTCTGAGAGTTTGCTACCAAACCCTTATCTCAACGCAGTTATTGTTGTTTGTTAAAGTTTAAGGACAATACACAGTTGCTCATTTTTGTTGTTGTTTTATATTTGTTTTTTTTTTTTTTTTTTTTAAGGGTGTAGATTACTCAGACTTATTTCTGTGACCTATCAGTAGGGAACTGAATGAAGATACCTTTCAGAAACACAAAATGTTTTTATAGGACTTCATTTACTTTTCTGTCAGTGTTAGAGCACGGGTGGACCTAAGCCTGCCATCCTTAAACCTAAGCATTTGTCTAAGAGATTATTGTGATACTGTCTGTCAGGAGAACTGCTGTCATGGCTAACATAGGAGTGCAGATCTGATTTATAGTATGTAAAATGCAACCAGGCCCATTTCCTTTTGTTCTAAACCAGGTTTTGTTTGCTTTATTTATTTTTTTAACCTAAATGCATTACAGAATATGAAGAAATCAGGCCTGTAAAACTCGTTTTTTCACTCTGTAAAAGCGTGTGAATACATTTTGGTGAGCTATAGGAAGACCTGAACGCATGGCTTGACAGTCCTGCACAACACCTCGAATTATACATCGGCTGCTGACGAGTAGAGATGCTTAGTTGTGAGGGATCCTGCTGCTATGAGCCCTTTCACAGGATTCCCCTGAAAATTCATATTTAGATATGAAATGTTTCACATTCCACTGCTACAGTTAACATTTCAAAACACTGCCCAGATAAGTTATGAAAGCTATGTATGTCTCCCTAACTGCTTCTCAGCCTGTTTACAATGAGACTTTTATACTTTCCTTTCCTTTTTTTTTTTTTTTATTGTGTGACAGTTCCACGTGCATGGAAGGAAAAAAACATGTTTCATAAATAGAAAAATGTGACTGCAAAACCACAAAAACAGGCAGTGGAGAGTTGAAGTCATGCTTGTAAAATGCTTTTCGGCTTCATGTTGCAACTTGATCAGATGACCGGTTTGTTGCAATCTGTCAGTGTTTCTATTTATCTATTGTTATCTTATGATTATTTTTGGTTTGACAGATCTTAAGTTTCCTTTTCCTCTTTGTAACTATGTACATATTTTAGTTTACCAGGAAATTTCACCTTGATATGAGAACCGAAGATGGATCCAGAAGAGCAGGAGTTACTTGGCGATTATAGATACAGAAATTATTCTTCAGCAATTGAGAAAGCTTTGAGAAACTTTGAATCATCAAGTGAATGGGCAGATCTTATATCTTCCCTTGGCAAACTCAATAAGGTATGGTGTTAAAGGAAACTTTTTTCATTGATTTATTGTCTTTGTATTGTTATTAAATTTTCTGTAACTTACAGTACATAGCAAAATTGAAAAATCATTCAAGAAATACTCTTTCATATAGGAAGGGGTAATGGAAGCTACTAAATCAGAATCTTTTATATGAATATGAGAAATTCTGGTAAAACCAGCATAGGTTTCATTTGAATGGTGTTTGTTTCCTTTATACAGTTTAAGCCTAATTTAGATTTTACCTTAAAAAACCTTCAGGATGTTGGTTAAATTAGAGCAATCTAGAGCAGCTAAGTAATGCTTTATGTAGGACAAGAGCTCAAAGATTTTAGCATGGCTTTTGAGTCAAAATTCATATTTAAAGATCACACTTAGTTGACCACATCATTGTATTTGGGGAAATAACTGATTTGCTGGTGCATTTTGTATGACCATGGAAAATATGGCTGGACATGGGGAGAAAGAAAAAGACTTGTACAGGAAAACATCTAGGAAGTGTGTCTTCTCTTGCCAAGGAATGAGGTGTATGTTATTTGTGTCCCATTTGGTCTATTTTAACATAACGCTTGTCGTGAGTGTACATGGAGCAAGAGTAGTTGCATCATCAAGTAAACAGGGATGGGAGGAGACAACTTGCAGAATTCATAAGGCAGCATCTGTTGTTAGAACAGATGCCCCACATGATTGTGCTGTTGTTGCTAAACCTTAATTTTACAGTTTTCAAAGGGGAGGAGAGTCCAAATCGAAGGTTTTTTTAGGGCAGCCAAGTTCCTTCCTCTTTGTGGAGAGAAGCTGGATTTGCTGTCAATAGGAGTAATGTTTCTGCCTTCACTGTTTCTGTCTTCACTGTTTCTTTCTGATTCCCGCTGAGGGCAATAAGGAGAGACAAAGGCCTTCAGAATGCTTCTCTGGAAAGGGAAAACCACACTTAGGCTTAGAGATTACATACCTATGTCAAGAATTCGGCTTCGACCTTTTATCATGACTTAGGTAAATACACTGAAACTGATTAACACCGATCCAAAACTCTTATGCAGGTACAGAATTGCCAAAACACATAGCAGCACAGCAGAAGCCAAGCAAGAAGGCTTTTAGCTGTTACATCAGTCCATCTGCCGTGGTATTTTGTGGACTTAATCATCTTAGGAGCATAAGAGTTGGTAGAGCAATCAACCCCAGTGTTCATCTGCTTCTGCCTGTTATCTGAAAATAGGGATGACAACAGATAAGTCAGGGGAATGTGCCACCAGAAGGAAGATTGTGAAATAAGGCATCAATAGCTATTCTCTTAAATTCTATGATTGCTTGATCTATTATGATCTAAAACATAAATATTGTTGGTGAGTTCTGTTTGTAGAGGGTTCTAACGTAAAGAGCCTAATTTCATCTGCAGTTGGTTTCTTATAACCCAAAGATGAATGAGCAGTGAGAAAGTGGGGAGGAGGAAGTAGACTATCATTATTTTAGTGATAAAAATGTCTTTAAAAACATTTTTTAACGCTGCACGTGAACCTGGGTGTCAGTAACTAGAGAGCAGTGTTGCCTATTGCTAAGCAAACATGAAAATGGAAAGGGAGAGAGAGTGAAGAGGAGTAAGTTGAGGAGTTCTGGGAGGACTTTTCATGCTTTTATAAGCATAAGCTTTATAAGGATTTATAAGATTTATATTGCCGACTTCAATTGTGGGTGGTTTTGCTTATGTGCTTGTAATATTTTCTGAGGCTTTTTCTCCTATAGGTAGGCTTCAACAGTTACTTTGTACTATTGAGTCTCACAAGCAGACACCCACATCCCACTTACTGCCATAGAAGTTCAGTAGAATCACTCTTTCAGTGCAACGGCTGGAGGAATAAGTGCAGTCTCTTCCTACTTAAAGGTGAGGGTAAAGAACGGAGGGAGCAAATCCAGATGCTTTTGGCCATGACTAAAAAAGTGATCTTGGAGCTCCTGCTGCCGTTACTTTCGGTGAACAGAGACAGCCATGGTACTTCTTTCTATTACCTATTTAGCCTTCTCTACTAAGGTTAAACTAAAGGTTCTTTTTCACAGCTTCTCTGTTGCTTCTCTCAATCAAAATTCTGTTTCATGGTGACTTCTAGAACCACAGAAGCAGCAGAGAAACTGGTCAGCTTCAGTCTGAATGATCAGCCAGAGTGGTCAGTTTGTAGATCTCTCAAAAGATTGTGTTTTGCCATTTGAGAGAGGTGAACCTTATCTAACTTTGTCTATATCTCTGCTGTGGACAGCTTTACTTCGAATCACTGTCAGGCAGGGAGAGAAAGGTTTTTAGTTAGTTGTGACTCACCTCTTGCTCTTTAAAGTAGGCCAGATGAGTCCTGTCCTAAAACTGCCTGTGTTCCTCACTGACTCTATAGGGAGCCTGAGGTGAATTAATGCAGTTTTGCCTGTGTTTTTTAGCTGACCTAGACATTTGGGGTTATATCAGGTGAATCTCCCCTGCAGCATTTGAACAGAATTGCAGGTACCAAGTGTGAGCATGAATGAAAGTCGGAGGGAAACCTCTTCTAACAAAAGCTAGCATTGGTGAAAGTTGCTATCTTACTTAAGCTACACTCTGAGCTTGCAGGGGAGAGATTTTTGGTTTTAAATTTGTATGGCGTGTGTTATCCCACACCGTGGTGATGAGTCCTATCTCTAATTACATAAACGAGTCTTTTAGTAGCTGCAGCCTAAGCTACTTCATGCTTCAAGAGTGGGGTTATTCTCTTCCCATTACTGTTCATGGATACAGCTTCGAACTATTCTTTTATTATTATTTTTGCAAATTTGCATATGTTTTGTGTTTGGAAAACACTGTTCTGTCGTTAAAGTTTTCAAATCTTCAGCACAGATTGATGCATCCACAATTGATTTAGAGCTAAATGGGATTGTGCTGTTGCGGATTTTGCTGGCTTGTTCCAACATTGTAATAGGATACAACTGTATACAGCTCTGCAAAGTCTCTTTGATAGAAGAAATTTCTAGGGCTTTTCTTTTTTTTTCCCCTAACCTAGAAATAGGTAGTGGCTCAACATATGCAGGCCTGCCTGTGAAAGAGATGCTTTTAATTTTTATTATTATTTTTTTAATATCCAAAATGCCTGTAGCTCTATTCTGAATTCAAACAGAGTAGAGGGAAAGGGGGGAGAAACTACAAAAACCATTGCTGCTACACAAGTGTTATTTCAGTAGTAACATTTAATGCTACAATATGTCTGTTCTTGAGGGGAGGGAAGAAAAGGATTCTTCTGAAATGCAGAGCCCGTGAGCACAGGCATTAATTACACCAGTTACTTCATATGAGGAGTGTGACTGCCGTGCCTTTATGACAGCCGTTGGCTGAGTTGCAAACATGAGCACCACTTGCCTTCTGTTGAAGACAAGCCTTATATCTTCAAGAAAAGAAGCTTTGCCTTGTAATAGCTTTGTGAAACTTCACACCCAGTGCACAAACACAGTGTACGGGACTAGGGATATGTCTTTTTTTTTTCTTCTTTTGATATAACTCCAGCTCCTAGTTTAGTTTCCTCACTACAGTCTTTGAACTTCACACTGCTATTTTAGTAGAAGCTGGAGCTCTATTTAGATTTTTTTTTTTCATACTTATTTGGAATATGGATCAGTGGAAAATGGAATCATAGGCTCTCCTTTATCCCCTCCCAACCAATGTTGACTTAAACAAGAGTATCTCCTGATTGAAGATAATCTTACAGATGGATGTACATGCTGCATTTTTCTAGAATTCTAGTTATGTGAATAAAAATATTTACTTGATTTTCTTATTTATTTTATGTCTAGACAAATTGAGCAAACTGATCTCTAGTGGTTCTATAAAGCAGTGCAGGTTTTCTTAAAACAGTAAACGTGGAAATAAAAATACTCCTGTTTGTGTATGTGTGCCTGTGTTTGTTTAGTGCTTTAGGTCATGTATATACGCTGTCATAAAGAGTAAATAGTCCTTTCTTTCTACCCTTTATATCTCATGTTCAAAGAAACTACAAGCATGGTTATGCATTAGAAAATCTTATGTGTGTATAATATATTCTCTGGTCAGCCATAAAGAAAAAGAACCTTGAAAAAGTTGCAATCTGGATATGCCCGTGGACACAAGTCATTGTTTTGTATGTCTCATTCTATTCATTACGCCAGGAAAAAAATCCTTATTTTAAAAGTCAGTGGGAGGTCAAATGCTTCTTGGTTTTCTGGGATTGTTGGTTTCTCACTGATCTATGAAAACCAAACCCTGTGATGATCTTACCGTGTGTGGAGTGCTTGCTGACAGTCCAGGCTTCTCCAGCCAACTCTTACTAGGAGTGCCAGTGACATTTAACGCTTCTGCCATCATAGCTGCTAACGTGGAAGGCAGTTGGAGAAAAGGAGAAAAAAGTGGGTGGGCTTCAGCCCATATGTAGCTGAACACCATCAAATCAAGCTCACAAGAATCAAAAGAATGGGTGAATGGTACACGTCAGTTCCCAAGCCTGTGAGGAGAGCTGTCCATCTGCTGTTTTCTACCTAGATAATATTAAATTTTGCCTGGTAGAATATTAAGATGGTATTTGTTCGATCTTAAGATCGGGGAGAAAATATTTACCACTAGCATATTTTTTGTAATTAACTTATTTTGTATATACAGAGGGTGTGGGCAAATATATACCAACCAATATAAACAGAATGTTTCAAAGTCCAGCTTTCAACCTGGTTTTGAAGTTGCTGCAAGACAACAACATATTAAGTATTCTTTTCTCCCTCTCAAATATGAAGATAATGTAATTTCATGTGTGAAATTCTGCTGTATTCTTCAATTCTAGCTTTTAATACCTATTAAAATGCAGATCTCTTTGTGAGGAAGAAAGGAAATTAATGGGCTCCAAATGGCACTTGTACTGTATGTATTTCAGAGTGGTGTAACATTTCTTTCTGTTTTACTGTAGTTACGGACTCACAGCCTTTTTCTTCTTGAATGAAGTTTATTTAATAGAAACTCTTCCCTAACAACTGGTTTCTCAGCTTAGGCAGGGCAGCAAATGAGAGATAAAATGCAATGGTAGTGTCGTGGATTCTAACTTCTCGTGGCCATCTACTGCAAAGTCTTAAATGATACACTGCACACACTTTTAAATGTGATGGGTTCTGTCTCTTACTGCTGATATGAGTATTCAGCATTCAGTGTTCAAATGAATGCTGTGGTCATTGCTGAACTATTTTTTTAATTGAGTGAGCGTGGTTTAGCTTATTTGTCCATTGGTTTTTCAAAACCTTTTTCAGGCATGGTAGATGAACATCAAGTTTAAAGCAGCTGCACAGAATAAAGCTGTGGCTTACCCTTTGGGAGAGTCAAGAGTTTGCCTAATCCTGAAAACATCCCAAATGTCAACCTGCAGTAAAACACTTGTTTGCCTTAGCAGATGGTGATCAAAGGCTGAAGTAGCATTTACTTGCAACCTCTTTATTTAATCATCTCTTTCTCAATTGCAGAAGCACATTTAATTGCCCTGCTGAAATGCATGCATCATTTGAAGAAAAGTGTAATCTTCCCAAAGAAAAGTGATACAGCTTGTTTTTCCAGAGACCTGGCCTGTCTGCAATACTTAATTATTTCCTATCCTGAAGGTTTTTTTACTTATACATCTGTACAGTGGCTATAGTTACTAAAGCTTACTGAATATAGCCACACAGGATTATAAGTAACATCAAAGATGCTATTGTCCCATCTAACCATGCCTGCATTGGTGGAAGGGTTGTTTATTTCAGCTATAAGTGAAATGTTGATTTATGAGGAAAGATGGTTATTTAATTCTTATGTTATTACCAGACTCCTCTTGTCACTTCCCCGCTATTATTGGAGATAGGATAAGGGAACACTGTCCCTGTCCCCTCATTTGATTTCCAGTTCCAGTTTCTAGGGACAGCGAGACCAGACTTTTCTCTATTATTCATGACTAATTTATATGGAAACTCAATTGCTGGTTAAGTGTAACAAACTGCATTTATGGGAGAAAACTCTTGAATATGTTATTTAGTTCTCAGTTTGCTAATAGAAAACCTTTTTGAAATACATTTATATTATATATCATCTTTAACATTACAGCTGTTCATTCTAATCTTCTTTCTACCACAGGCTCTTCAGAGTAACCTGAAGTATTCTCTGTTGCCAAGGCGTCTGATCATCAGTAAAAGATTATCTCAGTGTTTGCATCCAGCACTACCTAGTGGAGTACATTTAAAGGCACTAGAAACTTATGAAATAATCTTTAAAATAATTGGGACAAAATGGCTCGCCAAGGAGTTATTCTTGTACAGGTAAGCTTCTCTTTAAAGGCTTATACATTTCACACCCTCTTTTAATTGACTAAATTATATTTTTATTCTTTTTTTTTTTTTTTAATAGCTCTGGTTTGTTTCCTCTTCTGGCAAATGCAGCAATGTCAGTGAGGCCTGTTCTTCTTGGTTTATATGAAAAATATTTTCTTCCTCTCCAAAAGTCCCTTCTGCCTGGTCTTCAAGCCTTTGTAATTGGACTGCTGCCTGGACTGGAAGAAGGATCAGAAATTTATGACAGGTGAGAACTAACAGTAATTTAAAAGTAATACACAGTGTTTTGCTTTCTTAGGGAATTCTCAAGGAATTTCTTTTGGCTATCAATGTAAAGAGGTTTGATAAAGGGCTTCTAAGGGTTGAAGAATGAGGAGTCCTTGAAAGATGCAATGAATAGCATTAAAAACCCTTTCCCTTTCTATTTTCATCTCAGGAGGAGGAAAGGACAGAAGAGGAAAAGTAGGGTTAAAAATAGATATGTTGAGAGAAGAGAATGAAAAAGCATTTTTAAAAACCCTTCCAAACTCCTGAATAATTAACCTGACTCTCCAAACCACTGCTCTGTGGGAAATTCTATTTAAATGTTGTAACATGAGAGAGCAGCTGAATTGTATCTTCTTTTCAGTCTTTCTATAGCAGATACTTACCCTCAGGTTCTGAAAACATAAGCAAGCGGCAACCCTTCCAGCATCTGTTGAGGAAAAAAGAATCTCACTCATTCCCAGGTACCCCTGGCAGTAATGACAATGACATTTGGTATGATAAAGTCAGGATCAATAAGCGTGCTGAGAAGAGCACCCATTTGTGTAATGGTTTTATTTCAGTTACGGGAAATGTTTTGTAAGATCTTATAAGAGCTCAACCACTGTAGGTTTCATTCAAATGTTTCTTTGCTTAAACAGTCACTAAACACTGCATTTGTAATGCACTTCCTTCTGTGTTTCCAATCTGGATGTGTTGGCTGCTCTCTGCCCTTTTTGAATGGTAAACTACATACACTACGGTTGATAAAACAGTTCTACATCTAATGCCTCCTCTTAAAAACAATTGTTAAACTGAAGACTTGTATCAGTCGCTGGAGCAGCTAAGAATAGATGGCATGTGTTCTCAGCTTGGTGAATAGCATTCAGTTGGCAACTCCAGATCTGTGGACACGTGTATACCTCTTACACATCTGCTGTAGAAAGATAAATTTTAGTATGTGCTTTTTGTCAGGCAGGCTCATGAGACACAGTGATGATACATAGTTTTCCTCATTTCCTCAACAGCACTGGTTGTTGAGGACTTGGGAAGAAAGGGAATCTGTTGGAACTAAATTTTCTATCCATCTCGAGCCTTTAAAGGAGTTTCAGCTTATTCTGAAACTGACGTTACGGACTAGTACTAATATATCTCCTGCTGTTCCTGAAAGTGGCAGAAGTACTAGTTCAGGTTGTGTTTCAGCCTAGACACTTTCCTTCTAATGCTTAAACATAAACACATGCATGGAAAAGAAAAAATGGTTTGAAGGCTACTTTATAAAGAAATGGGTAAAGGTTTGGGATGACTTTTTTTTTCCTCTTCTGTACTGGACTTCTCCCTTTTCACTTCTACATTCCTCATGTGAGATTTCAACACCAGAGTACTGACACAGTTGCCAAAGCAGAGAATGTGCCTTTTAGTCATAGGACCTCCGACATGATTGCCATTCAGTGTACCAGTTCTGTGTGCAATAACTGACAGTGTGTCACTTTATCTCATGTTTTTATTCATTCAAGACTTAAAAGTTGAGCCCGTTGGTTTGTAAGTATGAATATATGGGATATCTGCCAATTTCCAGGCTGATAAAATTGGCTTTCCAAGTCTACTGTTAGCTTAAAGTACTTCCAGTTCAGCATTACATATGTTAAATATTTTGCAATCAGAGCTGCTGCCATAATTTCTTCAGAGCTTACTGTTTGCAGATGATCACTGTAGAAGTTTCCAAAGTACGCAGAGAAACTTTTTTTCAGTGAGTAGCACAGTGACAAAGTATTGAGGCTAGCATTTTTGTTTGTTTGTTTTTCTTTTTTTTCAATCAGATGCTGGCCATCTTCATGTCAAAAGGGCAATACTGATAATACAAAGAGGATGAAATTAAATGTTGTGACCTAGAATACTAGCTTTGTGTAGAATTGCCTTTGTATGGTATAAAACTGTACTAACAAATCTGTTACTTCCTGTCAAATATATTTCTGTACAGAACAGATGCTTTGCTTGTGAAGCTCTCCTTATTAATGGGCAAAGAAGTTTTCTATGGAGCACTCTGGGGCAGTGTTCTGGTCAGCCCGTCCATCAGGCTGCCTGCTTCTCTTTTTGTTGTCAGTCATATCAACAGAGAGCTGTCCGGAAAACAGCAGAAGTACATGCTTGGCACTGATTATAAGCTCACAGTAAGTTCATCACGCTCCTTGTGGAACAGTCTTATCTACCATAATGCCAGCATGCTAGCATGTTGTGTGCCTTCTCTGTGTTGTATTAGAATGGCACACTCTTAAGTCAGAGAAAAAAGGCTGAAAGGTCTACAATTAAGAATTGCTTGATACGATTTCTTCATGTGACCATTGTGTCTGAAATGTACCCGAGAATCTCCCATACAGATTTTGTTTACTCTGCAGAATGCAAATCTACTGAAGTTTCTGTGCTTTTTGACAATCAGTACTGTATAAGACCTTAAAAAACTGACTCTGTTTCAAATCAGAAGATAAATGTACTACGTTACATATAAAGATATATCTACTTGTTCTGAATTATATCTTAGGCAAGATTCTGAATACCTTATATACAATTTATAATGTGGATTTCTCAAGTGTTTACAATCTAGAAGACAATTCTGAAATTTAGTATCTTTTTATTCAGTAAAATAGAAAACTTCAAGAGGTAGTAATTTATTTTCGTGATACAATTACTATAATGCTACCTTATGTAATTAATACCTGCATTTTGTGAGACTGGTAGCTAGTGATACCACATTGTGACATTCTGTATTGTTATAAAACCAAGTATTTTGTAAGTATTAATAATATTTTGACAACATTCCACAAAACGCTTCTTGGGGGATGGGAAGTAAATGTGTAATGTATCCTCTTATTTAAAACAATATTGTTCAATATTTGTAAATAAGATTTGTAAAAAAAAAAAAATAAATAATGTTTTTGCTTTATTTTTCTTCTTGTGATTATTTGCAGTGATTGTAGATTAAATATTATCATGAAGTAAAACACCATTGTGCTTTCTTTTCCTTTTACAGATGAAGTCTTTGTGTGTATCAGTACTGGATTCAAATGTTCTTGTGCAAAGAAACACTCTGGAAGTGATTCTCTTCTTCTTCCCATTTTATACAGCTTTGGTAAGAAGACTATTTTAATATTGTCACGTGTGCATTTTGTGCAGAAAAGTATCTTCTTTGGAACCAATCCAGCTGTTATTACCAAATGGCTGAATTTTGTCTGACTTCCAAAATCAGTAAACAGATTTTGCAGTTTTTTTTCTCCTCTGTCAATTTTAATAGGAGCAGAGAGACCTCTGTTACTCAGACCCCTTACAGCTAACTCAGTTTTGCATCATCAGAATGCTTCAAATGAAGCTGTGCTTTGATGGTGAAAGTTGTGATAATTGGAAGGTGTTTGAAGTATTCAGGCCTGAGAAGCTGCACAGAGAAAAAACGAGCATTTGGATTTGTCTGTACTAAACTAAGATACTTCTGTGAAAGGCTAGAAAAACAAATACTGCTTAAAACATTAGCTGTTCCCCATCGTTTCCTAACTCACCTAGTAGTATAGTCAGTATTTTGAAGGTACCAAGTAATTTTAAGTCTTAAGACATAACATAATGAAGTCTTCAGTATTTTTAGCTTAACTATGGCTCTGTGCTATAAATATGAAAGTGGTCACACGACTGTCAGATTCCTTTTCTTGAATTTTTTAGTATACAAAATACTGTGTTGTTGATGTTTTTTTCCAAGAACACTAATATTACCAATTTAAAAAGCAGCAACAACAACAACACCTCATTACAACTTTGACTTGTTTGAGTATTCACAAACAGCTAAGCTATCTTTGTTTTTCATCCTAGGACTGCGATGAAAGCGCTATTCTGCTGCGCAGGTCTGATTTAGTCCATATTCTGTCAGCAGCTACACAGACATTGCTGAGGAGAGACATGTCACTCAACAGAAGATTATACGCATGGTTGCTAGGTACTGCACAATATACTGCACTATTTAGTGTTCTCAATACCTAAGAAAACTGTTTGGCTGGTTAAAATGTAACATGCAATTTCAGCAGCTAATGGAAGATGATAAAATAAAATGTTGTTTAGCTTCCATTTATGAAGTACCTGTTTGCCAAATGAATGCTTGGTTTTATTGAACAGATTTTCTCTTCAGAGTTGAATTCATTTCACTGCCCTGAATCACCGGGTATCTGATGAGTTATTTCTGGCCTCTTCCACGGTTCACTCAGGAGTAGTTCAGTGCTCTGCAGAGTAGGTTGCTATTTTAAACTAGTCTATTAAAGATTTCTTTGTAGGCTTAATTGTCAAAGGAGTTGTGAAAGAGCTATTGCTTCTCCTCCTTTTTAATGCCAGAGGTGACTAAAAGTGTTATGATGAGTTCTAGCTGCGTAGTTAGTTGCTTGATGGCTGCCCTTGATGACCCATGTCTGGACCTGACTTTGGTTTTGATTTTAAGTTCAAAGTTCAGTATAACACATTTGGATGCCTCAAACTGGGTTATGGGGGCTCTCCTTGGGCAGCACGTGAGTTGCTTTCAAGCAAAATGTTAAAATTACAAATGTAAAAAATGCAGTGTTAATTTCAGTACTTGTATAGACAATATGTGTGTAGTGTTCTGTGGTGTATGTAGTTGACTGTAATGCAGTGTTTCTCTGTACCTGTGATGCCTCTGTTTATCTTGTAGGCTCTGATATTAAAGGGGGTACTTTCGCTCCAGACTCAACATCTTCTGAAGACCATGCTATTTATTTTTTTGGAAAATACTCTAAAGATCTTTTAGTTGAGGTTGGTGGTCAGTCTATACAGATATTTTTCTGACCTTTGTAAATTTCAAACTGTGTTTAAAATGTGTTAGCTTGTCCTTCAAAGCTTTCTATCTCTGAATATAGTATCCTCTTAGTGGTTACATTTTCATCTGAGTGCTTGCTGTGCTTTATTTGTCCCGATATTATATGTCCTTACAAATACAAATGGAATCTAATGAAACCAAAGGGTAGCATCTTTGATGAACTACCTGAATTATTTAAGCATGCTTCCCTGAATAAGATCAGCTCTTGAGTGTTCATGATTGGAAGATGTCATTGATTTGTCTTCCCTATATGGAAAACTGAAATTCGACTGTAGTTGGTGCTGTACAAAATCAAACTTAGGAAGACTTCAGCGCTTAATAAAATGGCAATCTCTCTTCTACATATAACATTGTGATGTTTTCTTTTTCCTAGAGTTTGGCTGAAATTTTACATCAGAAATTCTCAGAGTCTGATACAGAGGAACAGCATCAAGCCTATTTGAAACCTTTCCGCATCCTAATCAGTCTCCTCGATAAACCTGAAATAGGTAATGTTACTTGTCACATCTGTCCTGACTGCTAAAATCTGTTATAAGTTGGTGTTCATCAGCTTTGGAAGTAGGACTCTGGACAACACCCTGCAGAATTTTGAGTTTGTGTGCGTTGTGCATTACTGTGCAGGGAGACTGTCTTCCTTGCCTTTGAACTGGTTCAGAACAGTGCTCTGGAGCAAGCACCCTTCAGGTTATCTCTGGCTTTTCTGAAGAACATTGTGTAGCCTGGAAGTATTGTAACAATAACTTTCTGCTGTGCCCAGACTGCAATCTGAGGGTCCAGTCTAAAAGAAAACTGTTTCTGCCCTAACCTCAATATTCTGCTCCATTCGTTCCTTGGAGCTTAATCTTTCAAGTTTGATCCATTGGGCATCTTCCCCCTCCCCCCCCTCATCTTATAAGGAGGCTTCTACATGGAAAACTACCAGTACTGTTTCTGTTTTTCCCTGGACTTGTTTCCAGTGCTTGGCTGTGCTTGTGGGCCTTGCTATAGACTTGCTTCACGCTAGTGTTGATGTTGTTTTTCCAGACACTGTAGGCTGCAACTTCATGGTGCTACTGCTTCCAAAATGGGCAGTGCCATTTACCTGCAGCTGCTCCACCTGGAAATAACCTGTTTGGGGTGTAGGGAGGTGGGGTGTCTCTGCTGTGGGCGGTACAGTCTGAGACTTAATGACTGAGCTATGAAGCATTTCCTCCTCTTCCCTGCCTGTCACATGTCGGTGCTGTTGTGTACAAGAAGCTCCCTGAGGGTGAGGCCCTGCCAGCCCGCCCTTTAAAGGGCAACTTCTCTTTTCTGTGTCAAAAAAAAAAAAACTTAAAAGGACTAGACAGATTTTAGGGTTTCATAGGATTTTGTAAGAACCATGTACAGATAAATCTTTGCAATTATATTATGTGAATCTGATGGGTTATACATTTTATTTTGCTGACAGTGTTAAACCAAACCACAAATATGGATTATTTTGATGAACTTCGTTATACAGCAATATTCTTTCTCTTTTGATCAGCACACAAATAATTTCTTGAACCTTAAGCCAGTATGACTTTCACTTCCTTTTGAAATTGTTTTAGCAATAGAACTTTATTTTTTAAAAGTAGCAGTAGAAAACATAACAAGAATCTTTGACTTTTTCTGCTACTCTTAGTGATTTATCTACCTTTTTTTCCCCTGTAGAAATACTCATTGGAATGGTTTAAATATATATTTTTAAATTCGGTATTTGGGGTGTTGTGCATGTTTATTGTTTATACACAATTTCAGATAAAACAAAGAAGTACTGGCCATGAAAATCAGGTGTGGTTGACAGTACACATCTAACTTGAACTTCCACAAGTACATAAGTACATATCTTTTTTTTTTTTTTTTTTTTTTTTTTTTCAGATTTTGTTCCTCAAAATTTAATCTAGGCTACTATGATAAATGTGTAGTGGGAAATCTGCTTATTTTCTCATAGATACAGACATGGTGATTATTCTTGGTATGTGAATTGCAGGTTTATGGTGTGATTATGCCCACTTACAATTGCTGCAGTGTAAGTGTCTTACTGAACTGTCTCAAGTGTAGTGCAGCATCAGTGCTATTTCTTCCCAGATGTTACTTTTAAAAGTTCATAAAAATGAAACACCAGAGTGGTATTAACTAAAGTTTAGAAACAAAAACCACCACCACCACTAAAAAACTAAATAGTTAAGTTCATTTTGACTGAGATGTGTCAAAAACTGTGACATTTTAAAAAGCCACATAAACATTTTCCTCATACTTCAGGAATCTTGGTATTTTTGTTGTTGTTAATGTTTTTGTTGTTGTTGTTGTTTTGGTCTAGTAACCGCTAATTTAAATTTAAGTAAACTTTTAACTGAACTGCCTGGCACAATTACGGGATACTTTTTTTTTCTTTCGATTGTAGGGCCACAGGTTGTTGGGGATCTGTTCCTTGAAGTTATTAGAGCCTTTTATTCCTACTGCAAAGATGCTCTTGGTTCTGATCTCAAACTAAGCTACAATCAAAGTGGCAACGTACTTGCAAGGTACAACTACAAGTTTGCAATTATGAACTGAAATCATACCATATATGCTAAGCCAACTTCCTTTAAATAAGTTAATAATATTACTTAAGTTAATATTATTGTATAAAAGACCAGATTTCTTACGACTTTCCAGGTGTTTTACACACATAGGTGATTTCTCTTTGATTAGCACAGAAAAAAAATGGAGTACACTGCATGGCATTGGTGTTGATTAAATAAGGTTTGATTTCTTTCATCTTGGAGAAAGATACTCAAAATTTAGCCATTCCAGTTTGATGTAGCTCTTGATTTAAAGCAATCATTTTTTTGTAGATTGCAGAGTAAGGAGGAAAAAAGTTTTTAGAATGCATTAGTTACTATATAACATGCATGCTCTTAAAATCCTCACTGACATCTTTTTCTTTTTTTCCATTTTCTTTCTCCTTTTACACAGTGCAATCAAAGAGAACAAAAATGCTTCGGAAATTGTCAAAACAGTCAATTTGCTGATCACATCCTTAAGCACGGATTTCCTTTGGGATTACATGACCAAATGTTTTGAAGACTGTTTCAGGTGTTTGTTATTAAACAATAACATCCCTCTCCATCCCCTGAAAATGCTGCTTAACAGATATCTATATAAGATCATAAAGAAAGTTTATCAAAATAAATTTTGGTAGGGCCTTAATATATGTTAGCATGCAACATAAATATCCGTCTCATTCTAAAATAATTCAGAAATTCAATCAAGTAATCAATTGCATGAAAAAATAACCTGGAAGAAAATAACAACAAAAGAAGTGATGTTCAAAAATGGCAGCTGAGGGTGGGAAAGACTTAAGAGGGAAGATATTGTTCTTCCAATGAAGACAAAGAAACTGTTTTTGAGGAAAAAGATAACTTTTGTTTCCTTTTAAATGTAAGACATTAAGTTATACTTAAATTAATAAGATAGTCTGTAGAGATTTGATCTGAAAACTAGAAGCACTTTAGCATCTCACATACAAGCTGCCATTTAGGTGGTTTTAACAGAATGGTTTATGCTGCTGTATTAGAAGTCCCATTTTACTTTGCCTTAGAAGGCCTAGGTCAGTATTTTGTACTTATTTTGCTGAAACCTATTTTACTGTAATAAGAATTTTGATATGAAAAGAGTTTACAAAATGAAGTTTCTCTCCATGCCAGAAACAAATCTACAAAGACAAGATACCCTCTGGAAAATGTTAGTACTCCTCCTACAATTTCAGAGCTCTGTACACTATTGGTGTTTCTTCTTGACGTGATTCCTTTGGTAAGGCAAACTTGCAGTTAACTACTTAAACATCTTTAGATACTTGAAAACAAATAATTTGTATTGTGACTACATAAAATGGAAATAAGCAAATGAGCAGGCATGTGTGTATGCATGACATGTCCTGCAAAGTATAGTTGCGTGTGCTTTTATATGGCTATCCTTGCTATTGCCTAGCAAAATGAAAATTGTTTTCCTTTTCAAATATGGTGATTCTTTGAAAGGAATGAAAATGTGTATTTTTTTTTGTTTGTTTGTTCTTGGGTAAATCATTTGCTGGGACTTTGTCTCTTAGTAGCTTACTGATTATCCTAAAACATTTGGGGAATTATTTGGTTTTTATCATACAGAATAAAAGAAGAAAGAATAGCACCGAATCAAATTTTTACAGTTTAACTATTCGTGAACCGATGTTATCAATGATTAACTAGTGCTGCTACACAGCTGAATAATTATGTCTGATAACTATTTTAAACAATTCTTATTTATTTTAGGAACTCTACTCTGAAGTGCAGACTCAGTATCTTCCCCAGATGCTCAGTTATATGGTGCAATCTCTCTCAGAAAACATGGAAGTATTAAGTTTACCTGAACTCACTCATGCCTTAAGGACCTGTTTTAAGGTGCTTAGCAAAGTACAAATGCCCCCTTCCTATTTGGACGTTGAGACAGGCAGTGGAAATGGGGTAGGTATTTCTCCAGTACTTATAGACGTTATAGTTAATAGTGACAAACCTTATTTTTAAATGCTAATTCTCTAAATGTCAATGTTAAACGCAGCAGTAAAGATTTTCAAAGCTTATCTCCTTTTGCCCCTTTAAGAGCTGCTCAGTGTCCTATAATTCATATTGGGCATCCATTTCTGACTTGTTTGAATTACTTGTGAGGATGAAGGAGTCTCGTCTGAAACTGGGGCTATAATCCAACCTCTTGAGAAGAATGTGATCTTAACCATTTGAAAAGGCACATGGCGTCATGCAGTTCTTAAGAGTTGCCAGGTCAAGCCCAGCATTACAGCTGGTTGGGTCCGTAAGGCTTTAAACTGATATTTTAGTTTAACACAATGTGGTATTATTTGGGTGCAGGAGACCATGACAGCGAATGAGGAATAGATGGCATGAAGCAGTCACACAAGCACAGCCTGGCAAAGTTTTGAAGTAGAACAAAGAAATGCATCTGGCTGGAAATAATCAGATATAAGTAATACTGTTCCAGTGATGAATTGTTTTTAAGGAAACATTTCTATTTGCCAAGTATTTGTAGACACGGATCTGTTGATGTTTGATGAGTCAAGGATTGTGAGGTCTACATAAACATTTGTTACGTTTTAAATGCTATTGAATTGGACTGCTTATCAGTACTGATTTTATTAAAGTAATCTGCGTCTGGAAATTGCAGTTACTATTTCTTGTTTTTTTTCCTTTCATTGCTGTTTCTATTTGCTTGCCACAGTTCACATACTTTAAAATGATCAATGTAGTGCCACATTAACCACATTACTGTTTCTGTTTTAGAGCCCAGTGAAAAGGGACAGTGGGGATGTAACCTTGGAAACCAAGTCAGTGCTGCAGGAAGAGGATGAGACTCCGTTCCCTCCCCTGAAGTCAGAAGACAGTGGCATTGGTCTAAGCACTTCTTCCCCAGAGCTCTCTCAGCACTTAGGGGTGCCAACTGTGACCCTTGAGAGAGATGATGTCTGGAAAAAAGGGGGGAGCATGCAGAAGACTTTGCACTGCATCCAAGAGCTGCTTGCCAAGTTTGCCAGTAAATACATTTTTGGGGTGCAGTTTCAAGAAGCAAGTAATGAAAGCATCTCAGCAATGAATCTGGAGGGAAAAGAGAAAAAAGAAAATGGCTACAGATTACCTGAAAGTGCTAGCAAGAAAAAGAGTGCATGGGAAGCAAAGCAAATGACTGTACCTCAGTTTAAACAAATACTTTCAGACTTGTTCTCAGTTCGAGGATCACCGTTCAAGAACAAGAGTTCCCATCTTCTTTCTTCTGAACACAACTCTGGTAATAAAAAAGAAAAGGAAGAAGAGTGGGACTTAGAGCAAGTGATGCTTGTCTTGGGACCCCTTAGAGGTGACTGCAAGGAAGCTTTCGCTGCAGCTTGTCACCTGTTGTTGGATTGTACCACGTTCCCAGTCTACCTGTCAGAGGAGGAGATGGAACAGCTGTATCTCTCTTTGTTTCAGATTCCTGGTAAGAAAAGATTCCTTTGCTGGACAAAAACTTGCACATCTGAGAGTGCAACTAACAGCGTGAGCTCACTTACTTGCAAGAGTTGTGACTGGTAGTAACACCTTTTGACAGGGCTGAATGCAAGTTGCTTGTGAATTTGAGAGTTACCACATCAGTATGTGTTCTGTGTCTTGGAGCTGAGGGACAGTTTTTCTCAAGCTTTTTAAATGCATGTTCTTTTGAAAGCTTTCACTACTAAACTTGTAGACGAAGGGCTGAAAAGGTCTTGTGGCTTGGAGAGTTTGTGGCAGGGTTCAGGAGCTTCAACAAACCCCCCCAAAAAACAAAAGAGAGGGAGAGAGAAGTGTTGGACGCAAGCAGAGTAGATGTAAAGCTGGAGCTCCAAACCATAACAGAAGCAAGCAGAACAGTCCTTTCCCTTACCCTCAAAGTTGAAAGGAATTTGATTCAAGCTAACGTATAAGAATAGTCTTGTATAATTGGAGGGCCTGTTTGTGCTGGGAGTTTTCATTAGTTTTAGCAGCAGCAATTACTGGCCTGAGGGCTTGTTGGCAAGATGGGCTTGTAGTGAATGGAGAGGTGGGAAACTGGAACTTTGGGTTCTGTACCTCATTAAAAATTTCTGCTGTCTTCCTGGGAAAGTAGTGATATGCTTATCATCCGCATGGGTGAGCTGTCTGCTTGACATGGACACTTTCACATATTTTCAGTGCTTTCCACATGGTCAGCAATGTACTTAGAAGATTTGCTTTCATGATTATGTTCCTTTGGAATATTGTACTAGGATTATTGGTTATTTTCAAAGTCATTTTCAACTGCACAGCCTGGAGAATAGAGTAAGGTTTAAAGGCAGGAGAGAACCTATAATAAAAGGTCTGGGCTGAATGCAATGCAGAATGCAATACAGGACAGGTGTTCATTTTTTCATGGTGGTAAACAGTTCAAACATTTGGCTTTGTAGCCAGAGGTAGGAATTCATACTTGAGACTGTCTCCAGTCAAGTCCTAATAAAACTTTATCTGATTATTCGCTTAGGAGAGGCAAAAGTGACTTGACCTACTGTTAGCCATATCAATTCCTTGTGTACTTTATGGTTGCTGAAATGTTAAGCCTCAATGCTACTGCAGAGAGCATCCCTGGAGCAGCAGGCTTCTGTTGTTAGTTTCGAAAGTGACAGCTGAAAAACAGCAGCTGTAAAACTATTTGGGAGTAAACAAACTGGAAAGCAGAAATCCATTAGTTAGTGGGTCACAGAGGTCCTGTGAGAGCTTTCTGCTGGAAGAAGCAGGGGAAAGAGTATAGTTTGCTTTGAAGCAAGCTCTTCACAGTTGGATTTGAGCAATCATCTTTGTCTCTGGGCTCTGTGAGCTTGATTGAAGAATTCTTGGAAATATGACCGACATTTAGAGTATTCAAACCTTTTTTTTCTCGCTTATCTTCCAAGGAGGTTGCGATGCCAGCTTCCCTCTGTGGCTGAAGTCCTTAATGACGGTATGCTGCTGTGTGAACGACTGCTACGTTCAGAACGTGTCCATCTTCACACTGCTGGAGGTGATCAACCATTCCCAGTCGCTGGCGCTTGTGATAGAAGACAGAATGAAGCGATACAAAGTCTCTGGGCACAACCCCTTCCTTGGAAAGCTGCAGATGGTCACGCTTCCTCCCATTGCTCCTGGAGTTCTGAAGATCATCTCGGAGAAAACAGATTTCTACCAGGTATCAATATTCTTTTTTCTTTATTGCCCAACTACACTCTACATCCAGGGATGGGGTGGGGAAGGAAACATTGATATGAATGTTTGGGGCAGTATATTTATGTTGCAATGACACTGCTGGTGTTTCTTTTGTTGTTGTTGTTTGTTTGTTTTTATTGTTGTTGGTTTTTTGCTTCCATAAGTGTTTTAAAGCAATTTTATTCTTATTAATGTGCTTCGCAACAGGATGTTCAAAAGTGACAGGTTATGTTTGAATTGCATTTTGGTTTCTGTGCCCGGATTCTAAGGGTGGAGGCAGTTGATTTCTGACTTGAAGGGCTAGGTTTCCTTAGCCTAAACACTAGGCTTTGGAGAACTTTGATACCACTCAGAGACATTTTTGGATAAGAGGCAATATTAGTAGGTGAATGATAACAAGAACGTGCCCTTCTCCTTGTTTTCAGTATATCTATTTCAAAGATGCTTTCCTTATCCTGATCATTTATTGATATGAGGGTTGGTTCCAGGCTCTTACTGTTAATTACTGTGCTTACAGCTGCTGTGCCTGACACATGTATAATCTGTAATGTTTTGACCCAGAAAATAGAAGCAGAAGGTGCTTTCCTCAGCTTGTGGTGCACGTCCCTTTGAATTACCTATCCTGTAACACCAGGTTAGGAATGTTGCATTCCTTTAGGTTCAAGTGTGTGACCTGAATTCTTGCTCTTTGGTAAACTAAGATTTGGAAATCCTTTTCAGTAATGGAGTACTTTTATGCAATAGAAAGCTTTTAAGTCAGTGAAGAAATTATGTTGTTGTTGTTAATATTATTTTATTTATTGTTGTTACTGTACCCTAGAGAGTAGCCTGTGTGCTCTGGAATCAGCTGAACAAAGAGACCCGGGAACATCATATTGCCTGTGTGGAACTGTTCTACAGGCTGCATTGCTTGGCACCATCAGCAAATATCTGCGAAGACATTATATGCCATGCACTTTTGGATCATGATAAGGTAGGTTCTGTGCTCACTGAAGCCCCATCATCACTTGAGACAGAGTTGTTCCAATGCTTCCCAGACTATTTCTGGTCCCTTCCATCCCAGCTCTTCGCTTCCGTGGTCCCTCTGTTTCTCAGGAGTCCAGCAGACTCCCTGTCCACTCCACTGCGACTCCCTGGGACTGATTCATCATGAGACTACAGCTAACTTTAACCCCCAGATGCAAGCTGTATCAGTCAATGCTGGAGCGTTTTTTGTTTTGGCCCAACTAATGTAGCATCTTGAAAGCTTGCATTTTTTGTCCTTGTTTCCAAAATGACCCAGCTACACGACTAAGTCTCGGATCATTTTGTCTTGTGTTGATTTTTTTCTAAACTTCATATTTGAACCAAACTTTTTTTTTTAACATGTAGGTATGTGCTAGCAAAATCTTGACCCTTTAGTATTTAGTTCTTATATTAAGTAAGCTGTGTTTAAACTAAGTCAGTTCTTAATTACTTTACTCATCTAGTTTAATGACAAAACAGTTCTTTAATAATCTAGAATTCATTTGTGAGAAGCATCTTGCACAACAAAACTTACAATGACGTTCTTCAGTGTTGTTTTCATACCTTCTCACTTGCAATTTTGAAACTTAAGTTTGGAAATCTTTTTAAAACCTTTTAAGCAAAATTGCCAATTCTAAACACTAACTTATATAGCAGTGCATTCTTATTTGTCATCTAATTTTCAAACCTCCCTAGCACCAAACATAGTCTAAATGTTTACACGTTAGAGTCCTGAAATACATTTCTGGTGTATTGGCAGATCTTTTTTTTTCTTCTGCAAACATTGTAGCTGTTAAGTTTTGGTTGTGCATTTGTGGATATATGGCATTGGATTTTAGCTTATTGTAAAATGAACACGTGCTCTCAAACTACCTGAGAAGGATTAGTGTTTGTCTACAGAACATATTGTTTTGCTAGAAGTTTAAAAATCACTAAAACTTTACTCAGAGATAAATGCTGCAAAAAAATAATGTATCTGTCTTGTTTCCTTGAAAAGGGGACAAGGCTGGAAGCACTGTTCAGATTTTCTGTCATGTGGCATCTGACCAGAGAGATCCAAGGCAGCAGAGTAACTTCTCACAATCGGTCCTTTGATAGGTATTTTCCATTTTCACTGGTTTGGACTAATGTTTATGCTTTGTTCTGTTCTTTTTTTCTGAGCTGGAAAAAACGCTTGCTGTAGAGACATGCAAGCAAAAGGAAGATCTTCACTTGCACTATTGCTTGTGCTGAATATGCATGGTGCACTGAAGAGTGCTTTTACGTTCTTGTATGGAGGAAGTTTTTGTAAAAATAGAACAAGCTTTATGTATGAAGAGTAACTTCAAGCAGACAAGTTCCTGCTTAGCAGACACTTTTTCTCTTGGAGTGGGTTAGACTTTTTCCAAACAAAATAGAACCAACACAAAGAAAAAAATGTTATTTTCGTTTTGAGTGACTTCCTATTTATGAGATCATAGCTTTTATACAAAAATGGAGACAAAAGCAGTAAAAGTCTTTCTCAGTATATATGTGAAAGAACTTTGAAGCATGCTTTTCTTCTACAGTGTGAAAATATGTATGGCCTTGCTTCTGCAATTGCATGTGTAGTAGAAGAAAAAATGTGCATGATCAAGCTGTTGGTAGCAGAGATGAGCTATTGGCTGACGCTTGCTTGAACATGCGCTAAACCTGTTCCCTGCCACTACTTTGTTGTTTGCATTAATTTTTTTAGGGATTTCAATTGTTCTTATTCGCTCTGGTTTCTCTGTTCAGGTCTCTGTTTGTGGTACTGGACAGTCTCAATTGTTCAGATGGCGCAATTGGTGCTGCAGCACAGGGCTGGCTGATCCGTGCTCTCTCACTTAATGATGTTGCACGGATTCTTGAACCAGTCCTGCTGCTGCTGCTTCATCCAAAGACACAACGCACGTCCATCCACTACATCAAACAGAAAAATTCAGCAGGTAACACTGTTCTTGGGCTGAAACTGTAAGTGTTGGCATAGCATTACATACTCCTGAACACCTACTGAAGGTGGTCTCTGAACTGTGATGGCATCCTATTACTGAATAATAGTAATAACTGGCCTCAGTTCTGTAGGTTCCTCCTCATCCAAGTACCTCTGGGGATGCCTAAAGCAGAGTTCATGAGTAAGTCATGCTAGTTCAAGGCCTAATGACACTTTCTGTTACAGTGGCTGCTCCTACACTGTTGGTTTAGATTGCTTCTTGCTTTGCTCTGGGATCTTGTCCCACACTTCTTGTTGCCATTCCCAGATGATCCACACTGCATGTGCGTTCACTGTTCACAGGATCCCTTCTCAAGCAAAATTAAGTCTGCAGCCAAATGGAATTCAGGAGCAGTTTGGTGACTGCGTCAGTCCAGGAACTGTTCCAGTAGGCAGGATGGACAGGCAAACCTTACTCTGCCTGGTCTCACCCTAGCAGACCAAGCGCCCTCATACCAGATTTCTTTATTCAGATTATGTCTCTTGTTATTGATTCCCCTGGCATCGTGCTAACACAGTCAGACAGGTTGTGAAGCACACCTTGCTGTTTTGGGCGCGCACGCACACAACCCTAATTCTGCCAACTTCTGAAGATTAAACTGTCTTTGTCCAAAGATCATCCATCTTGATTCAAGAGGAGAGTTGACCCCTTGTGGTATACAGCTTGAGGTATCCCACAGCTAGAATGTAGAAGCAAAGAGGGGGTTTTGCAGTTGAGGATCACCTCCAGCCACCAACATTTAGGAATATGCCAGGGAGTCTTTATCTTGAGTGACTGAATTTGACAGTTAGGAGATGTTCATCTTAAGATTTATGATGAGAGCCATTATGAACCACATATGATCCTGTGAAAAATGTGGAACAGACAACTACTGTGACAGAAAACTCTGGGGAGTAGGTGGAGAACACTGAGATGTAAGTGCAGACTCAGGGTTTGCTCCAAGCATGGAGTCCTCTGAAGGCTGGCAGTCTATTCAGCTGTGGGATTGCTGGGAGCAGTGTGGATATGAGATGTCCTGCATTATATGGCCCAAGTCAAGGTTCTTTCCTGGAGCAGATCAGGAAGATAGCATAGAAGCGTCCAGTACTTTCTTCGAAACAAAACTTCTGTGTCATCTGTCTCTTTCATTACTGTTAACCTAGCTGTCTGCTTGCATAATTGTTTTTCTGTTTTGATTGGTAAGTAATTAGATGGCAGACACTTATAGCATCCAAAGGGAGTTGTTTAATAGATGCTATACAAACACAGAGCTAATATATCCCTTCCTTGTTCCACAGCATGAAAACAAGGAAAACATTAGCTCTTAAAAAATAACAACAATAACTTCAGTTCTTAACCTTCTAATTTCCTTGATCTCAACAAACATTTTATGCTCAGAAAGCATAAAAAAGATTGTCACAACTAGGGAATCGTAGCATAAGAGAAACAACACATGCTTAGGTTTTTGATCCTCTTGCACTTAGAGTAGGTCAGTACTGCTCTACCACTTTAAAAAAAAATCTTACCTCAAAATTATTTTTTTTCCTCATTGCAATTAATAGACTATTATAAATCTTTTAGTATTTCTTACAATGATTTATTCCATGTAGAGGATATTTGTATAATGGCTCATTATATGCTCTTCTTGATTTTTTTTTTCCAGAAGATATGCATGTTTGGCTTCACAAGAAAAAGGCCTCGTTGAAAGAGTCTGGTATCTCTGAGAGCAATTCTGAGGAAAACCTTCCATTGAGCCAGTTTACTACCGTGGATAGAGAAGCAATTTGGGCAGAAGTGGAAAAAGATCCAGAGAAGCCAGAGTTAAAAACTGAACAGTTTGGATTGCAAGAGGCATCACTTTCAGTAACTTCACAAGAGGTAGATGGTGACCAAGACAATAGTGAGCACACGGAATCAGCAGACACCAGCACAGGCCATGACAGTGAAAATACATCTTCTTTTTCTCCTTCTCTGGAGCTGCAGGAAGTGAGCAATGAGGACAATGACAGTGCTGCAGCTGATGGCAAAGAGGCCACAAACCATGCAGGTTCCTTCCATGCATCCCTTCCTGAAAGCTCCAAGTCTAGTGTAGCGCTAAACCTTGTGCGTGCTGACTCCGAGAGGACTCAAGCATCCGAATCTCTGTCAAGTGATGAAGAGCTGGACTTGGAGCTCCAGGAAATTACCAACTCTAAGTTGCTCAAGCAGCAGAAGGAAAAACAAGAGATGATTGAGGCTCTGTTCAAACATATGCTGTTATATTTGCAACCTTATGATTCCAAGAGGGTATTATATGCTTTTTCTGTTCTGGAGGCAGTGCTTAAAACAAACCCTAAGGAATTTATTGAAGCTGTAGCTAGCACTAGCATGGATACCAGTTCCACAGCACATTTGAATCTTATTTACAATCTCTTAGCTCGCCATCAGGAGGCTCTAGTCGGGCAGAGTTTTTATGGCAAGCTTCAGACTCAGTCCCCAACCATGTGTCCCCATTCTCTTCTAATAGAGTTGCTCACTTACCTCTGTCTCAGTTTCCTGCGTTCGTACTATCCGTGCTACTTGAAGGTTACACACAGAGACGTGCTTGGCAACAGAGACGTTCAGGTAAAAAGTGTGGAAGTCTTGATTAGAATGATGACCCAGCTGGCTACCATGGCAAAGGCAGCAGAGAGTAAGAATGTAGAGTTCATACGCAACTTACTTGGAAGATGCAAAATTCAGGAATTTGTTCTTCTTTCTTTGTCTGCATCTATGTACACAAGTCAGAAGCGGTACGAACTGCTTATGGCTGATGGAGTTCATAATGTGCCTGAAGAAGATCTTTTTGAAGAGAGTCTAATCAATTTTGGACATGATCAAATATGGAGCGAACACCCTCTGCAGATTGAGTTGCTGAAGCTGTTGCAGGTACTGATTATCTTGGAGCACCATCTTGGACAGACTCAGGAGGAGCAGGAGAATCAACCAGACCTCTCCAAGGAATGGCAGCAGGCTCTTAATTTCCAGCAGGCTATCGGTGCGATGCAGTATGTCTATCCACACCCAATAACTTCACAGGGATTATTCGTCTCTGCTGTTGTTAGAGGTTTGCAACCAGAGTATGGCTATGGGATGCATCCCACTTGGGTAGGCTTGGTCACATCTTCCCTGCCCTATTTTGGAAAGTCTTTAGGCTGGACTGTGGCACCATTTGTTGTACAGATATGTAAAAACCTGGATGAGCTTGTCAAACAGTATGAAAATGAAGCTGTGAAGACATCCATGAAAACATCTGCAAGGTAAGAGTTAGCAGTGTGGGATTTATTATGCTGAAACTTGTTTTTAAGTTCCCCTTACTACAGAGTAGTGCATAGTAACTTACTCGTTTAGCACTGTAGCTCCCAGAGTTTGATTCTGAAACCCTGCTGCATATGCAGGCATCTGTCCCTTGAGCCCAGATGAGGCGGATGCAGTACTGTCGCAGTAGGACTCACTGCAGTCGGATGAAGAGAGGAAAGGGGACCAGCAGCAAGAATGACCGGCAGCTGTGATGCTGCTTGCCATCCAAGTACAAAGAAGTGCCCAGTTCTGACAAGACTCAGGATGTTGGAGGACTAACTGGGGATAGAGACCCTGCAGAAGAAAAATACAGTGATACTGTTGAGAACAGTCAGTAAGTGAAAGGAGTAAGGAGAAATAACGTTTAAGATTTATGGTGAAGTGGGGAATTCTATTCTTAAAGATCTAGACAAGGAGTTGGGGTTGTCCAAGCATAGTCTGTGAATCATCTGTTCTGATATTCCAGAATTCCTTAACTATCGAATAGAAATAGATCTCTCTTGGAATTTTTACTCGCGGAAATGCTGCTTGGCCTGCTGAGCTCTTTTATTTTTATTTTTTTCTCCAAAGCTTAACCACTAAAAGAGAGAATGTTACGCCTGATTACCCACTAACCCTTTTGGAAGGTCTGACAACTATTGGTCACTTCTGCCTTCTGGATCACCCTAATCAAACTAAAAAGGTAACTGCTTAATGCCTACCACTTGCTTGACACCATGGCACCTGTTCATCAAAGCATGCATCCCTTTTTACTCAGAGGTGATTATAAATCAATAAAGGAGAGCTTGAACAAGAAAGATAGCCTTAAAGAAGCCTGATAACACATCAAAGCAAGTGAATTAAGTAAAAGTGTAAGGGAGGGGGGCTGAACTTAGTTCTTTTTTATTTGAAGAAAGGAAAGTTAGTTTTAAGTAAAGTCATTTATGACGATCATAGTCACACAAATACTAGTGGCATGCAGCTTGTCTGTAGTTGCTTTGTCATTAACAAAATTTTCTGGTTTTGTTTGAGTTGATAACATGCTTTCTGATGTATTCCCTACATTTTTGTTCTCATAACATCTGGCATAAAAGGATGTTATCTTAACAATTTTCAAGACAAATTGATTCTCTGTGACCCAAAATGGTCAACAGCAAACTCAATAGACTTTAATAGCAGCAGTATAATTCAGAAATAGAACAGCTGAATTATTTTTAAAGTTGTCATTACAAAAGAGTCTCCTAATTACAGAATGAGAACACTCTGTGGTGCATAATATGATGTATTTTAATATTCATATTTTTGCTTTCCTAGTCATTAGCTGAGCCTGCAAACCTGAGAAATGCTAGGAACGCCATTTTGGAAGAGTTGCCTCGTATTATTAATACTATGGCCCTTCTTTGGAGCGTTATAAAGAGGGAAGACTCTCAGAAAAGACCAACTGACTTCTTTGGAACAACTAAAGGCTCTTCCTCAGCGTACTTTAAAGCAACCAAAGTAGGAGTTCTTTTAAACTGCTGTATATCTCATCATCCCTGTCATCTCCTCCCTCACTAGTGCATTTTACATAAAGTTCATAGAAATAGCTTTGCCGTTTCCAGAATGGTACTGGGGCATAAAGAATTTTTGAAGAACTCTTACGAGCTCCTGACTTGCACAGTATCTACAGTATCTTCCTACAAAAGCAGATTTTTTACATATTCCTTCTGCCCATCCTGGTCCCTTACCTGACCTTTTTATTTATTTATTTGCATGCATGTGTGTGTGTATGTGTTTTTTTTTTCTATGAGCTTCTGTTACTAATTGCTGTAGAGCTAAACAGTTGTCTGCACTTTCTGCAGGTGGTAGAGCATCTACCTGAGGGAATAAAAATACTACAGGCTTTTCCCTTTTTCTGTAGATATTAGAAAATTATAGTAGTGAAAAGTATGTGTAGGAGAAAAACCAACACAATAAGTTTTTATATTTTGCAGTCTGTTTTCTAACATATGTGCCTCCCTTCTCTAAGAAGGACACATAACTCATAGGCAAATTAGCAAAACTGGCCTGACTGCCGAACATACAAAGAGATTCTTTTGTTATTGTGTATTTTGTGAACATCTTTGGAAAAGGAAGAATGTTTTGAGGACTGAGTTAGCCTTTACCTTCCAAAGTTAAAAGGAGTATTTTCTTGTTCTCCCCTCTATAGACATTAAGAACTAAAATACTGGACTTCATGAATCCATTGACAGCACAACTTGGAATCCAGTTAATGGCGGCAATTGCAGCAGTGTGGAATAGCAAGAAACCTCATAGGAATCAAAGTAAAATGAAGGTAAAACTAAAGATAGGAACTCTGGACTTGTTTATAGGTTGCTTGATGGTTGTTTTTTTGTTTGTGGTGGTGTGTTGTTTTTTTCTTTTTGGTTGGTTGGTTGTTTTACAATTGACAAAGGCAAATCTAAAATGTTTTTGTTTATATGCAATTCCACAAAGCATCAGGGCTACAATTAAATCTAAGTAAATAATCAGATAAAAATGACAATCTAGCAGTTTATCTGATAGTAATAACCATTTTTTATTCAGTAATGGATTGTAATCTTAGGATTACAGCTTGCCAATTTTACTTTAAATATCTTGGATCAGCTCCATTTCCAGAGAAACTTTAGAGATGTAATATTCTCTGGAATTAAGTGTGTATTCAGAGCAGAAGATCTTTTCTGCTTTTGTTTGGGCGTGCTGAAATTCATACAATCATAGAATCATCTGGGTTGAAAAAGACTTTCAAGATCATTAAGTCCAACCATCAGCCTGAGCTACCAAGTCCTATCATTAAACTACATCTCCCTTAGAGACACATCTACCTCTGTCTTAAATACCTCTAGGGATGTGGAATCCACCACTTCCTTGGGCAGCCTGCTCCACTGTTGACCACCCTTTCCGAGAAGAAATTCTTCCTAATACCCAGTCTAAGCCTCTCCTGGTGCAACTTGAGTCTATTTCCTCACATCCTATAACTTGTCACCTGAGAAAAAAGACCAACACCTTCTTTGCTGCAGCCTTCTTTCAAGTAGCTGTAGAGAGCAATGAAGTCTCCCCTAAGCCTACTCTTCTCCAAACTAGCCCCGGTTCCCTCAGTTGCTCCTAATAAGTCTTGTTTTATAGTCCCTTCACCAGCTCTGTTGCTCTTCTCTGCACACGCACGAGCACCTCAATGTCCTTCCTTTAGTGAGGGCCCCAAACTGAACACAGTACTCGAGGTGCGGTCTCACGGGTGCTGCAGATGAAACATCTCAATTTTTTTCAGACAGGATCTTCTGTGAAGCTATTTTATTCACAATTACAATGGCGGGTGTCCTGTCAATCAGGAGAGCATTTTAGTAAGCAAATCATAACCTTTTATTCTTTATTAACTGATGCCTGATCACCTGCCCTGTTTCCTCATTGGCTGGGTACTACAGGTTCACAAGCTACTTGACACTCCTCTATACCATATATGTATAATTATTTTTTTTTCAACCCTTTAATTTCTCCTTTCTTATGTTTTGAGAACTTGTGATCTTTGTTTTACTGTTCTCACACTGCTCATCCCGTTTTTCTCAAGCTTCTACCTTATTTTGTAACAGTGATGCCTTCTACTGTCCACTTACCTACTTAGCATTTCTCCTTATTATGACTGCACAACTACCTTGGAATACAGAAAAGTAATTCTCTATTGCAAAAACACAACTTTGTTTCTCACAGGATGCCATTGGCTTTCTTTGCCACCTGAGCACACTGCTGGCTCATGTTCAGCTGGCTGTCAACCAGCACCCCCAGGTTCTTTTCTGCCAGGCAACTTCCCAACCAGTCTTCCCCAAGCCTATATAACTGCATCAGGTTGTTAGAACCCAGGTGCAGGACCCAGCACTTAATTGTCTTCATGAAGGTGTTGGGAGAAATCTGTCTGTGGGGAGATTTCGCACGGTTGATTTGACTTCTGTCATTTAAGTTTTGTTTAAGTAATGATATTTGAGTTGTTACATGGAAAGCTGCTTTTCAGCTTTGTGGCTTACGTGGTACAGCGATCTGACAAATGTGGTTTTTGTTTTGTTTCAT
This sequence comes from Anas acuta, assembly GCF_963932015.1. Taxonomy (NCBI): domain Eukaryota; kingdom Metazoa; phylum Chordata; class Aves; order Anseriformes; family Anatidae; genus Anas; species Anas acuta. The sequence continues at coordinate 94,150,377 of NC_088979.1, read as the reverse complement.
CAGATTCTTCCAGTGGCTAGCGCATCGCAGCTTATTCTTGTGGACTTAATATGTGCACTTAACACATTGAAAATTGATACCATATTACATCTAGTCAAAGAAGTAGTCAAGAAACCATCACAAATCAAGGGTGAAGAGGTAACCAGGAAGATAATTTTGTTTTCTTAATACATTGGAATAAACCTAGAATAGCATACGTTAGATGTTGTTAGAAGGAAAGTTACTTTGTAAGTGTGAAATTTGCTTTTGTTCCTCTTATGTTTTCCAGTATGTGGGTTTCTGTAATCAATCAGTGTAAGTAGATTCTTTTTGCTGGAAAAGTATTTTTGCTATAAAATACCTTAAAAAGGTATAAAATACCTATAAAATACCTTAAAAAGGTATTTTTGCTAGAAAAGTTGCTGGTAACGAAAAGGTGGAGCGTCCTCTGATATTAGAGATAATGGCTCAGTGACATGTTTCTATTCCTTTACCCTTATCTGAACAGTTAGAAGTACTTTATGCTGACTCTATTTTCCATTTGGCTTTCAAGGAAGACAGTACTGCTGTGATGCATGCCATCATGGGAGCTCATACAGCTCTGAAAAACTGTAGTGGGTATCAGAAGTAATGTGACTACTTCTAAACAGGGGTCCTCTATTAGAGCTCAGAATTCCCTTGTAGTGTTGTGTAGATAGTTGTATTGTGGCTGATCACCTGTTGGGAGTACCAGTGGCTTCTTAGAAGGGTTGTGTTTTCCAGCAGCTTGGGCTTTCTGTTCTTTTGAGAGCAAATAACTGCATTTTTGCTTTTATTTTCCAGAAATCCTCTCTTGTAGATATTCCAATGCTGCAGTTCAGTTATGCTTTCATTCAAAGGTAATTTGGTTATTTAAGATAATTTTCTGTTTTACTTGAAGTATTATGATAACAGCTAGCATTACTATTTTTGCTTTACTTTGATCTTTGAGTCACAATGTCACAGAACACCTTTGTGCAGGGAATAGTTATTGCCACTTCACTGTTAAGTGATGGATAGACACAGAATAAATGGGCTATGACATTTTGTTCCATTAACCTGTTGATAATGCCAGTCTGAAAGTCTCATTTAATACTACTAGAGCAATATACCTCAGACATCCAATTAGCAAGACACTTGTTTGAGTTCTTAGGACCTTTCTCCTTATTTGGTCCGTGTTGCCAGATGAATCAACAGAGAATTTGTACATTTCCTTCCTCTTCAGAAAGGCACAATAAAATTGCTATGGCTGCAGTCTGTGCTGGCCATTTAGCGGGTCAGACAGCTGATTGGAAATACTCTTTTAATCAAAACTTTTCCTCATACACTTGCCTTTTCTTGTATGGATTTATTAGACTGTACAATGTACTGTATGCAGTAAGCTATGGAGATAAAGTAAGCTGGCAGGCAGTGGAGTTAGCTAAACTTTATGCTTTTTATTTCCCCTGGAGAACCACCACTTTCACAGTGCTGGCATACTGCACGTGCTGCTAGCATTTACTGATGCTAGCACACACATATGGCGTGTGGCACCAGATCCTTATACCATACTGCTGGATCAGTTAGGAATGTGCAGGATTTGAAGGGCTGATATTGATGGAAGCTTTTGGGCCACCAAGTTACACATGTATGTTGTTTTCTGCTTTAACTCTTAACTTCTGACTTGGGTGTGTTTGGTGTGCTTTTTTTGGTAGACTGCCTGTCTCAGCATTGCAGGAGAACTTCCAGTCCTTATTAGGACTTCTGAAGGAGTCTGTGCAGTTGAACTTGGCTCCTCCTGGGCACTTTCTGCTTCTCAGGTACTGCATAAGAGAGAAGAAGGCTTATTGAGGTACCAAGTAGACCTATCCAATTGCTAACTCAGATTGAATTGATTTTCCCACAGTACTCTGAATGACTTTGTGACTAGGACACCTACGCTAGAAAACAAAAAAGACCAAAAAGACTTGCAGGTACAGTCTACACGTGTATAACTTTTTCTTCCAGTTCATACTTCTGGCACTGTTTACCTAAGTAAAAGTGGAGATGGCCTAATGTGTACTTTGTATCCAAGTTCACCTGTCTTTTTAGAATGTTTGAATGTGCATTCACATGTTACAACATACACCCAATAAATATGGGGAGACTGAAATATGGGAGACATGATGCATGGAGTGTCTCTAACAAAATGTTGTCAAAAATTCATGAAAATACAGTGGCAGCTGTGGACTGTTCAAAGCTGTTTTCCCAGGATGATTATATGATTTTTCTCAGAGTTTAAATCAAAACATAAATCTGCTGGTCATGAGTTCATGTCATGTGTGTAAGTATTGAAATCTCGAAACTAAAATTAGTAGCATTATTTATCCTTGCAGCTTATAGCTGGATTTGGCAGTGTAAATGACTATTGGCTCACGTTTCTGTAAAGAAGGGGTGGGGTAGAGCAAGGTTCTCTTCCTCTACCAACTGTGGTTTCACTAGAACAGTTTAAGCACTACCCATGTAGGTGCAGTTTTGGTTTTGAGCCAACCTAACACTTTTTATGAGGTGAGACAATGTTATGGCCTCCGTGTGCCAACACTTCTTTGACTCTCCACTTCTGCTTCAGAGACTGGCCAGTGAAATGGCAGTCGTTATAAAACGGTCTGTTTTGCCATCTTATCTTTTAGCCTCTTCACACATGACCTCTGCTTTCATTTGGATCCTTGGAATTTGGTTTCCCTAGAGTGACCAGCTTTTCATTTCACTTGGAATAAAATGTGCTAAAATGTGACTATGAATATAGTTTGATGCAATGTCTGTCTTACCCCTATCATAAAGAATTAAATATGGACAGATGAATTTCTATAAAATGGAACTCAGCCTCACTTAATGCTCTCTAAATTTGAAAGGAAGAAAAAGGAACTAACAGGTTTCAAAACAAGACAGACATTTGCATACCATTTCTGAGGGGCTGAACAATTCAGATCATGTCTTTGATGGATGACATCTAATGCAGAAAGAGTGTAGGGACTGATGCTGAACAGACACTGTATTAGTGGTAATGACTTGCGTGGAAAATCATTACCAAAACTTCCATGCTAATCTAACTTATTTTTTTTTCCTGCTTCCCATTTTCATGCCTTGCTTTATTTGAAGTGAGCAGTAGTTTATCTTGAGAGTGCATATTGGTAAATAGATCAGAAAAGTATTTATGTTTCTAAGAGATAAAAGTGCCTACTTTTGATCATCCTCACAAGTTCCATGTAAAAAAGGACTTCACTGGATTGCCCAGGTAACAGTAGGCTTCGTCTGATTGTCTGGCTTCATCATATTGTCTGGTTATTTTATAGGAGGTGACCCAAAAAATTTTGGAGGCTGTAGGGACTGTTGCTGGTTCTTCTCTGGAACAGACCAGTTGGCTGAGTCGTAACTTGGAGGTGAAAGCTCAGCCTCAGATTTTACCAGATGAGTTCAACGTTGAAGATATGAATGGTAATGTGATTTTATCTGACTTCCCATTGCTTTCTCTCTTCTGCTTAAGTCAGTAAAGAGTACAATGTGTCAGTGTGTAGTTTGCATGAGAATGAAGTAATACAGATGAAAAGTGAAAGTAAAAATATTCATTGCCCTCCACTAACAGTGCCAACATAAGTGGGTTTAATAAATACCTACATACTGTATGTAATAGGGAGAACTTACCACAGGTGCATGTAATACATGGGACAGAACAGCATGAGGCATGAAGGATGTCATTGTGGCAAGACGCCCAGGAGCATTTCATTGTAATACAAACATGCAAGGAACAGTTCTGTTTGGGAAGAAAATTAGCAAACCGCAAAATTTAACCATGTCATGTCTGAAGTCAAAACTAAACAATTGATTTTGCCTCTTGCAGATACTTCAGTGGCACCATCGTCAATGGTTTCTGCCTCTGCTCCTTCAATATACAGCGTCCAAGCTCTTTCACTCCTTGCAGAAGTAAGTAGGATCCAGAATACCAGTTGCTGTTCTCATCCATGGTTATTTATTGATATTATTGAGCAGAGGAATACATTAGGTTTTTCTGGTAAGCTAAATGGGAGCTTAAAAAAAATGAGCTTAAATATTTAATGAGGCATCTCACATGTGCACACATCCTATCTTGAAACATAGCATGTTTTTCCCCTTTGTGAGAAACCTACCATAGGGTTAATGAGACATTCTTTTCATTTTTAAGGTTCTTGCTTCTCTTTTGGACATGGTTTACCGGAGTGATGAGAAGGAGAAAGCTGTGCCATTGATTTCCCGTCTACTATATTATGTATTTCCTTATCTACGCAACCACAGGTGACTTCTCTCTTAGCACATCTGTGCTCAGAGACTGCTGTCCCGAATGATACCCCAGAAGAGCTTCTTTCTCTGCTCACTATGGAAGATCTAGGGAATGAGGCATAGTCAGTTTATCATGATGGTGGTGAGGCACTGGCACAGGTTGCCCAGAGAAGCTGTGGATGCCCCATCCCTGCAGGTGCTCAAGGCCAGGCTGGATGAGGCTTTGGGCAACCTGGTGTGGTGGGAGGTGTCCCTGCCCGTGGCAGAGGGGTTGGAACCAGATGGTCTTTGAGGTCCTTTCCAACTCAAACCATTCTGTGGTTCTGCCATTTGAATGATGAGCCATCCTCCACAACAGGGTAATACAAAACTTCCTTTTTGGGAGCGTATCTTGTATATTGAGTAAGTTTACACTCTGCCCAACCAAACTCATGCAGCAATAGCAGACATTGCTGGGTTTTGCACTGAGTTATGTCTCTGTGCTTTTAGAATGATTTTCTTGACCATTCTCTTTGCTGTAATGGACAAACGGAATTCAGGGTAATGCTTGATGACTGTGTTTACATTAGCAATTTTGTTAGAGCAGTAGTTTAGTTTTGAAGTGAATGCTGTGATTTGTCTCCATTTGGAGGGCCTTGACTGCATCCCTTCTCAACTAAAAGTCGTACTCCTGTTAGTTTGAGTGCCACCACTCTAACCTGAAACCTGAGTTTAGCCATGGTCGGAGCAGCTGCTGTAGCCAAGATTCCCGGGAAGGTCTTTGGTGTATGTGTCCTCTGCAGAATAAAGGTGCCAGAGGACAAGCATCAGTTCATGGAGGGTCCCTTCTCCGTGCTCCTACCAGTTTACACTTGGGCCCGTTACACCTTCACTGTTGTGCCTTACTGAGCCTATTGACCAGTTTGGAAACTTATTTTTGGGGAAGTTTTGAACCACACCTGTAGTGGAGACAGGCAGTGCTGTGATACGTCTAATCCAAAACCGTCTCCGTAGACAAGGAACACTGGAAATGTGAGGAGCTTCTGTATAAACTGTTTTGATCAACTGATCTCCTACTGCTATGAGTTATGAGCTAATGCAGACATAGCCTACCTGTTACTGAGATAATCTGGTTAGAAGTTCTGGGGAGCCCAGTTAGTTTTCTGAGTACATAAATTTAACTTTTTAAAGATTGATATTTATTATTATTGTTCTCTTTGCCCAGTACCTACAACATTCCTAGTTTCCGTGCTGGTTCTCAGTTGCTCGGCTCATTGAGTGGATATGCCTACACCAAGCGAGCCTGGAAAAAAGAAGTTCTTGAGCTGTATATGGATCCAGCTTTTTTCCAAATGGACACTTCATGCAACCAGTAAGACGTGAGACCGTAGCGCTCCAAGACTCTATTCTATGATTTGCAAAGGAAGGCTTAAAGGGGAATAGGCTAATATTGAAAATTCTCTTTAGTGCATTCTTACATAATTGATGAATGTTAAAAATGGGACTCAGCAACTTACTATACTAAATGGATTATAAGCACTTAAAATTTCTTTATTGTGCAGAAGAAAAAATGTGTCTCATTCTGATAACTCCCCTTAGTGATTTGAGAACCACATATAATAGAGCAGAAGGACCTAGAATGTAGTATGTGTTAAAATCCGTAAGATACTGCATTCTGAATACACTTTGGAAACTGTTTCCTAGTATGAAATGTTTCACAGAATGTTTTTAGGTGAATCAACACCAAAGCTTTCTCTGGTTGTCTAATTCCTTCTATATCTTATACAGTTGGAGATCCATTATTGATCATCTTCTAACACACGAGAAAACTATGTTTAAAGACTTGATGAGTAAGTACTAGCTACTTTTGACTTATTTCTACATTAATTTGAAATGTATTTGCTTTTCAGCTATTAGTTGTATTTTTAATAATGTATTGATAAAATGCAGACAGTGCTACAGCTGCATAATTGATTGTTAACAACTTTATTCTCTGCTAAAAACTAAACTAAGTTTGCTAAATTGACTCTGTATTTTGGTACCATTTAAAATATACCATAAGTATTTTTGTTCAACAGACATTAATATTGGACTCCTACAAGCACATTTGACCATAATTTTAAGTTTTTGAAGTGTGACTGTAGCAGTTGTTAGAAAAGCAAGGAGACTTTGGCTAATTTTGCATGCATCTGTGTAGTGCATAGTGCTGCAGAAATATAGTGCACCTGTGCAGCAAACCTTTGAGCAACATGCTTTGATCTCTAATTCAGGCTTGAGGACAGTGCAGAAGATTAAGTCCTTGGGGAAGAGGTGACTTAGGACCCCTTGAATTTGCCTGGAGCTTTGAAAGAAGCAGCAGCTTTTGTCCCTTTTCAGACCTTTTAAGAGTAGTTGGAGGGTTACAATGCAAAACTGTTAATTTTAAATAAGATATATAGTTTTTAACTTACTGTCTCAGTTTCTGCTCAGTACGTCTTGAGAGCGCTCCCCTCTGGATTTAAGAGGCTGAAAAGAGAAGGAGATTCATGCATATTAGGACGGAGAGGGCCTGAAAATACTGGGTAGCCTCATTTGAGCTGCAGTGTTTGCTTCATGTAATTTTCCCACTAGTGTGAGTGGATCTGGATCAATACCAATATATTATTCCAATCTGTAGACCTAAAGAGAGTTTATATTTTTAAAGTATCTCAGGACATTGAAATTATTTTAATCCCAAATCACAAGAAGTTTGTATATGGTAGATAAGAAGTAATTCTTATATGTTCTAGATATGCAGAGCAGCGCCTTAAAACTCTACCCAAGTATTGAGCAAAAAGCAATGTTGTTAAAGCGGCAAGCTTTTGCTGTCTTCAGTGGAGAAACTGATCAGTATCATCTCTATCTTCCCTTAATACAAGGTAAAATTTGTGGTCTTTTCATCTGCCTTTTTTATTCAGCTGTAATACATACATAAATTGTGTAAGAAAGGAATGTCATACTTCCGTTTTTTATAAAAAGTTCTCAACAAAATTTATAATACTGTGAATCTCTGAATTCTACCCAGAACAGTCTCATTAAGAGAGAGACAGGAATCTGCATACCCAAAGCCTTTTGCCTACAAATATAAGTGGAAACAGGATTATTTTGTGGCAGTCTACCAGCCTCCCTTGGGTTATTGTTCCCCTCAAATGTCAGTTTTGACATAATTTTGTCCAATATAAAAACCCCCTACGTTTTCAGACTTCTTCTGAACGACATACTTGTTACTAGAGTGCAAGGGACTGAAACTGAAAGCAAAAATTTTATCTTGTCACCTTCTGTATTTTTGATTTCCTGGAACAATGTGTGTTCTAGAAAATAATACTGTTTTTTTTCTTCACTTTTTGAATGTTTGTTTCAGAACGACTGTCTGAGAACCTCCGGGTTGGACAGACTTCACTAGTTGCCGCACAGATGTTTCTCTTCTTCAGAGTTCTTTTGTTAAGGATTTCTCCTCAACATCTAACCTCATTGTGGCCAATTATGGTGACTGAATTGGTAAGGAATAAGTAGTAACTTGAAACTAGTTTGTCTTTGTTGTTTGCATTTTGTCTTTTTCTTCTTCTCAAATATACCCATTGTTTGAAAAAGGAAATGTTTTCAGAGGTCTACATTAGTTTGATAATTTGGGAAAATAATTAACCTTGTCTTTAGGAAATACATTTTTGACTGATGTTGCTGTTGTTGCTAATGTAGTGTCTTGCATGACTTAACTCGTTTCAAGTCATGAAAGTAAACCAAGAGCCTGCTATTCCTTTTATTACTTACACTACTATGTGAAGCATATCTTTTAATGATTGTGTTGTATGAACATTTTGGCATCCTCATAACTTATTTATTTTTTTCAAGATTCAGACATTTCTACAACTGGAAGAAGATTTAACTGAGGAAGATGAACCATCAAAGTAAGAATTACCATTTCTCTGATGAAAGCTTGTGAAACTCGTTAAAGCTGTTAGCAATTGTGCTTGTTCTGTATCTACTTTTAAAAAATTTTTCCTCAGGGATAGGAAAGAGACAGCAGGATGTTTGTAATTGCAGTCATGTATTTCTGGCACTAGTGAATCAGTTTAGGATTTTTTTCCAGCAGCTAAAATAGTTCTAGATGCAAAGAATGGTACTTAATAGTTGCATACAAAAATAGAAGAGATGCCAAGTAAGTGTTTTGGATATTTTAACATTTTGATGTTTTTTTTTCTGAATATTTTAGATACCAGTTCTCTGCTTACAGCCTCTTTTTATATTAATCCCAGTGTTAATACGGATTAAAAAAAAAATAAGGCTTTTGTTGCACATAGGTACAGGTGCACATTTGTGTAAATGTAGATGATGTTTTCCTTTAGCTTAATGAAAAATGTTGGATTTGTGTTTTAATTGTGCATTTCTCAATTGTAACTAACGCAGAAGCAACAGCAAAATAAGCAAACATAAAGTCTCAGGTGATGGCAGTGGACCTGACATCCAGCAGAATGAGCTATCCTTGTACTTATCAGCTTGTAAGTTTTTGGACACAGCACTTTCATTTCCACCCGACAGGATGCAGTTGTTTCAAATGTAAGTCTTCTAATTACTTAAGTGGTCTCCAAGTCATGTCTGTTCTTGTCCTTTAAAGTAATTTCAGATATATTTTTTTCTAGAGTTAATTTTTCCATTTGTTCTTTTTACAAGTGCGAACACTAAAGCAAGGATAAAAGTAATTTGGGGGTATTTAGAAAAACACTTTGGTCTTGTCAGTGTAAGAGGATTTTACTTCATTTGAAGATTCCCTCACCAGAAAAATATAGAGAAGAGAAAAACAGAGATTGCTCTTTGTTTTCCCTTTGCGTACACTTGGGATTTTTTTTGAGCTGGTTGCATTTAAGTACTGACATGATAGTAACTTGCCTGTTCGTTAAGTTTGGCTCTGGTAATAGCATAACATTATACGTACGACAGCTCATTCTGTGAACAAACCAGTGCTCTGCTAAACTACATGTGATTCAAATGGAATTGTTCTACCTGTTTTCTTACCAATGTATTCCATTTGTTTCAGGTACAAATGGGCATTCGTCCCAGAGGTGGACACAGAGTCATCTGATGTGACTTCTCATTTTGTAGAAAATCATCAAGAATGCAGACCACATATAGTAAGAATCATGGATCTGCTAAAGAAGAAATACAGGGTAAAGAAAAAATGCTTTACTTGAGTCCTTTTTTTTTTTTTCTTTTGAGGCTGTTAATGTACTTTTCTAAATAAGTGGTAAGCTTATAAGTTAGGCAAGAAGTTTTTAGATATTATAATAATATTCCTGGGGCTTTTAAAAATGTATCTGCTTGCTTTCATAAATAGATCTTGAAGATGTCAGATTTCTTTTGAGTGTGGAGTGGCAATTTTCCTTGTTCCCTTAAATCTGCCCACGGGTTTGAACAATTTGTCTCAGACAGACAGGACTGGTATTTATAAAAACAGCACACTGTTCTTTGGCAAAAATAAAAATGTTTACCATAATAGCATTTTAAATTACCATTGAGGTTTAGGATTAGGATTAATCCTAATCCTAAAATTTAGCATTAGGATTGATACTTGCAGAAAAAAGGAAGAGGGGCATCACTTGGTATTTATTAGAGTTAACTCTGTATTCTGCAGCTGTTTGATAGGGGCTTCTAAAGTCTAGTCCAGATTGACAGTATTCTGAAAACGTAAGACTTCCATTTAATGGCAGCTCAAACCTGAATGTAAAAATAACTCAGTATACCATCTATACAATTTGTATTGTGATAGAGCTGTAGGCTGTGGATCTCTCAGTATAAAAACAAGCATATAGTACAGGCTTCAAATAAGCCATATTTAGTAGAATGTTGTGTCAGTGCAGAAATGTTGGTAAACCTTGGTTTGCATACTTGCAGGAAAAAAACAACACTAATGAGGGAATTTCCAAGAGGCACAAATTTCCTCTTTTGAACTTCCGCACTATATCAAGCATCACCCAGCTTATGCCCTTCTTCAAGACTCTGTGTTGTGCATTTACAACGAATGGGAGTGAATCCCAGCATTCACATACTTCTGCATCTCTCCCTGTGGACTATGTTGGCAGTAATGGCATAAAGATCTTGCAACAGCTTGAAGAGAGCGTTGAATGTGACTTCATTGAAAACATGGAAAGTTAAGCTGCATGTCAGACGCTTCACTTGTGGTGGATAAATAGCAAAATATATATATATATATACTGCAATTCTTCTCTTCTTTTTGCCAGTTTTGAAACTACATTTGGGATTTCTTCCTGCTTTTCTACAGTGTACTTCTTTCCAGTTGGTGTTAAAAAGCAGGATTCTTAAGTTTCTGGGGAGATGGGAAGGAGGAAGTGCAGTGTAGTGGTAATTTACCATAGTTACTGTATTCTTTTCCTTGTTTTCAATGTGAAGGATTAAAAAGATTGTAAATAATGGAAGAATATTTTTGAGTTGGTGAAGGTAGCAACTGTACCATTTATCCAGCAACTTCTCAAGTAAGTACTTTAAACTACTTTTGGAACTGTGTTCTGAAAGTAAATTTGAGAAAAAAATAATATTGCATGTCAGCATACAATCAGTTTGCAGAAGAGCCATTTCATGATGTTAAAGCCCCCTTCTATTATGCCTTTCTTTAACTTGTCCTAACGCTTACCAACTTCTAAACAAATAATTTAAATTTGAAGCAGGTGTATTTTATAAGCCTTTGCATTGTGCAAGTAACTGCAAACTTACCATGTTTGTAATTTCAGCTTTGTATTATAATAGCATTCTTCAGGATTAGTGATTCCTAAATAAAAAGCAAACACATGCATAAAAGGCAAACCTATGCAGTAACATTTTATAATTTGCACTACTTTGAGGGCTTTTGATTTTAATTTGTTTATTAAGAATATTCTAATTCAGTTTTTAAATGAAAGAACTTCTGTTCTTTCAGCGTCTAAGATCACTTTGCGACTTGTGAAATGCAGTTAAATGAAGATAATCCTGTAAAAATATAAATTGCTGTAGACTGACAGCCTAATTAAAGTGAAAAGAAAAATCATTTTTTAAAGGACACTTTTTATACAAATGGATGTATTTGGCTGTTCCTAGGTGTTAATGGAGGTAGGGAGGTCATTCTCAGTGCCATGACTATAGTATTGTTCCCTGTGCAGCTGCTTTTGGTGCTGCACTGCTTCCACCATCCGGGATGTGGAAGAGGGTGATTAGTTCTGCCACCAAATAGTGAGGAGGTGAACTCCACTGAATTTTCATATTTAGTGGCTTTTCTGACTGAATTTGCAATGCTGATTTGTCTAAGAGGGAAGTTTGTCATAGTTTTTGTGGTGAAAAGCTTTGTCTGCTCTTTTATTTAAGCACCTTTGTTTCTAGAGAAATGGGTTTGTTAGATATGCCTGCAGACTGGTACGTGCTTCTTGTTTTATTTGGAACAACTGAGGTAAATGTACTTGGTGTTGGACTACATCATTATTGTTTTCTTTTTTTGTTATTAAAAAAAAGGGACATGCCAAATGAATGTGTTAATGTCACTGCGTCATGAGGTCAGGGATTTTTGCAAAACTCACACAAGAAAGATGGAATGTTATTCTGCAGTGTTTTTTACCTACAGATGTATGAGTCCATCTTTGGATTATAAACTAAATCTATGAAATGCTGAACATGCTTTACTGTGATAATACTGTAATGCTGTATGAAGGTAACATTGTAACAGGCTTATGCTAAACTTAGTTTCTGTGAATTTTTACAGTAAGGAGAGTAATGGATGAGTGTAATACTGTGTAGTCAGTAGACTAGGAATGTGAATTACTTGTTTTCATGTAATTTATTAACAATCTAATGCTGTTGGAATAAGCACAAGTGCAAAAAAATTGTTTTTAAGTATCACTTGAAAGTTGGAGCAGATATTTTTTAAATAATTTTGTTCATTACTTTCATAAATATAGTGATTTTTTAAAAAAAGAATATTGCTGATACTCAGGATGACTTGGTAGTTGTACTTTCATCTTTCTGTTGGTTGCATTCCGTACTTAGGGAGTTCTTTTAAAATTCTGATGATCTGCTGCCAAATCTCCTGTTAAAAATCTAACACAATCTAACAACTTTTTGCCACTGAACCTTTTGCTTTGTGTTCTCCTATAAGCTATAAACCTGTGTCTTCACTTAGTTTCCTCGCTAACTAAAGGTGTTGAAGCAGTAACTTGGAGGGTTTTGTCATCTTTCCCTTTGAAAGGGAATGTCCCATTCTGGCTGCCTGTACTTGGGACGTGCAGGGGATCGAACATCAGTTACTCCTCTGCCCTGCCGCCCAGGCTGTGGTGGTGAGCATTAAAACTAGAATCTGTGACCTAGGAGTGTAGAACTCCGTGACTTCTAAGATGACGTTACCTTCTACAAAAATACCACCTGCTTCTTCTCTCTTGCCATTTGTGCGTACTTTTGCCTTTGTTCTGTGGTTCTGCAGATCGCTGCTTTAAATGGCCTCAGATATTTGGCTTGCAGAAGCATTTCACTGAAGCAGAATCTAATTCATCAGAGGAAAAAGTCTTTTAAAACTTACTAAATAAGCTAATCTTGTGTCATAAAAGGGGTGTGGACAAGGAGGAAAGGGTTCTAACTAAAACAGTCCTACTTGGGTGGCAGAAGCTTGCAGTTAAAGTTATCTCTAACAGTGTAACTTTATTCCTCTTCTACATGGGGCTGACTGTAGCTGTTTTAATTTTAATACTACATCTGCTAAATCCACAGCAAGGAGGAGGTTGTACTACTCTAAAACTGGTACCACCACCACAACTGTCTGAGTTGACCATGGATACATCTGAAAAACTTTAGCCTCAAACTCAGTACCAAGAGTTGGAGAGGAAATGCCTCTTCTGTGTTGTGTAGTTTTTGCTTGTTTTCAGAATAACTAAGCTTAGCTTTCCCTCTTGGATACTTCAGCTTTGGGTTAGCATAGCAGCAGTGCATGATACATAGAGGGAAAAGTATTTAAATATTCACAAGAGTTTCCTTTTCCTGAAGGGAAGAAAAATACCGTTGGTGCAACCAAGATAACTGCCAAAGAATAGCAGAACTTTAAATACAGAGCATTGAAAAATGGTTAAGTGTGTTCAATACTACATTTGAATGTAATTATTCTAATAATATTAAATGTTATTTTGAAATACCTCTTCAAATGCAGTTCTCATTTTTAGACTACCTTTACTGCTCACAGACCATCTTTATTTTTTTTCTGACTCTGTAAAAGCTCTCGAATTCGCTCTCAGTGTGTGATGGCTTAGTCTGGATCCCTACAGCTGTGTCTCTGGGCTGGCCCATGCACATCCCCACAGGGAAGGACTGTACCACCACCTCTCCAGTCTTCTCATCACAAGCCCCTCTGATGTCCCCATCATTCACATTCCTGAACTTTCCACCCTGAGATCTCAGTCCTGTGCTGCTGGGACAAGTTTCCAGGATTTCTGCACCTTGAAGAAGCAAGCAGAGCTACCTGGTGAAGGAAGTTGCTGCTGCAGAATCAGAGGATTGCTGACCAAGAGGCTGACAGGCACTGACTGCCTGTTTGGAGGAAGTGCCTCTCCCCAGGGAGTCAGGGGCTGCTGCTGCAGAGTGCATTCGTTCTCTGTGCACCACGGATTTCAGAGTTTCAGGCTCTGTGCGTTGGTATGTCCAGGTTAAATGCCCTGAAGGTACTGTCTCTTCATTTGAAAGGAAGAGAACTCTTCTGTACAAATGAGCTTGAGAAGGTGTAAGGCTAGAGAAGTATGGTTTCAATGACTTTGATGTATAAGCTGCTTTTCAGATTTCACTTTCTCCTGAGTCTTTGCACACCTTTCATAAGGTAGAGCAATGTATCTTGCACCTGAAAAGCTACTCATGTTCAGTTACTGCAATGATTTTCTAAATACCCAGGGTATGTTGCATGTTTGCTGAGGAAGGCTGTAGTGTAGACTGATTTAGTAATACTGAGGCACTGAATGCCTCCTAAGTACCTGCTTAATCAAATAAAAATTAGCAGGGCTGGTCATTTAGGTTTGGCACACCTCCATCTTTTGCAATTACTATCCCAGGGCAGCTTATCCACTTATTAAACCATAGCTGTCTCCCGATGCTCGGTTTCCAAAAATTCAGCAGGAGCTGATGGCAGCCGTGACTGCCCAGCGGACCAGGTCTCTTGGTTCTGCTCCTGCAAACAGAGCAAAGGAGTGGCAGGAGCAGGCTGATGGTGAAAAATGGTTGTTCGAAACTGACAGCACTTCCAGGTTAGAGGAGCCTGAGGTATGTTTTCCACAATAACTCCCAGAGCAGGGGCTTTCACTGCAACCCCAGGGCTGCCAGTAATCTCCTTTATGTTTATGGGAAGGCTTGCTAGGCCCCACCTCAAAAATAAAAAAAAAAAAAATCATGAATTACAGGCTTTTGTTGGAGAAAGCTTTTCAAGGTCTTCTGAAGGCTTTTCCTCAGCTAAGGGTGAGTGGCCTGTCAGGTTTCAGTCACCATGAATTGCTGTATCTCAGGCTTTTATTTTGGACCTTTTCTCCTGTGATGTGTACCTATATCTGTGGGTGGGTGTTTGTTTTTCTCTCCAACCACAATAACAGCTCCTTTCTAACAGCAGAACTATGAGATTATAGAATGAAAACCTGGGAGGATGACAAAGGGAGCTGGAGAGCAACTCCCAGCTTGATTACAATAGCCACCAGGGAGCTTCCCAGCTATAAAAGCATGTAAAACAATCGGTTATTTAAAGTTCTCCAGGAAGAAAATTAGTAGTCTGGACTCAAGGTAAGTAGCTATGTGCTGCTCAAAATACCTGCAAATAGCTGAAACAGTAACTTTGATGAAACACCTGAGGAATTTTCTGTGGGTAAATAGTACATGAAGTATGAATTCTGGCCTCTAGTCCTCTTGCATTTTGCAATGTTACCTGTATGCCACTTGATAGAATACAGGTGGTGCTAAACCTTCAATCAGGGAGGCTCGTGCTGAGCGTTTTTCTTAATTGTCTGACTTATTTCATAAGTAAAGGCACTGGAATTTGACCTCAGTGCTGTCTTTGACAAACACAGGCCCGGCCCAGTGGAAAAGGGGGAAGGGAGCTGTGCAATCTTTGTTATGCAAGTGTATCTGACAGACCAGCTGCGGCGAGCAAGGGCAATCAAAGCCATCTGATCAAACTTTTGGTCCTTATCGTGCATGCTGGGGCTTGCAGCTGAGCTTGTTCTGCTGGGCAAAAGCAAACAGTTGCAGGTCACAACTCTATTACTCCATCCCAATTATGCCTTTAGAGGGTGTGCTCACCAGCTAACCAGCATTACACTTCTGATCGGGTCAGAACAGATGCGATGCGATGCTACAGCTGCAGGAGAGAGCGTGGAGCAGCAGCGGGGCAGCCTCTGCTGCTATGAACTCTGCACTTGCAGCCTTTACCTTGGGGTTTTATAGGACTTGTTCCTTCCTAGGCTGTAGATAAGGAGCACAGCAAAACACCCCAAGGAGAGGCAACACCTGGGTTACCTGACCTGGGGGGGATCTGATGATAAGGAAGCTCCAGGCAGCATCTTTCTTTTACAATAAATCACACCTTTAATAGTAACATTTTGCTGACTCGGTGGGGTCTTTAGATCACGTGGGCGTGTGTTTTTTTTAACTATTAGGGCCAGAAAAGCCTCACGAAGTTAGTTGTTTTTACTCGGAGGAAAAAGGGCGGCAGTGTCAGAAACGGGCATTTCACACAGGCAGGGGCGGCTGGGGGCTGGTCTGGAAACTAGGGCACGAACTGTTTGGGGCAGCTCTGCCCAAAAACAGGGAAAAAAAATAAACAAAAATGGGAAAAAAAAAAAAAAAAAAAGCGACTGAGCCCCCGCCCTGCCCCGTGCCTCAGGCGGGGCGCGGGGCGGGGCCCAGCGGCCGCCCCGTCCCGCCCCTGCCCGGGAGCGGCCGGGCTCGGAGCCGCCGGAAGTGCGCGCGCTGGGCGCTCCCCGCCGCCTCCCCCCCCCCCCCCGCTCCCGGCCCGGCGCTGGCTGCGGCCCCCAAGATGGCGGCGAAGACGCAGGGCGGCATCCGCCTCAGCGCGGTGAGCGGCGCCCGGGCGGGGGGCTCCGGATCGCCTCCGGGCGGCTCTGCAGGGCCCGAGGGGGGCTGAGGGGAACCGGGGGGATCTGGGGAGCACCGGGGGAGGGCGGAGGAGGAGGAGGGGAGGAAGGGAACGGGAGAGGGGAGGCCGAAAGAAGCGCCCCCCCCCCCTTCCCCCCCACCGGGCCGGGGCCAGGAGATGGCGGCGGGGGCCGGGGCCCTGGGGGGGGGGCCGGGGCGAGGCTCCTCAACGCGTCGGGGCGAAACGGGGCGCTTGTGGCTGTCGGGGTGAGTGTTGTGAGCCGCCCTGGGGATTGTAAACATCGCCGGGCCGCGGCAGTTCGGGGCCGTGGCCGCGAATCTGGGCTGGGGTCGTGCGCTGGGGGGGGATCTGAGCCGAGGGTCTCCTCAGGGACAGCAGCCGGCGGTGGCTGCCCCGCGCTGGGCAGAGGTTGCCCGCAGATGTCATCTGCCTGCAGCGCTGCTGCAGCCGCGCTTTCGGTTTGGCCCTCGAGCTGTCGCCAGGGGTTTGGACTGCACGGGCTGCCTGGTGCGCTCGGGCAGGGAAGGGCTCGCCCAGCTCTTCGGCTTCTCCTGCTTTGGGAAAAGAGAAACGAGAGCTGTCCCGTGGTTTCAGTAGCTTTCTTAAAGGAGGAGAGAAATGCACCAGCATTAATACCTGTACTTGCAGAAACTGCATGATACAGGCCAGGCTGCAGTTTACAACTGATCTCACTTTGGCAGACTTCTGCAGAATCTCCCTTAGAATTGGTGCAATAATTAACTTTCAGAGTTGTTTTTAGGGTTCTGCTTATTTTTTTTGTCAGTAGTCATTACTTTAAACATACATTCAGTGTGTCAAAGCTGTGATTTCTCCTTAAGTTTTCAGTAAAGAAATGAAGCAGCTGATACAGTTTCTGGTTTGCTTGTTCCTAACAGAGCCTTTTATACAGTTGGGCACTGTTTCCCAGAAAAAAAACAACACAAAACTGACAGTCACCACCTCTTCTGTCAGCAGCTGTGCTTTAGAAATACGTTGGGTTTCACCAAAACATTTTCATTGGTTTCAGAAGCATGCATGAACCGCACAGGTAGTGCAGGCAGGCCTGGCTGCTCGTTCCCACCCTGGCATTTATCTCTTACTGTTGCTCTGGTAACGTGTTTTTTTTCTCAGTTGCGTGATGAGACAGATCAGGAAGTGATCCAGATTAAAAATAAGATTTAAAAAATTAGTTTTAATTTGGAGCAGTGCCATAATGTGGTTCGCTATGTTATCATGCAGCCGTGCTAGCATAACTGGCAGGGAGGAGGAAGGCATGTAGCAGGAAAGAAGGAAGCAACCTGATGGAAGAAAAGTGGGAGGAAGAGGATGGTAGCGGGGCTGTTCCCCCCAAAGTTGCAAAGTTCATCTAAAATACAAGACTGTTCAGTAGTTACATTATTTTTGCATGACTTATACTCTTTAAGAGATGGGATAGTTGCATTTTTCTTGGAGCACCAAAATTCCCAAAGCTGCCTGTCATTTTCAAAGGTAAACTGCTTTGTTCTTTAATATTTGCTCATCGTAACTGCAGGGGACTCCTTAGTGCAGCTGAGTCTTTTTATAACATGAACCGTACGTGCAGTTTGAAGGAGGTGGAGGTTTAGCTCTGTGTTCTGAAGGGATTTTGCTGCACTTGCTTTCAGGATAAAAAATGAAGCAGCCAACCAAAACCCACTTGCTAACAAAATCTATTGGGCCCAGCGCTCAGCGCAGCTGGATCACCTCAGCTGCAGTCATACTAAAATAGCCCAAAGTGAGCGTTCACCTGGGGAGTAACTTTCTGACTGTATTCGTTGGAAATGCGATTATTCACAGAGCTAATTAAAGTAGCGATTTGATGAAATGAAGTGTTGGGGACAAAACGGGCTCCAGTAATTCCCGCTGAGCTCTCCCTCGGTTGTGCTGGCAGCCAGCTGGATGTGCTCTGAGGCAAGCTAGGGAGCTAATGGCCTTACGGTGCTTGTCTCCATTTTTTTTAAAGCTGTTTTCATCGTGTGTTGGTGTTTCGCAGCCCTGCATTAGCAAGCGGTGCTGTCTGCTGGGAGGCAGATGTTCCCACTAACCACCCTGGGGGATGCCTGCCTTTTGCTGGCGGAGCTTTAGAGCCAAGAGCTGGTTTCTGATGGTTCCCATGGCCACATCTGTGTCTTCTAGTTTCCCGTAACTGTTCACATTCCCACCATCGTGTATCATGTCTCAGCCTTTTTCAAAGCCTTATCAAATGAAGTAGTGTCCTAGGAGATCAGCACGTGTTTGTTTATAAGAGATGGGGTTTCCTTATGATGCTATTCTTCTCAACGTCAGCCGCTGGTACGCAGCAGTGAAGTGAAGGATGGAGAAGCTCTGTATTACTCAGGCACTCACTGCGTGAAGAGATTTTTTTGCTGGGCACACATCCACTTTGCTCTGTGGAAAAAAGGACATTTGGCTGTAAGAGTCAGTTTTAGTGGTGCCGAGGCTCCTTCTTTCATCAATGTTACTTGACCGGGGAGGGCCACAACTTTGAATTCACACCTTTTAAAACTACAGTCAGGACTTTTTTCCAAGGCAATATTGCTGAGGTTACAGTGCCAGTGGTTACTGTGGGGTCCCGGTCTTCCTTCTGCATGACAGGAGTCTCTCGCTGGCTAGCAGCAAAGAAATATTTAAGCAGTGAGCTGAGCAGATGCTAAATATTTGAATGTGTACCTGTGTGGGGGTGGTTTTGTTTGATTTTTTTTGTTTGTTTTGTGTTAGTATCATGTTTTGACAAGGAGGAATTTGGGGTTTGGAAGGGAGTGGGTGGAATCCAGTTGTTCCTGGTGTATTTTGGTTATCATCATTTTAGAAGGCAAAGGAACAAATGCTGCCAGTACTGTGAAAGGTTGAAGTGAAGAGAACAGATCCTTAGATCTGCTGACCCATGATATGGTACAGAATGAAACCGAAAGGTCTGCTGGAGCATGTGCCATGGTACACGTGAGGCTCCCAGTACTTGGCTCGATGTCATCTTGATAGATTCTGAATTGTTTGTAAGCATCTGGTGTGAACTTGAAAGGAGCACGGTGACTGGGGCTGGTTCGGTTTACTGGAGTTTATAAAAGTGGGATTTTAAAACACAGATGGCACTGAAGAATGTAGAGCCCACTCGTACTTGCAGCCTAGCTTGGTGGAGAAATAGAGGGGTTAAGCTGCAGTCTGAAAGCATGCTCTGTGCTCTTCGTGACCTTTGAATCAAGGTGAGATTTCTTGGCAATTTATGTTGATCCAAACCAGGGCTGCTGCTGCGCTCCCACCACGGCACTTGGCTCGCAGCTCTGGAACTTGCTCTTAGCATTATTCTTTTCTCTGATAAGTGGATTTGGAGACTTGAAGTGGTTGCTTGCGTTTATTTCGACCTTACTAATTATACGAAAGTGATTGTCAGTGTAGTAGTTCTGTAAAATGTATTAAGTGAGGATATGGGTGTACTTTATATATAAAATCAGAAAATATTTTAAAATATGGATTGTGTTTTCTGATGCAGCTGCACCGTACAAGGGCTTTTTCCAGTGTTGTGTATTCATAGGTACTGATTTTTATGAACATAACTGTGCCAGTAAGGCTTAAACATACACATGTATATGCACTGGGTTTGTGCTAAAGGCTTTGTAAAAGTATAATTACAGATATTTTAAGTGGTAATGCAAGTACAGCTATCACTTTCAGCAGTTATACTTTGCCCAAACATTGCATTGACAAATCCTGAAGTTGTATGGATATCTACTTCTGGTTTTCATGTTCTTTTGATCTAGGTGAATGCGTGCAAACCCAGGCTCTTGTGAATTACTTGAGAATACTTTGTCACTGACATCTGCAAGATGTGTCCCATAAACAAGTGTATTTATTTTGCATGTTGTCATCTAATCCAAGTAGTGGCTGCATTCCTGTGGTAGCATCTGATCATAAGTGTCTAAAATCTCTGAGCTTGAATTGCCAACAGTATAAACTGCTAGGTGAGAAAGCCTGATGGGTCCCATTAACAGGTGATTTTGATCAACAAAGGCAAAAGGAGCAATGAGATAGCAAGTCACTGAGGGTGTGGGGTGCTGTGCCCTTTCCCAGATCCATACTTGTGGTTTAAGGTTTACATTTTTAATATTTGAGTGCTTGTGTTTCTCTTGCTGGTTTTGGACTAAGGCTTTGATGTTTTTTGTAACTTCTTGTTTGAAGTACACAAACTAATGCCATTGTTTCTGTTTCATTTCAGCTTTGTCCAAAGTTCTTGCATACCAACTCCACCAGTCACACCTGGCCTTTCAGTGCAGTTGCGGAACTTATAGGTATGTGGATCAGTAGTTGCCCGAGTACTTGATTGTAATACCTCTTCTTCTTGTTGTAAAACTTTGTTTTTCTTCCCTTCAGGTAAGGAAACCCTGTTGTTATCATTCAGAATCTTACAGAAATCTTGTTTGGGTACAGTCAGACAGATTGACTTCATTCTTTCTTGACAGCATGTGTACTGTCTGACATCTGTTGCGGGGGCCTTCTAGGACTTGGTATTTTCTTCTTACTGAGTTTATTGAAGCTTGCCAAATGCAGAGGACAGTGGGGCCAAGAGAATCCTTTCTCTTCTAGTCCACCAAATGCAGGCCTATTGCTCTTCACTGTTCCCAGTCTCAGCCAGCAGTATGACTGAGCACAAATTCCAAGGATGTGCCTGCACACTTATGTGCTGTACAGACACAGCTGGCGACAGGCAGTTTAGCACAGACTGAAGGACGATGGCTTTGCAAGAACCCGCATAAACACAAAATGTGAACAGACCAAATGGCCTTGTTCTGTTCCTGTTTGATGGTTAACCACATTTAAATGTTGTTAGTGGCACATGCGCATTATTGTTGGTCACTTAACTCTCATATTTACCAACGTTTCTGGGTATTTTGCTAAGACCTGGAGTCCTTCCAGTTACTGTGTCCAGACTTTTTACCAGACTGGCTTTTTACCAGTCTCTGGCTTAGACCTTGGATCTGTGTAGTTTCTGGTTTCTTCCAGCTTGTTGACTTGTCCGTCTTCATGTTGGCTAGCAGAACAAATGCGTACAGGCACACATTCAGATTAGAGAGCACACTCATGTAGGAAATAGAAATAAAGTTTAGTGAGAACGCACAACAGAGTGGTAAAGGTTCCAACCGCAGAAGTGTACTGAACAGCTTTCACGCAGTCAGCCTGTGTTATTCCCACTCTTCCATCGCTTCCATTACCCTGTGTGTTTTTTCCATCCGTTTGGACCTTTCCCTTTCCTTCACTTCAGTGTTTCCTCAAAATATCCACCAGTAATTTCTGCACATGGACACAGTATTTCTGAAACATCCTTATTTTATTCTTTTGGATTACGAATTTTCTGGTTGAACATCTTCAGGGTTACACTTGAGTGGTTCCTTTGAATGGTTGGTCCATCGATGTCCTAAGAATCCTGGTTTTTGTAATTGTCTCTATCATCTGCTGTTTGTTGGGGTTTGAGTGTGTTTGATCTATTAGCTCCTGTTTATTGTCTTGCTTTTTATTTTGAATAGCCATGGACTGGATATTCTCAGAGTTGTATGTTCCCTGAGTTGGGGGATGATTAGCTTACTTTCTCTAGCTGGTTTCTTGAAATGAAGGCGTGGTATGGAAAGATTTGCTCAGCTTATCAAGCAGTTTGCTTTTGCCAAAGGGAGCAACTCTTCTGGTCACATTCTTTAGCTTCCTGTGCTCTAGTTCTGTCAGTTCGTAAGCCAGAAGAAAAGTAACCTAGCAAAAAAAAAAGAAATTTTCTGCTAGATAAGGAGAGAGTTGTCACAAGGAAACAAGAACCACATGACTAGCTGTTTCGGTGGTAAGTCATGACTGACATGTTAAGTCATTTCATCTGTCTTATGCCATACCTGGCTGGAATTAACACATTTGTGCTGTGCAAGGCTTGTGAGCTGCCTTCTTCCTTCCTTTGCCTCTGTTGTCATATGTTTTGCTGTAAAAAAAGGTACAGAAGCATAGTAGCAACATGCTGGGTGTAAAGGCTTCTAGTTAGTTGATTTTGTAATCTGTCTTTCTCATGCTATGTGAGGCTATGCTATAAGCCAAATATCAAGCAGTAATAATAGCAATAGTAATAAATAACTTTACAGAGGCCTGAGATTTAGTTTAAGCTGTAATTTCTTTTATAGGCTGTAGGGTTGGCTTGAGCTGTTGGGTTTTGCCACTCAGTTGAACCTGCAAAACAGACAGGGAGATAGGGATACTGCTTACTACTGTGCAGTCACATCACAGCTCCCCCAGCCTCCAAATGCCGTGAGCACTACAGAGATGTTGGGAAGAGAAGCTAGGAAGCATTTCTAGTGCAGATGAGATTTAAACCAGCTTTGCAAACAAGAAATACCCGTGGAACCATGATTTCAGTTGCACTTAGAGTAGAAATGCTGCAGGCTCCTTCAAATCCAGTGAGTAGGAAGGATGGGGTATAGCATTTTATACTTCTCTTCTGTGAAAGTCTGAAAGTCACACATTCTTAGATCTGAAAAACCTGTGGTAGCAGGATATATATTTGTGACTGTCAACTCTGCTGATAAAGAATCTATATGGTAGTAAAGCAGCAGTAATTTTTTTCACCTAATTTCCTGCACGTGTGGAGTCAAAATTTTAGCTTTCACAGAACAATCTGAGATGGGGGGGGGAAGGTGTTGGCTTCAGGTTTTTGTTTTCTTTTTTTAATGTCTCGAAGTTGATTATCTGAAGTTGTGATAGTACTTCAAAGCTGATTTCCCAATCAAAAAGCCTACTGCAGGTAAGATATTTTTGCTGCCAGGTATATTAGTGATGAGCTGTTGTCTGCATTTCACGCAGTAACCTGTCCTCCTAGAAGTCAGTCAGAGGAGGTGTTTGGGTGGATTGGAGAAAAGTGAATGTTGCAACAGCTGCTTGGGAAACAGGAAACAAAACTAGAAACTTGTCTGGGTTTTGTTTTCAGTTTCAACCGCTCATTTCATTCTGTTTCAACCACTTGTCTCAGACTAAGTTTTTAACTGTATAGTACTGTTGTCTGGAATAGCTGGAGAACTTTGTTTTGTTTTCAGGCATGGTTTGCGAACTTTTGATGCAGCTGTTTCATTGTAATGTTTTGATCTAATGTTGTCAACTATAAAGAGGTTAATACTTCAGGAGACTTAATTTTTAGCGCATTTACTTATTTTAAAGCTTCTAATAATAATAATTAAAAATACATATATTTGCTTCTGTGTAAAACTTGGCTACTATTCAGTGACTTTTCTGAGAAATGCATGTCTGTGCCAGCACATGACTTCTGCAACTATTACGTACCTAACTGCGGAACTGAAAAATTGCTGCAATCTTAGAGCTCTGTTAGGATCTGCACAAATGCAGAATTGAGAGCCCATGATGCCATATTCACCAAATAAAAGTTTGTGTGAGCACAGCATAATAATAAAGTTAGGGACAGCAATTCGTTATAACTGTTTGGCGGTGTTGCAAGACAAGCATTTGGTGGATTTTTTGTGGGGGAATACCTACCAGATGACACACTGTTGCATGCCACATAAGCGTTTAAATAACTTTGGAAGAGTTGCTACCTGACATCTTCACTGGAATTAAGCACTTTAACTGTAAACATATTTTAAAGTGTTAAATTCTTGCAATTTTTTTAGTATTCTGTTCTTATTTGCTTTTTTTTTTTTTTTTTTGCCATCTTCAGATAATGCTTATGATCCAGATGTGAGCGCTAAGCAGATATGGATAGACAAAACAGTGATAAATGACAATATATGCTTGACATTCACTGATAATGGAAATGGTATGAACACAGAGAAGCTGCACAAAATGCTAAGGTAGATATCCCTCTTTTGCAATTTCTTTTCTTGTAAAGATTCCAATTTCTAGTCGTGTTATTGCTCAGCTCATTCCTTCCTATCATATGTAATCTACTAAGCTCGTTTTTAAATTAAGCACTTCTGAAGGTGAGTGATTATCCAAATGAGGTTCTAGAAGAGACAGGTGCTAGTATAGCTTTCATGCAGCTTTGGAGATGTATTTTATCTCCTAATTTCCTTTTATCCTTTATATAAACATTCCCACTTAATTTTCTGTGCAGGTGTTGTACCAGGTAAACTCTGTAGTGCCCTTCAGTGGAGCTAAGGAGAATCATTTCCTCCTTCAAGCTTGCTTAAGACTAAATTAGTGAACAAGAGACAAAGGAATATTCAATTCAAACCCTTTGGAGTATAGAAAATAGAAGGTGTTCTGGAAAAGTTAAGGGAGTGGGAGTTAAATTGGTGTGGGTTGTCATTTTACCTTTTAATATTCTAAAGAGTTGAACTGTTCTTTTTGCAGTTCCTGTTTCTACAGTTAGTAAAGAGGTTGCTGTTCAAGCTTCTTTAGTATAAAATACATTCTTCTGCCTCCAGTAAATCTCTAGGTTTAAACTTGAGGAAGTTTGACTTCAAATTACTTCCTTTTTCTATAAGGTATAATAATTAATAACTTACTTGTGAAATCCCATGCTCCAAACACAGTTACGCATTTTACTGCATTCTACTTTAAATGCAATGAGAAGTTACCAATGGAAAATTTGTAGATCAATTTTGAAGCTAGTGAAGGAAGAAAAAAACCCACAACCCGAAGGGGCTTTTCTCACAACTTATTGTGAAGCCATGGAGTAACTATTAGAAACCTGTGTGAAAGCAGATAATTCCAGGCATATGATATTTCTTATCGATACTTGAAAGGTGAATCTACCTCTGAATTCTTGCACTGTGATTTTAGTAACTTTATATAGGTTGTATTTCTCCAGATTTATGTTAGCTGTTCATTGTTTAACTGCATGGCAGTACCTGATCTCTAAAACAAGAGATGAACTCAATGTGTTTAAGTCTAAGTTAATACATTTTGAATGCATCTTTTGGGTTTTCAAGTGCTGCGGGGCTTTTTACACTCTTTCAATGTATTTTTACATTTCAGCTTTGGCTTCAGTGAGAAATCTGTTATGAATGGCCGTGTTCCAGTGGGACTGTATGGAAATGGGTTTAAATCGGGGTCCATGCGCCTGGGAAAAGATGCGATAGTCTTCACCAAGAATGGGGAAACCATGAGTGTTGGCCTGTTATCTCAGACTTTCCTTGAGGTCACAAAAGCAGAGCATGTCATGGTTCCTATAGTGACATTCAACAACCAACATATCCTTTCAATAACTTATGAGCAAAAATTTGTGTATATATGCAAAACTTGGGTGATGACATCCTTGAAGGAAATCTCCTTACCTTTACAGATAACCTTCTACCCATCTTACAATTTATTTAGACTAATGTGTTAAAATCTTTACAGTTGTAGGAGATCTGAGATGTGGAATGAGAGCCTGTGAGAGGTAGAGGATTCTGTTGCCGAAGTTTGCTCATCTTTTGAAATTTTTTTTTTCTTTTTAATTCAAAGTTATTTTCATTAACGTAATGCTTACGACAGATAAGTGATCCAACAGAATCCAAAAACAGCCTGAAGGCCATCTTATCACATTCTTTATTTCCTACTGAGGAGAAATTACTGGCAGAGCTAGATGCTATCATGGGGAAGAAGGGAACAAGAATTATAATTTGGAATCTTAGAAGGTAAGATGAAGTCCAGTCTCTTATCTCACATTTCATTTGTTATTTACTCAGTGTATGCAAATATACAAGGGTTGTTTTTTTTGTAGAGTAACTCCAAAAGACTGGAGAGTTAGCTGCAGTTGGGGAAACGAGACTCAAACTCATGTATCTGGAGGGTGGTAGTGTTGCATGAGAACTGTTGCTAATCTCAAATAGCAAAGGAGGAAGGAGACTGTA
The DNA here is from genome assembly GCF_963932015.1 of Anas acuta. Classification (NCBI taxonomy): domain Eukaryota; kingdom Metazoa; phylum Chordata; class Aves; order Anseriformes; family Anatidae; genus Anas; species Anas acuta. The sequence goes on along the minus strand of NC_088979.1, from coordinate 94,124,181 downwards.
AAGTACTTCATATTTCCCTTTGATAAAATACCGTTAATTTTGCCAGAAGAAAAACTGAAATAGATGAATTATAAATGTAGTATCTCAAACTGATGTGGCAAGATTTAGACCTTCCTAAACTTATTTACTGTTTGTTGTAATGTAAACAGAATTCCAAGTAAGTAGTTACTTATTTTCATTTACTTAAGTATGTGGGATTGTTTTTCAGCAGTATGGATTTCCAACCTTTTCTAGTTTGGGCTTACTGCTTTTTTTCCTTTTTTTTTTTTTTTTTTTTAAATCTGTTGTAGTGGTGGCAGCTGGATGCCATCATTTCCCATCTTTCCCATTCCTCTCTTTCTTGCATGGTTGCTGCTGTCTTACTAGCAGGGAACCTGTTTGATGGTCTGTCTGGAAAAGCTTTATCACTCCTTTAACAGTGATAGAGATAATTGGTTGGGAGTGTACTTCCTTGTACTGTGTTCTTAAGTGTTCAGCTTACTGGAGTTTTAAATACCTAAAATAACGAGGTATCCATCAGAAGCAATTTTGAGCTGTTTCATGGTTCAGTAGATTTGGCAGGAAAACAGCTTGTTTTTCAGTTTATTTTCCTCTGTAGGGAAAAAAAAAAAAAAGTGTATCCCACCCAGAGTGGGATAACTACAGACAAAATGTTATAGGACAGTACATTATAGCAAATGAAAGTGTTTTGTTTTTTTTTTTTCTTATTTCATTAACTACTTCTGTGTTTTAGGGACCTTAAAGCACCTTTAGGATAGTACATTTTAATGCAAGAAAGCTGAAGGTAACAGTCAGGTATTACTAATTTTGATCATTTCTCCTTGCCATGTACATCATAAGAAAAATTTTCTCTCTTTTACAGTTCAAAAACTAAGTTGTGTTATCCAGATAAACTTCCATTTATTTTTAAGAATGAGGACTTTTAGGAATGTGCATCACTTTTTGTATTTTCTTTTGTTCAAGAAAGAAAGTCAGCTAACTATGCAGGGTAACTTTCATGCTCTGAATTAGAGAGTCTTCATTGGAAGTTGTGGAAGAAAACACTTGACTTTTTTTTTATTGTTGTTTGTAATATGCTGCAACTAAATCTACTTTCAAAAACTCAACAGAGCTGTTTCAATATTAATACTTTTGCTGGAGTATTTTTCAAACTACGAAATATCAGAGTTATGCAAAACTTCTGTTAATTGCAACTAAATAAAAGAAACCATCTGTTGAGCTCTGCAATAAGAAATCACAATGAAGTATTATTGAGTTAGAAAGTTGTAGTGTGTCACTTCTGCAGCAATAAAAACCTTAGGAAGGCAATTTTCAGCGTTAAGAATTCCTTGATTTAGAAAGAATGCATGCATCTTGGCTCATCCATTATTTACAGTTTATACTGGCTACTTTTATTAATGAAGCACAACCTGTTTAGAATACGATTAGAACTTAGGAAAGTTTCATTTGTTGTCTCTGCTCTCATATTCCTGGGGTTTCAAAAAGAAGCTGGTGAATTTGTGAATTTTAACGGGTCTGTGAAGAAAAACACTAAAGGAATTCTGTTTCTTTCATCTTTGTGATATATTCTGGGTTCACCTCAATATCTTTTTTTTTCCTTTTCATAATTAGTATATTTTTATCTTATTTCTTAGAGATAAAAATGAAAAAACGGAGTTTGACTTCGACAAGGATAAATATGACATCAGAATTCCAGAAGACTTAGATGAAACAGGGAAAAGAGGATATAAAAAACAAGAGAGGCTAGATCAGATTGTTCCAGAAAGTGACTACTCACTACGAGTATGTATGCTTTTTTCATTTATTTGTTTTGTGGAAAGTGAAAGATGCGCGCTTCTGTTTTAACATCATATACCATACTTCAGAGGTGGTGATTGGAAACAAAAAGAAAGACAAATGTCTATAAATGTTAAGGCAACGTGTCGACACTATTTGAAAAACATGAAACATGTTTGTGGACTTGTGTAAACACTTGCTGTTTTTTCAGAAGAAAATTACTGTTTTTGATGACTCTTCACAAGTAAATTTTTGCTAGTTTTCAGCTGGTGCAGTGTCCATTCTGCGTTTCAAAAGAGATCAAGGAACTGGGAAGCAGTTCCAGTAGAAGACCTTGTCTGCAGGCTAATTATTACAGTTTATGCTGTTGATCCCATAGCCTTTGAAGGTGATTTCTTTTTTTGTAAGAAAGTGCACCTGGAAATACTAGGTGTTCTGGGCACTTCTTTTGAATAATATTCAGTAGTATTGTTCCAGTTGAAGTGCAACGTTCAATTATTCTAAGACTCATTGAAGTCATAAATCCACTTCAAATACTGAAGGTGTAAATATGATGAATGAAAGGCAGACTAAAATTCATGGATTGACACGCCCATGAGTAAGCTGTGTAGTTTGATAAGGCAGTCTTTTGGAACAAAGTTAACAATTGCCTTTTCTTTTTCTTCTTTTTAAGCTTGTAATAGAATCTTAAAGATCTCAGTAGGGAATAAGAATACAGGCTTCTGCATCTGAGCATGATTGAGAGCTCTTAATGATAAAAGTGCGTCTTCAGACACCTGATTAACTTGTCATGTTCATAAAAGTTCTCCTTCAATTGGAGTTCATGTGATTTTGCACACCCTAGGCACACTTGCATTTCCTGGGTTTTGTGGATTCAAGTGTGTGCATGTGGGGGGACTTGACACAAATGAGTTCATAACATTTTAATGAAAACCTGGGATAGTCTTTCCAACATAGTGTGTATTGTAAAATACTCATATCTTGATGCTTTTTTTTATTGGTGTGGGTTTTTTGGGGGGGATAGGGAAGGTCTTTTTGTCTTTTTGAGTAACAGGAATTACTGTGTGTTTTGCAGGCTTACTGCAGTATTTTGTATCTGAAGCCAAGAATGCAGATCATTCTGCGAGGACAAAAAGTAAAAACACAGCTGGTTTCCAAAAGCCTTGCTTTCATTGAACGTGATATATATAGGCCAAAATTTTTGAATGTATCCTTTGATAAGTCACAGTGGCATCGAGTACACCCTCAGCACGTTTGCAGATGACACCAAGCTGAGTGGTTCAGTTGATACCAAAGAAGGAAGGGATGGAAGGGCTGCCACCCAAAGGGACCTGGACAGGCTGGAGAATTGCACCCATATGAACCTAATGAGGTTCAACAAGTCCAAGTGCAAGGTGCTGCACCTGGGTTGGGGCAATCTCAGGCATGAGCAGAGGCTGGGAGAGGAACTCCTTGAGAGCAGCCATACAGAGAAGGACTTGGGGGTTCTGGTGGATGAAAAGCTTGACATGAGCCAGCAGTGTGTGCTTGCAGCCCAGTCTAGAGGAGGGCTACAAAGATGCTCAGAGGGCTGGAGCACCCCTCCTATGAAGAAAGGCTGAGAGAGCTGGGGATATTCAACCTGGAGAAGGCTCTGGGTATGCCTCATTGTGGCCTTTCAGTACTTAAAGGGGTCTTATAAAAAAAGATGGAGAAGGACTCTTTACTTCGGTAGATAATGATAGAACAAGGGGGAGTGGTCTTAAACTAAAAGAGGACGTTTAGACTAGATGTTAGGAAGAAATTCTTCACTGTGAGGATGGTGAGGCGCTGGCATAGGTTTCCCAGAGGAGCTGTGGATGCCCCATCCCTGGAGGTGTTCGAGGCCAGGCTGGATGGGGCCTTAGGCAACCTAATCTGGTGGGTGGCATCCCTGCCTATGGCAGGGGAAGTGGAGTTAGATGATCTTTAAGTTCCCTTCCAACCTAAGCTGCTCTATGATATAACGATATAATACATACTTTGTATGTAAGCTGTTTCCATTCTGCTGGGAATGTTGCAGATATTATTTTTTGTAGTGGTGTTTTTTGTTTTGTTTTTGTGTTGTTTTTTTTTTTTGTAATGACATACTAAAGAAATTGTCTCAGTATATTTAAAAATAAAAAGAAATTCAAGGACCCAGTTTAGAATGAGCACTCAAAGTAAATACAGTTTTGTGTTACAAGACATTAACCAGACTTTTCCTTAATATCTGGTAAAAGGCTAAAACTGTAAGAATTACGTTTGGATTTAACTGCAGAAACAAAGATCATTATGGAATCATGATGTACCATAAAAACAGACTCATCAAAGCTTATGAAAGAGTTGGCTGTCAGCTAAAGGTAGGAATTTAAGCTGAAAAATATTTTAACATAATTACAAATCATTCTCACTCCAATGCTGAAATGCTGGTTTCTTTTTAAGAGTACAGCTGGAAACTAGTATATTGATGCAGCTTTTTTAATAGCATCTTACTTTACTTTGCACTGCTGTTAAAAATTGCATTAAATTGTATGCAGTTGTCTTTATCCAGGGGAGGTGTTTTGTCAAGAGTTGTGGTTTGGGGGGGGGAGGGTGGTGGTTTCTTGGAGACTGGTGATAAGCAGAAAGTTTTTTACTTGTGTATATAAGTTACGATTACCTTTGACAAAGTCTTACGGTTTTAGCATGGAATTTGGTGTGTCTTTTTTTTTTTTTCTTCTCCTGATAGATCTTAATCTCTTTCAGGCAAATAACATGGGTGTTGGTGTAGTTGGAATTATTGAGTGCAACTTCCTAAAACCAACTCATAACAAACAAGATTTTGATTACACAAACGAATACAGGTAAACATGTATTTTATATAAGCTTTTTGTTGAATACTGTCATTCACTGTGAAATACTTGACCATAAAAGGTTTCTTAACCTCTTTAGTAAGAGTGAATGGTTATATTCCACCATTAAACTGCATGATTGTTCCAAACAGTAGGGGTAGGGCGTTCACATCTATGCTGGTCGTGCTGCATTCATTGTGCAGTCGGTGAAATCAAGGCTATGTATGACACATGCCATTTTAAAGTGCGTGCCTTTAAAAGTGGTTGGATGCAACTCTGCCCTTTGCTGATTGTAGAATGAGCCCACAATCGCTAGCTTGAGGCTGCTTGTGTAGTAGATGACTAAAATTGTGAGGTATGAATCCCATACTATTAACTACTCATAACAGTTTCTTAGGCAGTTTTCTGGACATTTTTGACCTGTTCTTTTCAGTTTCTTTTGTAAGTGTGGATTTGAATGTCCTGAGGTCCTTGTCTACCTGACAGAGCATTTAAAATACAAGATACCCTAAAGGCAGCTGTGATCTGGAATGTAGCTTCATTCCAGTTGTTATTTCTAGCTCAGGGCTGCTGCTTCTCACATCTGCACCCATCCCATCAGTCAGTATGTAGTGTGGTATTTCTTTTGGTTGCTCTTTGAACCTGATTGAGAATCTAGTCTGATTTGAAAGAAAAAATAAAAATCAGAAGTGTTTTTAATCCAGGTGAATTTCCTAGCCTGTGTATACTGCTTTGCTGTGACTTGGTTGTGCTGGCATTACGGGAGGCATGGAGGGAAGGAAGGGATGGAGGGTGTGAATTATCTAAGAAGAAAAGCTGTCCAGGGAAAATGTTCTAGGCGCAAACCTTGCGAGTTTTTCTACTCTAATTTCTTTCCTTTCATGATGACAAGGCTGTTTTCTGTGTTGCTTCATATTAAGGCATATTAGGAGCAACCACCTCCTCCAACAGCCCTGTCCCAGGCCTCCCTCCTGCCCAGCCTGGGGACCCAGGCTCTCTGCACAGGCTGCCACTTTCCCATAGGCAGGCTGAACTGGTAGGGAAGCTGAGCACGTATCCCTGAGATGCAGCCACACAAAACGCTGATGTGGCTGGTTACACACACTTCTACAGGCAATTTGCTGCCTTCAACAGCACCTGCATACAGGACTCATGAAAAACATGGACATAGACAGCCAAGTACCCTCCTGTCTCCTCAACTCATAGAGATTGAAGGTCCCTAGTGATGGCAGACATGTGACACTTTATATTCACAAGCAGACACAAATTCACAGATCCCTTGAGTACTGTCACATTTGCATGCTTGTCCCACAGACACACCATGTTCACAAATGCCCACGGATATACCACCATAGACCCTTGCTCACTTGATACCTGGCCTGGAGCTGGGGCTTCCTACTCACTGGAAATCCAGCTTGTAGTTTGCTGGTGAATACACGTGCATATCCCCATGCACACCAAGCCTGAGGAAGGTACAGACACCTTCCTCCACACACCCCCAACAACTGGCACCAGGCGCGTTGGCTGTGACCTGCAGCCCTATTCCAGCATCTGGCACGGAGCACCATACTCCCAATGGTCCCACACTTGCTGCTTTTTGTGACAAACGCTGTTCCCACCCCAGTAACTGGACATTGAAGACCCCAACACTCACTCCAGTAGCTGACTACAGGCCAGGGGTGACCACACACCCAGTCTGACTCCAGTAGCTGGCACCAAATCCATTCACAGTGGTGCCCCCCTGTACTGGCACTTTGTGCCCAAAATCTGAAGGACCCTCCTTTGACTCCAGGAGCTGTGGCCCATCCAACCACCAAGGACCCTAGCTTACTCTGGCAGCCAACACTGCAGGATGAGGTGCCCACACCCCAAGTCTTACTCCAGTAGCTGACACCAATTTCCACTCTCATGCATGGATCTTACCAGCATCTGGCATTTAGTCCTTGCAGGGCACATACACGATGCAGACAGAATGCAACACAGAGATAGCTAAGACTTAATAAGGTGATAGGAAATACTTCAGGCATCAGGTGCAGACATCTGTTAGCCAAGCATGCTGATAGTCCTTGTTTTATGTGTAATCTGAACTCTTTTTATACCCTTTTTTGTTTAACTCCCCCATTTTTGCTCCCTCTTCCCCTGCACATTGCCTCATTAGTTGGCATAGTTCCCCTGACCTCCCTCCAACTACCTAGGCCTTCAGGTTTGCATCCTTACTGGTTTCTTAATAAGCCTGTCAATTAGTGTGACTGTCCAGGGTTGTTTCAGTTAATACTAGTCGGTTGGGTTTTACGGTTCTCTGTATTTATCTCCTTCCCTTTCCTCATCCTCCCAACCGAAAAAATAAACATTCTTACACTCCACATGTGCTTAACGATTAGTGTGACTGACCGGGTTTGTTCTTATCACCTCCTCCCTTATCATGTGTCAGTCAGGTCTGCCTCTGTGCTTGTTTATGGCTCCTTTGACCAGACATGCTTAAAGGAGCAGATTTCCCTTCTGCCTATCCTAACACTTGGTTTTAACGTGGACCTAATTTGGGGGTATTGACTTGCAGACTTAGGTGGGAGTAGACTTTTTGATAGGAGAAGTCATTAGCTTTTTCAAGCTGTGTGTTTTGCCCTTCAACCAGTTGTTGGTGTTGCCCTGACAAGGACAGCTGAACTGTCCATGGAGCTCTTCCCAGTTTGCTGATTTATATGCAGCTCTGCTTAGAAAGGTAACCCAGAAACCTCATCAGAGTGCTGTCACAAATTAAGCTGTTAATTGTAGCAGTTTAGACTTCCCCTGCTATAGCTCCTGGTCATTCCTGCTGTTGAAACAACATCTCTTAGTGGAGAAGGAGCAAGCCTGATAGTTGGGAAGATGACTGTTGAAGCCACGACAGTTAATCTGCCTGTGTTTTTAAGTAGTACTCACAGCACACTGTTTGCAGTCTTCGTTGCAGTGATACTGCCTGTGTCTGCTGCTGTTACACGAGCAGAGCTATTAATGAGAACCCATGTTAAAGCAGACCAGGGAATCATTCTAACAATAACATAGCTCTTGTGCTCGTTTTTAAGTACAACCGTTCCCTGAACCGTTTCCTTTGTGGTTGCACTAACAGTTCCTTTGGCAGAGGATATGCCATAGGTTAGTCGTTTGTGTTAACCAAATTTTACGCTGTGTTCCCACAGGCTGGCACAGTGAGCATTGAATGTTTTACTTGGTTTTTGATGGCTTTTTTTTTTTTTTTTTTGCTTGTAATATGGACATAGAGGTACTTAAAGATCTTTTTGTATAGGTCTTTCTACAAAGATTGCTGGTACGGGTTTTCAGAAGCAGCCCAGAACAAAAATGAAAACCCAATGCTGTAATTTTGTGATCAGTGTAAGCTGACCTGTCTCTCTCCCCTCACCAAAAGAGACACGATTCAGTCCAAGTATTGCTGCTCATTTCTGCCCTTGTGCTACTTCTTTTTTCTGGCACCAAAATTCATGACTTGGGTTTGGAGGTAATCCAGGTGGAAGCTTTCTAGGCCAGACTAGGTCACTGCCGAGACATTTGTGTTAATTCAAAGCATGGGGTTGTGTAGGTATTGGAATAAGCTGGGAGGGGAGGGACTGGCTCACACTCTCTGGTTTTCCAGTCACTTAACTCTGACATAAATCAGCATGCTGATAATAGGCGGTCTTACCCTTACCTCACCTGTGGGGCTCGTTGTTCCTCTTCCACACCACTCCTTGCTGTGTGCCAGCTCTGGCAGTCGTGCCACTGCATGATAAGTCCTGATCAGGAAACTAATCCAGCTAAAAATGAATATAGGGGAAAACTGGCCTGCTTCTTTTACCAGCATGTAGAGTATATACTACACTAATGTGAATGTATGTTTATAGTCTCATTGTAGTATTGCTGTAGGTCAGTTTATAGTGGTCATTAAGCTATAGACATGCGCAGCCAAATACCTGCCTCAGTGCCAGGTTGACAGAGGCAGTTTGGTATCATGATTTTTGTAGGATTGAAGCTTAGCTGATGATTTGGCTTCAGGGTTTGCACTGTACATGTACAGTGCTTCTGAATCAAGGACTCTCTGTTTCAGTTTAAAACTGTCTTTGTGTTCCAAGTAAAATTTCTTGTGATTTCCTAGCTGACAAACATGACTTCTCACAATTCTGAACTTCTAGGGTTTGCTAAATGCAAAAAGCTCACTGTTGTGCAAAAAGAAATACTCATATGTTCATATGCTTATTATTTCAGCGTAGTTTTAACAATGTTATTTCTGTTCTAAAATTTTATTATTTAAGGTGTTTTTAAAAACTTTTGGTTTTAGACTCACAATAGCGGCTCTCGGAGAAAAGCTTAATGATTACTGGAATGAAATGAAAGCAAAGAAAAATGAAGAATATCCGTTAGCTTTGCCAGTTGAGGAGATCCAGTGAGTATCACTTTTAAATAGAAGAACTTTATATACTGTTATTGCTATGTTATGCTCCATCACGAAAATAACCTTTTATTGTAAAAGTTTCATTTTTTTCATTACAGAAAGCAGCCTGATCAGACGTGGGTACAATGTGATGCATGTCTGAAGTGGCGGAAGCTTCCAGATGGAATAGAGCACTTGCCAGAAAAGTGGTACTGCTCGCTGAACCCTGATCCACAATTCCGGTAAAATCTGATTTAGATAAATATCAAACTATTGCTTTTACTTTTTATTATATCACCTAATGTAAGTGTGTATGCTAAGTTCTTTATATTGCCCTTTTTTCCCTTAACTCAGGGATTGTAATGTGCCAGAAGAACCAGAAGATGATGACTTAATACATCCCACGTATGAGAAAACTTATAAGAAAAAGTGAGTACTAGAGACTGCCTTGTAAGTGTGTCCACACTAGAAAAATAATGTGAAAGCTAAACACCATTTTCTTTCACCTGTTGTATGATTGCAACCATTCTGGGAACATATCCATCAGAAAATAGCGCCCTGCAATCAAGACCTGATCATAGCAGTGACTAGCTGAATAGTATTTTTCTTCTCTCCATTGTTAGCATGTTGACAGGACCTTCAAATTTCTCTCTTTGACTAATGCTTGTTTTCCATCTTAAGTAAAAATTAGAAAGTTCATAGCAGAACAGGTCCCTCTCATTTAATAACTAGTGAGGTGAATAGTGCAAGAAGCTGGTGTTCACTACGGTTCTCAGAGGGGTGGTGTTCCATAGTAGTAAGCAGTATGAGGATAGGTCGGGATGTTAGAGAGAAACAGTCCCTTCAGTCCCTTATATCCGTTAGGAGCCCTTGTCTAGGTAACTGTTTTCAAGGCCCGCATCGAAGCAGCTGAATACCTCATTGCATTTATTTAAGTAATGGGAAGATTATTAGCCAAGGTGTATGCAAAAAAAAAAAAAATGATTTGAGCAATTTTAATGAATTGCTGGTTTGCATTCTAGAAGGCTTTTTTTTTTTTACTGGTTTAAACAATTTTTAAAAATAAATCTTAATCTCAGAGAGAACTTGTTTGAAGTTAGGCTAAATTTAAACTACAGTAGTTTCTAAGATCATGCAGAAAATTTTCATTCAGTAAAGCAGAATATGTTAGAAATGTAGCTAGCCAAATAATGTGTATTGTTTTTAGTCTTAGATGTAAGTTGATCTGGTTTCACAATGAATTAACACTTTGAATCTAAGCTCTCTTTTTTCTTTTTTCCTTGCTCCTGTGCAGAGACAGGGAAAAAATGAAGAGACGGCTGGACTACGGTCACCAGGTAACTCGGCTGAAGTCGATAGGAAACTGACGTTGGTAACGGAGTTATTCTTTCTGGCAACAGTAGTCTGCAGTTTGATCCAGTAGGCCAGGCTTTGATTTAGGTTGCCTTAACTAGTGGTCAGCTGATTAGATCAACAGCCTGTTTTGTTTTGATGGTAATATAGGCTATATTCACTCTTAGTAAACCAAAAATCCCCTATCTTTGCTGTCCAAGGATAGGAAATGCACCACTGAGTGCTATTCAATACTGAACAAAGAGTTTGAAGGGGACAAAACTGCCTCACGAAATAGTACTAGAAAAGATGTCAGTAAAGGATAGCTATTTTTATGACGTGATATCTGATTGTTGAAAGTGGGTTTGTTGTAGAGGGAAATGTGATGAGACAAAACCAAAGGTTTTATGGGGAAAAAAAAAAAAGTTGGGGCTGTCGTAAGTGTAGAACTCGTAGTAGCTGTATTTTTGAAAGCTTGTGTTGCAAGGAGGCACTCAAATTCAAATGGAATGCAGATGGAAATCAGAAAGATTTAGTAATGGGCATGTGTAGATAGGAAATTTGTTTCTGAGTTACAAAGTGAGATTTAGGTTGTTCTCTAACTGTTAACCTCAGATCACTCGATTTCTGGAGAAGAGATTTTGCATTTGTTAGTTTTAATCCATCTACTTCATTGTATTAATTCTCCTGCAGTTAATTTTATCCAAGTAGAGAAGTAATTTCTAAAAGTAAAATGGTTTTGTTCATTTTGGACAAACTGAATTAATTATGAGCAACGTAACAGAAACGTCTGTCCCATATTTTGTGTATGATGGTCAGGCTTCAGACATAGCTACAGAGCTGCTTGGAAAAAACTCTTCCCCAGGATTCTACATGGTACTTAAAAATAGCTATTTCTGTTTCTATTCTTCTATAGAAGGACTTGTAAGATCAGAAAGATTTATTGCCAGAAAGCAGCTGTGCATGGGGAGGACTGTGCAGCTGGAGTCCTCTGAGAAATCCAGCAGCAATTTGTAATTAAGATATAAAAAAAACCTTGCTGCTTTCTAATATTTCTATGCTTAAGACATGCACTAAAAAGTAAAATTAAAACCAGCATTGGAGAGACACAAAGGAAACAATAATTGATACAGATCAGTAGAGTTTAGTTGTGTTTTTTGTTGTTATTCTTTGCATATGTGATTATTAAGCTGAGGAAACAGAGGTTTTTAAAAGGAGTCTAGTCCACCTTTCTTATTGCAAAATATTGAGCCAGGGGTCAAGGGGATTGCTATATGGAGATGTATATTGCAATACATATATTGTGTACTGCAAGGATACAGAAGCAGAAATGTCTAAGTGTTTTCAGATAGTTAATAGAACTACCTAAACCTATTCTGAAGAACTTACTAATATCTCTTTCCATTCTTAACTAACATTATCTTATAGATCAATAATGAAATGTTTTTAAAAACACCTGTTTCCTCAAGTAAAGACTTTAAAACATTCTCAGCTGTGAGTGGAAAGGAAGCTGTTCCAAGAGCACTTTTACCAGAAACATCAAATGCTTCTGTCAGAAGACCTCTGCTTGTTTCAAACAGATCAATATCTTCACCTCATTCTGATTCTGACAACAGGTTAGTGAACCTATACAAAATAGAATCCTATTTATCCCTAATAATTTTTTTAATGGAAGTGATGGTGTAGTGTATAGACCCATCTTTGGGTCACAGCTGCCAAAGTTTGTATGTCACTTCTGGTACTATAGGGAGAACCACGTTAATTAAAGATACCTAGAAACCTTGTCAAGAAGAAAAAGGAAAGCAGCAAAAAACCACGGTGTACTGGCAAGGAAAATTGCTTAGTGGTTTGTCTTACTTTAGGAAAAGGCTGCATTGTGTTAAGCTCACTCTACAGTATGTTTTACTTAACCTCTGTTACAGGTCTTCTATATCCCTAAATGTTGAGTCTGTCTCAAAATAATGTATGAAAGTAATAACCTAGTGGGAATGTCAGCAATTGTTTTTACAGGAAAGGTATTTACTGTGTCTACTGACCTTAAGATGTGCTGCAGGGAGACGTCTCTTTCTATTGAGTAGCAGTTTTATATTGTGCTTATAGAAATGCTAAAACATAGTTTAAAACAAATGACTTTGCAGTATTTGAACAATACAGTAACCAATTTAATATTTTCTTCCTCAGTCTGAAACGGAAGACACCTGGCTGTGTCACACCTGTGTCTGTAAAAACACCTAGATTAAATGAGAGAATATTCAACAACCATGATGATGACGATGATGTTATTATTTTAGAGGAGAGCAGCACTCCAAAGCCTTCAGCAGATTCTGATGTTCCAGTGGTAAAAACTGAATGTATTAATGTGGACCAGGATGAGAAGCAGATAGAAAACTGTGATGTCGGAGAACCTTGCAGCGCGACTGCTTCAGATTCAAAAAGTGAACAGTTGACCTCTGCAACACAGACGGATGTCCCAAATTTAGTGGTTAAAAAGGAAGAGATGGAAGATGAGACTGAAATTCCAATTCCCAGTGTAGAAGTGGAAATTAAGCAGCACAATGTAGATTCTGAGACATCTGCAGATCTTGGAAATGAACTGAGAAATCAGCTGCAATTAGTAAACAAAGAAAAAGAAATGTACCAAAACAAATGTGAGGTATTAACCAAGCAAGTAGAAACACTGGAACAGAGGATACTAGAAATGAATAATAAGTATGTGAAAAAAGAAATGTGCCATCAGTCAACTGAGACAATTTCTTCGTTTGCAGAAGAAAATGTTCATGAAAAAAGTTTGGCAGAAGTAAGCGTGCTATATGAACAGGCCTTAGAAGAAATAGCAAAACTAAAAGAACAATGCAGTACTCTGCAGAACTTAAAGACTGAATGCAGCAAGTGTGCTGATGGTGAAAGTAAGAGTGAGGTCGACGAAATTGCTGTACAGCTAGACGACGTTTTCAGGCAACTGGACAAATGCAGCATTGAGAGAGACAGTTACAAAAGTGAGGTATGTTTGTTAAAATGGGGATATGCTTCAAAATGACAATTAAAAATGTAAATTTCCATCTTCTTGAAGGGGTGTTTCATAGCAGTCCTAGTACCTAACATGTTGTTTAGTTAAATTCAGTCTATTAACTAATCAAGACACCTAAAAGGGGCTAATTTAGTCTAGAATCTTAGGGTTTTTTTGCTTCCATTGATAGAAAAAAAAGAAAACCCGAGAGTCTGACAAAGTTGGTTTAGAGTGCAGTGTGTTCAGCTGGCTGCTCAAAAGCAGTTTGTCTAATTTGCCATATTGTAAAATTTCCCTGAAAAGTTAAATTAAAAGCAGTCAACAAATAGTTTGTTTTGGTTATATTTATTTTAACTGCCACAAATTCATAAGATGTGTAAAATTATTTATTTTGATTTAATTTCCAGATTGAAATGCTACAAGTAGAAAAAAATAAAATTGCCTGTCAATGTGAAGAACTCAAAGCAGAAATCGCACAGTTAAAAGCTTCAATTCCTCAAGCGGTAGCACGAGCAAATGATTCTACAACCAGTAATGTAGAAGAGACTGTAAATTTTTCTGACGGAGAAAGGTATCAATTTTGTTCTTTCTAGATTATATCAAACAAGATTTTGTTTGGTTGATTGTATCTGAAAGACCTTGATTGAAGGTCATGTCTGATAATCGTATAATAAAACTTGGTGTTTGGAATTCTTTTCTACTGCCTTTTGTGACTCCCAGCTCAGTAACATTCATGCTCCATCTCTTCGTCAAGTAATTTTTTTTAATGGTTCAGGTATTTGTTTGAGCAGCATTGACCATTGCACAATAGAATCCCCTACTGACACTTCTTTAAATATTGACAATGTTGTAAGATAATTTCTAGTCACAATTTACAGAACAAGAAAAGAGAGAAAGAAGGCAAGAAAGAGGGTGATCATTAGTATATGCTGTATAGATGAACTTCGCTTTTGCATGCTATTTTTCTTTCTTGAATCAACTGTACCCTGCTGGAAAGAGTGTTTTCAATTTTGGAACTGATTTGTCCTCCCATATAACAACTTGCTGCAGAGCAGTCCTATGGAACTAGGTCATCTCCAGGGTGTATCTTGGCACTAAACAAGAGTTTATGCTTTCAAGTCAAGATTTTGCTGCTCTCCATTAGTAGAAATAAACACACAAAAGGAGCACATGCATGAGGTGGAAGGAAGGATGATTAGTCCAGCAGGAATATAGACACACTGCCTGAGCATGTCAGATGGAATTGAAAGCCAAAGCTCAGCTGGAGTTAAAACTAGTAAGGTCTGTCAAGGAGAAGCAAGAAGGGCTTCTGTAAGCACAGTACCAGCAACAGGAAAACAGAAAATTATGGGCCTGCTGCTCTGTGAGGCAGAGGCCTTGTGGACAAAGGATGTGAGGTACCTGAGACACATCACTGAAGTACTCAGTACCTCCTTTACCTTCATTTTCACTGGTGAGGGCTGTCCTCTGGCCCCCAAGGTCCATGAGCCTAATTGTTAATTGAAGCGTTGCCTGTAGGAAAGGTGACTGAATTATGGGATCACTTCAGCAAATTCAACACATGCAAGCAAGTCTGTGGAACCAGGTGGCAAGCATCAGAGGGAGCTGATCAACTGAGAGTTGGCCTTGTGATGAAGTTTGTGGCAGTCAGTTGTGTCCAGAAGTTGGTGGCAGTCAATTAAGCTTCCTAATGCCTGGAAAAAGGCAGTTGTCATGCCCGTATTCAGGAGAGGCAGATAGGAGGATCTGAACTACAGACTGGTCAGCGTAACCTCAGTCCTCAGGAAGACAGTGTAAAGATCTGCCTGGATGCCACATGCAGCCTCACAGTAGTCAAGGTGATCAGAAACAGCCAGCGTGGATTTACTGAGGGCAAACAGTGCCTCTCCAGCCTCATTATATGTTACAATGAGATGACCAGCTCTGTGGATAAGGGGAAAGTGGGCCTTCATTTTAGGAAAGTCTTCCATGGGGGCTGCCATAATATCATAACCAAAATTTGTGAGCTATGATTTGGATAGGTAGACTAGGAGGTGGGTTGTAAAACTAGCCAGTCCGATAAGTTTGGGGATCAATATCAAGGCCAATCGTTGTTAATGCCTTCATTAATGGCCTGGATGGCAGCAAAATGAATTTGGTAGATTCTCGGTGACACCAGATTGGAGGGGGACCACCGATATGCTGGAAGGTGGGGATGTTGTTGAGGGACCTCAACAAGTTGGCTGTAAGAAACCTCACAGAAGTTCAACAAAGCCGCAGTGACGTTTTTCAGCTGCGCTGGGAACAACCCATGCAGTTGAACAAGGTGGAGGCTCCTCCTGGGCGGGTTGTGGGGGATTAGAGGTTTGAATGTGAGTCAACAGTGCGCTCTTGTGGTGGGAGGGCCCGGTGCCTGCTGGGCTCTGCTGGCGAGAGTTCAGCCTGCATTTCGAGGGAAGTGATTGTTGCCCTCTGCTGGGCTCTGTGAGACCAGACAGAGTGTTTGGGGCTCCCTGGTGTATAAAAAACACCGGCCACTGCAGGGCACCAAGATAATTAGGGGCTTGGAGCATCTGATATACAGGGGGATGCTGAGGGAAATAGCCTTAAGAAGAAAAAGCTGCCTTGAGATCTGGTTTCTCAGTGCTTTCTTCTGCAGCTGGATGTGGCTGTAGAAAAGATGAAGCCTGGCTTCTGGTGAGCACAGCGATGGGATGAGAGGCGATAGAAACAAGCTGCGAGAAAAGATTCTGTTTAAGCTTTTTTTCTTATATCCACAGTCAAACTCTGGAAAAGGGACCCGGGGAATCTGAGGAATCTCTGCCTGTGGAGATTTTCCAATTTGATTTGAGTTAGCCCTTCTTTCAATATGTGTTGAAGGGAGTGGATGACCTCTAGAGACCCCTTTCAACCAAGTTTTTCTGGGGTTCAATTTCCCCTTCACCTGCCAACATTTCATTTTCTGCTTACTGCATCTGACTGGAAGAATTAGCAAATACATGCATTGCTTGTGGTGGAAGTTACAAGTACTACTGGGATTTGATGGCACCATGAAGACAGGCTACTAATAAAGGATAATGATAGTAGAAGGAAATGCTCAAGAAAAGGAATGGATGATATGGAAGCAATTTGATCAGGAAGACTACAGAGTAGTTGAACCAGGAAAGAAAGCAAAAAGAGGAGGAATAGTATTTTCCATGTACTGGAACTCCTACCTTAATTCCTCTTTATAATTTAAAGTCTTTGGACAAGCTACTCTTTCTTGCCTTCTCTTTTTTTTCTTGACTTTTTCTCTTCTTTTGTTCCCATTGGTGGTGGTAGTTTGTGATCATAGATGTATAAAAATACTGTGTTTTTTTTTTTTTAATACTGTTTTGAGAAATAAAGAAGTATTGTGGGGTAGAGGATTGTGCTAGTGTTTATTTACTAACTTAAATGGAAGTATTAAACTTCTTTTCAGAATTCTTAGTATCCCTTTGAAGCTAAGGAAATGTACACCTTTAAAATCAAAAACTCGAGAATCAGCTTTGAAAAATCAGTAGATCTTGAAATTATCTTGTTGCAGTTTCAGTTTCCTTTTGGCTTACGGAAGTCATGCACAGAGCCTTTGCATTATTGAATATTAGTCCAGCTTCGTTAATTAAATTTGTGTGTATTTTAACATGAAAATTCATCTATACCTAAACATATCAAATTATTTCTTCACAGCCTGAAACTACGCTCCCTTCGAGTGAATGTTGGACAACTTTTGGCTACAATCATGCCTGATCTAGACTTGCAGCAAGTAAATTATGATATTGATGTGGTAGATGAAATTTTAGGACAAGTTGTAGAACAAATGCATGAAATCAGTAGTACTTAGTATCTTAAGATTTTAGCAGTCTCTTATTTGTTCTTCCATTATAACCTTTGTATAGGCTCAAAAGTGTAAATACTGCTTCTTCACTTTATATATTTGACATAGTTTGATCGATAAGTGTATATACTCTATGCATTTAGATGTTCCCACAGATACAGTGGGGGTTATCTTAACTTCCTCTTAAAGGAACACTGTCAATATTGACCAACCCCAATGTACTTAATTAAGGATTTTGCTTTTAAAATGTATTTGTAATTAAATTTGCAAATATTTTTATGATTAGGAATCTTAATACTTTTCTACAAAAGTTTTGGTTGACTTTTGGTCTTATATAAGCATTGATACTTGCAATTTTTTCCTCTTCTGAAATTGAAGCAGTGGAATATATTAAAAATGCAAAAAGAGCCTTCCTTGGTTTCCTTCTCAGAACAAACCTCGGTGATGTTATTGTAAACTACAGTATTTTCATTACTATCAAAAACGTTGTATGTTGCATTAATGTTCTAGAAATGTGACTAATAGATAACATTTTTGCCCATATTGGCAATATTTGTGTTTTTACTACCAAAAGAGGAAAAAATTCCTTAAGGGTCTCATCCTGAAAGTGGGTGATCTTTGACTCCCTTTTGGATTTTTTGGTGCCACTTAGGAACATTGTGTACATAATCTTGCAGCATAAACAAAGCCATGGGATATTTCAGCCTTTTAAGTCTTGGAGACCACGTACTTGTGTGTGTCCTGCCCTTGCTACTTGACTGTTGTTTCCTAGGGTTTGTTTCTGTGTTTGAGTGCAGTGGGAAGGATGTTTGGTTCTAGCGTTTGTAGTTCCTATCTGAACATCTGTAGGTCCCATCTGAATGCAACAGTGCTGGTTCCCAAGTCTAGTACGTACCAGTACATGGGTTCAAGTGGTTGGTTTTCAACATGCAGCTCTTGCCCACTTCTTTCCAAGTCAGAGGCATCCGACGGAATGGGAATGATTCTGGTGGCCTACTGGAGAGAATGTATCAAAAGCTAGGGTTGGACTCCCAGAGGACCTCAGCTGTAGCATCAGCTCTTGAGACTTTAAGGCGTTTTTTCGGGGCAGCCCAGTGCTGAAACGGAATGACAAAGAGGTTCTGTGATGTATACAAATGCTTGTATATGTTATCTTGGGGGGTGGGGGCAAGTTTCTCTAGCATTAAACACGTATTCTGCCCTGGAGTCTTTCAGGCTGGCATGTGAGGGTGCTGAGACTCATTTCCAGAACTTTCTTTCTTTCTATCAATGTGCCATGCTGTGTATAAATGGGTCAGACTACTGAATCCTTGATCATCTGGTTGAAATAGAAATACTTTGAAAAGGAGGCATGTCTTATCTGTGGTGTGTAACTACACAGTAAGCTAAAGCTGAAAGTGTTCAAATACAATTTTTTTATACCCTCTTGAAGTTTAGACATCCTTTAGAGTTGCGCTTTTTTTTTTTTCCTTTAACCTCCTTAAATGTTTCACAGCAACTATTAAGCCACTAGTACTATGCTCTAATGCTCACGCAAACTTCCTGGAAGAAATGGTGCTGAGACAAAACGTTATTACAGTGGTGACAGTATTCTCGGCCTGTTGCATGCTTTTCCTTTCAAGTTGTCATGAATGAGAAGAGGTGGCAAAGACAGCGCATCTACCTTCTACGTTTGGTATTACTCCAAAAAGTGATCAAGAAAAATGGTTCTTGCTTTAAAAAAAATAAAAATCATGAAACTGCATCCAGTGTTTTCATACCTAGGAGTTGTACTTTTTGTCAAGCCAGCGATTTTGGCTTTTGCACTGCTAACTGTCCTGAATAAAAGGCAGATGATCCAATTAAGTTGTAGCTCAGTTTCTCGCAATGGGTAGCATTTCAATTTGAAGAGGCTATCTGTTCTCGAATGCCAATAAGGATCACGCGATTCTGTTGTACTTTGTAATGGCTAAATTGAATGTTTGATTTTTGAAGAGGTGGCTGTAATATAACTTTGTATGACTTTTAAAAAGTTTATATTTCCCATTTACTGGTGTGTAGTTTTCCATTTATTTATTACGTTTCATCAGCTCCCGTAGTTGAGTTTATTGTAGGTGACTGTCAAAATATAGCATATGTCTATATTAAAAATCGAAAATTTACAATGTACATTTACACTTTGATGAACAGTGGACTAATGGAAATGGTTTTTATTTACCTGTTAAAATGTATTTTTTGTAAAAAATTTCAAAAAATAATAATAAAAAAAAAAAAGAAAATAAATTTGAGTTTGCTGGATCAAAACCTGAGGCTGTTTTTGTTTATAAATAAATGCTCTGCAGCACGGCTGGAGTTTCTGCCTTATTTCAGAAAGCGGGGCGACCCTGGGTGGGAGGAGAAGGCTTAGGCAGGCCCCCTGTGCCCTCTATTTAGATGTTCTTTTCTTAAAAAAAATAAAAAAGTAAAAATAATAATAAAAACGTTTCGGGCTGTTGTCGCCGCCCGCCGCCATGGCGCCGCCCCGCCGGGGGGCGCTGCCCCACCTCAGGCGCAGCCCGGCCGCTGGGGCCCGCCCGGCTGCGCAGGCGCGGTAGGGGCGGGGCGAGCGGGAGCGGGAAACGCGCTCGCGGGCGGGAGCGGGGCCGGGCCGCGCGGCGCCGCGGGTAGGGGCGGGGGGCGCGCGGCGGCCGTTAGCGGCCGTTGGCGGCGGTTGGGCCGTGAGGTGAGGTGAGGTGAGCGGCGCGGCGCCTCGCTGCGTTCCCTTCAGGGAGCCATGAAGGTGATCACGTGTGAAATAGCCTGGCATAACAAGGAGCCCGTGTACAGCTTGGACTTCCAGCGCGGAGCCGACGGCAAGATCAACCGGCTGGCCTCGGCCGGCGTCGACACGGCCGTCCGCGTGAGTAGCGCCCCGGGCGGGCGGGCGGCGTTGGGAGACCCCTCCTCAGCCTCCTGGGGGTCGGCTCCGGGCACGGCAGGTGGCTGAGGAGCGTAAGCCCCGAGAGATGCGGCGGTGAGGTGCACCGTCGTAAAGGCAGACGGTTGCTTTCTGTCATAAAAATCCCTGATGCACATTGTTCCTGTCAGTCAGTAATCGCTATTTTTTTCTGTTAAAAGTAAGGCCTGATCGGAAAGCTTTGGGAAAATGAGTGCGCTGAGGGAGCGACGTTCTTTTTAAATGCATCTTAGTCATCTCCTTAAATAAAGTTAATGGGCTAGTGAGGCATAGTTTTCTTTTTGCCTCCCTTTCTTTTGGAACTAAAACTGAAACAGAGTAGGTTCCCATCCTGCTGGGCTGTTCGTTTCCTTTTATGTCCCTTCAGTATCCAGGCATGGTGGTTTGCCATTTAAAAAAAAAAAAAAAGGAAAAAAAAGAAAAAATTGACTTGTTTGCTAAAAACCCTACTGCTAACCCCTTCGATTTTCCTCAAACTCATCTTGCCATAAAGAAGGATTCCAAACCAGGAGCTTCCCTGTGCTCCTTGGTAACAAACTCCCTCACAAGGAATTCATGCAGGTTTTCTGCTATGTGAGTATGTATCCATCCATCAGTCTTGGGTAATTTTACCTTTTAAATATCTTCTGAGCCTGCTTATGGTTTTGTCAGTCTTCACTAACCCGATATATTTGAAAAAGAAATAAAATATTGTAATGAGGTCTCACTACATGTGGAATATGCAGGTAAACGGAGATTTTTCTTTTTCATATTGTTACTGCTGCATTTTCTTAATGGAGAGATATTGTGGTTTAGCAGAGGATCTGAGAGGCAAAGATCAGGCATCCTTTCAATCTGGACTGTTTGGATTTTTTTCCAGTAGAGATAAGGGTGTTTTTTTTTTGTTTGTTTGTTTTTTTTGATTGTTACTATTTGTGTTTGTTGTTGTAGTCCCATAATTATTAAAATCACTATCTATAGACATGTCTAATTCACTTGAAGGTGGAGGTTGTTCATGAAAGATAAGAAAATGATGTCATGATGTCGTGTGTTTGATTGGTTTTTAAATTTATTGTAAATATTTGGTAATATATTTCATCAGACTAAAATAATACCGCAATATAATTACAGCTGTAGCTTGTAGAGGGAAAAATACTGTGCTATTGCAGCTTTAGCTGTCAGAGTTTCAAATTGTAACTTCAGAATGACTGCCCAAGGAGTAAATTGTGAATCCTTGTAGTGATGAACACAGCATACATCTTGTTTCTGAAAACTACCTGTAATGCTTTTGTAACTAGATATGGAAAGTGGAAAAAGGACCGGATGGAAAAGCTATTGTGGAATTCTTGTCCAACCTCGCCCGCCATACCAAAGCAGTAAATGTTGTGCGCTTCTCCCCCAGCGGTGAGATCCTAGCGTCTGGTGGAGATGGTGAGTGATAATGCATAATGAAGCTAACCTAAAGAAGCTGTTTGTGCGTCTGGTGAGTGGAGGGGGGAAGTGAACGTGGGGAAATGAACATTCATACCTGTTTCTTGCACTTCTATCTGTGGACTCCTGTGTGCCCTCTGATTGTAGTTGGGGAATGCTTGTCATGCAGTTCCTAAATAAGTTCTCACTGTCTGTGTGTCTGAGAGGATGTATTCCAGATATAAAATAGTTGCTGTCTCTGTTTCAGAGGCGGGGAGACTGAGTATTGCCTAGCATCATACTGAGACGCTGTGGCAGAATCTGTAAATTTAGCCCTGTCCCTCCAGGGCCGTGTAGGTTCTTCAGTTGCAGTAGGGACAGCGTTAGGTGGGTGGGTGAGACAGAGCTGAATGTTACCTGCCTCACTGGAAGATTTTCAAAAGCCTGAAGTGCAGAACCATAGCTAGCTCTAACCAAAAGTAAATTGAAAAGTAAGTATTTAACTCTCTTACTCCTGGGAACCCCTGTATTCTTTTTATTAGCATTACATAAAAAATACATAGATTAAAATCAGTAGCTCACACTGGAGGTAAAGCAGTCTCTTCTTCCTCATCACAAATTAAGGCTTGGTTTTCATGTGTCATACGTGAGATAACTGTAATGTTAAACTAAATGTAACGTATTAACAAAATGAGTGGAAAAGAAGGCTTCATAGTATTTCTTCGACAGATGCTGTTATTTTGTTGTGGAAGCTGAATGATAGCAAAGAACTGGAACCACTGGCTTTTCAGGATGAAGATGAAGCACAGCTCAACAAGGAGAACTGGACGGTTGTTAAAACTTTAAGGTAGTTCAATATATTTTGTCTTGAGTTCTGTTCTGGGTTTTTGATTCTGCACTGGCTTTTGTCATATGGTACAGTCTTCTGCTCAGTGTATTTAGAAATTCAGTACTCTCTAAGATTTGTTTACTCCCATGTTCGTCCTTTTAGCATCTTTTATTTTTTTATTTTGATGCAGTGCCAACCTGCATCCTCTTAGTTAAGGCATTTATGTGACTTAATTTACATGACATGACTGATGTGCTCTGAAACTGGTTCCTGAGATCTGCAGTCACTTTAAGTTTAACATGTGTGTGTATATATATGTGTACATATATGTGTATAAAGAAAATGTGAAGTTTTATTTATTAACTTCAGTGGAAATTTTGATCATTATTAAAGCAAAAAATGTCAGTAGTTGAAATGGTTCATTGAAATTTGCCAGCTGTGAAGCTTTCACTTGCTGTGAAGCTAGACCAGTCTTATTCAACTGATTCTTTTTAATAGTTCAAAATCCAATGTATTATTATTCAAACTTATTATTATTCAATAATAATTATTCAATTCAAACCTATTATTATTCGAACTATTATTCATATTATTATAGTATTCAAACTACATAGTAAAATATACACACTGTGCCCGTTGAGTCTAGGTCAGTATTAGCTGACAGTGACTAAGGCATTAAACCAATGCTGGCAGTTGGAATGTGTTCTGTTCTCACTCAGCAGAAAATTGAAGAAAATAAGTGGTTCTGAAGTACTTCTTGATGAGCAGTATTTATACCTGCTCCATTTTCTGTGTAGTACCTGTTAAAAGTTTTGGTCTCTGTCTATACTGATCAAATTGCTAAGAATTTACGCTATGTTACAAAAAATAAGCAACTGTGCTATACATAACTGTTAGAGTCCTTGCAACTGTCGTGGTGTATGTGTGAACAGTTTCAAACATGGTAGTGAAATTGCATGAAGCACTTGCAGGATACTTAGGAGCATCAAGCTCTTAAAGCAAACCAAGCCAACCCCCCTTCCATAAATTTAGCATTGCAAAAATTAAAAATTTCAAGCTATGACACTGTATGGCAAATCTTTAAACTTCAGGCAATACAAGTTGGTTTCAATGAAGTCTTTCTAGGTGGTTCTGAATATCTTACAATGTTTGTTCAGTTGCATCTAAATCAACCTTAATTTTCTGTATTTCATATAGTTCTGGTGAGTGTGCATATTTGTTTATTGCTCTTAAAAAAATCATAAATATGCAGTAAAGTCATCTTGAATAGTGACGCTTCTAGGCTTCTTTGGTGTAGCGTTCTGTTTGTACAGATCCTACAACTCTTCATTTGCAGATCTTTAGATATAAATTCATAATTTCAAATGCAAGGTTTTTATTGTCTGTGGGGAAAAAAGGAACGTTGAAAAGGCAGGTTTATGTTGAATAGAAGGTAGGTTGTGCTTTTAAAAGCATTCTATTGCTTCCTGAATATGGAAATTTTATAGAAGCTGAAAATCTTGCTGTTCATTTTACTTCCATGATTTTTTTATTTGTATCTCTGATTTATTTTTTTTTCTACCTGAAATTGTGCAAAATTTTTATGTTTACGTGTATCTGTTCACCTTATTAATTGGTTTCTTCTCTGCTGGCTTCTAGAGGTCACTTAGAAGATGTGTATGATATTTGTTGGACTTCTGATGGAAATTACATGGCATCTGCTTCTGTAGATAACACAGCAATAATGTGGGATGTCAATAAAGGTAAATGCTGTTTCTTATTTGTGGCTTCACTACTGTCTTAGGGTATTTACCAAAATTATTTATTTATTGTCTTAGGGTATTTACCAAAATAGTTAAAAATGTTTTCTTTTTGTGAGAGCAGTCCACTTAGTTGCTAAACTTCCGGAATTGTGAGGCAGGTAGCCCAGCACATAAAGATAAACTCTAATATGAGGGTATCTAATCACTTAATACTATGTCATCTCTTCACCTCAGGTGACTGGGAAAGCAAACAGCACCCTTTTTCTTTCCCAAAGCTCCTATACAAATGTCTTGTGTATCATTTGCTCACCTCCCCCCACCCCACCCAACAAACAAAAGTAAACAAGTAACTAACTACCTTGGTCAAAACCATGAAGAACGTTTAGCATGTAGGCTGTGTCTTTTTGCAAGATGTGACACTTTTTTAGGCTCTGTTCAGCAAAACACTTCTGTTTTTTCTCATTCTGCTGCTACGGAATTGCACATATTCTCTGAGAGCAGCCCATCTATAGAAGTTCCTTTCGACCATCCCAGAATATTTAGCACTCTGCAGTTTCTAGCCATGTATGTATGTAGTAACCAGTTAGGTTAGGTTGCTTGACAGTGGGTTGGTGTTTTCTTATTAGCAGCGTAGTCTTTACTTTTAATTTTAATGTAACGTGGAAATATTTGACTTTCACTCGGGTTAAACTTTAATCTTGCATTTCGTATGCTTAGTATCTAATAAAAAAAATAAAGTAGGATCCAGGATTATTTCTCAGTTCCTACGCCCATGGAAGTATGAATGTTCTGCTGCTGACATTTTTTCATGTTCTTGGTTTGGATGCTTAATATCTCTCCCATCCTAACTGTTCACATACACTCCTTTACCATAAATACAAGAATGTTCAACTAAGTGTGTATGTGCTCAGAGCTTAAGTATGTGCAGGTAGATGGTGATGGAATGTCCTGCATTTTGGACTGCCTATGACAACTTTAAATGGACATATCTATTCAAACTTTTACTAAAAAAAGCTGGATATCCTTTTATGTTACTTACGTAATATATGTGTAATGTCTTCCGCTCTCGCTGCTTTCTTTTAGCACTAAATCATTGCTACAGAGGAGTTTTGTGTCTTCTAAGTGGAAACAACTGATAAGTTGGAAGTAAGAAGCCGTTAATGGAAAATGTAGGCTTTTTGGTTGAAGTTGGAGGTACATGAAAGTAAAGAGCTTCAAGGAGAGCTTCTTATAATATCCAGGCTAACAGCTTGCATGGTCTTAAAAAAAAAATGTCAGGAAGAAAATGAATAATAAAAATCCATAGGGCTGTTTAGTACAAAGACAACATCACTAGCCTTAGAAATCCTACAGGCACAAACTGTTGGCAACTCTCAGGGCATCCTGGAGAAATATCATTATGTGCTTTCTTCTTAGACTCTTAGGCATGTGTTGTTGGTCACTGTCTGAGAACAACTGGGCCAGAAGGACTTCGGGAATTAAGCAGCATGGCCTCAGCTCTTTGTGTAATCTTTTCAAAGAGCTGTTCCTTTGAAACAAAGTGATACTACGATACTAGAAGAAAGTCTGTGACTGGTATTTAAAACATAGTATTTCACAAGAATTTTCTGTAACTTTACCTCATCATGATGCTTTGGATTTGTGACATTCATGTTAGGTCAGAGGGTTCAAGCCTTCCAAAGATCTTCATGACCAGTGAGCTGTTGAAGAGCACGAGCTAGCACTGCTGTAGAGGTATTTCTGAAAGCTGTGTGTGTGGAAGCCATCAGTCAGTCTGTGTGCAGTATATTTTTTCAGTGCCTGCTTAGCAGAGTAGGTGAGTTTCCACAGCCCCAGAGAGCAGCGCCTGGCTACCTAGCCCCAGCTGAAAGCTGTGTTTTAGTGCTGGAATTTCTGGCTCTGTATTCAGGCAAAGATAGTTAATTTTTGAGGAGTACTGTAGACTTTCATGAAACTTTTTTTTCTAATCAGAAAGGTTTTGAAATATATCATCTTGCACATTTGATGCCTGAACCAAGCTGCTTATCTGAGTTAGTTTGTAGGGAACAAGTCTTAAATTAGCATGTACCAATTGGCTGCATTTATGTCTAAGAGTCTGTTGTATGTCTAGGATATTTCTGTTTCCAACATTCTTGTCAGGTACCATCAAAATAAGGTTGTCTAAAAAAATATATTTGTTTACATTTTAAAACATCTTGCCTTGTTTTATTTCTGAAATGAAGAAATGTTTTTAAAACACATTTGAATTCAGAACTTGGAAACTGTTTGTAATTTCAGGGCAGAAGGTTTCAATATTAAATGAACACAAGAGTTATGTCCAAGGAATAACCTGGGATCCACTAGGCCAGTACATTGCAACTCTGAGTTGTGATAGGTGAGCTGATGGTCTAAGTGTTTTGCCTTAGAATTCTTGAGATAAATGTGACTTTTACCTGTGTTCAGACTGTTGTCTAAAAAGGTTGATGTGAAAGCAACATTATAATTCAGTTACCTTTTGCTTGTGGTAAATGATTCCTGAGGTCTGAGTGTCTTTTCTAAATGTCAAGTAAGCTTATATAACCTTTTTTAGAAAATTGTCTTCAGGAAATAAGCTTTCATGATATTAGAGATACCAGATACATCTTAAGAGATTGCTGCGTTCTCTGATTGTCAGTGAGCTACTAAGTCCATCCTTGTCAATGCATTTTAGAGAAAGATATAAACAGGTTAAGAAATCAGTTACAAATATTTTTTTTTCGCTGATATATTTCTTTCGCCCTCTTGCTCCCTCCATCCCAAGCAGTTTTGTAAGTGATGTCATTGGGAAAGCAAACACACACTTCATAAACTTGGCCTTTGTCAGAACTTAGCAGTTCAGCTTAAGCTGTCTAGGGCATGTGTGCTGCTCAGGAGGGGTCGCAGCTGGCTAATAAATGTGTGTCATTTGGCACCAGTTGCAAGGAAAATTACTGTAGTAGTGGAAAAGTAGTTTTGATTTAAGATTTGCAATAGGCTTAGAAAAATGATGAGTTAATGGCTGCTAGGTCATTATGAGCCTCTGTTTTCTGGTAATCAGTTATGTGAAATTTGTGTGCTTCTATTAAAACGAACAGCAGTGAAACACAAACCGGTATAACCCAGTGAAGGCTTCAGTGGGTGTCTGAGCTGGCAAAAAGGATGGGATGGTGGGACCAGCAGTTGGATTTGTTTTGGCTACCTGCTGTTTACTGAAACAAAGTCAGTGGAGTTCAAACTCTGTGTAGTTAGACTCTGGTTTTCATGTCTTCCAACGGAAACTGAATTAAAGCCTAGAAATGTAACTAGTTGTCTCTGAGGCGAGTTCCTATTCCACGGGAACATATTAGCTACTACAGCACAGGTAGGAGTGGCGTGGCTGTTCACTGTCCGTTAATTCCCTTATTCCTCTGTGAATGCACATAGAATCATATGATAGTACTTTACAAACCTCATTTAATTAAATAGTTGGCAGTGATTAATTGCTTGCTTAGCCATAAAGACATGTCCTCCCTGGCGGTGTCTCATGAACAGAGTTATAATTACTGGGTGATTGTCATTTATTTTTGGCAGTCTTGACTGAAAAGTGAGATGTTTTAACGCTGTGTAAATCTTGAGGTGAAGGGAAGCTGGTTACAGCTAACTGTGCCCTCCACCATGTAGGGTCCTGCGAGTATACAACACACAAACCAGGCGCGTAGCATTCAACGTTACCAAGATGCCATCTGGGTCGGGAGCTGAAGGAGAGGTACGTTGTGCTGCTGCTACTGGAGAATATGCTGGATGCTATTCTGTATGACTTACTCTGTTCTCCGAAACTAAAGGGGCAAATATTTTCTATTCAAGTAATCCACATATCAAATAGTTTTGTCTGTATCTAACTTCCACATTTTGTGAGTAGAGACCTCTTCAGGTTTCTTCTGTCGTTGTAGAAGTGACTAACAGTACCTGATGCTTTTGATCTCTTGCAAGTTCAGCTGAATAAAGTAGTAACACAGCATCTTTGGCAGTAAATGATAAAAATGGCATAGAAAAAATAGTATGTGTGATGAATTTTTAATAGACTTAAAACATGTTGGTCAGAGTGTGGCTGTACATTTATTAATGGATATGACAGAGCATTAATCTTTTTGTAAATTTCAGGCTGTTGAATTTAAAAGGGAGTCTGGTTTTTAAGAAAAATAGGATTAGAATTTCCTAAATTTTCACTAATTTTTAAGAGGGAACTTTTTTTCCCTCACAAATAATTCAAAGTAAAATAACACTTCTAAGCTAGCTATAGCCTTTTTAATTCCTTTTATTCCTTTCTATTTTTTTTTGTGAAATATTTGTAACAGTTTTATAGAGACTAAAGAACAGACCTGAGAAAAGTCTCTCTGCCATTATAGAAGCTTTCCTTAAACCTCTACTCCTAGAGTTAAAATTAAATGCCTAACGAACAGGTTTTTACACTGACTCTTACATAATGTTCTCCAGGTTATTAATACTTCTTGATTACTGGTCTAATGTGACCGCTCTTAGAGTGTTTTGATTAGCTGAAGAGGGATCAGCGTTATTTTTCTTAGCTGTGAAGAATTTATTGCAAAGGGGGAAAATAAGTTTGAAGGAATCATGGTTTCTGAAATATTTATATTTTATTTTAAAAGCTGTGTGAGGTTGGACTGTACAACTAGATGACTTTTTGTGCTTGGATTCCAGCTGACATATTCGTGGCACTTCTTGCAATATTTTCAATGTTACAGGCTAGGAGCTATCGGATGTTTCATGATGACAGCATGAAGTCATTTTTCCGCAGACTCAGTTTTACTCCTGATGGTTCCTTATTACTCACTCCAGGTATGTAAGAACATGTAATGTTTATTATACTTTACTTTGAATGTGCATTAGGATTACTTTCAAACTGCTAGGGGATGCTCATTTATCTGAATCGTGCCGTTACTCCTTAATCATCTTCCTGTTGAAGGGTATAGACACTCCACAATACTCATTCATTATCAGTCCAGAACCTCAACCTTCTCTGGTGATAAAAGTTATATTTGTGGCATTTTTCTTAACTGAAACGTGCATTGAAACAATACAGCTCTGTTTAAATAGAAACGAAGAACAATGAGTGGTTTCTTTTGACTGTCAGGTCTCTCATCATTTTTATCCTTTTTAAAAAACATTCTGCAGTCATAGTAGAAATAACATTGGAAGGAGGGGATCAGTTTGCCCACATAAGCTCTGCTTTTATAGGTGTCTGGCATCATCAAAAAGAAGCTTTGAGCGGGAAGTGTATAAGGGAAACACAAACAGCATTAAATAAATATTTGGGATGCCTTTTTAAGTTGTATTCAGGTTGCACAGCTCTTGCCCAACTGACAAGTCTAATTCCTGAGAAGTAAAATGTTTATAGGCAGAAAGTGTGTACTCAGTACCTTTTTGACTTGATGCATAATGTTTCTACCTCTGTTTTTGCAGCTGGCTGTGTTGAATCAGGAGAAAATGTAACAAACACCACATATGTTTTCTCCAGAAACAATCTTAAAAGGTAGAGTTTAATAAGATCAAAAATCCTTTTATTAAAAAAAATAATCAAATGCTGATTTCTAAAATACTTACTCTTCACAAAAGGCCTATAGGTCATCTGCCCTGTCCTGGAAAGGCAACTCTTGCTGTTCGCTGCTGCCCAGTCTACTTTGAGTTGAGACGAGCACTTAATAAAGGTACTGTACATCCTTTGGGGATTATGATTTTTACAGCAAACGTGAAAAGGCCAGTGTGGCTGTTTATATTCAGGCCATATGATTTTATTCCCAAGCCTTTTAACATTCCTTAAGATAGTGTTGTACCACATCTTAGAAACTGTTTCCTGATTCTAAGACCCTGAATTCACCTCAAATACCTTGTGAATAGCTTTTGATACAGCAAATAAACTTCTTACTTGGCCTTGTAGGCTACAGAAATACTGCTTAGCATTTTCCTTTAACTTTTAATAATTTTCTGTGAATAAAAGTAAATAACTTGGCTTAGCACTAAAGGAGCAACCCAGTGAAATATTTTCTTTTAGTCCCAACTACCCACATCACAGAAATGCCACAGCGTTGGTGTAGTTTGCAACAACCATTGATGTTTATTTAAGGAAGCCAAACTTGAAGCAATGCTGGTGTTACAGGCCAGAACAAGAGTTCTGAGGAGGGGAAGAATGGTATGAAGTTGCATGAGAACTGTGCTGATATATGTGATGGTATAAATTTATGGTGACTTTAAAGTATTTCCTAAGGTTAGTTTGTTTTGCCTTTGGTATTAAGGTGCATTAAGAATTTAAACTGGACAATATGACAGACAAAACAAAATATTACCAACTTAGATAAACTAAATTTCTTCTGACTTCTCTCTCTTAAGTTAAACAATGGAGGACAATCTTTAGGTAATAGAAGCGTTAGTGCTTGGCATTAAGTTTTGTTTTGTAGAAGTGCCATCTTCTCAGCCATTATCTTGATGAATAATTAAATCTTTGTTTGGGTTCATGACTAACTAGTGTGTTGACTGCCCTGTAATGAACACAAGAAAGAATTCTCAGTGTTTTCATTTCTTTACATTCTAGATGAAAGTAGTCAGAAATCATCTCCTGCTCTGTTGAATTTGCCCTATCGCTTGGTATTTGCTGTTGCATCAGAAGATTCTGTGCTTTTTTATGATACTGAGCAGTCTTTCCCCTTTGGCTATGTTTCTAACATACATTATCACACCCTCAGTGACATTTCATGGTATGTAACTGTTAGATTCTTAAAAGTTGTGATGGGGGGGGAAGGGGAGGTTGTCCTTCTTATACACTGAGGCTCTGCACAACTTCCTGTGTCTTGCTTTATTTTTGTATTTAATTTATGAAACATCTTTGGTCACTATCATTGTGATATCTGAACAGCAAGTCATCTCTTTTGCCCTGTAAGCTGGAGAATTACAGTTCTTTGATTGGGAAACAAGGTGCAAGCAGCCAAAGGACAAGTAGATAGCATTGTACAGACAAATAGAAAATTTGTACAAATGCTAATGTACTTAGTTGCCTTTGGCAAGTACTCATTGTCCAGGCAGTGTTACTGGTAATAATCATGTTATTCAGAAATTTCAAAGGTCATCTCTGTGCTCAGGTATCTGTGTCCTGGTCAAATTACACTTTATCTGCACAGTTCTGCTTGGTGGTTCTTCATGTACTACTTCTGAGTAATTTATCTGGCTTGATGCAGGAAGTCCAAACTGGAGCTGAAAATTGAAGCCAAGTCTTGCAAACAGGATAATCCCTCTGCTGGACTACGCCTTTCTAGCTAGTATTCCTAAGCTGGAAGCCTGTATCAGAAGTTACAGCTGATGCTCAGAAAATGAAAATCATTGTGTGTCAGGAGGAGGGGAGCAGAAGAGAATAGAAAATCATGGTTTTTTTATCAGTGGTTGATACTACTTGAAATAAGTACCATGGGCCTGCCCATATGAGCACCACAGTGATTCTGAGCAGAGGCATCTCTGCTTAGCACGGCAATCATAGCTAAAGAGCTTAAACTGCTCTGGTGGTCTGAATGGGCAGACTTAAGCAATATTTCAGAAACTGTGGCTGAAGGGGTTTTGTGCCTGCAATTGAACTGTGCCTGCTGAGATGAATGCATAATACCACTGACCACAGACAAGGCCAGAGAGATTAAATCAGATGTGAAGGCCAGACTTGAAGATCTTTGGTTCATTTGAATTGCATGTCTTTCACTTGAATGCAGTTTTATTTAGATGTTTGCATGTACTCGGGGAAGGGAAGAGGAACAGATTTGTGTTACAGAAGGAGGAGGGTGGGAGTTGAAGAAAAAAGTTTTAACTTTTTTTAATGGAAAAAACAAATCCAAATAGGTCCAGTGATGGAGCCTTTCTTGCAATTTCTTCCACGGATGGATACTGTTCATTTGTTACCTTTGAGAAGGATGAACTGGGAATACCACTGAAAGAGAAGCCTCAGATAAATGTCAAGACTCCTGGTGCAACAGAGAAGAAAGTGAAGAAGAGTCAGTGTCACAAAGCCATTTCCCCAGGCTCTAGGCTGACCGAGGGGACTCCTCCCAGCACTCCCACCCTCCAACCTAAGACACTTGCAGGTGCTGGTAAGGACTTGCCTTCCACACCTGCTGGCGTAAAAAATGTTCCAGTCCCATCTTCAGACGAGAGGAAAATAAGCCAGCCAGCCAGCCAGAGTACTAAAGTAAACCAGCCCAAGAGGATTACTCTCAACACTTTGCAAGCATGGAGCAAGACGCCAAGGTGAGATTTATATTGCCGTTTGCAGTCATAAATCTGAAGGCCAAGACAAGCTGTGCTTGTGCTGCATTTAAAGGTTTGAGGTTTAGACATAAATTCCTAGCCTTGTGTCTTGGTGGTAGCTGTCTTGACATGGAACTTCTTGTTCCAGCTGTACTGCAGCTAAAAGGTCAGAATGTCTCTCAAATCCTAAATGTACAGTTCTTGCCTTTCTATCTAAAACGTGAAGAAGTAGCAAAGTTAACCTGACCGTAACACGTCCATCCCATCTGTATGGGAACTAACAAGTGAAAAAGGTTTTAAGTAGTTGAAAGTTACTGTTGTCCGGAGGGCAGGGTGACAGCACAAATTAATCTTCCTGGGTTTTTGAGAGAGAAGCTATATTTTATCACATTAGCTAATTATGTTACGAGTGTTTTCTTATAGTAGTGTTTGTGGGACTGCCAGTGGTATTTTCTTATAGTCCAGTTAATCTTCTGTCACCCTTGTGCTTATTTCTAAGTGCTATCCAGAAGATATTTAGCAGAAGAAAATAGAAAATCTGATGAGTGTGTTGTAAAGAAAGGACGACTTTTTTTTTTTTCCTCCACTAGAGAATTGTTAGTGGACTTCATAGGGCAAAAGAATTCCCTAGAGTTTTAACAGTCTAAGGTGTTAACGTGGACAAGGCTAGCAGAGGAATGGTAAGCTGTTGCAGCAGAATTAAAAGCCTTAACAGGTGTCAAGAAACAGGCTAAAATCCTTACCTTTGCAAACAGTCTTAACTTGAAAATATTTCACCAAAATAGTATCTTCTGAAGGTCTGTTTTACATAACATATGCAAAAGTACTTTCCAGTGAAAAAGATAAATGTCTACTTAAAGTACTTCTAAAAATGCCCTGCTCATCATATGATAATAAGAAGAAAAGCATAGTAACATACATCTAAACAACAGTAAATTTAAAGGATTCTATGTATAGTATATGTTCAAATAAAGTGGCAGTGAAAGCTTTGAGTACTTGAACTATTTCTGCTCTTTTAAAGGAGAATAAACTTGATAACACTGAAGCCAGATACACCAACCTCAGCATGTACAGATACAGTTCCTTTACTTCCTTCTTCAGAACAGGAACATGGTAAGCTTTTGTGGCTATTAGTATCCAGAAAAGATTTTTGCCAATCATTTTTTTTTCCATTGCGGACTTCTCTTACAAGTTATAAAAGTCAAATCAAGCACAAACCTAAAACTCATGGATTTTAAAGCTTCTTCATTGTCTGGGTGTGATTGAAAAGTTCTTTTGACAGTATGAAGAATGGTGTTCTCACTATGGTTTCTCAGGTAGCTGCTCATACATCACTACAGTTTAATAGTAATGGGAACATTAGCTGGCAGTTGAAATGCTAAAGAGTAAGCTTCCTTGGACGTGATGTCCTCCAGGTCACACAGGTAGGTTTTAAGGAGACTTTCTGCCCTTGTACTTTGAGCATGTAATTGTTTCAGGTGTTGGTCTCTCTCAAACGGGTTTCTTTCATGAGTGCTTAATTGTTAGTGAATCCAGCAAGCCAGTTCACTTCCTTAATCTGACTTCAATGAGCTTAAATGACTTTCATATCTGCCTGTTTCAGAGAGGCAACTACCATCTGATGACAGTCTTCAAAATCCCCCAGCATCTAAACGTCCTAGAACAGAGGAAATGCCTCTTTCTGCATCTGCTGAAGATCAAATCACCTGCAAAACAAACAAGTAACGCCAGTATATTAGTAGACCCTTCAGTTTGAAGGTGATGCAGCCATATCTGAGAGCACATTTCTTTTTGCAAATGTTAAATCCTCAATTCCTGATTAAAGTACCATATGCACATTTGACATAGTGCTGTGAAGAAAGAAACTGGCAGTAGAAGACTGAAACAGAGGTTTCAGGAATAAAATTTCTACTGGCAGTAGAAGACACAGGTTTGCAGAAGAGGAAATAGTTGTGAAGTGACTTCGAAGTGTAGTTCTACTTCTTGAAGACAACATTCTTTAAGAAATGTAGCATCTCAAGGAAATCATGAAAATCTGGTTATTGAAAAGCTGTACAGTAACCTAAGAGTTTCCATAAGAAGTCCTTAAGTTGACATTTATAAAGTATTATGTCTTCCAGCAGCCTGTCTGGCAAATGAGTAGAATTTCTAAGGGATTAAATGAATTCGTAATGATTGGATGTGTCTTAAGAAAAAGGAAAAAAACAGACATCAAAAGCCCTGAAACTTTCATTCAGGCAGCTTGGCTTATACATTGTAGCAATGTGCAAAATAATTAACACTCTACAGTACATGTGGAATGGAAGCAGATGTTCAATATGCTGTGAATGCAGCAGCATGCAATATGACTGAAGCAAATCAGAACCTAAAACTGCGAGAAACAAGAAAGCAAAAGGAAGAAACCCTCCGAAGACCTGTTAAACGTATTAAACAGTGGAAGAAAGTTCGCAGTTGTTCAGCGCCTGTATTTACAAAAAGGTAGACATGAGATTTTCCTGAGGCAGCAGGATTTGAGTGTATACATTAAAATGACATGAAAAGGTTTCCCCTTTTTTTTCCAAATCTAACTCCTTTGACCAATAAAATATAATATAAAACCAGTGTATAATAAACTTTTTAAAGTTCATTTATTTAATACTTGCTTTATTATTAAACAAAGAGCTGAAAATTGAAAATGAGACCCAAATCTTCAAAAACCACTACACTTACTTTTCTCTGGTGTGCAGACTAAGACTCCAGAAGTAGAATGCTCAGCTGCAGTAGTCTGAGCTTATCTACTTCATTACTTTTGTTTAATATCAGGTACTTATATGTAAGAAGATAATACTTAAAATGTGAATGGTTGTTCTAGTTTATGATAACATGTAGAAGTTTTTGAATAGAATTTTCTCTTGTGATTTAGCCCACACATATCATGTGAAGTTCTGAAATACATGGGAAGGGAGAGGTGCAATAGATATTAAAGCTCTTTGATTTTAATTCTTCCCTGGATTTGGTTGATTTTAAGCTGTGTAATTAGTGTTTATTTTCTGACAGTTTCTAAGAAATTGGACAAATACATTAGAGAAGCAGAAATAGAAATGTTTCAGAAGTGATTCACAAAAATGTCACAAGGAAGAAATACTAGCGAACACCTATTCCAGAAAGCAAGCTTGAAACAAATTATGTGCAATCATATGTATAAATCATATTTCAATGGAAATTAATTAGTAAAAAGTTGTAGGAAACTAACTGTATCTTTGGTTTAAACTAATGAGATAAGGATGGAACTTCATTAGACTTGTCACAACCTGTTTTTTTCTTACAATGAGGAATATGAAGACTGTTACCACGCAAAGGTGTATCTGAAATGTTTTCTGTCTTCCCAAAAGTTTATAGAACAAAAATTTGTAGAGAAATCTGAATTGATAGCTAAAGCAGGTATCTGTAGCTAACACAAAACAGCATGACCAGCAACAGATGTTTTCTTCAGCATGAGCTGTAAGAAAGCTGGCATTTTCATCTTTCTGTAGGACAGTGACCTGCTTAATATTGCAGTAGTTTGTTCTGTTGCACTGCAAAAAATTAATTGAATTCAAACTTAGACTTTGAAATATTAATTGTAAAATTATACTCTTTTTTTTACTTTTTTTTTCTTTTTTTTACACAAAGTTCATTTCATCATAAATTACTCTTTCTGTTGAAAGCTAGTTGGTTAGATATATTATTTTAGTGTTAATGGCATATCTGGCATCTGGCCTTTGTGGTCTTCAGGTGCAATTAATTACCAGAGGATTCATCTTTATTTCATACCACACCCATACAGGTGATATCCATTTTTGTTTCTGTAGTTACTTAGCATGTTTTCCCTTTGCTTTATAATATAATTGGAGTGGTAAATGTATCATGGCTTCCACTGCTTCCATTGGGAGATTATTTCCACATTATCATCTCTGTCATAATGCTCTACTTGGTATTTTGTCTTCCCTAATGGGACTTATTTTCAATGCAAACCAGTGCAATGTTTTTGGCTGGGACAAAGAAAATTTTCTTTCTAGAGGCTCAATGCTGTGTTTTGACGACAATAGTGGTGGTAACACATTGATGTTTTAGTTGCTGCAGAGCAGAGCTTACACAGAGCCAAAGACTTAGCTGCTTCTCATGCTGCCCTTCCTGCAACCAGGCTGGAGGTGCACCAGGAGCTGCAGGGGGACACAGCCAGGACAGCAGGCCCGGACCACCCAAAGGGATGTCCCCTACCACAGGCATGAGGCTCAGCAATAAAACTGGGGGAAAGAAGGAGGAAGGGGGGCACGTTTGGAGTGATGGCATTTGTCTTCCCAAGAAACCATTAGGCGCAATGAGCACCACTTTCCTGGAGGTGACTGAATGTCTGCGTGCCCATGGGAAGTAGGGAATGAATTCGCTGTTGTGCTTTGCTTTTTTTTTGTGCAGCTTTTGCTTTACCTAGTAAACTGTTTTTATCTTGACTCACGAGTTCTTGTGCTTTTACCTCTCTGAGTCTTCCCCATCCCACCTGGGGAGAATGACCAAATGGCTCTGTGGTGCTGAGCTGCCTGCTGGGGCTAAACCACATCCTTTTCCTAAGAAGTGGGTAATGCTTTTTTTTCTCAGTCATGTGTTAGACTTGGTTCTAAGACAGAACCCGCCCTGTGCTATTTCAGTTCTTTCTTGACTGTCTGGCAAGTTCTGCATAGCTGTAATTCTTTTAAACATAGCCTTTTGTTCAGATCTGACTTGTGTTGTTTTTTTTTTCATGCTTCAAATGGACCCTGAATTCATATTCCAGTAGTGAACATGGCATAGGTCTTCCTAGGAGACATTTTGCTCAGTGCGTTTTCTGAGAATCTTATCTACTCTAAGGACATTTGCCCTTCTTGTACTATCTTGATGAGGTTGCATCAAGATAAAGGAAGAAGTGACCTGTCAGTATCTCCTTTCAATCTTGCAACAGTAAGAAGAAGGAGCTACACACATAAAAAGTCTCTCCTGCAAGAGGCACTAAATCACTTTTGAACACTGGGAACTGCAGAACTCCTCACTGGGTGTCCAAACCGTGCATCCAGTCAAAGTATTTTATTACCTGTGTATGTCAATATCCCACAGACAAATTCCTTGAAAGACCAAATAAACAGGGTTTTGATCTCAGTTTGCATTTTCTGAGGTGAAAGCAGCATGGTCTTCTGTACCTGTTGGACCATGATGAACATATGTGGATTACTGAGCCTAAGTCTCTTTTTCCAGTCCTGCAAATGGTGGCTGTGGCTCAGAGTGAAACGCTAAGGACAAAGACCCTTGGTAGTCTCAGGCCTGTGACAATGCTCTCCTTAGTGACTCAGATGTGCAGAATATGGCAAAAAAATGCAGGTGAAGACTTGACACACTGTTTTTTCAGATTAATGTGCCAGTATTGGGTACAGCTCCAGTCAATGAATAGAAACTTCAGGGCATTTTACCCATTCTGTCCTTGCCAGAGACTTCCAGCTCAATATCTGACAACTCAATACATGAGTTGTTCCGTGTGGTGCTGGAGGTACCACAGCTGTTTGTCAGTATTTTCAGACTCAAGCACTTAACAGCTCAGTAAATCGATCTCAAGGGCTCGCAGATTTGTATGTGGCTGGTAACTTCCCTGTTTTTCAGAGAAGGTGTGATAAATGCAAATCGGTGTCGTGCCTGCTTGGTGCTGATTCAGCTGCCTTCTTACTGTAAGCCTCAGTTTGTGATTCAGGCGATGAGCTCCCGGAGGGATTCCAAGGAGTGCTGTGTCATGAGGAAAAAGCCCTCACGTTTTTCTATTTTTACTTGCAAGATTGTCTTCACCCATGAAGAGTGCAATTTTAATTTGCCTACCTTCTCTATTTTTCTCATGGGAAATGTTGTGCCTCTTTCCAGAGGTGCAGACTCCCCAACATGTGGGCAGTGTCTGGAGCACTGACTTCTGTCAGCTGTCAGTGCTGTTTCCGTAGCCTACGTGTACCTCACAGGGAGGTGTACATTCTGTAATGTTGTGACTTCAGGGTCACCTTGAGACCTTAGGGAATCTTACCAGTCACTTCACAGCCTCTTAAACTATTTTTAAAAAATATCAGTTAGAAGGACGCGGAGCCCAGGGTTATGGCACAGATCACTTACAGAGGGCACCAGAAATTCTGACATTCTGATGTTCTTCCATCAACATCCCCATCAGTGCAATCATGAACCGTGTATTTCAGTTGTTGCCTCACTTCTGGTTTTCTTGCACTAAGGGCAGATACCTCTCAGTCACTGAGCTTTAAGGCTTTTGGATTCTGGATAGCTCAGTTACTTGTTCTGCTTTGCAATCCTTTCAACCTATGCTTCTTGGAGGTTCCCTCTTGTAAGAGTTTGCTAGGACTGTTGGCCATACATGCTTGATTTAAACCAAGAAATGAACTCCCTCCACTTTAGGGGAATTGCCCTTTAATCCATTTATCTGGACCTTAGGCTATCTCACACATTTCCAGTATGTAGAAATATAAGAAATATAAGAGCCATAATAAGAGCCTTTCAGATTGTCAAAAAGTCTGTGTCACAACCTGACATCAAATGGAATAGTAGTTGTCTTCTAGAGGCTGTCAAGGCAGGTTATGTTCTCTGTTAGATTGTCATGAAGCTGCCAAGATAAAGCCACCTCAGATGCAGAAACTGAGTTCAGGCAACATTGTTTTTGCTTGTTTGTTTGTTTGTTCCTGCTGAAAAATAATCTCCCTTTGGAAACCACTTACCTAGAGATTTCTTCATTTCTAAAAATGGTATCACTGCAAAGGCATCAGAATGGTTGCAGTTCTTGATAGAAGCGAGACAGTCCAGTGAAAAGCCACTAAGATGATGAAGGTATGGGAGCAGCTCTCCTATGAGGAAAGGCTGAGAGAGCTGGGACCATTCAGCCTAGAGAAAAGGGGGTTCAAGAGAGATCTCATCAATGTATACAAATACCTGGAGGGAGGCTATTAAGAAGATGGGGCCAGGCTCTTTTCAGTGGTGTGCAGTGCCAGAACAAGAGGCAGTGGGAACAAACTGGAGCACAGGAGGTTCTGTCCGAACATTGGCAAGCACTTCTGTGCTGTGTGGGTGACAGAGCACTGGCACAGGTTGCCCAGAGAGGTTTTGGAGTCTCCCTCCTTGGAGATCATCAAAAGTAGTCTGAACATGACCTTGGGCAACCTGCTCAGTGTGAAACCACCACACCCTGCTTGAGCAGCGGTTGTACATGATGACCTCCAGAGGTCCCTTCCAACCTCAGCCATTCTGTAATTCAGTGAATACAGCCATTTCAGGTTGAATGAACAAGTGATTTAACAATTGAGATTGATAAGCTAATTACCAGCTGTGGAAGTTCACTGAGATATGTGATTTTCATGAAACATTTCTCAGAATTCATCCTCAGAATTACCTGAATTTTGTACAGATGCATAATGAAAGTACCCATAATGAAAAACATAATGAAAGGTTGGGAGTGCACACATCCACTACAGATACCACACAAAGTCTTCTGCATTGACTGATGGTGTATGTGAACTGTATATATCAAAGAGTTCAAGTTGGAGGCAAGTGTAACTTTCCCTTTCTCAGATGATTTTCCAGCATGTAAAACTGGCATCATCTACTTGGACCTGTGTAAAGCATTTGACACTGTCCCGCATGAGATCCTCATCTCTAAATTGGATAGATGTGGATTTGACAGATGGACCACGCTGTGGGTAAGGAATTGGCTGGATGGTTGCACTCAAAGTGTTGTGGTCAATGTCTGTGTGACCAGGCAGAGATCAATAACAAATGGTGTTCCTTGGGGTCAGTGCTGTTTAACATCTTTGTCGGTGATGTGGACAGTGGGATTGAGTGCACCCGCAGCAAGTTTGCTGATTACACCAAGCTGAGTGGTGCGGTGGACACGCTGGAGGGAAGGGATGCCATCCAGAGGGACCTGGGAGGGCTCCAGGGAGACCTCGGAGTGGCCTTCCGGTACCTAAGGGAAAGCTGGGGAGGGACTCTGTCAGGGAGTGTAGAGATAGGACAAGGAGTAATGGTTTTAAACTAAAAAAGGGTAGATTTAGATTAGATATAAGAAAGAAATTCTTAATTCTGAGGGCAGTGAGGCGCTGGCACAGGTTGCTCAGAGAAGCTGTGGATGCTCCATCCCTGAAGGTGTTCAAGGCCAGGCTGGATGAGGCTTTGGGCAACCTGGTCTGGTGGGAGGTGTCCCTGCCCATGGCAGGGGGTTGGAACTGGATTTTTTTAAGGTCTTTTCCAAACCAAACCGTCCTGTGATTCTATGTACTTTACTTATGTCTTGATAATAGATCTCTTAATGTCCCAATTCTGCATACCTTTTTATTTTAAGTGTTTCTGTTTGTATGTGTAATTATTTACCCGTGTCAGGGAAAAAAAAACAAAAAACAAAAACGTTAGTTACTCTATGTGTCTTTGTTCAATTTGTCAGTGAATAATCATTCAGTTCTACAAAGTTCAGTGAATGGTTCAAAAAGCCCAGGCTGCAGAAGCACAAAGCATGAGACTTCTGCGTAAAAAGAAATCTCAGAGTGACCACTGGATGTCACTGTTCTAACAGTATTCCTCCTCCTGAGGCTGGGAGAAAACGCTACCGGGAGCAGGGAAGAGAAAGAAAAGTTTTCTTTTTAATAGCAAGTTGTAATTGACTCTCTATAACAAATGTACATTATTACCAAATAAATTGGTTTTATTGTTTTGACAAGCTTCCTTCTAGGAAGATGGACTTTGTTTGTTTGTTTGTTTTATGGTATTTTATAATCGTTTGAAGAAATTAAGTCTGGACCACGATACCCTTTGTCTGTTGGGAGATATGAATTAATAAACCTGAAATGCCACATGCAGCCCTGAACTTTCCAAGAAAGTCTTAAGCATCATTTCTGTTGAAAAGCTCTTTGCAGAGGGAATGGAAAGGATCTGGAATGTGTACGAACCATCTGGTTAGTACACGCTCCAGCTTCAGCCAGTTTGGGATTATCTTGCCAAGAGATCCCAAGTTGTGATACACATAGCGCTATGCGTTTGCATGCCCCAGCCATTAGTCAAAAAAACAATCATATATATCTGATTATTTTTTAATATATATATGTGTGTGGTGGTATAACAGCACCAGCTTATCTGTTCTAATCTGTTTTAAAACATTGCACTGCCATCTTATTTGCCTTCCAGCCTATTAAAAGGAAATGAAGATGATGAGGGCTTTCACTCAAAGCCACTGGCATCTAGGAGAGAGTGACCATGGGTGTAAGGGCAGTATGCAAGCAATCCCCACACATTAAATATGTTCTGACTGCAAGAGCAAAATGACAACTCCTTATTTATTTGCCATTTTGTATTCCTGCCTGGAAACATGTTTTTTGCTGCTTCCGCCGTGTTTTAGGCTAGTGCTGCCCTCTCAATGAGATGCCTTCTCTGTTGTTTAGTTACTTGTAGTTAAAATCATGAGGAGTGCTTACTTCTCAACAAAAGCATATGCAGACTTACCACCCTAAAAAACAAATACTTTTGTGAGACACTAGTGAGGCCTTGTTTCATATAGGTATATAGCTAATTGCACTAGTGTTTTCAAATAGATTTGCAGCATTCTAGATGGGGGTGGATTCACAGCTGTCTTGCTCCTGGAATGACTTCCTGGTGTGTAATAATGGTTACTTTTTAGGCTGCTAGACAACATGCTGTCTGTGCTATTGAAGTTTTATTTTTCCTCTATTCAGTCCAAAACAGAAATCATGGTTAGGCAGACCTACCTAGTGGTACTCCTTTGCTATGCAAGGAATTGAAAAGGGCTATAATTGTTGAGGAGAAGAGGGGGTAGAAATGGAGGTGGCTGGGAATGGAAAAGTGACAGGGG
Organism: Anas acuta; assembly: GCF_963932015.1. Classification (NCBI taxonomy): domain Eukaryota; kingdom Metazoa; phylum Chordata; class Aves; order Anseriformes; family Anatidae; genus Anas; species Anas acuta. The sequence continues at coordinate 94,081,952 of NC_088979.1, read as the reverse complement.
TGGATTATGTTTTTTGAGGTAGGATGTAGAGATGTATTTGAGAGTTGGTAACCGAAGCAGAAGAAAATAGCATTTGAGAAAAAGAGAAATAAATGGGAAGCTGAGAGTGCAGAAAGCCTTATCAGTGGGAGGTGGCAGTGAGAGAGTTTGGTGTCACTGGGAGTTCCCGTACAGAACTCTCAGCTCTGCAATGATCCTTCTTACTCAGGAACACCTCGTTTTCCAAGATGGGTTACAGTTGTATTATTGCTTTCTTTCCTCTGGAACACGAAGGCTCTATTCTTGCCACTAACTTCTCAGTTTTGTGGTTTCCTGCCAGCAGGTGACAGCGTTCAGGGAATTAGCTGCTTATCAAACTGAGCAGAACCACAACTCTGCTCCAGAATGCATTTTTTTCCTTAAAGGCATTTTTCATCATCTTTATATTGACTTTTCTAAAAAGTGATTATTTTTGGTTCCTTTCCACCTGATGAACAAGAAATTTTGCGAATAGGCTTCAGCAGGAAATGGTTCTTTCAGGAGGAAAATACCACAGGCTGACTTCAATCGAAAGGTCTCCTCAGTGGTGCCAGCTGTGAAACAGAGCACAGCCTCTCACTCTACTCATCAGCAGTGTCTCAGGCAAACCTGAAGGCTTTTCCAGCAGGAGCTGACACTGCAGGTTCTCGAATCAATTGACCTTTGATTAGTTGGTGTCCTGGGCTGAGGTGACAGATAGCCCCAAGCTGCGGCAGCACGAAAGGCTGGCTGCACAGACGTCCAGCAGAACCTCTGGATTAGGGAGCAATCGGTCAGAGGTGCTGACAGGCTTAATGGGAAGGCTGCTGTGAATTTTGGTATTGAGGAAAGTCTATCAGGCAAAGAGTATTCAAAATGCAAGACAGTACAACGTTAACCTGGTATTTTTGTCCCTTCCCCACCTCGTTCCAAATAGGAACAGGAGATCTGGAGATCTGTCAGCCCTTCTTTGGCAGCGCTCATGCTGCCAATAAGCTCTGAAGCAAAACCCCCGCATTTGGTACCAATTATCATTCTCTCTGACGAGCCCAGAGCCCCGTACAGCAGCTCTGTTCTTCTTCACATGTGGGGTTTTGGGGCGCTGCCATTTTCTCGATGCCGTTTCTTCAGGGCGCTGGCAGAGCAGCCTGCCACAGAGAATCGGCCTGTGGGTGCCAAGCTTCCCCTGACCTGGCAGCCCAGGCCTGCTCCGAGTGGCATTTGCTAAGCCGCTGCTCCTTCTGTCCTCCTTCCAAAGGAAGCATGAGAGAAGGAACAAGCCCTTGCTTCTCTGCTGTGGTCTAATAACCTTGCAGCGATCCTCCCAGCCCTCCTCCCTTCCACCAGCACGGCCTGACCCGGCCTGCCTATCTGACTGAGCGCCCTGCTGCCTGGGCCGCAGGTGCTCAAACACCAGCAGAAGAGCTGGAATTTGCAAGCGGGGAGCAGTTAAGCTGTTCCCCTGCCAGTTCCCTTTCATGTGTGCCAAAGCAGCGTACGGTGGTGTTTTTCTTGAGCCTGACAGCCACTTTCATCCAAGCGATATTGCTGAGAATCCGGCTGCTTACTCCCTCAACTGAAAACCCCCCAAAAAAGCCATGGCCCTGAGGCCTCTTGGCCTGCAACCTGAGAGGGTTTGCCTCTGAGAGCATGAATAATTAAAAAGGTTCACAAATTTCTTTCTGTCTGGAAACTGCTCATAAATCTGGGCTTGTCCAGGGACTGTGAAAACCTGATCCTGGTGCTCTTGAAAGGAGAAGAACCTGTTTTTGTCTTTTAACAGGAGCCGCTGGTATCTTTTTTTGTATGGACTGATGGTGTTTGTCCTAACTCCCCAAAGCTTCGGTATTTGGAGTCTCTTTGGGCCCTCCAATTATTTAAAATTGGCTGTCTGCAGGACTGTTGGATTCATTCAATGCTTCAAGAACATAGCCGCACATGTGTGCACTCTTGCATATATCGATGTCCCTTTTTAATATTTTCCATTAAAAATATTTTTCTTGCTATGAGTTACATTAACCAGAAAAGCTTAATTTTGGAGGGCCTTATTTCTCTGACATTCCCATGATGTGATTCCTAGGCGCAACAATGGTGATTATAAATAATGTCAGGTTTTGTCTAGGTATAAAATTCTCCCATGTACTTAAGCAGCAAAAATAAATAAATAAGCCACGCAGGCGTATTTATTTGAAATAAGTTGAAATAAAGCATTCTTAAACTTCGTTTGCTAAGGGAAATGGGCCAGATTGAATGGAAATGGATATCTGTATAATCTTAGCTTAATTGAATGGGTTTAAAATCATACTTTGGGCTAAATGAATCCTGCCTCCTACATACTGGAAGCTGCAGGAGCCTCATGGATGTTTTTGTTTTGCCTTCTCCTGGCACCAGTGAGGTTGCACCAGCTGGATATACTTATAAATAGTTGTGTAAGAAAGAAGGTATGGATTTAGTCTGCAAGCAGAAAAGAGATAATATGTTGGCTGTGTGCTCCAGCATTTTAAATTCCTATTTTGACTCTATGAATAAGCTGCATCTCTGCTGTATGATAATTTACTGCATGAAGGCAATGTCTGGAACCATCAAGAAGCTAAATCAGAGTTTCTTGCATGCATAAGCAGTAATAACACAGAACAGTCTTGCTGTAATATTTTGCCTATGTGCAAGTATGTGTAAGTTAGAGCAGACAGTACAGTAACAAAGATGAATTATTAGTCATTGTACTACATACCTTGTAGAATGGTGAATACTCTATACTGGGAAACTTGTGTGTACACATATTGTGTCTTTCAACCAAAACAATCAGAGTACCTTGCAAATGGCCGTTAGGTAATAGTTGCTAGAGTAAGTGCAGGTAGTAAATACACTTGTTTCTATTTCACTTATCAGATTACCAGAAATAGAGAAGCAGTTTTCAAACTGGCTTGTAAGTTTACAGCAACCTTGGAATATAGTCAAGAGTATTCACACTTTATATTAAACAAATAAACAAACAAATAAATGAATCTAAGTCATATTTTTTATATTAATTCCTGCCAGGAGATGAGATATCTTAGCATGTGACAGAGTGTGTCTGCACTTTTGGTAGTTATAATATAAAGGATTTTATTTTGCTAACTAATTAACAGAGCAAAATTGAACTGTTATAAGTTATGGAAGTCTCTTCCATGTACATTTTTTAGCCAGTATAGATGAATGTCTTGTGATAGTGCAGTGAATAGAGAGACAGAGAGACAGAGAGAGAGAGAGAGAGAATCACAGAATCACAGAATCACAGAATTTCTAGGTTGGAAGAGACCTCAAGATCATCGAGTCCAACCTCTGACCTAACGCTAACAGTCCCCACTAAACCATATCCCTAAGCTCTACATCTAAACGTCTTTTAAAGACTTCCAGGGATGGTGACTCCACCACCTCCCTGGGCAGCCTGTTCCAGTGTCTAACAACCCTTTCAGTAAAGAAGTTCTTCCTAACATCTAACCTAAAACTCCCCTGGCGTAACTTAAGCCCATTCCCCCTCGTCCTGTCACCAGGCACGTGGGAGAACAGGCCAACCCCCACCTCGCTACAGCCTCCTTTAAGATGTCTGTAAAGAGCGATAAGGTCACCCCTGAGCCTCCTTTTCTCCAGGCTGAACAAGCCCAGCTCCCTCAGCCACTCCTTGTAGGACTTGTTCTCCAGGCCCCTCACCAGCTTGGTCGCCCTTCTCTGGACCCGCTCAAGCACCTCGATGTCCTTCTTGTAGCGAGGGGCCCAAAACTGAACACAGTACTCGAGGTGTGGCCTCACCAGAGCCGAGTACAGGGGGACGATCACCTCCCTAGCCCTGCTGGCCACAGTGTTTCTTATGCAAGCCAGGATGCTGTTGGCCTTTTTGAGAGAATAAAATTACTGAAAATAATGAATGCTCCTAACAGTCATAAGATTAAGTAATTTAGATGTTTGGACTATAAAACTTTACTTATAAGCCCTTGTGAATATGAAGGGCATCTAAAATGACTACTTGTCCTTCCCTATTGCTTTCTACAGTAAAAGGTGATTTTCTATTATCTCTCTTCTGGGTGGATAACCCAAGATTAGTTTTGGAGTGAATTCTTAAATATGAGCTGCAAATCCATGAGAATAAGGGCCACAGTGGAAGAGGTAATATAAATTTATTGTACACACCTTCTTGCTACATAAATCACTACTGTAACAGAGAAATAATCATATTTTATAATAGTAACAAGCAACTTTAAATATTGCCTCTTAGTTTTAAGAGCAGAATTCAGAGGATGCAGTCTGCCTTCTGGTACTTAATAAATTCAGGATCATGCCTGAGCATTTACTTATAGTAGCCACATGATGGCAATATTGCTAATCTTTAACTTTATTAGTTTAACCACCTTGCTAGATCTTTTGATTTAGAATAAGGTATGTAATTCTAGTAGAATACTGAAGTTCTCTGTCTTTTAGAGGAAACCTTTCTTTCATGATTTGACTTTGTGTGTGATACCTGTTGTATATTTGGCCCATATTTACAACATGGATTTGAGGGGAAAAAAAGAGAATGGTGATACCACTTGACCTGTAACAACACAGGGTCCTAAATGTGCTGTACCATACAAGTGGTTGACACTGAGGCTTTGGAAACATGCATTAGCTGTAAAAGTGGAAAAATAACAAAATGAAGAAACTAAGTATGAAAGTAAGAAACTTGTTTTCTAAGCAACTGAGGGCTCAGAATTTCTTTAGTCCAACATTTTTAATAAGCTGTGGTGCAAATACCTTTATGAATTGTGTCACAGACATATTTTTGTTCTCCATGCACAAAGCTTGGTGCATGCCCCATCAGCTACCTGGCCCGAGGCACTGTGTAGCCCACTGCAGGATCAGGACCCACTTTAGACCATCCACCTAATACCCACCAAACAAACATGCCTTTAGACTCCCCAGCACAAATTAGAGTAGTGTGGGAAGGCTTATGACAGGGCTTCAGAGGTAGATTGGGAAAAAAAAAAAAAAAAAAAAAAAACAGGAGAAGACAGCTGTGGTCGGGCAAAGAAAGGTTCTTCCATGATGAGAAAAATGTCCACAAGAACATAGCAGCACAAAGAACTGGTAACTAAGGAAAGGGGGATAGAGAAAGTTGCAATGAAGGAGCAGTGGTGGCAGTGGGGTGAAAGCAGCAGGGATGTGTGAAGTGGAGGTAAACTTGGTTCTTCATGGAAAACCATGATACCGAAATCAAATCCCTTTATGAGGCATTCTGTGGGTTTCAGCTCAACACAAGCAGGATTTTAACAGGCAGGAGCAGAAAATGCTACTTTTTTTTTTTCTTCCTTTTTTTTCCCTTTTATGAGCTGCAGTGGAACCTGTAAAAGGATTGTCCCTAGTGAGAACCAAGTAATTTCTGAAACGGTACAGCTATAAAACAGGAGAGCAGGATCTGGCACCAATGCAGGAGCTCAGCCGAGTTTAAGCAAGATCTTTGGTAATGTCCTTAGATTCTTGATGTGATAAATATGGGCCAGTTTTGGTGGAGACTGGAGGAAAAATGTGTTCTTTTAGCCAAAGTAACTATCATCTTGACAAACATTTTGCTGGATTGTTATTTGAATGAATATTTAATGTAAAACATGCAACCTGCTCTAATAAGAGCACATTCATAATTTCTAGCACGCTAGTCCTGTCCAAAATTCACTTGGCTTTGCTCTAGGTAAGGGATACCTTAAGAAGGAAATGTTGGACTGCAGCTACACTTGGCTGAAGCACACAGTACAACATGAACAGCTGTAGAAGCCAGATTTACTGCAATAAGTGAGGCTGCTAAAAACCTGACATTACTTTGATATTTTTTTTTAATGAAAAAGTCCAATATAGAGTTTATGACTTTTCATACAGTTATTTATTTTAGGAATAAGAGATCTGCCAAACACAGCAGGTAGTTAATACCCAATTCAGACTGCATTGAAATAGGAAAGGAGCTATTGGCTACATCCTCTGGGATTCTGTGATTAACCTGCAGGGAGCTGTAGGTGGCTTTTTCCACATGCATGCAGATGAAACGCAGGTTGGAGTCAGCTGCTATTGAATATCCTGAAGTTTAAATCCAATGTAGTAGATAATTCAGCTCATCCTCCACTGTAATATTCCTTTCCTTTGGATACAGAGGACAGGCCAGGTGTAGATGGCATTGAGATGGGATACAGCTTCGACCCCTGCTTCTGTCCCAGACACAGGGTGCATTACCCAGTCTCGGAAATTTGTGTTGTGTTGCTCTGCTGCCACTGGTGTCTGAGGATTGCTGAGGACCAGCAATCTGGTCACTTTTTAAAACCTTGCTAGTGAAGTTGCCAACACTTGTCTAACTCTCCCCATTGCTCAGCACTCATCATGAAAAAGCAAGGACAGCAATCCTTGCGTGCCTCCTGAGGATACTCTGAAGCTAAATCCATCAGTGCTTGTGAGACTGCCAGTGACGCAGGCCACATAAATATCCCAGTAGATACCACAGGACAGGATAATACTTTCTATATTCCAAGCATCTCGTAGGATTTCCTGGGGGTAATGAGTTAAATGCTGACGGCGCAGGCCTTGTGCACAGATGTAGCAGGCACTGGGCATTAACATAATGCCAGAGGCATCTGGGCTCGGAGGCTGAACCTCTTGCTGGGTAGGACACTGGAGCTATTTGCTGCTGATGTGACAGTCCCTTCAGCTGGGCTTCTTAGGGGCTTATCTAATCTGAGATCATTGTTCAGTTCTTACCACGGGAGCTCATTATTTTGTTTCTGCTCTATCAGGCCCAATCAACAAGATTTTTTATTCGTTGCCCATCCATTATAATAGTAGAATAGAACAGCTGTAACTGTCAGAGATGTAGGCTAAATGAGTTTGGCAAAGGTTTAGGTCTGTGGATGCCCAGAATTGTTTCAAAGCCCACAAACAAATATAGATGTGAGGGTGTGCTGACAGTAAATTTAAGACATATTAGCAAGAAGTTTAGGATACGTTCTGTATTTTGTAGACTTTTAAATAGAGAGAGAGAGAGAGAGCTATCTGTGGTGTAAAAACACTATGATTATTAGATCATATTGATCTAATCTCTTTGATGTCTTGAACCATCAGAAGAGACAATATTTGAAAACGGAGAATCTTTTTACCCTTTAGAAATTTCACATCTGCTTATTTGAAGGGTTTTGTTCTTAAAGAAAAGCTATGATAGCTCTGTTTCACTCTTCAGCAACTGAATTAAATCTTCAGAGTGGTCACTGCCAATTTGCAGATGGCATTAATTTTACATCTACTGAATCACGCAGCAGAAGTGGTTTGAAACACTAACTGCATCAATCTCTATTAGCCACCCACCAGCAAGACCAAATCCTCTGGCAAGGCCAGCCCTTCATAGATGTCTACCACATATTAATAGTTTAATGGCCACGATGACTTTCCTTCTCGTCTCTCAGTGGTTAACTGCACAGTTTTACTAATGTGAAGGAAAAGGAGTTGGAGAAGTCAGCTGCAAATCTCTGCTAGAAGGAAAGCATAGTACTGTTTTCTAAGTTAGAAAGGGCAAGTGGGAAATTCTGTCAAAACGCAGTGCTGATTAATCCATAATTCTTTATAATGTTTTCTGACCAGCAGCACCCTTAGTGTCTGACCTGAAACGTTGCTTCTTTCAAACTTCTTTTAACCCAGCTGACACTGTGAAAAGTACATCGGCTGTTGATGACAGGAAAAGGAAAGTTACACCGTTAGTGAATAACGTGAAAGTAGAATAAGTGCTTTGCTGGCAAGGAATGAAATGTTAATGCACAAAAGCTAATAAATCCATAAGTTTTTTTTTTTTTTGCCTTTAAGGAGTTTATTGTCTAGTTTCTGGTGCAATAACAATAATGAACTGTTGCATGGGAAGACCAACAAATCATTCAGGAAATGGAAGAATCAAGATGGAGAATGACAGTGGAGCTTCATAGTATATTTTTTCATAGAATTGTCTGTTATTTGGCAATGTCTTAAAATGCAGTACCAACTATGGAAGTCAATCAACCATGATTTCATTTAGGCCATACATTTTTGAATTTCACACTTTGATATCTGAGTGTTATGCATAAATAAAGTAACAAATAGAAGTATTAATCCTGGGTCAGCTTGCATAACTTTTCCTTTCGAGATGGATTTTTTTTTTTAATTGCCACTACACCACGAGAAATCTCTTATTCCTGGGGATTCCTGGGGTGATAGATATTTCTCCTCTTCAAGTTTACAGGCAGTTTTTCTGTAACTTTCCATAGATTAGTATATTTGGATGGAGTGTGTAAGTCCCGTATGTAACTGATGTCTGATTGCTAAGGATGGATCAAAAATAATAATAATCAATATGTGAAATGGGTTTTCAGCCAGTATATTAAAAGGCTCTACGACAGTACAAATCTCTTTTAAATGAGTGCTTATACCTCTCCAGCATGCCAAATCAGTGGAAGTATATGTAGAGGAGCTAGAGAAATCAGAAGGGAACCAATTACAAAACTGACTTTTAAAATCTGTTCTCTTGTGCTTGTCCTTGGTGACCTGTGTCTGGCATTTCCTTTGTGTTTCTCAATTTTAAGTTTGGACGGTAAAATTAATAGTTTTCTTTTTTGTTCATGAAGTGTGAGTTTCTCTAATGGCCGGTATTAACCTGTTTTGACCTTTAAAGCAACAAGACATTCAGAAATCATGTGCAAAGCCCCCCATTTTTAATGTAATGTGTCAGCTTGCTTTTATGTCTGCCATGTAACTTCTGAGATGAAGTACAAAAAAAGCCAAAAGGCTTCTAATTTCTTTGGGATTCTGGGAGAGGATGAGTTTAAACCGTGGGAGGAACCTGAGGAACTGCTGGAGCCAAGACACTGGTAGTTGTGCAGCATATTCCCGTGTGATACAGGATCTGCGTCATGGTGAAGTGCTGAGACCCCAAAGGAGTGCCCATACCATTTTTATTGTGAATCACTCTTGGCTGCAGTGAGACAAAGACTGGTAATGTTTCTTTCACAAACACATATTTGGTGTAAGAACTTGGACTTTACCTCACGCAAGTTTGAGAAAAGGAAAGGCACTTGAGATTATGTTCCAGCAACTACTTTTTGGTCTCTTCTGTCTTTCTGTACTCAGGTTCTTCATAGCTGAGTTCAGCCATGATGGCTAAGTAAATGGCTGTTTGAATATTTCTTTTAACTTTTGTTCTTGTGTGGTCTCATTTTTCTTTATTAACTAGATCAAGCCAAATCCTCAACAAAACCATGGCAAAGTCTTTGACCAATAACCTGCTAAATATCTCCCAAATTCCTTCTGTGAAATTTTCTTGTTGAATTTCTTACTGTGCAAAAGTAGGCTGTGTTTATGGCAATTCCCATTCCTGCTCAGTAAGCATTTCAACTTACTTAGAATACTTAGATGCAAATGTGATGTCAACTAGTCAGTAGAGGTTACAAGAAAATATCTGAGCTGCTCTGCTTACATTAAGACTAGAGGACTGAAAAGCATGTATTTTGGTATGATGTTACATATTTCTCAAGGATGTTTAGAATGATGTGTTTGACTAGTTCTTTCAGTTTTTCATTTTATTTTCCCAGTTTAGAGCAATTCAAAAAGATTTAATAGCATTCTATTTTTCTCCCTATTCACTGACATATTAGAATTTTTTTTTTCTCCCCACTTTATTTGCAGATGTATATTGGTAGCACTCAATAACTAGTAGTACTAATTGAGTTGGGGGGCTCTCCACTTCTGTGGATTTTATTATTTGAGCTATTTTGGAACCCAATTTAAAAGTTAAATTACCTATTCTATATTGATGACTGTATTGATGCTTTGAGAGCTCCCGTCTAGTTGTCCAGACACTATCCATTTCCTAAGAAAAACTAAGACCTTTTCTGCCTTATTTAAAAAGATTTTTGATAGTGTTTCAAGTTTTGTACTGAAAACTTTCATTGTCAGATGGGTAAAATGTGTGAAAGGACTCTTCTGGTTTATTTAATCCATCTCCATTTGTCCAAGGGAATGACATCCCATTATGCCTTTCATTAAGTGATCACACTCTGATTTAATATCTGTTTGGTTGCTTGCCACCAGTAGCCTTATGAAAAGACTGGTCCAGATATTCATTCCCTGATAGCAGGAAACATTTTAATTTTAAACAGTATTTCTTTTTGGCTGGTTTGTTCTTCTGCAAACTTTCTCTTTCTATGTTCTTATAAGGAAAGCCTCACCTAACATTATTTCTCTTTCTTCCATTATAATAAATAAATAAATACTTGTTTTGTTTGTGCAAATAATTAAGAATGATAGAGCCATTCAAAAACTGAGAAGAAAAAAACAAACACAAACTTAAGTCCATAGTCTTCCAACAAAAGCCCAATAAAATATAACAGCTGTGATTTTGTCCCAAATCACTTTTACACTGGCTGTGATACGGAGGGACAAGGTTGCTGTAGAAGATTTTGAAGATTTTACTACCACGATACAAAATGACCCATTTTATCTCCTTTCATACATGAAGGATTTGTGAGAAAATACAGCAAAAAGATTAAATCCATCCTACCAATGCCCAGAAAGTCTGCATTTATAAATGCACATTAAAAAAATAAATAATAATAATCAAATAAACATCAAATCACAGACAACTACTTTAAAGGGAATGCAGTGCATCATGCATTGCCAGAAACATACGGAGCTTTTGTTTTTTATTTAAAATGATTTCTTTCAAGACCCCAGCAAACACGAACAACAGGCCGATTGTCTTTCACTGCCATTACGGTGGCAGGTACCGAGGAGATTACCATGGCTTTGGTGGCAGTCGTCCCACTGCAGTGAACTGAGGCCCTTCAAGAGCGCACCGCAGCTTATAGGTGCAATGGTGAAGATGGCATTCACGCTGGAACAGTTTTTTTCTTTTCTGCCCTGCACTGTGCTGGTGCTTAGTGTAGAACAAAGTGTTTGTACAAGCAGATGACATTTATAGTGCCACTCCTAATTTCAGGAGGATCTCACCAGCTACATGTGTATATACTTCTTATGGTAACAACCATTTGCAGTTTAAGTTGCGTGTTACTGGTGATAGTGTTTCTAGCACATGGCCCATAGTCATCAGTGACCATGTTACCTGAGTTACGAATTTTGTCTTTACTCTTATATTAAAGTAGCTGCATAAGATAACTTTAAAAGCTCAAATATACTCAAAACAAGCATTGGTGAGAAAAGCTGGTGCAGCATCTGGATTTGCATTGACTACATCTAAAGGGGCCTGTCTGTAGTAGCCTGGAACACAAAAGTAGTTGGTAATCCATACTCGTAACATATTCCTTTCATAAACTGGTATATAAGAGTACATAGTACAAATATAAAAGTGACTAATTTAAGGACATTTTATGAAGCATCCACAGGTATAATACAGCTTCATTTATTTATTTATATAAATGAAAAATGCTTGGTTATTGGCAGATAAAAGAAGAATAAAAAGCAGATGGACATAAAGGATCAATACAGGCAGTTAACACCCAGAACACCCAGGTGTAAAAAGCAAAAATTAATAGTTTTGGTGTTTTCTGTTTGCCTGTTGGCCAAAATGTTGCAGAATTAGGTCCTGAATGCAAGGAAGATCCCCAGGCTGGCTAACCAAGGACATCACAGTTGAAATATACAAACAAATAAATAAATAGTACTGTTCTTGCCTTCTTACAAATGCTACACAAGTTAGTTTTCATAAAATTTCTTGTAGAAAGAGAAATATGGGAAAGACATAGCTGTAATAAATAAATCTTTTACCTTGTGTGGAGTTCAGACAACATTTTATTCAAAGACAATAGTAATGAATCATAGAGCACTTCTACATGTAGGTGGCCTCTGTAAGCATTGTTACCATCTGACAGATTTCTTGCACTAATAATTATATGTCTTTGCAAGAGTACTGGATTTTTTTCAGCTCTGTTAAACTAAAATCTTAGGCTGAAGCCTACAGCTTTCTTTTCCCCTTCCTGTCCTGGATGGTTTCAGTTTTCTTTGCTATAATTGCCATCATGTGCAACAACCCTCAGCAAGTCTAAAACTAGAAGCACACTCTAAAGCCAAGTAACCTGGAGAGGCTGGAGCAGAGGAAACAGGGAACAAGAAGGAGGCCTGTTGTGGCTAGAAAAAGAAAAACTGAAGAAATCAATGGGGAAAAAAAACAAAAAAAACCAAAAAAAACACAAAACCAAAACCAAACCAAACCAAAACATCAAGTAACCCTTTCCGCCGTATTGGAATGAGCTTATTTTCATATTGTCTTTTTAATGCTCTCCTGCTATAGTTCTGTTAGATAGGGCCCTAGGCATGGCTCTGCAGAGGTACAGAGATGAGGTGGGGTTTACAGACATGCTGCTGAGGGTGATGTTTTCCCTAAAGCCAGCTGTGTGCTGCTTGCCTGCAGAAAGACAGCATCTGCTTGGCTGCATCCTGCAGGGGTCAGGAGCACAGGTCCCACCAGGCAGACTGAACTGTCACTGATGCAGAGCATTAATCTCAAAGGAGACAAGACACCCAAAATTTGTGAGATAGTTTCTCCTCCCCCAAGTATCAGGCGAACATCTGAGTAGCAACACCCACCAACTTGCACTACCAAAAGTAGAAAGAAGCAGAAAATACAATACGACCTTAGTCTGCCTCTCATGGTCAGATGCAGGTTCGATTCCCAAGACATGCATCAGGTTTTGGGGCTGGAAATCTGGGACTCACAGCAGTGCTCTAGCCTCCAAGTGTTTCTCTGACTTCTTTTTTCCCTCAGCAAACCTAACCTTTAGCCAGGAGGTGGGAAGGCGGCAAGGGACATACAGCCCAACCATAAAGGGGGCACCACGCTCAGGAGAGCCCCCCTAGAGGTTTTTTTTTCCTTTACTTTTCTCATACCTGCATTTTTCTTCCTCTAGTATTTAGTTTCATGTCTAGATGCCCCGAGAGCCTCTGTCTGCAGCCAGGCACTTCGGTGGTCACAGGTGATTTCTTTGTTTCAGCTCACAACTGGCGTGCTGGGGGAAGTGCACAGGCTTCTTGCACAGGCTGGAGATCTTAGGTGTTTAATAGCTACTTCCCTTCTGCTGGCGTGCTGCCATTCCTCTCTCTCTCCCTTTCCCCTAATTAATTAACATTATTTAACTTTAATATTATATATTATGGAAGCAACTGTTAAGTCTGTGATTTCCAGCTGTTTGCCAGCTTCCTCTAGAAGTTGCTTCTGCCACATTACCCTCAGCCAACCAGTGAATAAACATTCTTCTTCCAAGGATGTATCTGGCAGAAGACATTTGCTTCTACCCATTTTCTTTTGCAGTTTCCATGGACAAGCACTACTCATCAGCAACGAGCTACAAAATCCACCTTGCTTTCGGAATACCGAACACATTAGGAATTCTTTGCACAAGCAACTGAGTTCTAGCTCTGTTTTCCAAGGCTTATTAGTACTTCTTGACTTTTGCTCTTCTGTATTTTCCATGTAACAAGCGCTTAGCCCTTTAAAATTTGAACAAATAAAACAAATAGGCAGCTCACTGCAAAGTGAAAGTGCAGGATTACTCTGTCAGCTTGCCCTTTTCTCACACTGCAGGCCTGAGAGCGATTAAATGAAGCTGACATGCATTAGCCAGGCAGCCTAATTGAGCATGAATTGCAAGGGAAGTAGCAATAACCCAAGCCAGTATGGATTCGAGAGCAACCCCATTAGGGAGTGTTGATCAATATCACTGATTATGACATTTTAAAAATAAAATTGATTGTCCTTGACTCAAGTGGAAGGGAGACTCATTCATACATGCCACCAGATACAACTACTCTGCTCAGTACGAAACACTTTGTGAAATGGCCATGGCAAGTCCCTCCTTGCTGTCTTTCTTACAGGGGCAAAGCTCCCTTGACTTTGATTTTCTTTGCTCTGGAGGCCTTTTAGTTAAAAGCTCTATAATAGACTTGGAAGTATTGACAATAATAATAAGCTTATGGGTGAAATTCTGACCTCTGTAAAGTCAATGCAGCCAGAATTCCACCATTTTATATATCCACACACACATATAAAATATACACATGTGCTCTTAACAGATCAAAATCTGCACATTGATTCACTCTTTTTATTCACTCTACTTTGCAGCAGTTTGCTTACCAAAGATGTTTTAAGTGCAAGCTAATAAAATGAATGGATCTTCCTCGTGCTTAAAGCAGAAAATAAAATTAACAGCATTTTCCCCCAGGAGGCCTTTGTCTAAGAAAAAAAAAAAAAAAAAAAAAAAAAAAGTCAGTATATCTTCCTGTCTTCTTTGTGGAGCGTTTTCAGATGCTGGAGTTGATGGAAAACTGCCTTACAAAACTGGCAGGTTTCTCAGCGAAGGGAACACCTCATCTAGCTCTCCTGCCTGGGGAAGGGGGAGCAGTAGGGAAAGTGGGATAACGTAACTTCAAGGGAGATCTTCTGATTTATGCTCTTCAAGGGAGATCTTCTGATTTATGCTTTGTCAGGATCAAGCCTCACTAGGTTCAGACATATCTTCGGATGTCAGGGCAGAAGAACAGGAAAGGATAGGAATTAACCTGGGAATCAGCCTGACCAGGTACCCATGTAGCAGTGAGAATAAGGAAATGTAGAACACATGGCCTAAGCTGCATGAATAATCTCTTAAGAAAACAAGTTAGAAAAGAAAAAATCTCTTATACCACATACCTAAATAAGGCATGCAGGAAAATACAATATATTTTGGTAGATCAGCTAGAGATGGGAATATATTAAGCTTTCAACTTTTCTTTAAGCAGCTCCTGGACCTCTTGAAGCACTTTACCCTTACTATCTTTCATATGTATTTCTCCACAAACCATCTTGTTGGATATAGAGCAAAGTAAACAGCAAAACAGCAGCAGGTATTTACAGGTGGATCCAGAATTTCCATCAATCTTAATGCACTGACTTGAAAGACCTTAATTAATAGCTAATTGTGGAAATGGTCTGATGAATTCTGTCTTAGATAAGCAAAACATTTAGTTACTGATTGTAGTTCATTTCCTCATCTTATTAGTTAACTTGGACACGTTTGTTGTGGAAATGAGTTAGTGTTTACTATGGTGTATCATTTACCTTACTCAGTACTTGTATCAGGCATTGTGGAAAAACCGGAGCAAACATACCAGTTTGCAACCCAAAGAGCCTCTGTCTGCCCACCAACTATGTCAGGTTTTGTGACAATGAGCAGCACAGCCTGTCTTAGGCACTGGATCATGCATCCCTCCAACAACACAGTCTTTTGGCCTCTGCTGTGCAGAAGGACAGCCTTGGACATAACAGTTTCTTCAGGGTTTAATATCAATATATTCCTGTACTTTAAGCCAAAAAGTAAATTACTTTTTTTTTTTTTTTACTTTTTTTTGTTGTTCCCACCCACCTACCTTGCACCTCAGGAAGGCCCTGGTCTACCTCTGTGCCCACCCCCCGCCTAGGTTTCATGTCCTTAGATCAGTCTCTTCTTGCAGCCTGCTGGTTAGATCCCTTTCCTGCAGATGCAGTTAGGATACTGGTGGGATGCTGTTTAGCAAGGATGCTCATGGTTGTAATCCCTCAGGGTCGGTAGAAACAGAGTAGCACTTTTTTTTTTTTTTTTTTCCTTTGGACTATTATCCAATTTCTAGCAGCAAGTGTAAGTTTTCTTCTCTTCAGTTCCTTTGATTTATGTTTAATGGTATGTGATGTGCTGAATCAGAGTTACACTTCTGGCATATTTGTTGAGATAATATCAAGGCCTTCTGTATTTTAGATGGCAAAATTCAGGGTGACTGGAGAACAGCTAGTACAACAGCCTGCAGGGAGGATGCCAAGGTGGGAAGCAGCAGTCTTGCCCTCATCCCATCCCCAGGTGGGGGTCCTGGTTTGAGGTGTCTTTGAAAGAGCCTCGCTCTCTCCCTGATGCTGCCGAACTGACCACAACAGCCCTTTATTGCCAAATCCCATCCTTACAGCTGACCAAAGAGTACATTCCCATATGTGACACCTCCGTGGCCCAGGCAGCTCAGCCCCTGTCCTTGACACTCTTTTGCCCTTAGATGCCGCTGATGACCAGGGATTACTCAGCAAGGGGAGGGTGGTGGGGATTAATTCCTTGGCTGAGGTCTCAGAGACATGCCTGCTGACTGCCAGACCTTTAACGCTGTGAGAAGGGATACTTTTTTTTTTTTTGCTTCAAATGGCAGCTTAAAAATAAAAATAAAAAAGAGCAGAAACATATGTTGATTCCAGCAGGGGATGGGATCCACTGGTTCACAGCATCCTGTGAAATAAACCATTTCACTCTCTTCACTGACATCAGAGCACTTCCAGGTATTTTTGCCAGGACTTTATAAACTGTTCTTACTACTGTCACGTATCCTATTTGGCTGGGAATTTGTGCAGTAAGAATAGCACTACACATACATATTCCCACTGCACAAACATCTTGGCAAGTGAAATAATTTATCAGTATATAGCAAACATACTACCTAATGACACACAAGCCCATTTCCTGGACTCGGACTTGTGTGCCAGTATTCATGGCTGTCCAAAACCCTTGTTCAAAGTTGATATCATAATCACTTGGCTAGATCTATTGTAATGTAAACACAGGAAAAAAAAACAACGGTGTAACTGACCACCTTTATTAGTCTACCTTTCCCCCTAGAAAGACGTCTGAGAAAATGTATAATGAACTCCAGTTTTGCTCCATCATGACTAAGAGGCCATTGTCTAAAGCAGTTTCTGTCAGTTCCTTGCATCTCCAAGTCTGTTATTAAGATGTTTGCAGTGTTAATGAAGTTTCTGTAAAATCTTTTTTTCACATCATATGTAATATCTACAGTTAATAAAACATGATAGGTTTTTACCACTCATGTGCCAGAGCCTGGCCCCAGATCCTTTTTGTGATTGTTGCTCTCAGCAAATTGCACGGAAATGTCATTTTATTTTATTAGAAGTGGTGATGATGATAACTTGCATTGATGCTGAAAAGTACTCCGTCACAGCTCAAATCATCATTAAAAAAAAAAATAAAAAAAAATAAATGTAGGTGACCAACCACAGAAAGGGAGGTTCAGAGTGAAAACTGGGTAAGTGTTGAAAGACTCCCAGCTCTGGAGGTGCTACCTGGTGATAACGTAATTGCAAACAGGCTTTTGGCCAAATGAATTACACCACATGTATTTCCCTCACAGTTGTTGGAAGTACTTTTTTATTAACCCTATTAAATGTCAATGTGTTGGTCCGTATGTTACTCCAGAGGGACATACAGCTCTCTGGGGTTAATAGTAATCCAGGGCTTCCTTTTTTTTTTTTTTTTTTTTTTTTCTGATTTGATACTAAGGTCTTGTAGTACATGTTGTATGTAAAATGACAGGGGAATTCCTCTTCTTTTTTAATTGTTCGAATACACTGAGTAATGATTACATTTTCTCAGAAATTTAGAAGTAAGTGTCTTCATATTACATTTCTCCTGAGAGGCAATAGTTACAATCCATGTGTGTAAGCTCTTCCAGCACAGACTGCTTTTTGTGCCAAAGTCTGGCAGAATGAAATTTCCCAAAATTCTGCTGAAGTATATAAAAATATGATTATTTACCATAATGCCCCTTCAATCAGGATCCCAGGGAAAAAGCATCAAGATTAAGTCTAAGAAATTATTTTGATCACATGGTATTTTGGGGATAGGGCTCTAGAAATTGTTTTACTGCTCTGAAACATTCATTGATAATACATAATGCCACAACTGCAAAAGAGGTAAATGTCCATTCTGTGACAAATTCTGATAATTATTTTTTTTCTCCACTTTTAACAGAAGTTTAGCATCAGATAGTATTTTATTATTATTATTATTTTATGACTGACATTTCTAAAACCCACTTCTGATCCACAGAATAATTTGTTTCCATTATGACGAATTATGCTGTTTCAAAAAGTTCTAACATTTTGTTTTGATAAGGTCAAACCATTGTAGTATAATTTTAAAATATCAGCTATGAAATACTGTCAAACACATGTGTTGTAATACTATTAAAATGTGTATTTCTAGGCACTACAAAAACAAACAAACAAACAAAGCAAACAAAAAGTTAAGACAAAATACTACCTGGTCATAAGGAAACATTCATGCATTATGGAGATAAGAAACTT
The DNA here is from genome assembly GCF_963932015.1 of Anas acuta. Taxonomy (NCBI): domain Eukaryota; kingdom Metazoa; phylum Chordata; class Aves; order Anseriformes; family Anatidae; genus Anas; species Anas acuta. Next base: position 94,063,789 of record NC_088979.1, on the reverse strand, counting down.
AACAGGAAATCACCGTGTCTTGCCATGAAGTTCTCTATTTTAGGCAAAAATGCATCTTCTGTTGGGACACAGGTCAAATAACAAGTCGTGGCCAGTTCCACTTTGTGCTTGTCGCAGGGCAGACACTACAAACCAAAACATTACTTTCAGTAAAACTTCCCTTGGACTGCCTGTATGCAAATACCCTAATTTAAAGTAGGCAGGTATGTGCAGTCCCCGGAATATCCCTGTTTCCTTTGTATTTATTCTCCTTGTACTGAAGGGAGCAGTTTTGTGTTCACATTCTTTCTTTCTATGGAAAGAAAGGGAAGGAAGAAATGAACAATGGTAAACTTTGTATCGTAACCCTTATAAATTAAAAATCATCCTAGCTTTGTTTTATGCCATGCACAGAAATTATAAAGCAGCTGTGTCCCGCAGGCAAATCTTAGGGAACTCACACATAGTCATTTAATCTGTAGCCGCTATGGGAAGCAGATGTCAGGGAAGAAGCATGGTTTCCCTTGTAGACAGTTGGTGGTCTACAGGAGGGAGCAGTCCTCCTCGTGCCTCTGGGCTGCGGCTCGTAGGGTGCCTCGTTCCCGCTGCACTGGCCCGATGTGCACAGCAGAGCGCCTCCAAGGATCGTCAAAGATGCAGAGACAAAGCCAAGGTACAGGGCTTGACCTATCTCGTACTTCATCCCGTGGGGAAGCAGGGGGTTGTAGAAATCTGTAACTACATCGTTAGTGGTCCAGGAAACGGGTACCAGGCAAATGAGACCGGCCAGGATGAAAACGATCCCCCCGGAGACGGCGATGGAGGCTTTGGCAGAAGTCCCCTTGGCGCAGTGGGTGCACTTCATACCGACGACGGCAATCACGCATGCCAGCGCGGACAGGACGCAGGAAATCACCATCATGGCACGGGCTGCTTGGAGGTCACGAGGCAGCGCGAGCTGGGAGCGGTGGACTTGGCACTGGTAGATGCCGGTGCTGTGCCAGACGCACTCCATCCACAGCCCTTTCATATACGCCACAGCTGTTATAATATTGGTGCCTACATGCGCCGTTCGCCACCAGTGTGGCAGAATAGTAGCAATTAGTGTCCCAATTAGACCGAGCAGGCTTAGAGAGAAGCCAAGTAACTGAACAGCCGTGCTTGCCATGCTAATGTTTGTCCTGACTGGTTCCCTTAATAAAGCACCTCCGCTTGAATTCCTTCAGAAAACATGGGCTTTTCTTGGAAGATATGCAGCTGTTTTACTTTGACACCTTCTGCTCTCCTAATAAAAGGTAATTGAGGAAAAAAGGAGTTAATTATTACCCAAATGCATTACCTCTCCAGCCAGTAAGGTGCATTCCAAGTGCAGTTAGTGCAATAATTAGCATAGTTATCGCTGTTAATCGTATTTTTGTGGAAGTAATGGGAAAGTAAGCTTCCCTCTTCACTTATATAAACAGTCTTCTGTTGCCCACTGGGAAGAAAACTCAAGACAATTTATGAAATGGAAAAAAATATTTGAAATTCAAATATTCTTCTTCCCAGCAGACTCTTCAAAAAAACAAACATGATTTCCTTCTAAAGCAGAGAATTAGCTAGTGTTAACACTTGGAATGAATGAGATTTATAAAGTAGGGAACTGCAGTTTGCTTTACACGATGAAAACATTCCCAGAAGGTCATAGCAGGACTACAAAAACAATAAGGGCGTATTTGCTCAAACTAGGGAGCAACGAGAGTGATTTAAAACCTGTGGAAGAGGATAACAAGTATTGGATTAAAGTCACTTTCCTGACTTGCCAGTATTTCTTGAGGTTGCATTTTAATAAAGCAACTCAAAGGGGAATAATTTTCATTAGCCTCTGTGGAGTCTCAGCTTATGATTTTAGGTTGTGGGCTAAATGACAGCATGTGAAGCCAGATGTACATCATGGAGCTTCTGAGGAGCAACACCTCCACAGTTTTGTCGTGTATAAATTTTCACTGGAAAACAAGGAACAGGAACTCTTCCTTCTGTATAAATCGCAGATTAAGTGGTCTTTTCCAATGGCTGCCTTGCAAGGTCTGTTATACATCATGCATTATGTGTGTGGGCAGAAACCTGATATTTTAATATATAAAATAACTGTTGCATCAAGATCCAACTTGGAATTCTGAAACAGAAACAAATTTAGGCTCCAATCCTGCAAAGACCTATGCATGTGCTGAACGCATGTTTATGGGAGAAAGCCTAAGTGTTTGCAGGACTGGGCCTTTGCAGGCAAAGGGAGGAAAACCATCTGGTGAAACTAATGAAGACCATTAGAACAACAAAATAACGCAGATCGAGGAAAGCGAAAGCTGGTTTGCATTCACCTTATCTCACTAATGAGGCAGGACTGCTTGAGGTGTGCACCAGTACTGATTTTTGTCTCCAGACAACGCCATGGCATGCACTGATCTCTGCATAACAGAAATATGGAGTGTCTCTTCCCAGTACAACCCAGAATCCGCCATAGACCTTGTGCCAAAGGAAAGTAAAAAATAAAAAAAAAATTGAAAAGCATGGGGATTGCATGGGTTAGGCAGGGCAACCACACAGGCTGAGAGCCTTGTACTTAGACACGCTCCTTTTCTTTTGTTTGGAGCGTGTCTGCTAGGCACAGACATAGGGTGGGGAAAATTGTGGTGTCGGATGGGGAGGTCTGCCAAGAAGTACCAGGCCCTCACACTAAACGGGAAGAGCAAAACCAAAGGCCAGCTTTGCTTGAGCAGGGCTCATTTTAGGACTTCTTGGCCCTTCAGATGCTCTGTAACTAATGCTTAAACAAAAATAAGCTGCTTTCTGTGGTTGTGGAAGTAATTTGCCCAAATGGCAAATGGTGAGAAAAAATCAGAGGGTTTATCTCTGAAATCCTTGTTCTAGGTAGGTGCTGGCTGCAGGATCTGTCTGCACTCTGCCAGGGAAGATTGTGTTTCATATTGCTCTCTTTGTAACAGCTATCACAGAGTACTGCAATATCACGGGACAAACATCAGGGCCAAGCGCAGCACAGAGGAGCACAGCAAAAGTAAGCAAGTGGTTGTCTCCATCAGTACTGAACATTTGGTTTCTGTTCCTGCCACTTGCTTGGCTAAGAGCTCTAGAAATCCTCAAACTATGATTGTTTTCCAGATTATGTGGTTTCATATATTATGCAAAAGGAAAACTAAACTGTGTTTTTTTGTTGTTGTTGTTTGTTTGTTTTGTTTTGTCTTGTTTTTACATTACGCTTTGTTTCTTCTGAGGCATATCACTATATCTAAGCATGCCACATGTTAGAGAAATCATCCTGGCAACATTCCTTCTAGATCAGGGAGAGCTAGGCCTGGCCTTGGGACATGGCACGAGGATGGGGAACATGCCCAGGTCGCACAGAAAATCTGTGACTGAACTGGAGAAGAAGCTGGGGTGTCCCCCACCCCAGTTCCAGACCCTAACTCCAGCACCAACTTTCATATCCCTGCCTGGTCTGACAGACTCCCACTCCCTTGGTTTTCTTCCCTGAACACATCTGCAGGTAAGTGGAAGCCCAGGTTGCTCTCTGTCCAATTGCTTGGTCCACACATTATATCCATATATTGCACACCACTCTGAGAAGTGCTAAAGGCTACTCCTGCGTGTTTGCAAATAGGCTTTCAAGGTCAGGCATTAGGCTTTGCAGCTAATCCCAGAGAGAACAGGATATAAAAGGTAAATGTGATTTACACCACCAGTCACGTGAAGTGGACTTCCAATTTAATGGAGGTCAGAATACCCTGGGGCTTGGCAGTAACTATTTTTAGATAGTATTAGGTTGTTGTTTTTAAACATTAGCCATTAAGAGCCTTCTAATTTAAGAAACTGGTGTTAATTAGCCCACTTGCTTGGTTCAGGTTTTCCATGTGCCTTCCTCAGTGTATGCCAGCTGCCCCTGGTGTTGAATAATGCCACTGAATGAATAATGCCACTGTTGAATAATGATGAATAAAACCACTGCGGAGCTGCTACTGCTCCCTACCTGAAAGTGGCAAAGCCAGCAGAAACTGAATGCCTTTATCTCTAAGAACATCAATGGCCCTGTTAAAATGTCTCACCTTACAGCCTTGTTCCTAACCGGTTAGGTGAGGAACATGACCACCACAGTGGGATCAGGTGAATGGCTGGTTGAATATTTCTCCTGGGCTGGCCTAGTTAAATGCAAGAACAGAAGCAAGTCATTTTTCTGCACGGACTGGGTTTGTTAATGTGCTTGGAAAATGAGCGAACCTGAGCCAGGTTTTGTGAGGAAGCAAAGACAACATTTGTACAGGGTAAAAACCTTTGCATTTTGGTAAAATGGCTGCTTATCTAAGGGGAGCCATTAGAGTCACTGTCCTAGGCATGGCTGCTAGAAAAGGCAGGAATGGTTTTCTCAAACCAAGTATGCTACTGAAGTGGCTTGTTTCTACTTTTGCCTTGCCCACTCAGATGCCCAGGATGTGAGGTGTAAGCTTTTTCTTTTGGAGGAAGCCCCTTTTAGTCACGGTGGTGTCTGTTTGCATCCCCTCCAGCAATAACACTGGCAACATCCTGGTCTCTTGTCCCATCCCATCATCTCAGATAAGTCATTTTTTCTTCATCCTCTTGGTGCAGTTTGGCCTGTGCCTGAAGATTTGATACAGCTGAACTGAACCGTTTCAGCAGACCTGGTTTGAAGAGTGCTGCTGTTTTGCTGTGTGATGGATCCTAATGCCAAGGCCCAGTACTGGACCAAGAGCAGGGTAGCATGCATGTTTAGCATAGCCCATCTAAACACTGAGTGTTTGTAAAATAATGTGAAAAATGGTGAACTGTGAAACTTTTAATTTCCTTGTTCTGCCAATTTATGCCAACTTCTTTAACAGCACAAGGGTTGGAAAGACAAATGTCTTTCCATAAAAACTTTTGTTATGTCTGTCGCCTGTGCTGTACAAGAACAGCTATAGCTGGGATAAATCCTGGGCTGTACTTTCCACTGGGCTATATCACAGCTGCATTAGCTTTGGGAGACATGTCTCCAAAGTAAGCTCCAAATAAACAGCAGAAACCGATGTCACTAATCTGGGTATTTACCCTGGATTACATGACAGATGCATGTTTTACTGCTGCCTCTTTCATTGTTTCTCATTTTACTATTTCCCTACCCATATCAGTCTTATCCTTTATGTTTCTGTTCTTTCCAAGCCAGACCCTTGAACTGCTTCTTCTCTTGCAGATTTTGGCTGTGTTGACTCTTACCCCCGGGGCTGCAGAATGTTCTGCTGATGGATTTTTATTCAGTCATTTTGGTATTTATCAGTGTACCCTTACCTACCTGTGCTTTCACTTCAGCCCCTCAAATTCTGCACCAATTATGTCAAAAACTCTGAAAATCTGGCAATCTCAGCCTGTGCAGGGGAAGTGCAAGGTGCTGAGATGCAGTGGAGTCCTTTGTAGACAACCAGCAGTCAGGCCTGACGTGCTCCCTGTTGGGGACCTCACTTCAGCCAGGCCCTGAAGTATGCGCTCATTTTACTTGCTTGTTTAATCTCACACAGCCTGAATTATTAAGGTTGGGCACATGTTTAACTGCCAGCTGAATCAGAGTTTAAGGCATGAACAAGCAGTGTTTTCGCTGGGAGGGTGGGCAAGATTACCAGCTCCAATGCTCCAAGTTTGGCCGTCTCCCCATCCCCAGGCCCTTTAATTGCTAACTCCTTCTGAAATGTTTTTAGGGGAAAAAATTGGCTGGCACTTTTCACTCTCTAAGAAAAAATCCCTCCCTGTATGTGGGTGTGGGTGAGTAGATCTCCGGGAAATAAGGCCTGTAGGGCTTGCAGCAAAATTCTTCAATTTTTCCTCTTTTTTTCCCTTAAGAAGAGATTAGGAAATCAATAAAAGTTTGAAAGGCACATTGTAACCAGCCCTGACCCAACACCCACTCTAACCCCTCTCTGAGAAGCAAGGCCTAGCGGCAAAGTCTGACGTTGATCACTGCAGCACAGCTGCGGCGCTGCCAGATGTGCGTGAGGAGCATGAACCCGTCTTCAGACCCCAAAGCCCCCAGGACTTCCCCCGTGCCGAGCTGCTGGGTTTTAACCAGCCTGGTGCTGCCTCGCTGTTTCCTCCTGCACAGGCGGTCTCCTTTGCACCAACACCATCTGCCCCTGCTGCTTTTTCAGGTCTCTGTGATGGCCATGGGTGCTGCCAAGGGTGCCTCCATTCATTTTGTGGTTTGTTTTTGCCTGGGACCAGCCATACACTATCTCTGCACCAAATGTTCTTGTCTTTAAAATGCTCTTGCTTTGAAATATTCTTGAGTGGACTCCATTTTTATTTTTTTTTGTTTCTGTTACAGGAGTATTTCATATTTGGGGTTCTGTTTGTTTGTTTGTTTGTTTTGTTTTGTTCAGGGGCACAAACCAAAAGACTGATTTTCATCCTGAACTTACTTAAATGTCAATAGACCTGAAAAAAAATAGAAACCATACTACTTAAAAAGTATCAGGCCCACAATTTGATCCCACATACTTTTACAACCCCAGATTCTGGACTCTTGTCATCTCTGTCCACTGGATAGCCAGTGGCTGAGGTAGGTAATTCATCGGGTGCTTTAGATCTTTGCTGGGATGAGTTACCCTTCAGGGGCTGCCACCTGCTTCTTGGGGAAGATAGAGGCAGCTGATAGGAATGGGTCTCTTTGCTGAAGTGCTCCATGCAGGGCCTTATCCCAGGCCTCAGGGAGAAAGACCACAACATGAAGTTATTGGCATGGCATGAACCTACAACAAGGTTAAGGGATGAAAGAATAGTCCCCAGGATAGTCCCCAGAACTTCTCATCTGGATCAAAGCTTTCCAAAGAGTCCAGTGATTTTGAGCAGCTTGGTTTCTGGATGCTTAGTTTGAGAAACCATGAAGTGCTCAAATCTGCTGTATGGGGAGCCAGATCTAAGCTCTAAGAACTGGGAAACTTGAAGTCATTTGTCATACCTATAACAGGGTCTCAAGGTCCACCCAAAAAACCTGTGGTATGGAAAAAAAGGACAAAATTATCTGAAAAGCTAAACTGTGATTATACGAAAATGATTGATGTCTTCAGACAGAGGTATATATGCATACAATTATATGGTTGGCGCATGAACAAAAGCTCTTGTGCTTGGACCACTTGCAGCTCACATGATCTCATTTTTTACTGAATGTAGCCAAGATTAATAGTTTTGAAAGATAATAAACATCCACAATATGGTAGAGGTTCCTCCATATAGTGTAACATAGAGGAGGAGATGATGAATGGCGCATTTATAAAATGCACTACATGCAACGTGGCTACTTAGTTCTGTCTTATATTTATAATATTAATGTCTTAAAAGAGCATTGTAGCAAATATACACTATAAACCTTCATTTTCTTTCAGAAAGTCAATCCTTTCACTGAAATTGGTTTACTGAATCTAGGAGGTGTTTGTTTGCCTATGGGACACTGCTAGATGAGTAAGCTTAACATGCTGGAAATAATGGACTCTTTTCTTAAATGTTGACTGTGGCTTTGGAAGAAACTCTTCTGGAGTTATTAGTACTTGTTTGGTTAATCTTAATTTGGATCCATCTGCAAACACACAAACATTATGAGGTACTGTATATGTACATGATAAAGCAGCCTTTTTTCCTTTAGAGCCTCACTTGTTCTAGAGTAATGGATTATATTCAGGGAAGTGAGACAAATGAGGCTGCTGCCCTGGGGTTTCATCTACGTTATTCCACAAAATTCTGAGGGAGTACTTGGCAAACCACAAATGCCAGATTTCATTTTTGGGGTGTACCAAACACAACAAGCTTGACTATTAAGAAATTCAGTGGGAGACGGGACAAGGTAATGTGCTATGAAATGATCAGTACTATGAAAATCAGGTACGTGGCTCCACTTGCTGAACACTAAACATTGGGTCACATTTCTGATAGTTTGGGCTTTTCTTCTCCACATGCAAAGTGGAAATAATTTCAACTGAGAGTAAATTAATTGGTGTTTGAAACACTGCTGTATTACGATATGACCACCAAAGACTGCTCTAAACTCAATGGAGCATTTCATTGGAAAGCTAGTATACAAGGAAAAGGCAAGATAACAGTTAGCATTTTGGAGGGTGAAATAATTCACAGTGTTTATGCACAGTGTTAGTATGCAAAAAATAATAATAATAATAATAAATAATAATAATAAATAAATAAATAAATATATATATATATATATATAATTGTGCAAAAAAAAGAGGCGTGGGAACTGAAACTCCAATTGTTTGCCTACCGGTGTCTTTGTGGACCCTTTCCTTCCAGAATAAACGAAGCCAAATCAACATCAGAAAGTCTCCTTGTAGCCTGGCATTTGAAACAACCATATCCCTTTTTGGAACATGATCTGCTGGAAGCAGGGAAATTTTGTGCGTAGGCTGGGCTTTTATCGGGCCCTCAGATTAAAAGGCCACAACATCTGCAGAAGGGGTTGCAGCCTGAATGACGCAGAACTTACGGGGGGCTCCGTGCCCTGGAGGATTCCTGTCGGCAAGCGTGAGCTGGTAAATTAATCGCTGCCCAGGCAGATTACAAAAGTCTAACAGCTAAAACAGAGCACTTATTGCCCTGGAGCACTGAGAGATCTTGGAGCTGTTTCAGCCTGGATGTCAGGAGCCTTTGGGCCAGGTTGTCAGCTAGCATAAATCCACGCGGTGCCACTCAGCAGTGGAGATGGGGCGGCACTGTTGTGGTGTTTGGGAGATGGAGGCTTTGAGCTGTGTCCCCCAGTCTGCATGCGTGCAGCTGGCTGGCTACCTATTGTATCCGAGTTATTATAATTTATGACCAGTGTCTGCAATGCCTGTGCAGCCTGTGTGAGCACTGCCTTCAGGTTACTCCTGGGTGATTTTGCCCAGTCAGATTTTAAATGACTCAAGCCCTGGAGTTTCTAACATTTCCTGTGGCGGGCTGCTCTGCAGTCTGGTACGCTTCACCGTTCAGAAATACATCCTGAGTGCCAAGCTAAATTCTCATGCTCCTTCTCCCAGCCATATTTCCTCGAATCAGCCTAAACAAATTACCTCGGTGATGCGTATGGCCTGCAAATACCTATTGAAATTTAACATACCTATTTTGTTACCCATGTCCCTCCTAGGCTCTCTCCTTCTTCCCCTTTTCTGCCCACTCTCATGCTATTGACATTGCTCAATAATGCTTAAAATAGTTTTCAGACCAATTTAGCTTCATCTTTATTGTAACATCATGTGATGTATTGCTATTTATGTCGTCTTTGCCGCAGGACAGAGTTTCCCTTCAGCCACTGCTCAAACTGACCTCAGAATGGGATCGTGTGTTATCCTTTGGTACAGGTGCTTCCAGAAACTTCCCCTACTATGTGAACCATTGCTTTGCTGAAGACTGAAATTAGATTTGCAGGGTTTACACTGCAGTGCATAGCCTGCTAGGCGACTGCACCTTTGCAGCTTTCCTCTCCTTCTTGGGACTGCTTGTGGCTCTGAACTCCATCCTGGGCATGAGCCTGCTTGGAGGGGCCAGTGCCCTATTGTCAAAAGATCTAAGGGGGGAAATACGCACCCTGGAAAAACCTGAAACAAGATCTGGGCTGCTGTGTTCACTCAGCAGCCACAGAGTGAAGAGGGGAGGGGGAAAGGGGTACCATTTGCTTGCTCTGAGCTAAGCTGCCTACCAGCAGCAGCAAACCTCCAAGCAAAAAAAGTGTGTGGATCCATCCTTTGCCTCTCCTTTCTGCCTCAGTAAGCTTTCATCCCAGCCATCCACAGAGGCCACTTACCTTTTTTTGTTGATTTTTTTTTTTTTTTGTAATTTTTGGTTCCCATGTGTTGTTTTTTTTTTTTTTTGCTTCCATGGAGCCTAGGAAGGCTACCATGCAGAAATGTGGTCTGAGCCCCTGAGCAATGCATTCTATATGCCTGGGTGTGTTGCACAAACTGAGCCTGGCCCGTATGACCAGCATGAGGCACTGCTGGCACCTGAGCTGCCACACGCTCTCAGTGCCACTGTCCAAGCTTGGCAGACCCCCAGTGGGCTGGCTGGCAATGCTGCTGTGAGTGGTCTTCAGGACAGACATTTGGCAGCCCCAGATGAATGGCCAACCTTCCCCATTCTTCCTTACTTATCTGGGTATGTTGAAGATCCATCTGAGAAAATCCAGATATGTTCTAACCTGTTAATGTGCCTAGGGGCCGTTATGGTGGTGGGCATTGTAAGAACTGCACAAGAAGATAAATGCCACTGCTAAAGCTGGAGCAGTGAGCTGGCATGCCCTGCATATCTCGGTGAGCTTGGGCTCATTCATGTTGGTGTAAATGGAGAACAGCTGCTCAAGCCCATCCTATTAAAGACCTGATACATCGGAATCAGACCTGACAAAGAGATCTTCCTTGCCCTTCAGTATTTGCCATAATTTTGGATTTTCAACACAGTCATGGAGGTTTTACACAAAATTGTAGATCCTCAGACTTCACAGAAGCCATATTTTATTCCTAGGCCAACTTAACCCCATTAACAAACAAGCTGGCAACCAAGTAACAGAGTGCTTAGGATGCACATACCTGTGGCACCACCTGCAACATAGAAATTGGTGGGAACACTGCACTCAGGGCATCATCCTCCCTTTGAGCTGAGTGCACGAGGGACTCTTCACTGCTGTGTGTTGCCCTGTACTTGCTCTGATAGCTATATGTTTGTCCCTGTGTGAAATTCTCCCCATGTCTTTGACACTTTCATTTGTCTTTCACTACATGACCAAAATAAATAAGACCATCAGCCACAAACTCATTTGTCTTTGCTGTAGCTCTCAGAGAGTACTGTAATTATTTAACTTCTTAAAACTTTCACACTCTTACAACTCTCATAAAGTAGTTGTTTAACTCTTGATATTTTCTCCCCAGCTGTGATGATTTAATCTAGCCTGGGTTTTGAAAGAGTCAGCCAGGAAAACCCCACAGCGCAATACAGCTCATTTATAAGGATCAGCGTTTCTGCAAGACCAAGCCTGCGCTGCACTCTACATCTGTCTTATCTAAACACTACCATCACACTGTATTTAGGTTTTCACGGTAAGTTAAACCACGACACGTAGATTTGAGAAAGTCATACATCTGGCCTGGAAAGATCATTCTGTATTTTAAACATTTTGCGGAACTGCTCCATATTATTAATTCAGGTAGAGCACATTTGTTTTGGGAGGTTTAGTTCTCTTGCCAGCAAGGGGGAAGCACTGTGGTCTCTTTACCACAGAAGTTCTTACCGTGCACAACCCCCCCCCAAATTAAGCCAGTCTTTACCAACTTTATAAATCACAGCCTTTCATAAACATCACAAAACTATTCTGATGTGAGAATTGTGTTATAACACAGGTGAAGTTCCCATTCTTCCCCAATGATGATTTTCACCCATAAGTGAAAAAAGAGCCAAAATAACTCAGAAAGCTGGAGTGGTATTTTATATTTCAGAATCAAGTCCTCTGAATTCCAAAGCCAGGAAATTCTTATAATTAAGATGCCTTTTACAGACATTAAATACCCGATATAGTTTATGTTGCTTATTAATGGTCAACAAGAATACTTTAAACTTTATATTTAACACAGAAATTGCAAGTATAAACTTCTCCCACTACATATATTTGCTATTGCTGAGCTAACATTGAAAGACACATACTAACTTTTTAAATTTCCTGACTTTTATGATTGCTCAATTTTGCAACCTTAACATTATTTTGAAACTAGGATTGTGTAAAATTTTCCCCATGAGACTAAGAGAACTATGTGCGTTTGAAATGTTGCCTTTCTGTAGCTAATTTCCCTGGTTTTGTGTGTTGTTTTTTTTTTTAACTGAAAATCTTGCAGACAGGAGCAAAATCACAGGACCTCAACAATAATCAAGTGTGTTTCTAATACCCCGGTGCCTTAACTTCTCAGCGTTTGCTGGGTGTTCACGCTCAGGTGCAGGTGTATGTCTGTGACTGATCACAGCCCTGTCCAGGAAAGCACTTGACATTGCTTGAACCGCTCTCATGCTCAGGGTGAAGCACTAGCTTAAGTACTTTCCTGTATTGGGGAATATCTATAGAGATATTTAAACTTGAAAGGAAATTGAATTTAATTTTCCTGTCAATGCATGTGGGATTTGAACAGGTGACGAATTACGTCTAATGGCTGCTAGTGTGCGTAGTCCCTGGACATGAATGGGAAATTAATTCTTTCTGTCTATGTGGAATCATAAAGCAGCGTAATAAGTAAGAGAAACTGCGCTCATGTAAAACACAGCACAGGTCGTTCTGGGTTTGTGTCCAGACTGTTTTGCAACTCAAGTTACAGATTTGTTTCTGGGCCCAATGCTCTTTTTCTAGGGGTGAGCAGATGTCAGGAGCTCTTCTACTAGCCAGCCTCTTTAAGTGAAAATTTGCCCCTTGTGAGGGGGAGTAGCAGACACAAGCAATATTTAAAACCCCTTAAACAAGATTAAATGTTGTCTCAAGTCTGATGCTGGCTCTCCACACCCCTCATAGGCTGAATGTGAACACTGTAAGCAAAGGGAGGGCAATGCCCATCGGCCCAGCTCTGAGGGACAGCACTAAGGTGCAGTGCTGGCAGGTTCAGGCTTTGCCAAGAGCACGTCATCCTCTTCCCTGTGCAGCAGGACAGGAACGGACACCCTACACCCATCTGCGATGAACTGTTTTATTGCTAATGCTAAATGGCGCGTGACTCTCTTCCTAGAGCATGTGTTTACTGCAGGACGTCACCAAATGAATACGACTGAGAGTTGCAGAGGAAAAACAATTACTTTTTAAGCAAGAGCAAATCATTTGTGCTACAAAGAGCACAAAACCTTGTGGAAGCAAAGGTCTTCCAAAGGGCTCAGCACCACACAGGAGAAAGTGATTCACGCTACTAGTAGCTGGGTTTTCAAAACTAGGCACAATGACGGGGGTATTTATTTAATTTGGAAAGTACTGGGTGGCACAGGTTTGTTTCCTTTGAATGCGTGTCTCCCTGGATCATGTGCCAGTGTCTTTTCATGAGCTGATGAATGTATCGAATTTAGGTGCTGAAAGGAACAGGAGACACTTTTACTATGTTCCAAAGAATGGGAAATATGGTTTCGTGGGTTTATTTTTTATTCATTTAGGTGCCGTCCGGTTGCCCACTGCAGATGCCTCTGTAAATATCTGCGAAGGAGGGACCTTTCGGGAACTAGCAGCTACTGATACACTGCACCCAGCAGCCAGAGCCAATAGAAACATACCCAATGTCCTGGATCTCTGTTTTCATTTCTTTCTTGTTCCAGTGTAGCTGTGGATTTTTCTTCCTGGCTTAGAGGTAAGTGCTGCCAAGCAGCCGGGCTGAGTGAGCCCTGCCCTGAGCTGACTGCAAAATCTGCAAAGGGAATGGCAGTGTCCAGGATTGTCCTGTCCCTGCTCTCCCTCACAGCTGGCCTTACTTCAGGAAGCTGCTCCCAAAGGAGGAAGAGAAACCTGCTGTGGTGCTCCAGGTGCCCTGGGGCTGGCTAGCCACACACCTGGGGCTATTGCAATGTGGTTGCCCTGCTATTACTACTACTATCACAATGGCAAACCGAATCCTTGAATAACAACTGAAGGATTTGACCATTCCAGCAATGGCGCCAATATTGCCTTGCTATTACTATTTCTGGTCCCTTATTACTATTTCCCATGTCACATACTTCCAATATGCTTTTCAGAGGCAGTCACATCTTCCAGGGTCTTTGTTAGTGCCTGCTACAGAGATGGGAAAAGCCACACGATAGTCTGTCAGAGCCTAACACAGCAATTAACCCGCTGATGCTTCCTTGATGCAGTGGTTCGTGATGATGAAAGCTCCAGACCTGCTGGCTCCAAGGAGTTACTTTTACTGTATCAACTTTTCATGTGTAATAAAAAGTATAACCACATGAGAAATTGAACTTATCTATGTACCCCCAGGTTTCAGAGAGCAAAAGGCTGCTAAACCAAGCTATGTGATTAGGAAAAATAAGGAAATGAAATCACTTAATGGGAATGTGCAGTGCGTAGAAGGAATCAATAAATAGTTCCCAGGAGTTACCAAGGGCTGTTTAATGCTTTTTGGACCTAAACTATCTAATCCCTACCCTTTCTGTTTTATTTGTCCTCTGTTCTATCACATATCACTGGAATATCATGCATCCTGTGAAGATCACAACAGCTGCTTGGTCCCAGGACTCAAGGTACAGTGACGGGGTCAAGCTCTCTTTATGTTATGTATCAGATTCTCCATGAGAACTCGTTTGCTCTCTAGAACTGCTTTAAAGCCTTTTTGAGGATATGGATATGAGCCCGTTTCCACATGCACCAAAATGTCTTCCTTTTCCTGAGGCTTAATGCATGCTGTGGAATAATCATCCCCTAGATTTGGCCAGTAGCAATAGTTCATCTGAACATTGATAGATAAAGCAGTGCAGCGTGTTGTGCTGTATGGCTGGTGAATCATTCTGCAAAGCACAAAAGAGGAGGAAATTAAAGCCTGCAGGCCTCTCGGTGACATCTGAGTAGCTTCTCTGTGACTAACATCGCAAGTTGTCCCTAGATGTTTTCTGACTTACCTACCTGTTTTTGTTAGGTTTTGTTTGTTTGTTTGTTTTCCACTTTACAAATGGGACAAATGGATGGAGGTAGAAAACTCTTTGTTCTGTATTCAGCACCCATTGAAGTTACTATTCACTTGAATGAGTCCTGGACCAAGACTTTAGTTCTGGATGCTGAGAAATTATCTCCTTGTCACTGTTCACAACAATAAGCTTTCAGAGGACATGACTGCAAGGATGATATATTGGGTGATCACTCAGCTGGTGATAAGCTCAGAGAGGAAAAAATGAAAGACAAAAAATGGGTTGCAGATGATTTTAATTCAAGTTACTGTTAAGCAACATTAATCTACAGCTTTTTTTTTTTTTTTTTTTTTTTTTTTTTTTTTTAGGTAATGTCTACCTGAGCAGAGGAAGGTATGCAACTCCAGCAGTGCACATAACTCATGCCATTGAACACCTACCACAGAGTCATTGCACCATCTTATTTTTCTCCTTTATAGTACCCTATATTCAGCCAGAAGGATAGTCTATCTGCTGGTCTTTATCATCGCTGGAAAAAGTCCTAGTGATTTTATGTGGATGAAAGTCTGACTTGCTTCAGTGGAAGTTGAGCCACGTTAAGGAAAGCTGAGGAGGGCTACAGGATTTGCCTCATTCTCCCAGAGATCAAAAGAGATATCTGTGAGATGGACAAAGTTTTAGGAAACTTAGAAAACTGCAAAAACACTACTTAATTTTAATCAACCTGGACTTTGAAATCAAGGTATCCCTTCACCTAGTAATTCTGTGTGCCATCAACATGTCCAGTGACAAAGGCTATGGTTTAAATCCAGGTTACAGTTTAAGTGTGTATCTCAATATACAGAAGCCTGTTTGTGCAAGTTTTTCTCATTCTTTGACTCACAAAATGTATTTTACATATCAATATAGAAAAAATTGCATTGAGTTAGATCAAAGATCCATCCAACCCTGTAGACTATCCCAAAAGTGCAAATCGCTGAGGTTTAGGAAGGAGAGTAAGAACTGGAAAAACATGTAACATTTCTTTTCCAGAATACTCTCCCTTGTTTCCAACAAGCTGATGATCACAGACCTCTTGACCCTGAAATGCTATCTTAGTGTTTCACCTTAATGACTTTTTCTTTCACTGTTTCATCCAATTACTTTTTCAATGTGTACAGGGGTTTAATATTAAGTGTCTCATGGCAGAAGATAAAGAATATTTTTTTTTTTTTTTATAATTTTTAATTTTAATGTTTTAAACCTGCTATACTCTTGTTTTGTTGAATGTCCCTTTCTTCCTATACTAGAACAGTTATTCCCTATTTAACTTTTCCATGCCACTCATGATTTTGTAACATAAATGCAACTGTGAGGGCAATCCAAATCCACACAGTTCAGATCTACATGATACCAGAAGATATAAAATGGCTTGATTCTTCATAGTAAAGCCACATTTCCACCTATTTCCATTTTCTACCATTTTCCACCTATGCAACCTGCAGTTCTCAGCATAATAAAACATAACAAGCAAGAGTTCTTGGCAAGTGGAGGCAAGTTATTTAATGCCTGTTGAGAATCTGTCCCCGTATGTTTAATAAATGCTTTCATTCAATAAATGTATGCTCAGCTTTAAGAAACATGGAAACTACAGTTTTTTGCATCAAGTGCCAAGATAATAATAATCTGGCAAGTAACTGTTTACTCAAAGTAGTAAAAGGCCAGTGAAGCCAAGACTTGCTGTTACCACTGTAATAACAAATATTTGCTGGTGACCACCAGTCTTCAGTGAAAATTTCAGGTGCCTCTGGTATTTTTCAATTTTTGCTAAGTACCAGGTGACTCGGGGTCCAGCTCCTCTGCTCTTTCTCATACTGAGTTTTATCTGATCGCAAATTAGCCTCAAAAGACTTGAGTCAAAGCAAAATACAACTCATGCTGTAGAACAGCAGCAGAATCTGATCCTGTGTTGCTGGTCTCTAAGTGATTTTTGAGTAGCTGGCACCAGGGCTTTACATACATCTTTAAAATACTGGAGGTCTGGGTTTATTACCAAACATTGTTTTAAAAAAGATGTATGCTATTTCTATTACATACTGTTTGTAAAAACTATGTATTCTTAGACTGGATACTGCAGCTTCTGAAACAAAAGGTAAATGACAAATTCAGACTTCTGGAATTGTGGTACTTCCACCGAAACCTCACTGGGCACATCTGTATATATCACTATGAAATTATTACTGTTCTTTTAAACTGCAGTTTTAATACACTCTTACATATACACCTGATGGTCTTCAGGAAAAAAAAAAAAAAAGAAGAAAGAAAAAAATAAAGAAAGAAAAAAAGAAAGAAAAAAAAAGTCCTTATTGACAATCAGTGATACTGGAAAAAAATTAAATCAATAGAATTAAAAAATGATCTGACATTAGTTATGGTTGTAAGACTTGCTTCTGGACACACCATGAAAGTAATATGTATTTCAGAGCTCTGTTACTATATTGCTCTATTTCATCCATGTTGGCCCTGGGGGTATAAGATGCAGAAAGCACTTTTGGGGAAAAAATACACCAAAAATATGCTAAAAGCAAAACCCAAGGATGACTTTACTTGAGTGAGTTTTCATTACCATGGAGGTCATTCTCAGAGAGAAGCTATAGAGAGAGGCATATCTGTGAGAGAGTAAAACAAACTTCTTGTTGCCCCTGGATGTCTTCAGGACACAGATATCTGTCACAAACCCAAAGAGAGTCCAACAGAGAAAGTGTTATATTCTCAGCCACTGTATATCAGAATACATCAACAAAATGGTGCCAATTTTTACCTGCTAAACAAAATGTAAGCAAGCCTTAGGCTCACTGCCTAACAGGTACCATCACTCCTAAACTGTTGAGTGCCTGCTGAAGTTGCTGGGAGCATAGGGCACTTGACACTTTGTGGCTTCTTGGTCCTCAAGAAGAGACCGTTCTCCTTCCTTCTCTGCACAGATAGGAACAACTCCTATCAACTCCTAGGAACTGCAAAACTCCAGGAAGCCCCCTGGTCCCACAAGCTTGCAATTGAGAGTGGTCCCCCAGCACATTGATCATACCTTGTTGGGCCTTTTCCTTCTCAGGTGCAGCAAGAGGGCTCTGTCAGAGCATTGAACTTGTATCAACAACTTGATTTGGAAAGGAGAAGCACATTGAATTTATAATAGCTCGCTGAGTGACATGCAATTTGTAGCTTGCCTCCAAGTCCTCAGGCAAGTGGCAATAGGTCAGCAAAAGCTTTTACCGTTGTTTGTTTTGGAATATAAAATCTTTAATCTTCTTCATTTTAAAATGATATTGTCAGATGAGTAGAAATAGGTTTCAATAGCTGCCGTGTGGAAAGCAGCATACTAAATGGATGATACCTGACATGTCTGGGGGGCTCTCTGCCCCACAACAAAAAGGTAGAGCCTGTGTAAGTCAGGCTAGGCACACAGGGTGAGTGAGCTACAGGGCATGGATCTGCTCCTCCAGGTCAATGAGAACTGATGCATATTTACTGTAGGGGGATCCTTTTGTATTCACCTCAGACAACACAATGATATATACTTACTACATGCCTACAGCCAGTTCCCGATCTGAAAGAGATTCACAGAAGAAGGTCGGTAGTATAACCTATTCTATGCAAAAAGATAAACTGAGGTACAGAAATGTTTGGTCACAAAAAAGATTAGGAAGAGTGTGTGTAGCAGATTTCCACATTTCCCGTCTCCTCCTGAGCCAATATCTCCAGACTGAGCTTAGATCTCTTCTGGGAACATTTATTTAATCCCAGATCTTCTTAGACATACCCTACCAATAAATCTGCAGGGCATGTTCCCGTGATGTGGTCTCAAACATCAGCAAAGTTAGGTGTCAGAAAGTCTTTGTACTGAGATGGAGGCTGCCCAGTGCATTTTGAGAACTCATAGCTGAATCTTTCACTATGTGGAAAGCCTACTGAAAAAGAACTGCAGGAACAGAAAAATGTGGCCAAGACAGCAAGCATTGCTCTTAAAGGATGACTGCAAAGTCAATAAGGGTGTGTACAAATTTTACTGATATATACGTATATATATAAAGGAAAACAAAACTCCTCTTGTGACACCTTTATTATATGTCTTTCCACCAAGAGCTCAGAACCAAAAATAACCAAGTCAAAAATACTTGGACTAACACCTTCAAATTGCATTCTCTTCTAATATACACAACACAGCCATGTATTAATTACCCCGTTCATTTACATTTACTCTACATCATCTGTGTTTTCACTGCAGCAGGTCTTCTGAACCCAGGAAAGGATGTGGTTTGAATCTCCCTCTGCTAGCACAAGCGCTCAGCTGTTGATCATCAGTGTGTTGATGATGAGATATTCCATATTTAGTATGGTCAGAGCAAAAGGCCAGATTTCAAATCCATTAGTACTGCCTTGCAGCAGCTCTTAGCTGTCTGAGTCATGACTGTTCCCATAAGTGTCAAAAGCCATATAAGGCTCATTTCGGAGAAAAACTGCCAACAGCAATTGGCAATCAGCAATGTGAAAAGCTGCTTAAATGTGATGCATTACCAAGGAACAGTAACATGCAGCCTATATCAGAGCTGGTAGGACCTTCTCCACAAGTGGGAAATCTATATCGGTACCAGAAGGAAGCTGGCTGACAGGAGTGACACGACCCAGAGGAACAGATGTCCTTTCCAGTATGGGACAATCTGTCATGAGCTGCTGATCATATAAACCAACCCAGGGGTCTTGCAATAAGGGACTCAAAGGAGTTCCTGTGCCTCTTGATCTTGTCTCGCAAGGACCTTTAGCTGTAAAATTCTGCAGAGCCTCAGTGCTCTCCTCCTGTTTTGTTGGCTGTGTCAAACCATGAGGTGGGAGAACCATACCCCCATGAGTTATGGACCACCAATGTCCCAGCAGCCTTAGTCTCCCCTCTCTTCCACACCCTAGCAACACTTTTTCTTGGTGTTTGTAGTCTGAAGAAAGTTGAAAACCAGATATAAGAAAATCTCATTTGGGGAATAACTTGGAGAAAACACTTGACTGAGAGAGACCAAGAGGGTTGTTGGAGCTGTGGTCTCATCTCTGCTGGAAGGACTGGCCCTCCTGTGGCTAAGATGGATGTAGTCCTAATGTTCCCATTGTTCTTTCTGTTTCAGGAAACCAAAATAACAACAAGAACACCTAATTTCTTCTGAAACTAGCCAGGAAATTGTGCCCCTTAGATTTGGATGTGGAACTTGGCTGAGCAAACTATGCTTTCATCACCTTCAAGTTAGACTATTGCAAGCAATACATTCTCGAGCTGGAGTTAACCACAAAAAGGTACTCAGAACCTGTAGCTGGTTCGTAAGACTTGTCTCCTGAGTCAGACATGCCAAAGAAAGCACTTCACACCAGTGCTCTGCACTCCCTCTGGGCTCCCAGTCCAGTTAAACAACTGGCTTCAGAGATCTTGTCTTTCAGCTGTAAAATCTTGAAATGGCACAGGCATGCCTCACAGTCCATCTTTCTTCCTTCTTCCTCTCACTATGATCAGTAGGGACAGCAGTTAACATTTTCTGAAGCACCAAAAGACATTTAGCAGCCTTTATCTTTTTACATGGCTGTGGCTTGAGCTCCTACATGTCCTGTGCATTTTTGAAAATTTTATACGTGCAAGGAGTCCAAGGGTCTAAAGTACACAGATCTTATGTGCATGGGAATGGCTGAGCCAATTGCTGAGTCCAGCTTCAAAAAGGGATGTGGTTTGATCAAAAAGCAAGAAGCAAGAATCCCATCGCCCCATGATGTACTTGGCAGCAGAAGCCAGGTGATAGGCACTTTCCCTGAGAAGAGCTACAGTAAGTGAAGCCTTCCCCACTTTCCTAAAGTTAAGGCAAGGTGACAGGTTGTTGATTAGATTCTCCCTGGAGCTGACTCACAGTCCTATTAAGGAGGGTTCACTAGTTTATTTGGCTTCTTTGCTTCATGCTGAGAAAAAAAAAAAAAAAAAAAGTCCTTTGTGTGTGGAAGTATCCCAGAAAACAGATGGTAACTTTTTCCAAAACAGTTTAGTACTCTAAGAGCTACATCCTCTCCATAATAGTCCGTACCACAAAATTAAACAGAAATATTCACAGTGCATGTCTCACTGTAAACTTAAGCAGCAAATATGGCATAAAAACTCTCATAAACACAACAAATTCTATTCTTAAATTTGAACTTCTTTTTTTTTTCTTTCATTTTTTCTGGATATTGGATTGCAGAAGAAGTTGTGGGTGAATATACATAGGCACTCAGCTCCTGATAGAGGAGTTGATGAAGAGAAAATAAAACTCCTTGTAGGTGGGGATTGTAGAACTGAGATACAAAGCACATAGAGAGAGAGTCACTGGGATAAGGAATAACAAAAGCTGCTGTATGGGAGTGAAAAGGAAATGTGACAGACATACAGAGCCCTTGTCACAAGGGTGGAGGCTGGTCTGATGTTCCTGAAGTAGAGTCAGGGAAAAGGATGCACAGCAACGCAATGCAAAAGCTGTGTGAAATGCATTTGACCTGCAAAGTTAGACATCTCTCCCCCATTCCTTCTTGTAGTTGTTCATTATAACATGTCTCTTTCTTTCTCTCCCTAGGGGTCTTTTCACCATATAGCATGCTAAATTTGAAGCATCTTGAAAACCAATGGAGACACAAGTATCACTGTTGCCATGACTCGAACGAGATATATTCAGACTTCAAAATTAATAGGAAATGTTTCTGAGGTCCCTTCAGAAAGGTGTTTTGATTAGTCACTTCTATTAACTCAAAAAATAAGAATTTACCATCGCCAAATGTGTTGAGAAAAAAATAGAAAATGCTGACCTCGCATAAATAAAGATAGTGTGGTAGAAAATACCAAACACAGCATAATTTTTCCTGTTGTTTAACTAATGTCTTCTGATTTTACACTTTACCTTTCTCAGTAATGTGTACAAAAAAAAAAAAATATTTCAAGAATCTTCCAGGAAGTGCTTTGGATTTAAGCAATTTATTTTTAACTTCCTACAGCTTGTTTCATATAAGCTGTAAGATTTAGTTTATGGACAGAAATTAAATAGATTGTACAATTCTGCTGTAGGAAGATCAGCCCAAATACCAGCAGTTAGGTCTGTTTAGACATGCCCAAGTTTTCACACAGAGACTGAGGCAGAGTACGTCCTCTTGCTTTTTAAAAGAGCTTCCCCAAAGAACAACCACATCACAAAACTAACAACTGAAGAGTTTTTCTTTGAACACCGTACAGAGCTGGTGCAGCAAGAAGCACTTACAAAATTAATTGAAACAGCAGCATATGGTGAATTCTCTCCTATAAATGCTACTCACTCAATGAGGATGAATCTCAGAATCCCACCTGCTGGAAAAAGGTGGGAATCATGTCACTTCATAATGAACATCGCCTTGATTGCAATGACCAGGAGAGATTATTAGAGTTGTAAGAAATGCCTCATAGCAAAAACAACAACAACAACAACCAAACAAACAACAAACAAAACAAACAAACAAACAAACAAAAACCACAAAACAACTAAACAAAACAAAACAAAAAAACAAGCTTAAGTCTGCAATAGCCGTATCATGCCATTGCATATATTTAAGGACTGTAGCAGGAACTGGAGTCTGATGAACACAGGCCAGTAGTGGGCAATAGAAGTTGTCTGTGCTGAGTGAGGCTCCAGCAGCAGCTGTTTCTGAAGGCAGTCAAAAAGGTAGTGTTGCCTTCAACATCTAAATTTCTTGTTCAGAACAATTTTGGAAAGCTCTGCCTCTCAATGACTGGCATTTGTATTGCATCCAAAACAAGCCATAGGAAAGAGTAGTGGCCAATTTGCAAGGATGCCTACCTCTCTGGCTGGCTTAATGGATAGCTAAAGGATAATGTACCATAATTCTGGGTTAAATGTGATTAATAGAAATGCGTTGTTTGTTGTTGAGCATCTCAAGTGGAGGCTTCTAGGCTTTAATTCATAAACAGCTTATTCTAGCAGCTCATAAGCAGTGCTAACAAGGGAATCTTGACAAGAATGTTAAAACTCATAGCCTGGGATTGAATTCATGTCCTCAAACACTGTAAGTGGATCCTCCTATATAATAAGGGCTTTTACAAATCACCTTCTTCCTCATGGGAAAAGGAGGAATATGAGAAACCCCTTAACTACCACCACTACTAAGCACACACTTCAGTTTGCTTTCTAACAGGAAAGGATTTAGGGATCTGCCTTTTCTTTTGCGCAAATTAATTATCAGCTCCTTTATCTTTAAGCAAACTTAGAATAGACCCAAGGAGAACTACAAAAATATTATACTGCAAAGGCAATATTGACATAATTTTTAAAGCTGTAAAAGTCAAGCAAAATGGAATGAAGGTTGAAGAGATGTCTTTACCCCATCAGTCAGACACGGGGATTTATGGCAACACCTAGTGCCTGCAAAAGGAGGGGTTGGGAATAATAGCTTTCACTCAAGCTCATGGTGTGTTATATTTTGTGGGATGAATAGAAATAGTGGTTTTTGTTTTATTTCCCCTTACTTTTTAATATAAAAATATATTAAAAAAGTAAAAGATTTCCGTACAGGATATAACTTGTTCAAGTCTTTTTCCTCTTGGATCTTTTATCCTTTAGGTAATGATAGCTGGTTGAACACTTCCATTTTCATTGTTTTTGTGAATAACATTAGCCACATACTCTTCGCATCAATACATTGATTTTATGCATGTGCATGAATAAGTATGCTGAAGAACAAATGTTCCTTTTCTTCAAAATTTAATGCAATGTTTAAAATTTGTTACCAAACAGAAAACATCAAGATTTGCAACAGGCTTTTTTTTTTTTTTTTTTTTTTTTTTTTTTTTTTTTCCCACACTAGGAATTTCAATAGTTAAAAATTGCAGGAAGATTAGAGGCAATACAAGGGACACCAGAAATGAAGTTCAAATGTTGCAAACTTTGTTACAGACCTCACACCTTTGGAAGGGTTAGAGACCAGGGTACAAGCAGGGAAGAGCAGTGCTGAACCTGCTTGGGCTGTTCCACTGGAGAGGAGAGCCCCAGCTCTGCCTAATTAGGAATCTAAATGCAAAGAAGAGTGGCAAGAAGCTGGGTGAGACTCATTTGTCTATAACTGGGGGAGGGAGGGCTAGCAGAGGGAGAGTATAGTGCTGCATGAAAAATTATACAATTTTATTCACTTATCCTTGTGAGGACTTGCTTAAACTGGGAGTGCAGAAGTTCCCTGGTCTGCCAGCTGTGCCTTCCTTAACTGAGCATAGCCAAGCTGCTTTGTAGCTGGAGGGAAAGCTTATGTGAGTATGGGTTTGGTTCTCAGGTCCTTTTATGCTGGGCAAGGTTTGCGTTTTTTTTTCTTCCCAGAAGAACCTGAAATGGATTTAGTGTTTTGTTGTTGTTTTGTTTATTTTGCTTGTTTGTTTGTTTTATGAATAGTACCACGTGGTGGTCCTGTTTCTTTTGATGCTGAGGGCCTTTTGAGTGACTGGTGTAATAAGTTGACACCTGTGTTCAGCTCCCATCTCCTTTTGACTTTCCTGTGTGACTCCAGGTGGGTTCCTGTGAAGGTGGGTTTCTGCACATCTTGGGACTCCCTGTTTCCCAGGATGGTCCCAGTCCTCACATTACAGAGGGCATCTGGGATGTAACAGGTGAGCAGAGGTTACCTATATTTTTGTAAGAAGTGGGCCCAAAAGACTTGTTTCCTGTGGAGGAGAGAGCATCCCTGTGATATCTCTGTGATGTTTAATAAATGCAGTGTTGCTGCTGCCTTTCTTGCATTGAAAGTGCTCACAGGGAGAGTTTTTCTCTGCCTAGCTGCCTATTTTCGTAACATACTTAGCAACCTAATATCTCAGAAGGTTCTGCTCTCTCAAATCTGTTTGAAATTGGCAGATTTCAAACACGGTCTCTGCAATGCTGTTATAGGAGAAGTAACATACAGGTCATATCTTTACACTAAAAAGTAGTCTAGCAGACCAATACTGTAGTAGGCAAATGCAGCCTTATTGATGACATATGCTATTTCAATGAAATAATTATGTATATGAGTCAGAAACTGAGATGCCTTTGTGTACTGACTTTCTTTAAGGAATGAGGACTGTTGTTGTGAAGACAGTTCAGCTATTTTTCAAAAAATAAATGTAGTAATGCTTACTTACTTATATTTCATTTGCCTCTGATACAAAATCATTAGAGTAGTCTCCCCCTCCCATGGAAACAAAATAGCATTGTAAAAGCCAGTTTTACAATTTTCATCCTGTATCTAAATCCTCCCTCATCCTGCTTGCTTCTTATATGAGACTTTTTGCTTGACCTTTTACACTGTACACATTATAACTCTCTAGCTCTCTAGCTCTCACAAACAAGCACCCCACACCTGTGCATGGATTTTCTTCTGGCCAGGAAAAATGGAAACTTCTCACAGAGAAGAGCTTGTGCACCTCTTGCTGTGCCACCGCCACTCTGAGCTGCATTGCTGCACAAATGCAGGTAGGGAGCTGAGCAATGTGCACCACCAAGGTGTCAGACAGAGCACACTGCACTGGCACAGAGCTAGGAAAATAGGATGAGGTTCAAGTTACTGCACCAGCTCTTCCCTTCAGCAAAAATGTAGGCCACTGGATCTTAATCATGTAGATGTCCGTGCTCCCCTTCACAGGCTTATGTACTAACTGTAGAAAAGTAGGCATTTTTTTTGGTGGCTTGGGGTGTGAATTTAATATCCTCACTTCTTGAGTTCCCTTGCTAATTACAGCTCACTTCATCACTCTGTATTGGAAATGTTTTGCCCTAAGAGTTAAAAAAGAGTAGGAAAAACTATCACAAGAGAAGCACAAACCAAATCTGCAGAAGTAGCAGACTTACAGCACCTGCTTCTGCACTCTGAGAATTAATAAGTTCTTGGGCTTTATTACAGTATGGCTCTATTTAGGCTAGTGCTTGGCAAAGAAGTGTTCAATATATATATTCAGGAGTGTGTGAATCGGTTTTCTGGCTCCTTTCAAATAGCTTTTGCTAGCTAGAACTGCCTGCACACGTCCAAAACTCAAGGAGGCTCTATGGACATTTGGCAACATATGATATGAAGTGAACAAAAACATGTGCTCCAAAAACTGTAGTTTATAAATAAATAATATAAATATTATGTGACAACTGCTGCAAAACGAAATGTTGCACTTCTGTGCATCTGCATCCTGATTTTCGTTTTGATGTAGGGGATGATATTTCTTTTTTTTTTTTTTTTTTCCTTTTTTTTTTCCTTTTTTCCTCCTTAACAAAAATCTGAGCCTTTCACAGCTGGACCTAGAATTCTTCATAAACTTTTGATGTTGACTTCTGCAGCCAAGGAGCTGCAGAAGTCAACATCAAACATAAGCTGTTTGGAAGCAACAGTAAGGTAGCAAAAGATTTCATCTGTAGTGGTATTTGGTTACAAACAACAGGAACAACAGCAAACAGTTAAAACAGCCTCCGTGTTCAGAGCAAGCTGGAATAGAACCCTCTTTCCTTAAGTGTAAATAAAATGTCCTAAAATCCCTCTCCCTTCCTCCTTGAAATCTCATACCTTCTAAAAATATGATGTTGCCCGAATTTTGTTTCCTTTTACTAATAGCTTGGAAAGGGGGAGCAATCTTCATTTGGAACATCACTAAATAAACATATTATTTGTATAAACTCAACTGGTGTAGGAGGCAGATGTTTTTTTAATTCCTGACTGATACAAAAACAAAAACAAAACAAAGAACTGAGAGGTACATAGGTTAAGCTTATATATTTTATCCTATATTCAGCTTTGTATGTCCTGCTTAGGAAAGCACAACAAGCAGGCTTTGTTACTCATTCTCTCTCTCATACACACGTTCAATAGGAAAGACAAGAGGTGCCTGTTTCCCACCGCAGTGACTTACGCTCTCTGTACGGCTCTCTGACATCCCGGCAACTTGCTCCTGCACTCTTCAGAAACCTCAGTGCAGAAGCTCATGGTGATAATCCCTGGTGGGCT
This sequence comes from Anas acuta, assembly GCF_963932015.1. NCBI lineage: Eukaryota > Metazoa > Chordata > Aves > Anseriformes > Anatidae > Anas > Anas acuta. Next base: position 94,037,146 of record NC_088979.1, on the reverse strand, counting down.
ACAAGTGCTAAAGGGTAATACCATCACACACTTGATTAGCGCTGACACGTACTGAGTAGCGCGGGGAAGCAGCATAGCCCCTCCACAAAGCCAGGCGCAGCGAGTGACACGCTGCTCGCCCAGCAGGGCTGTCCTGCTCTATGCTAAGTGACAAGCTGATCTGCTGCCGGTCGGGTGGCTTCCTACAGTGCTCTTTCATTTCACTTTCATCCTGACGTGGATTGCCAGGAGATGCTGTGGAGGACAAGCCCAATAACTAGCAGAGGGCAGTGTTCAAGGAGACCTTGAAAGGAGGAATTAGAAACACATCTTCCCACATCTAAATGCTGCAGGCAGATCTTTTGCCTAGGAGGAGTCTTGTGTCAGTAACCAGCTGGTAGTACATGACCCGAGCTGCCTAAATCTGTCATGGGAGGAGAGGTGTCAGAAAACAGAGCGTGCCTCACTGTTCAGTGGAGGACGCGGTGCTGGGATGGGAGCGTCGAGTCCAGCTGACTATTTACAGTCTCCTAGAGACAAGGAGCCTGTGAGTTTTGGTGGTGGTGACAGAGATGGAATCAGCAGTGCAGCTGGCCAAGCCTGGCTAATATGGGGTCCCTTCAGTGTAATATACCGCATTAACTCCCTATTTTTTATGTACAGCAGTATGCTTTACAGTGTGAGAGCTTGGCCTTCAGTGTCAGGGTGGGTAATTGGTTTTTCTATCCTGCTCCCCCTCAAATCCAACACCAAAGCTCTTATTTTTTTATTTTTTTGTTGTTGTTGTTTAATTGATTGATAGATTTGGAGGTTTTTTGTTTGTTTGCTTGATTTTTTATTTTATTTTATTTATTTATTTTTTGTAATATAAACTTGGAGGGAAGAAGCTAAGCTAAGGAATAAAGTCATATTAAGAGTCTGGAAGTGAAAGTATTTTGCCTCTGTTTTTTCCTCATATCTTTCTCTTCCTACATTCTTCTACAGAAGCCACTTCCCTTTGCAGGAATGTATGTTGATTTGGCTCCAGCCCCTGGAGATATCTTTTCCCTCTTAGACCCCGAAAGGGGACTTGTCATCTACACCTAGAAAGGAGGTGGGATCTTCGGACAGAGTATATCTGGGGCAAGGAAGAGGAGCATCCTTCCCTCTTCTAATGCCAGAGCTCTTTCAGAAGCAATATACCATGGGCAAGTCTAAATATTCTTCTCCATCTGTCTTGGTGTTTTTGGGAGCTGGATGTGATGGGGATGGAGTGGGAGGAGAAGAAAAGCTGCAAAATAATTTGGTACAGGGGAATCTTCCTTGCCTGGGGAGCTGCTTCTGCTGAAAACTGTGGTGGAGGTCAATCCCACGTCAGTGCTTACAAAACACTATGGGTATAGTAATGATGGTCCTTGAGGAATATTGGTTTTCTGTTCTTCTAACTTCTAATTTTATTAAATATATAATTTTATATATACTTTTACTTATACACTTTTTAGTGGGAGAAGGCAAAATGGCCTGTGTTGTAGGATCAGACCCTGGTGAGCACAACAGCTCGCAGTCCCAGAAGAGGTGGAAAGCTCCCAGGAGCTGTGGTTGCTTATAGACTTGTAGCACTTCCCTCCTCGGCTATCACTTTTTTTCCTTTACAAAAGGAGAACTGCACTTTCCCTTCCCATATGGAATACCTGGCAATTTCTTATGGAGGCTTGAAAGGTCAGTGGGTGAGGAGGGAAGCACAATGAGAATTTCATCTGGCCTCAAAATGATGTGAAGACGGCGATGGATGCTCTGCTGTCAGGCAGTACTGCCGAGTGTCTGGGGGCAGACTTCAAGACCCCCTTCTGGACAACTTGTGGTTGAAAACGAGTGGCCTATGAGGCGCTTCTTTGCTTTTTTGGGGTGGTAGCAAGCAGGGAAGGCGGCCCGGTGCTTCCTGAAACACCCACTAGATGTCAGTGTGCTCTGCGGGTTCAGGAGGCAGCGGCCGGGGCTGCGGGGTGGGTGCGTGGGGCGGGGGGCTTGTCGGTCTCCCTGGGGGAAATGGGGCTGAAGTCATAGGGTGCCTCGGTGTCCTCTGTGCTGGGAACCTGTTAGTTTGCTGCCAATCATCATCAGGCGCGTATTAAATAACTTATCCAATATTCTCGAATACGAAGCTATAAATTATCTGTTTTGTGGATGCCATCACCAGTCCAGGTCCTTTAGGAAGCGCCAAGTCTGCCAAAGGCAGATCTGTGTATTAGGCTCTAAGCTCCTTGTCCATGCCTCCTTGGAAAGGTTTTGGCCTGATGTGTTTGGTTCACATCATTCCAGAGAGAGGAGCCGGCCCAGCATTGAATCCAGATGTGGGTTCAGAGTCATCCAGCCTCTCCCTCTGTGCTCACAGCTGTTGGGGCTTTCCTGAGCCCATGGTCTGGGCCCATCTCAATCTCAGGCATTTCACTCTTGATTTATTTAAAAAATAAAAAATAAAAATCCCACTGCCGCTATATCATCACATCTTGGCAGATCTATAAAAATATGCTTGTCATATTGTTTCAAGGGACTGTCTCTTGCAAAGAATATTAATATTCCTGAGGTTTAGTGTTTAAGAAAAAAATCTGGAACAAACCATTGTAGGTGATGAGGCAACAGAATCCTCTTTCAGATGTTTGATTTACATCTGAACCTTAAGTTTGGCAGAGCCTTCACAAAGCCTGAACAAGTAGGTCAGGTATTGGAGCATTTACCTATTTTATTTATTCTGTGTTGGATGTACAGGGCTAACATGAGATTATTTACTTATTCATTTATTTATTTATTTAAGGCAAGTGCAGTGCTGTTCAATGTAAAGCAGATTAGAGAACGTAAATTAAAGCTGAAATGCAGCAGGGAACACAACTAGAGCTTTTATGAGGCAAAGCCAGATATCCTCCCTATTGATCTCATCATTACGTAAAACAATATTAAGAACAAGAATTCCTAGCTGACTAGTCTTACTGAGCTGTGGAAGAGTCTCCCCACGGTGATACAAGAGGCCCCACTGCTTGACTCACAGAGTAATGCAACACACAAATCACTAGCAAACTTGGGGAGCGGTTCTCAGTTGGCAGAGGATAGACCAGATGATCTAGATGATTTTTACTGTTTTTATAGCTCTAAATCTGAATTGAAAAGCTTTGTATTTCAGCTACAGCAGAGGTATATGAAGAACTGTTTCTAGAAACATACAATTTACTGTACTCTAAAGCATATGAGACATTAGGAAATAATTCCTTAACTTCTCATTTTCCTTTTCCTTTCATGAGGCATGGAAACCTTCTTCTACTTGTCATGAGTCTGGTATGTTCTTTTTTTTTTTTTTTTTTTTTTTTTTTTTTAATTCTGAAATCCTTTGTACATCTGTGTATTAGCCACAGCAATGCACAGCCATTGAGGATTGAAGATGAGGATTTTCATACAGGGAGATCCTATCAACTATATAGGGTACAGATGTTGTCTTAAAGTATCTGTGAAGCAGTAGATATTAGTACATTATGAGTAATTATAACAATACATCATAATCGTTAGCAAGAATCAACCAACTCATGCAGGAGAAAGCGCAGTAGCATTCTCAGTTGTGTGAAAGGATTGATGCTTTTGTGACCCAGGGCAAACGGTCTGCTCAGACTCAGTAAATGTTGGTAAACGGTGATACCATTGAGGCCCAAGCTTGGTTGACTTCTCATGAATTGCCCTGGGTATGCTGCCAAAATTAGATTTTCTGTTTCTGAACACCAATTACCACCACTGCCAAGAATGGAGGTGGAAATGGAAAATGGTGAAGTTTCACGGCCCTGTGGAGTGCGAAGTCAGCCAGTGATGAGGCTGCTCAGGAAAGCTACTGGAGGGCAGTGGCTGTCACAATGGCTGAAACCCCGAAAAATGTGGATTCTATGTCTGAAGAAATTTTATTCAAAAGTCTTTGGTCTGCATCTTTGGTTGGAGGACCTCTTTGAGGAAGCAGTCTTCTGAAGGAACATAGACATTGCACGAGAGCAGTAGTTTCCCATTGTGCATTCGGTTTTTCTGTTTTTAATTTTGATGGTGGCCTATGAACGTGGAAATCAGAGGAAACCAAGTGGTTTGCAGTGGGATTTGTTGCCTGAGGACCATAGCTGGAAGAGAGGGCTGTTCCTCCTAACTGGGTTGCACCTTTTCAGAAGTGCTCAGGTTGAATGCCAGCTGAGCCACTGTGCCACCTGTGCCTGTGGAATTTGGGAAGGGAGAGGGCACATGCACGTGGAAACAACAGCTCTTAAAAATCTCTGAAGCAACTGTGTATGGGAGAGACATATGACGTGTTGAATGTCATCAGAAGTGAGGAGGTGAGATCTTACCTGTGAGCTCTGTTCTCAGGTGTTTACCCAGTACCTAACTCCCAGTGAGGAGCCAAGAGATTTTCATTTCTCCATGGCTTTTCCACTCTGATTTAGAGCTCCTTACTTTGAAAAGGAAAGCCAATGCATCACAACTAACCTCACTTCATGCTCCACCAAAATGCTCCTTGAAATGACCATATTACACTATATTAGAAAGGACATATTTGACAAGCCTTGTTCAGCACCCTGTTTTAGTCTGCTCTTGTCAAACATAATTTTGGTTAGTTCAAGAAGATTTCAAAAATCTTTGCTTAAATGAGTACCAGGTAAAGAGCGCTGATCTTTGATGCATGCACAGAACTCAAAGACAGGGAGTTGGGTTTGTTTCTTTTTCTGTTTGTTTGTTTGTTTTTTGTTTAGTATTGTAGCCAGCTATAAGGCAGGCAAGCTCAGTGAGGTTTCTAGCACATAGCTAACATGGGTTGAACCTTCAGATAACAGGGAATGGAAGCAGATCCATTCACTTTGAGACAGCAACTTTAACATATCCAAATAATCTTCGCTGATGTCTGTTGATCAAGGTAATTTTTCTAAAACTCCTTCCAAAACCATTTTTTTTCTATTAGCTCCAAGCATTACTTGTAAATAAGCTCTTAATTTCACCTCTGATATGTGTTTGATTAATTAGTTTGCTATTAATACACACCTACTTTTAAGTAGGTAAGTAAAAGTGAAGGGCTTTGTAACATGAAACAAAAGGAAAGATATCATTCTTCTAATTAGATTAATTAATCTATTTTTCTGTGATACGTGCTAATGTCTCATCTTTGTATGTCCTTTCAGACCCCCGGTATGTTGCAGACTGGATCACCTTCCCCACCAAACAGTACTTAACTTTTTGTAGAACCCCTTTGGGGTATTGCTTAAGCCTTTATATTCCACCTACATGTAACAAGCTCTCAACATTTTGTTACCAGATGTATTTCATTGGAAAAAAAAAAGGATTTTATAACATACTATTAGTGGTCTGTGACCGCATCTGTCCTTGGCCCTGCTGTATTGTCACAGCCATATGGGGGACAGCAGTCCTACTAGCTGAAGCTAGTCAGATACTTGAAATAAATTTCTAAAACAGAAAAGGATGAACTCTTCTAGCTTTCAGAATAAGAAGAGGAAAACTTTGCCCAGGTTTCCCCTATGACATTTATTTATTCATTTATTGGTAACAGAGATTAAGAGGAAGAAGTCTTTTGAAAACAAAACTCTTCAATAAACATTTTCAGAAAATGAGAGGGTGGTAGGAGGTTTCTTTGTCAGATATGGAATGCCAAAAGCACCGATTCTGACATTTCTTCTGCTCTTACTCTTGCAGCACAAGGAGCACCATCTCTGCAGTTAGTCTTCTCTTTGCTTGTGGTTTGTGTAAAGTGCTTCTTTGTGGTTTGGGGGCTGGAAAAAGCATCAGGAGGGAGTGGGGCAAAGCAGCTGCTGGGCTTCAGCAGTGTTCAAGTCCTGCAGAGGCTCCTGCGAAGCATCTGCTGGGGAGTGTGGACAGTAGCTGTACCGCAGCTGGGAGAGAATGTGGGTGGGAGGAGGGTGATCAGCAGCATGAAGAGATGGCTTTTCGTTTGGGAGGCTACTAGCTTGTGGCATCTCTGCTTCATTCTCCTTTGCCTTAATCTGCACAACATGAGACCTTGTGCCCAATCTTGCATGCTTCAGGCATTTACTACTCTGGGAGGTAAATAGTGTTTGATATTTCTCCTGTTTTTACCTTCCTGTGTTTGTTTTGCACAGGCTCTTTTCCTGTTAGGAAAGGTTAGGGCTGTACACAGACATCTCCCCATTCAGTTACCACATTCCTCTTAGGTTTAACTCCTAAAATGGTTTTCACATTGTGTCTAGACCATGTGCTGTCATGGATTGCCTGGAACCCTGCTTGTACCAGTGATCCAGCTGACTGCACTGCAGGTCTCCTCTAGCTTACACATCCTGGTTTGCTTTTCCTAGAAATGGGGTGTGGGTCAGGCTGATGTACACCTTGGTCTCACTTCGTCTGGGCAGTGTAAAAGACTAGCCAAGGAGCTCCTTGGACTTAGGACGTAGAAGAACTCCTAAGTCCTGCAGCTGAGAAAGAGCTGACATGAATCAGTTCAAAATCTGTTCTCAGCTGTGTGGCCTGACTCCCTGTGCTTGTGCTCTTTCTTTTTTTCTTTTTCATTTTCTTTTTTCTTTTTTTTTTTTAATCTTTTTTTCTTTATTAATTTTATTTCTTCACAGGTTAGTTGAAAACTAAATCCAGTTTCTGATTTACTTTCTGAACAGTACCTGGTCAATCATATGTTATATTACCAGTGTCAGATGTCAAAGCATTTGTTAAGGTTGGCAGTGTTTGTTAAATACACAACTAGTAAAGCTATATCATACAGAAACATGTTAGAATAAAGCTGGCACTGCTCTCAATTTCAGTTCTAAGAAATGAAGCACTGTAGTCTTCTATATTTTCTTAACAGATATGGATCTTATTACAGTTTATGATGAGGATTATGCAGAAGTCTCCTGTGTGAATAATTTTAAGGCCAAAAAAAAAAAAAAAAAAATCAGCTCTTGTTTGGGTTATTCTCAAAGTTTATTGAATAATTTTGAAATGTAGTATGGCAACTTTATCATCAGAACAATCTTCCACAAATGGATAGAGGCACCTGTGAAAATCTAATGATATAATCACTGTATCAGTGTGTCCAGAACTGATAGTCATTTGTCTGCTTTCTGTGGATCATGTACAAAAGCTTGCAGTCATATCAGTCTGTAAGCCTATGCAGAATGGTGAAGGTATACTGATGAGGATGTAAGCAAGGGAGCAAGAGAAGCTCTCGAATTAATCTTGTTGACTAGCAGAATCCAACTCTTGCTTTTGGCCATCCATATGTTGATGGAGGAGAAATCACAAAAAGAAAGCACATCTTCTAGGAGGTATAGTCAATAATCCTCATGTTACATGCTGAAACCAAACCTGTTTTATTGTGATCCTAATCTGGGTCTACCACTTCCTCTTCTTGACATTGTGCACTGTGGGCACGTCTGTAAAAAGGAGGGCTTCACACACTGACCAGGGGCCAGTATTGCCACAAATGAAGAGTGTACATGTGCTTGAGCTGTATTAATCTGTTACCTCTACTTCTCCTGTGTTGTTTTAAGTGTTGGAGCCTCAACCTAAGCAGCCACTCAGAATATTGGTGTAGTTTGAGCATTCCTCAGGGGATTCCTTCTTTCACAAAGACCATATTACAAACATTAGATCTGTAATTACATACAAAATTAGATGCTGGGCACAAAGCCTATCTCTAAATCAAACTGGCGTGAGGCAGGGCGGTGTTACTGGAGCAGGTTCAAAATCAAGTTATGAACCATGACTTGGCTCAAATTCTCTCCCTAGTCTTCAGTCATTAGGCTTGATATATACAGGAATTTTGCAAGGACACTTTGGAATTTCCAATTTATTTTTGATCAAAGTATCCACAGAATGGGACAGGAAGGTTTCGGCAATTAGAGACAAGTTCTGTTATCACCGAGATTTCTTCAGGGCCATAAATATAAATATTCCAACTAAATTGCTAATAATCATCTCAGGAAATGTGAATATGAACCTTTGTGTAAGATCAAGCTGACGTTTAATTAGGTCACAGCTCCATTAGTGTTCTCCCATTAGTGTTCTCCCGATCATTGTCACTTATTGCGATTTGGCCCACAATGCAGAGCAGTTCCTGAGTGCGCAAACTGGTTTCCTTTTGGATTAAATTAAACCAGACAATGTGTTCCAGTGTTGCTCTTAATGCTTTCCAATTATTTCTACATATTCAGTCCACAGGACCAGACTAAAACTAGGCTGAAGTAAATTCCCTGAAAGCATGTATCATCTGCATGTCAGATAATCAACACCATTTCTTTTCACTCTATAAATCCACTCTTATCAGGAAACATGCTTGCTAATGTAGATGTAGCCTTAGATTTGCAGTTTGAGAGTTTAATAAAAATAGCTTGGAGAATAGTTCTGCGAGATCCTCAGATTCAACAGTATCAGGCTGCTAGCTACAGAGCTGTATGCCTTTGGAAACATTTTGTAATTTAGAAGCTCTCCAAAATCCTGAGAATTGTACTGTGGAGTTTGTTCTTAGAATTTGCTGAAGATCGAAGGAATAAGAACCAGTCTGAGTGTGTCAGTCTGCAACTTGTCTCTTTCCATCACTGATAATAGATGACAGCCTAATGATTTGCTATTGACTCCTGAGGACCACAACAGGATCTGAGTATGTGAACAAAGCTTAAAAACTTGGATAGAGAGGATAAGCATCTAAATATTGAGGCCGTGTTGTTCCAGTGGCCACATTTGAATATATAGCAAGTTGATTTCTGGAAATCCTGGTATTCTTTTATCACCAAAATTTTAAAAGAAATAATTTGTAAAAACTTACAAATGGTTTGTATTAGAGCGGATGGGAAAAGAAGATGGGGGAAAAAAGCATGGAAAGAAGGTGGACAAAAATGAGGGTAATAAATATATGTATCTTATGCTAAGCTTGCTAAAGTGAAAAGAATGGGGGCTAAAAAAAAAAGAAAAAAAAGTGAGGCAAAAGCAGAACTTTGCTGCTTTTTTGAGTACTTCTAAATGCAAACAGAAGTAATACTCCTTTTCCTGTCCACAGTTTTTCTTAGCAAATATTTGAGCTAGCTAAGAGTCAAATCTAAGCATGACACTGGCTACAGATGCTTTAGGACAAACCAGTCAGTCAAACTCTTTCAGACCACGTGACTAGACATCATCTTAAGCTGTTATACTTGTTCAGTTTCCTGGTTTATGAACAAAGTAAACTGTGTAAAATAAAGGGTTGTTCAGATATTCAGTCCTTTACTTCATACCACACCAAATTTCTGTGTTCCTTCCATCCCATTCTTAACTATAGTCAAGGTATTTTGAATACACCTTGGTTAGTATATGCTCCACACAAACACCATACACCTTCTGGGAGCTAGCTTGTCTCATGGGATGGTCTTGCATGTGTGTGATGCTATAGGTGCTCAGGGTACATGTTCAAAGTCTCCTTCCTACAGTTCTTCCCTCTGCTGTGCTTGAGCAAATTAGTCTGCAGCACAAGCCTGGATGGAGATTTCTCCCAAAATGAATTATCGAAAATAGAATCTGATCCCAAACCTAAGGTGTATGTAGCTGGTACTTGCTCTGAATTGGAAGAAAAAAAAATAATAATGATGGGGTAAGTTACAATGTTAACTAGAAGACCCATACATGTCAATATCATTGCTCTACTAAACTATTTTTTAAGGCTCTGTGTTTTTTGCTTTGCATTCTCTCATTCAAATTTTCTTCATGCATATGTAACAGATCATACTTAGGCTGTGCAGAATTGGGCCCTATAAGTAAAGAGCATTTAGACATTGCTAACTCATCCCTGAAGTCATGACAGCAGTTAGGAATGGCTTAAATGTGAAATGAGCATCCAACATGATTCCTAGAAGTTCCACCTACCCTAGTTTTACCTGTTTCAATAGTCAGTTAGGTGACATTGGTAAAGGCCTGAACCATGTCCTCAGCAGTCAGAGATGCAAAGCAATGAAAAACTTCATTTTTATGTGCTATCTCTTAAGTGTCATTGGGTAGTCAGTCAATGTACACCACTTGCAATCAGGATAACCTCAGATTTCCTGTCTGATTTGCCATTCACTGAGGGATTTTTAACTTTTTCAAATCAACTTGCTCTGAAATAAATTGAAGATGAACGTACACTTCTGTTCACGAGATGAGTCTTTGTGAAAGACTTGGTTTAATTGCTATAGAGGGCTGAAAAACCAAATCTTTTTCTCCGTGTGGTAATGAAAGGATGAATTTGGCAAAGATTTGGTTTCAGTAACTTGTCTGCTAAGTAAATTCAATGTAGATTTTTTTTTAAGTCTGTTTTTCCACAAGTTCTGTGGTAACTGGTTAGAGTAAATCATACTACTGTAATTGTGCAAAGCTTGGTTGTTCATCACAGATGTGATAATGTCACAAACCTGGACCACCCCGTCAGCTTGTCAGTTTTAAAATATTACTCCTGCAATAATGAAAAATTGCCAGCTCCTCAGTATGGCTTTTTGATTTATGGGTAGTTCCTCAGAGATTGATTAGTTGTTTTGTTTTGTTACCTGGAATGAATGATGAATATTTTTAAAAAATACTTAATGTTGGATCCAGTGCAAATGAGATAATTTTACAGTGACTTGTTTAGTTGTTTCCAGAATAATTGGACATTATTGCCTTCCCACCATGCGTGAACTATAGGTCTCTGGAGAGGCTAAATAGCTTCAGTTGATGTTTCCTTAATATTTCAATGTAGTTCGTCTGCACTGCTCATACAGGAGCTTTTACCAGATGGTTAACCAGCCCTGTAATGACATTTCATATTTCCTGTCTACTGCTCACCAATGGAAAATGATACAATTTGATTCACTATTAGGCATAACTTATGACTGCTTCACTTGTGTACCTGTACTAAAGGATCAAGGCCAGCAAGTTTAAATTGAAAGGGAGTTTGCTGTTACCTTGAGTAGAATCAGAACTGACATCTACAATATTGAAGCAAATAACTTGCTCTCTTTTTGTCTTATTTTGTTTTAAGAATAAATCCTGGAAAACAAAATGAGCTTTATTGGGGTTTTCCTGAGATGATTTGGCAAACAAGACAGTTGGATGGCTACCCAGATAGTGATTTTTAAAAAATTCATGAAGAACCCATTATGATTTGAAAACACATATAAATCTGTAATTCTGCAGACAGAAGTGGGACAAAAAGTAGTAGTTTAACTGGGAGACCTTGAATAGACAAACTTAATTTCTGAGAAGTGTATTGTTTGTTCAATTCCTAAATGTCAGAGCAACTCCCTCCCATCTCCATTTGCTTCCCTAATTGCATTTGTTTTTGTTTCAGTCACCACAAAGCAGCCTTCTGGAAACCAAGAACCACCTAACTGAAGGTCCTGCAGGGTGGGTATTGTACACAATGGGAGCACATCTCTGCTGTCTGTCTCATCAGCTGCCAGAAGACACCCCTGAAAAGAGGCTGTCCTCACTTTGGTGCTTTTTGGGCAGAGGGGAGTGAGTACAAGACATAATACAAACTGATGGTTGTCTCCATTGACGAAAGAATTTAGGCGTTTTTTTAATAGTTTATTTTTTCCAAACATTTTCATTATACTACTTCTAAAAATTGAGCTTTTAGATACACAGAGTCCTTATATCTGATATTTTCAGTATTTTCATTGTCACCAGGGATCTTCAGTATGGAGAGAGCTGTGGGGAAAGGCCACATTTGAGAACACAATCAGAAAACTACTGCTTCAAATCACAGTCTTGCTGTCAGAAGTTGCACACAAGGAGCTGGATTTGCAGGCAGACAGAAAGACTCTTTTCTGTTCTTCATAGAATCATAGATCGATAGAATAGTTTGGGTTAGAGGGGACCTTAAAGACCATCCAGTTCTAACCCCTTGCCATGGGCAGGGACAACTCCCACTAGATCAGATTGCCCAAAGCCCCATCCAACTTGGTCTTAAACCTGGACTTCCAGAACTGGGGTACCCACAGCTTCTCTGGGCAACCTGTTCAAGTGCCTCAACTCCTCTCTGAGTGAAGAATTTCTTCCTAATATCTAAACTAAATCTATTTTTTTTTCCAGTTTAAAACCATTACCCCTTGTCCTATAACTACAATTCCTGGTTTGAGTCCCTCCACAGCTTTTCTGCAGGCCCCCTTCCGTACTGGAAGGCCTCTATACAGTCTCCCCTGAGCCTTCTCTTCTCTAGGCTGAACAACCCCAACGCCCTCAGCCCATCTTCACAGGAGAAGTGCTCCAGCCCCTTTATCATCCTCGTGGCCCTCCTCTGGACTTGCTCCAACAGCTGTATGTCCTTATGTTGCAGGTACCAGATCCAAACACAGTACTCCAGGTGGGATCTCATGAGGATTGTTGACATTTTTCTTTCAGTCAACATTCCACTATCTTCTTCCTTTTCTGATTCTGTCATTTCCAGCTCAGACTTTTTTTCTTATCTCTGGACTATTCCCCTTGATTGAAGGTTCCCACACGTATATTTGCTCTAGATACCAGACTAGAATTGCCAACTGTTGTCTTTTCTATTTGACCCCCATCCATTGGCAAAGTGAAGGAAGATGCTATGGCAGCAATCAATAGCCTTTGATGTGTTGGTAACTGCAGAGAACTGGCTAGTAGAAAGACGCCTGGACTAGACCCCTGGCATCACAGAGTCCAGTCTCCCACAGCTACAAACAGGCATATAACATTTTGTTTGGAGAGCCCCAGAATGCTTTGGCAAACTTCAAATGTGAATGCAAGAGACCTATATCAACTTCAGGTTTTATAGTGGGTCACAAGAAGAGAATGAGGATAACACCAATGGTTCAAGACACTGTTTTAAGTGAAAAAAAAAAGGTTCATGATCCAAAGAAGTGGACCATGTATCATGCTGGCAAGGAAGGAAACCCTACTGGAGGAAGCCTTTCTTATTTTCTGGAGCTTGCCCAGATTGCTGGGTTGTCTCAAGAGCTCTCCACTTTTTAGTAACCTGATCCTACCTTTTGTTCTAACATTTCTTTCCTGGATAATGTCTGCTTTGCAATGTGGCTACTTGACATGTGGATTACACTTCTATCCAGTTTTCTTTCTTTGCCCATTAAGTGCCTGGCCTCTTAGAGTTTTATTGACTTGAATCTTTGGGATCTTAGTGAACACAGCTATCTGTAGGGGTCTTTATGCTAAATATATATGCTGGGAAATCATCCTGTTATGATGGCAAGAAAATGGGTGTGAGATGACTGCTGCTTATTATTTGAATTGTGCTACTTTGCTGTTTCCGTCTGTGTTATCTCTACCCGTCTTCTTGTGGGCTCTTTGGTCCATGACTATTTTCTTATTGTGTGTACTTTATTGAATGCCTAGCTGGAGTCTCTAAATGCTGTTGGAGCCTGCTATGAAATTGGACATGGTAGAAAGCAAAGAGAGAAGATCACATTCAGAGTTGAACCATATTATTTTGATGCCAGAAAATAAAACTGAAAGGAGACCTTTTTAAGGAGACCTTTTCCCCTTTTTCTGTTTAAAAAAAAAAAAAAAAAAGTTCATTTTTATTCATAAAAGAGGCTGCTTCTTTAGATGGAAAGAATTTTTCCCCTCTCACTAGGAATATAAATAATTTGAGCAGAAGAGAACAGAGAAGCCACATTAATCATGTATGTATGGATATATTTTATTTCAAAATTATTTTCTTAAATCTAAAAAACATCCATGACTGTCTTATTCAAGTACAGTAGTTTTCATAATATAGTGGACATATATAAGTATTTATTTCTTTCCTTAGAGACTTGGGTTTAAAAACATTTTTCTTTTTAATATCCAAAATTCATGTAAGGTTTAGGATTGACTTAGGTTGAAGCCATAATTCTTAAAACGCTTGTGCATATGCTTGACTTCAGGAATGTAAGTCTCATTCAGTTCAATAGAACAACTTTGTCTAAGTTATATGCTTAAAGAAGATCAAAGCCTGAACCTAACTTTCCAAATAGACATTACAAACATTAGTTATAATGATCTAAGCCATGGGGAAAAAAAGAAAAGAAAAAAGAGGAAAAAAAAAGAAACTAACAGACTTTTTAAAACGTAACTGTAGCTCCAAACGAGTAAAGCAGGATAAAGTATAGATGAGAGGTGGTGGTTGATATGTGCTGGTGCTGAGAGTTGTCCCTGTATGGAAACCAGTTTTTGCAGAAGCAGTGGGAGAGAGAACAGGGCAATGGAAACTGAGAGAGATGGCAGAGAATGGAAAAAACTGGGCTCGGTGAGGCTCAGAGTGGTTCCAACTCTTTCAAGTGCATTTTAGGCTGTAAAAAGAGGTGGAGAGCCACAGCTACACAAAACACTCCTGACTTCTAGTTACTTTGCAAGTCCAACTTTGCCATGCTCATAAAAGCTTCAGAAAATATCCCATTGCCCCCATGGAGAAGCAGTGGTAAAAAATTATTTCTACTTGAGAAAATTGCAAGGGGTTGATAGCCATCATTTGGAGACTCCCAGTGTCTTGGCTGTCTTTACCCACTTTTTACTATAGCTCCAAGCAAAGCAGGATGGCTGTGGAGCCTCTGTTGAGCTCTGCGGTGAGCAGGGAGGAGGTTTCCAGAGGCACAGAGGGGGATTAAGCAGACAATCGCTGCTGGACGCCCCTGGTAGAGAGGCATCCTTTCCTCTTTGTGTTGGTCAGAATTTTTTCCATCTGCATTTTCCACAGTGACAGCACAGTGAGGTTATCAGAGAGTTCATGTAGCTGCTAAAGAAGTTCAGGGCTGATTTAATGGGGGTGGGAGGGGCGGGGGGGAGCACTGGAAACTTTGAAAAAAAATTAATTTCCTGTGGAAATATGTTTTGTGTCTTGGTTAAATACCAGGACCTGAACATGCTTCTGGTTTTAATAAAAATGTTTAGGGCTTGGTTTTTGTTTTTGTCAGTTGAAGAAAATTCAACCATCTCAACTACAAAGCATCTTCTCCATGTGAGAGAGCAGATGGAAAGTTTGGTTTCCCAGATGGTATTCAGGGATTTTGCAGTAATGGACAGTCATTTTAACTGCTCCCCCATGGAGATCTGAGCTGTACCCCAAGGAGGGAAGTCCAGGCACTGGATGCAGCTACCAAGCACTGTGCGAGGTGGGGGAATGGGGAGGCTGTGGAGATGAAGCCGGAAGGGTGAGCCCCTGGATGTGGCCAAGGGAGATGGGTGAAGACTGGAGGAAGAGGAAAAGAGAACATCTCTAAAATGGTGCAGCAGCATGAAGAGTATCTGAGGGAGTGGAAATGAGGCCATGCAGGCCAGCAGATCCTCCCTGTGATGCCAGTGGCATCTTGGAGTAGTGGCATTCACCCAAACAAGAGTTCTCTTGAGTCTTACTGCTGTAGCCTTTCTCGCTAACTGTACATGTATATTTCAGTCTGTAGGGAGAGACCATTATTTTAAAGCACAGCAGTAAGAGTTTTCTCTACAACTTTATAATGCACAGAGAGCCTTGGTATGGAAGTAGATGAAATGCCAGTTTGACATTTTCTTGCAGGGGCTCTCTGAGATATGTGTTTTATCAGCTCTTCACATACACACAATCACTTTTATTTAGGGGCTTAGACTACTCAAATCTTTTTTTTTTTTTTTTTTTTCTCTGAACACTGGTGAAGTACTGTGGACAGTAAAAAACTATGAATGCTACTGGACATGCAGTGCTGTACTCAACAGGAGTAGTGATTTCTTAAGTCTTTATTAGAAACAACCAAATAAAACTGTATGAACAAATGTATTCAGTTTATTAGCTTTCCTAGCTCCTGAATGCCTATTAGTAATTTGTAATTGCTTGACACTTACTTGTTCTAATTTACTCAACAAATATTTTAGTGTTTCTTGAAGTCGTGGGATTTGTTGAAGACTTTGCTATAGATTTTCAGTACTTCATGTTCAAAATCTGAAGTCTGTGGAACAGTTGTGACTTAGAAGATGTATTAATGTGTGTTCTCTGTTACATCACTAAGCAAATACAGCTTTTTAATTCTGGTTAGGAAATGAAGAATTTGAAGCCTCTGAGGGTGGATTTTTTCTGAGTAAAGAAATGTTTTGTTTTTTTTTTCCCACCATTTTTAGAGAATAAATAGAAAAAAAAATCACGACCACCACCAAAAACTAATAGGCATGTATTCATCTGTATTTAAAAAGAAAAGCACAAGCCATTTTCCTCTGCATTTTTCAGAGCTACAGTTACAAAAGTCACTGTAAGATTTGTTGGCTAAAAACATGGAGTTTCAGCACATTTACAGGGAAACAGAGTGTGATAAGTGTAATCACATTGTTTCTGGCTTGTCTCTACCATGGTTGAGACGCATAGCTTTGAAAATCCTGTCTTGGCTATGCAAGTTATGGAACACCATCTACAGAGTGGAAGCTTGAATGTGTAAAGCAGATTTTCAGCTGGCGTGAACTGTCATGGTGCCAGTGAAATAAATAAAGTTTTGACAGCTTGCATTAGCTGAGTTTGAGCCCCTATCTTGAGTTGTAAAATTTTGGAGTGCCAAAGAGCATAAGTCAGGAGGATGATGGAATGTATTTACAGCAACTTGTTGCAAAAATCATCCAGGCTCAGAAATAGATGCTTTCTATTTTTAAATTATGGTAGTACCAGAAAGCCCAAACAGACAAGGGTCCCTGTTCCTTCCCAGTATCTGCAGTTTCTCAAAGAGACAGCCTTTGCCTCATAGAGTCTGCAGACTAAATATAAAACAATATAAAAGATGGGAAAAGATACAGAGACATAGTGAGACATGATGATTTTCCCATTTTTGCATCAGGTTGGTGTCAGAGCCAAAAGTGGAACCCAGTCTTCAGACTGCTGGTGCAGTGGAGTGTCATATGGACTATGGACTGCCAATGCCATATTCAAAGCCCATTGTGATTCAGGTAAAAAAACTCCTAGAGAGTTATATTTTACATCCCTCATGTCATTAAAATGACATTATCTGGGAACACGAAGGAATAGAAAGTGGAAATTATTTGTCTGAAAGATAGTTTTGTTTTGCTTTATTACTGCTGAATTTGATAATTCTGAAAACACAGGCTCAGAACTCGAAGTGGTAGAAATGTATTTTAAACACTGAAAAATTATAAAGAAACATCTGTTATTGAAACATGCACAGAGGAGATAAATCTCTGGCCTCCAGTCCTTATAGCAAGGTGAGATAATTTAAGTAACTGGAGGAGTTAGTCCCTAGTAAACCATTTCTGCAGGTGCTCTGTGAGAGGTTTCTCTCCCTTTGTGGAATTTTCACAATACATTTGCCAGAGTCATTGATGTGACAATGTGCATTTGATTTTGTTTGCTCTTCAGAGCCATTTTTGTTTTCATTCCTTGCTGGTAAGCCAAGAAAGAAAACCTTGTACACACACACAAACACACTCTACACTCCTAAATATATTGCATCTGACTGAATACTCTCTTGTGGACTTTCTATGTCAGACCAGATCAGAGGTCCTCCTTGTCCATACTTTTCTGAGAGTGGTCAGACACCAACAGCACAGAGAAGTCACAAAATATCCTGGCTCAAGCTATTGATTTAACAGCAAGCTCCTTATTACTTGGAGCTTGGTTTATGTCCTGAAATGCAAGGCTTTATGTACCTTCCAAAATGTGAAAGTCCTCACTAATGCCCCTCTGAATGTTTTTATTAATCATGTAAATCACAAGTGACATATTGAGTAGAGAGAGAAAAAAAAAAAAAAAAAAAAAAAAAACTCTAAATGATAAACAAGTTGGGAACCTGAAAAGAGAGTGAATGAATGAAAAGCCTTCTAGCCCAGGGGACAGTTCTGCAAGTCGCTGATTTTTTCCTGAAACGATGAAGTGTATCATTATGAGGGGAAGGAGCTGAAATGAGAATACAGGAAAGAAAGAGTTTTTTATAAAGTATGAAGAATGGCAGGTAACTATATTTTGACACTGTGTTTTATTATGGCAGAAATTATCCTATTACGTCAGTTCTTATAAAAGTTCATTACTGTACTACCACTACTGTATTTATTATTACTAGGAGCAGACCAATCAATGTGTTAAACAGCTGTTATAATAATTTTCAAAAGTTTTTGAGGTTTTTTATTCTGAAAAGGCGAAAGTGCTGCTGTCCTTAAAATATTTAAGATTTGCTAATGGTAAAAAATGGGATAAATGGTAAAGTTACTGCATTCATCAGTCAACCACCCCAAAACATTTGCAACTGATTATATATTTCAAAACTTGTCTGGGAGTCGTGAGGTTCCTTGTAAGCAACTAGCTTTATTGTGCCAAATATAGGAAAACTAGAGGGTACTTCTGAAAAGAGCTGAGAAAAGTACTTAGTTGTTGTAAAAATAATAGTAACAATAACAGGACAGAAGCATGGGAATAGGTTTTGACTAATTATAAACCATCCAAGGAAGACTGCAAAGTTACAAAGTCTAAGACCATATTAAATATAATTTATATACGCACTGTTTCCTATTTTATTGTCTACTCACTGCTGTTAAGCTGTATTCAGTTTGCATCTCTTCCTGCACCTGTTGGAATATTCATCATGAGAATGAGGTGTCAGAACCTGAAGGCTTGTCCTAGGAGAGAAAAGAGTCAGTCGGGGTTTACTGTAAGAGTCTTCACCAATGGTGGTCTTCAAGTCAAAGCCATTTTTCTTCCACCTTTCTTTCCTTTTTTTGTGACTCATGTTCTGGCTTCTTAAAAAAGTTTGCCACCCAACACGGTGGACATCACTCATCCCTTTCCCCACTCTATTACACCTTCCTTCTCTTTCCTTCCTCTCACTCTTGCTTTTACAAGAACACCAGATTCCCATCCACACTCCATACCATAAGTGCTTTTTTCTTCTTGACAGTCACCTGTGCCCTGCCTCATTGCCACTAGGGATGGAAATAGCAAGCCAACCTCCTGGCTGACAGCCCTGTGTATGTCTCATTGCAACATTTGGACAGTGAGGTCTGGGATGTTGCTGTTTTCTGTCTGTTCTGCTTCAGTGGAGGAAGCATACTTTTTAAGTTGCACCCTTCCATTCTGTCTTGTCAGAAAAGTAAGCTGCCATTTCTAGTCCAAGAGGGTGGGAGTAGACTTAGGACATACTTCACAATTAAATTAGTAAAGAACGTTTCACGTAATGTGCAGAAGATCATCTGTGTATTGGAAATATGTGGATTTGCACATGCAGTTGTCTCCAGGTAATTATGGCTCAACTTTTGTTACATGTGTTACAGATTTTATTTTATATAATTTTCTTCATCGGCTGTACTTTTTAAAGCTCAAGGAAAGACTTTGTCAATTTCCGTCTTCTTTAGGTTGGACTGTATGAGACAGATGTTATTCAATTTGTTATTCAATGTTATTCAATTACCTGTGGTAATTTATTATCACTTTTTGTTTTGTTCCCTTTCACTCAGGTACTACTACAACATTAAAGGGCTCTCCAGTCCCCTACTTGTTATCTTGTACCTCTGGTTCCAATCAAATCCCCATTACAGCCCAGTAAGTATTTTCAGTTATATCAGAATGCTTGGACATAAGCCCCAATCAAGAAGAGAAGCAGACATTAGTGAGCTAAAAAATATGTCAAACATTGGATCATGGAAGTCGCAGTCTCACTGTAGAAACAACCCAGAAAGGAATGGATCTGTAGCTTTCTTAGATTTTTGTGCTGCAGTAGGCATATCAACTGTTTTTTTTGTTTGTTTTGGATTTTGTTTTTCTTTGTGTGTGTGGTGGAGTTCTTTGTGTGTTTTTTTTTCTTGTTGCTGTTCAGTTGGGTTTTGTTTGTTTGTTGTTTTTTAATATGTTTTACTTTCCCCTCTATATTGGGCAGCTGGTTTCCACTTGAAACTTCGCTCAGTTGTGGTCATACCTTCCTACTCCTCTCATTTTATTTATGTATTTTAGTCGGCTGAATATGAGCCAGCAGTGTGCTCAGGTGGCCAAGAAGGCCAACAGCATCCTGGCTTGTATCAGAAACAGTGTGGCCAGCAGGGCTAGGGAGGTGATCGTCCCCCTGTACTCGGCTCTGGTGAGGCCGCACCTCGAGTACTGTGTTCAGTTTTGGGCCCCTCGCTACAAGAAGGACATCGAGGTGCTTGAGCGGGTCCAGAGAAGGGCGACGAAGCTGGTGAGGGGCCTGGAGAACAAGTCCTACGAGGAGCGGCTGAGGGAGCTGGGCTTGTTCAGCCTGGAGGAGGCTCAGGGGCGACCTTATCGCTCTCTACAGATACCTTAAAGGAGGCTGTAGAGAGGTGGGGGTTGGTCTGTTCTCCCACATGCCTGGTGATAGGACGAGGGGAATGGGCTTAAGTTGCGCCAGGAGAGTTTTAGGTTGGATCTTAGGAAGAACTTCTTTACCGAAAGGGTTGTTAGACATTGGAACAGGCTGCCCAGGGAAGTGGTGGAGTCACCATCCCTGGAAGTCTTTAAAAGACGTTTAGATGTAGAGCTTAGGGATATGGTTTAGTGGGGACTGTTAGTGTTAGATCAGAGGTTGGACTCGATGATCTTGAGGTCTCTTCCAACCTAGAAATTCTGTGATTCTGTGAGAAGCTAGTGTAAACAACAAGATGGAGATGGAGTGTGTAGTCCTTTTACAGCATATATTTTCTTCCACTGTACAGCTATAACCCAACTTTTATTTTTAAGCTAAATCCTTGGCCTGACCCACAAGGAGGGAGGCTGCATAGAAAAGAAATGGATGGCACTGCAGCCATACCTAGGATGCCCAAGAGTTAGCTTCCTTAAAACATGTGAACAGAATGTGTGTACCACCTTTTTCACGGACCATACCAGCTTTAACATCTGAATGCCTCTGCAGAATATTGTCATTGTAAACAAGACAAAAATGAGCACAGTATCCTCTACCACCGCTGGCTGTTGATCGTAAAGGTTGTCCTTGTCCTTTAGAGAGTCCTGATTATTATATTAATCCAGGCTTCTCTTTCACTATACACTGCCGTTACCAGCATGTTAGTATTACTTATAGCTTTCTCTGACTTAAATGAAAGCATAAAGCGTAGAGGTTTTGGAAGGGAGATGTTTCTTTTCATGTGGTATATTCCCTTCTTGTTGTTTTTGTTTTTAAATATGCAGTGAGGACACAAGCAAAATTTCTCAGACCCACACAAACTGAACATTTACTCCTGGGTGATGAAAACTAGAAACTAATAACAAGGGTCATATACTCTGTCTATAAGACAGCTTGGTTTAGGCAATTAATAATATGGCCTATTACATATGTTGACTAGCTTCCTAGTTTTTGTTTGCTTGTTTTTTGTTTTGTTTTGTTTTGTTGTTTTTGTTTGTTTGTTGTTGTTGTTGTTTTCTTTTTTGTGTGTGTGTTTATGTCAGTATGGCACCAAAATGCAGGTAAATGCAATTTAATCAATGTACCTTTTTTGCTAACAGAAACAGATGCTTCTAGATCCTTTGCATGTATTCTATGGGTCTTTTTTCTTGTACTGCATCTTATAGGTACCAAACTTGAGGAACAGGATATGGAACATAAGGCTATCATTCTTACTAACATGATTACAAAAATCTTATTGTATTAGCAGCATTCCAGTTCTACTTACAGAGTGCTTAACTGAATTAGTAAGTTTTATTCTCATGTGAGATACTATCATTATTTAGCCCTGTAATTTACTATGAAATCCTTATTGCTTTGTCACAGGAGTTTTATGATCGTTTTTCTTAGTGATAGGAGTTGCCTTTGCACCAAGAGACCTTTTTATTTATTTATTTAATCATGGTCTTAAGAGATTTGAAACTTCAGGGATTAATAAAGTATCCCCAAAATCATAAAGCAAATCACAGCATACCAAATCATTTCTCCTTTGAGACTGGTGCCAAACATTTTCTGTGGTGTTCCAGTGAAACTGGACACTTCCAGCCCAATGGCTAGTAAAGTCAGAAACGAAAAGAAAAGAAAGTGACTATGTGACCAAACTTTTATTTTCGGTGCATAGCTGGAATTTCAGCCTCTCTGCACAAGTCCTTGCCATTACAATTTATTAGATGTTTTATGTAGCAGATTTTATTGAATGATTTAGGTACTCTTGACTTGATCCTTTCCAAATGTGTTCAACAGTATTCTGCTACATGTGAAAGTGTTTTTATATTCTCACTTTCATGTAACTAAATCTCTGAAATCTAGATAAAGTTACCCGCCTGCTGCATATACTGTTTTACTTTCAGATTAATTTGGAAGGCCCTGTATGGCCTGGCCTCTGCAGCCTTTTCCAGAAGATTTAGAATTATAAATTGAATTGTCTGACATTTGTTGGCATCTCCAGCCGGAAGACATGTCTGCCAGCAGGAAGAAGAGGGGTACAGGAACCACCAGGCAGACTAAGAGCTATTAAGCTCCTGGGAGTGTGAAGGCTGGGATAAAAGGAAATTGATAGTATTAAAGATGCAGGAAGTACATTTTCCAGAGCATATCTTGATTCCATGGTGTATTGATCTGTGGTCCTGGATTTCTTCAAGTATAATGTCTCATCTTCAGCATGCTCACAAAAAGGAATGGGGGAGTAGGAGAGACAGCCTGAAGCAGTTGCTCTCCACTAAACCCAGGGAATGGCTCTGATTCGGTAGTAACTGTGTATTACAAGTCTGAGTTGCATTCAAACACATCCACATTGCAAGAGAATCTTAGTTCTGAAACAAAGGAAGAATCACTCTTCTCTTGAATCCCCTTTTAACAATAATTCCCCATGACACACAGTTTTGGTGATGTATAGAATCCCTTATGTAATCCTGTACTTTTGAGAGACAACAGTGCCAAGTTAATGGTTGTTTGGTTGTTTGTTTTTGTTTTTGTTTTTTAAATGTGCTTCAAAGTACAGGAATGGTAATTCTTTTATTTCCAGGTGTTAAGAATAAGTTATCTAATTATAACTCCAAAATCATAATGGAGTTAGAGGCCAGTTATAATCCACTGATAGATGTTTTGCCTTATTTTCTTGTCATTCACACATGTAAATTTGGCAACTTTATATATATATAGTGCATATTTGCACATCTGCACAGAAAGGCATGTATATTTGAAATAATGTGATGTTATTTAATGAGTAATATTTCCATGAAAATAATGTAGGTTTTTTTTTCTTCCTATTAAGTCTGATATAGGCTTTAATATTGAACCATGGCATCATTCTAATTTTCAGTAAAATAGATGACATTCCTGTTATTTTAAATTCACAGTACACATCAAAGAAACTTTGTGGACATTATCAATACAGCTCATTTAGTTAATAAATTTGTAAGAAATGGGGAAAATATTATTGTAGATGAAAACCAAGATGGAGAGAAAGAACAATTCCAATCCAGTTCTGAAAATCAGATTCTTCTCTTGTGGATTTGACCAAGTGTCCTTGTAACCAGGAGGAGATGTTTATCAAATGTGCATACCTCCTGACAAGGAAATCTATTTATGTGTACATAAGATCCACTGCAGACCAGAAATCTGTCTCAGCTGCAGCAGCACATTTCACAGCTTGTTGGTGTATTGTGTGAAGAAATATCTCCTTCAGCATGACTCTAGTCCTGGCCCTCATATTACATTAGCAAAGAATAATGTTCCATATTCATTATCTCCATGTCACCTAGAATATTATATACTGTTCATGTAATGTTGTTTTTTTCTCCCCTACTCTCCATTGCTCACTCATTAAAACTAGATCATGGTTACTCCTCATGTGGAAGCCACGTTATATTGTTCCAACCTTTGCTGAGCCTTCCCTTGTTCCAGCCTAGAAACAGAGGCTAAGAAATCAGAATTACCCCTGTAATCAAGATGCAGATGGGTCTATATAAGAACATTCAGTCATATTATTCCTTTCTTCTATTTCTTGCTTTTTGACCATTACCAAGCACTGATCTGACCATCTATTAGGGCCCTGAAACCTCTTTCCTGAGTGGTAGTAAATAGTCTGGAAAATATTACTTTGTATGCAAAACTTGCTTGGCTTTTTTCCCAAGAGTATTACTTTACATTTCTGCGTATCAAATTTAATCTGCCATTTTATTGCCCAGCTACTCAATATCATGAGGTCTTTCTGGAGCTGAATTTACTTGTAACTATCCTGAATAATTTAGCTTTGATGCCCACTTTGTCACCTTGTTTTTTGTCCCCTCTTTCAGCTGATTTCTGAAAAGAACTGGCCCCATCACAGAAATCAAAGAAACTTGACCCTCCTCCTGCAATAAATAAAATAAAATAAAATAAAATAAAATAAAATAAAATAAAATAAAATAAAATAAAATAAAATAAAATAAAATAAAATAAAATAAAATAGTAACTCGTTTTTTCTCTTTGCTTCTTGCCTTTTCATTAGTACTTTAAACATGTCATGACTTCCCTTCCCATCCGATGACAATCTGACTTTTCCTGAGAATACCTGGGGAAAAATCTTGTTGAAAATCTGAAAGTCCAGGCAGTCTATAGCAACTGGATCTCACTTGTCCACATTTGTAATGTATCATTCTAAAAGATTTGAATTACACATCTCTCTGAAAAAGATGTTGATTTTTTCCTAAGAAATCAGTTATCCATTTGACAATTTATGCATGAATCCATTAATTATTTCCTTTTAGTTTAATGTTTTGATGCAGAGTTGATAGCAACCTTGACTACTTTTCTCCCATTTGTGACCAAAATTTTGCAAGATTTTTATCATCTTCTATTTCTCACTGTAACTCTTAATGTCTGTAAACTGAAGAAAAAACACGAATTACATTTCAGATGGGCTCTGTCTAATATACCTCTAATAAGAATTTACATGACCAATTGAAAACATCAGTCATCCTTCTCTGTTGATGCTACACTGAGGTATGTATGTGGAAAAAAAAAAAAAAAGAAGGTAAAATCAAAGGAGTGCTGGAAATATTTCCTGTTCCACTGAGTATATCTAGGCTAGAAATCAAATATGTATTGCTGAACTAGCCTTAAGAAATTAAATCAAAATGTTATTTGTATTTGACTACATGAAATTTCCTTCCCATTTTAACATCTAAGCAGTAATATGTTCAATAGCCATACTTTTATGATTCAGTTGTTTTATTGCTTTTGATTGTGGGATTGTATTTCTTCAGGCAGAAAAGACCAAGCCCCAAGCCTGTCAGTGTTCAGAAGGAATTTGTATAATGCCCCCAATAATATGCCCTAACTTTTGGTTAACCCTGAAATGGTCAGGAAGTTGGACTAGATGATTTTTGATGGTGTGTTTCAACTGAACTATTCTATTCTATTCTACTTCTTCCCTATCCCGTCCCGTCCTCTCCTCTCCTCTCCTCTCCTCTCCTCTCCTCTCCTCTCCTCTCCTCTCCTCTCCTCTCCTCTCCTCTCCTCTCCTCTCCTCTCCTCTCCTCTCCTCTCCTCTCCTCTCCTCTCCTCTCCTCTCCTCTCCTCTCCTCTCCTCTCCTCTCCTCTCCTCTCCTCTCCTCTCCTCTCCTCTCCTCTCCTCTCCTCTCCTCTCCTCTCCTCTCCTCTCCTCTCCTCTCCTCTCCTCTCCTCTCCTCTCCTCTCCTCTCCTCTCCTCTCCTCTCCTCTTCACTGTGCAAAAAGGGTACTTGGTAGAAGGTGGAGAAAGAAAGGAAAATGAGGAATTATTTTCCACAGCCAGAGTCCGGGGTCCTGATCAGTGCAACAAGGTGATTATTCATAGTCTGTTATCATTTTTCTGCAGCAATGATGGTAGCAGTGAGTTCCCCTCCAATAATGGAGATCCTTGACAGTACAGGTGCTGCACAATATGTCAAGAAACATGGTACAGGCAGTGACTGTGTGAGTTCAGCTTTGCTTCACCAGCGTCAATTCAGCATTTGCGATTCAAGTTGGCTCTACCAGAGTTATATCATATCATATCTTATCACGTCACCAAATCACCCAATCAAAGAATGATTGAGGTTGGAAACAACACCAGAAGGTCATCTGGTTCATCCCCACTTCTTCAGCTAGGCTAACTAGAGCAGGTATGATATATAGATATATCATATCATATATCATTTCATTTAATTTCATATCGTTTCATATCATATCAATCATACCATATTCATGTTTATAAACCAAATCTGGTAGGAATGAGTAGTAAACAGTTGTTCATCAACAATGTTTGATAAAAGCATTGAGCAAATGGAATATAAAATAACTTGTAAAGGCCTTGGGGTCTGAAGCTGTTGCTAGTCACCAGTATGATATTAAAGGTGATTTGAAGTACAAGCATGCAGGCAAGACCTTGAAAGTATGTAACCTGCAAGTCAAAAGCCCTTCCAGGTATTTTGAAGATGACAAAAAATCATGAAGTGTTCTAGATGATTTCTTTGTTGATATGTTAAAAATCTTAAACAAATATTTGTAAAAAAGGAAATTGGATTTTTTAAATATATTTCAATGTTTTTGCCCTATAACTACAGCTGATCACCAAGGCTAGAAAGAGGGATGTTTCAACTTCAGCTGGGAGACTGCACTTTCAAAACAAACAAACAAACAAACAAAAAACAACAGATAAAGTGTTTAGGAGAAATTCTGTTATGCTCTGGTATTAATTTCAGGTAACCAAGCTAAGAACCTCACTTTTTAGCATTAAATGTTGAAGAAATGGGAAAACTCCATGGAATAAAGATGGTCACTGTATCCACAGACTTCTATCAGCGGGATAGCATTTAAAAATATTTTCTCCACCCATGTCTATGCTAGTCTCTTCTGGTTCAAATCCTCCTTTATTTCACTAACAACATGCCTTTTTAGCATATTTCCAAACCACTTGTTAATTATTTGTGGTTGCCACTACCTTCCATTTTCATTTAGTTCAGGTTACATGACTTCTGGAAGAAAATCTATGTTTTTGTCTGTTTTGGAACTTTGCATTAAAGGATGTAAATGTGAAAGGGGTAAATGTCAGGTTTATCAAAAACACCTCAATTTTCAATTGACTTGAAAAGCACGCCAAATATTTTCAGTATTTCTTGTCTTGCAATAAATCTACTCATCATTCACTTTTATAATTTTGTATTATTTCAGTAAATTATGGATTTTTTCTGTGTTTTTGAACCTTTCCAGATCAGGCATGGAAAGCTGAGGGCTTAATGTGGATATGGCAAGTGGAAATTTCTGGGAAAAGCTATTACATTGTTTTCTTTAGGGTCATTTCTGTAGCCTCATATAGTGTGTATTTTCTACTTGAACTTGTGTGAGAAGTCTGCCTACTTTACCTTCCCCATTCTAGTTAATTTTGTGATAAAAGGGATGAGAGAGAGAGAACAGTTTTCTGGCTTTGTTATTTCTGTTACTGAAATTAAGCGTTTAAATGAAGTGCTGCCCCTTTTAAGATACTATTTTCAGCCACGTAAATACAAATGATCCTTGTATCATGTATAACCATTAGAAAGAGTTCTCTCAAATGATAATTTAAAATAAACGTGTAATCTTCTAATAACTCGGAATTTTATACATATAAGTAATCACTCTTGCATGAGTTAAATAATCCCTATCAAGATGTGTTATTAACTCATGAATAAGCATTGACAGAACACTGATATGCATTGGTAGGGCTCCATAGACTAAACCTACAGGAAATTTAGGCTATCTGCCATGAAACTCTTTCCCAGTCTATAATAATACACTGTAATCAGGTCTAATACATAGAGGAAAAAATAGATTTCTCAGAAGCAAAAGCAGTAGCCTAAATGTTTTTCTTTAAACCAGTGGTAAATTTCATTTTAAGGTACCAGAAGCAGGGAAGGGTTGATTCTGGAGACCCTGATGATCCTTCTTATACTCACTAGCCTGATTTGCACATATGCCTCCTGTATTGTTGCAATTACTGACTTTTCTGGCATGTAGAAATTACTAAGAGCAAAGAATATTTCAGATTTTCTAAATCTCAGTTCTTTACTTAATAGAACTGCTAAAACTTCTTCCACTGGAACTGCGATTTCATTTTCAATGTCATGGTCATTTCCACAACTATGGTCACCTTCCTGCATTTTCAACAATAACTTATTTTTCAGAAAATTTGGCAAAATACCAGTTCACCTGAATCTCAAATGAATGTTCTTTAAAAAAGTGGTCTTTAATGCCTGACTTATTCTCACTTTCCGGTGAGAATGTTTGGTTAGATCTGTGATTTTTTTCCCCCGGGTGTTCTGTATGAATTTAATATTTTCAGTTGATTTTTTAGAGTGGTTATCTCACCTTAGTCTGCACAGAGCTAGAGTAGCAGAGTACTTTTCAATCTTCTGTTTTGAGCTTTATGGACAACAAACATACTAAACCTCAGAAGAGAAGAAGAAGAAGAAGAAGAAGAAGAAGAAGAAGAAGAAGAAGAAGAAGAAGAAGAAGAAGAAGAACAACAACAACAACAACAACAACAACAACAACAACAACAACAACAACAACAAGAAAGAAAGGAAAAAGAAAAAGAAAAAGAAAAAGAAAAAGAAAAAGAAAAAGAAAAAGAAAAAGAAAAAGAAAAAGAAAAAGAAAAAGAAAAAGAAAAAGAAAAAGAAAAAGAAAAGAGAAAAAAAAAAGAAAAGGAAAAAAAAAGAAAAAGAAAAAAAATAATAAGAATGAGAAAGAGAAAGAGAAAAAGAGTAAAAAAAAAAAGAAAAAGAAGAAGAAATTAAAAAAAAAGAAAAGAAAAGAAAAAAAGAAAAAGAAAACATTGGTGTAATGCAAATCATGATTCTTTACAGCTCCCAGGAATCCTTCCTTAGTGCTGGTAGGAAACAACATGTTCAAATTAAGAAATCTATTTATTGTACACTGTGTGATGTTTAATGACTGATTTATAGCCAGCAAGATGACAAGGGAAGTTTTGAAATGCATTGCCTTTCATCTATATTTATATAGATAGATATATTTACACGCGCACACGTATATAACAGTGAGTGCTCATGTGCATAATCTATATATTCATGATGCGAGCCCCCTAAGAAGCAGGTTTAGGATATCATCTGCGTGCCTCTCCATACAAAGGGAAAAATCTGCAATTTAGAAACAAACGCTTGGAATAACAAAATGGTTTAATTTTAGTTACAGGCCAGGTTTCAAATGCACCCCATCTAGGGCAGAGCCCATCTCTGAAGTGCACAGCCTGAGGTAAATTGATACATTCATCCCCAGTGCAGACTTCTTCCACACTGATTACTGGTCCCTGCTAACAGTGTTTGCAAGACGGCTTATCTATTCTCCTCTTCTATGAGAGACACTGTTCAAAGAGCCTGAAACACAGCTGCCTCTTTACAGGCTTTACCCACTTTTCAAAAGGAGGGGAGTCACGTGGTTGGGGGGTGGATGCCTCTGCAATAGAAAATCTAAATTAATCTTCATAGAGAGTGGGGAGCCTTGTTTGGATCTATCAGAAAAGGAAAGCACTTGTAGGTGAAATCTTCTTAAGACCAAAGTGAAAACTTTCAGGCAACCCTGTGAAAACGCTGGGCCGCGAGGCTTCCTGGGCATTTCAAACAAAAGAAGTTAGCTTTCCAGATAAAAGGTTCCTGGCTTCAGTGTGAAAGTTTTCACCATGAAGAGGCAGTGCAATGCCAGAAGTCTGAAGGGGCTGGGAGTCTAGCAGCCAGGGCATGGTTTGCTGCCTCTTTCCTTCCTTGCCTCTTCCTTCAGAGAAGGAGCTGTGTCACCAAATGCACATTTGCTTCAACATAATAGGAAACAAAGACGTGGTCTTGAATATATCCTAACCTCTGTAGGCAACATTTCATTAACTTCCAGTTTTTGAATTATTATTTTGACCAGCTGGCCAAATACAACACTGGAGAAGACGCCAGCAGAGCACCTCTTTTGGTGTTTCTCAGCCCTGTGTCACTTGCCAGCATGGGTTGTCTGTGCTGTGGCAGGAGGGAGGGGTGGCCAGTATCTGATGGATTAGGACATCTTGCAGACCAGCGCTGGTCTGGGAAGCACAGAGCTCGCCCATCTCACCCTGGCCAGTGCTACCCCATGCCCCAACAGAGAGCAGTAAGAGATGAGTCGAAACCAACAGGGGGGAAGAACATAAAGAAAAGGTGGGTAAGAGGGTACTGTGAAAGGGGGCAGCCTGCTCACACAAACATCACAAACATGTAACACAAAGGTGACATTCCGCAGAGACCAACAACTTCTGGCTTTTATTTTAATGAACTTTCACAGAAATAAATACGTTGGGTTTTTTGTTTGTTTGTTTGTTTTGTTTTGTTTTTTCTTTCTGTGAGACTTGTGAGAGCACAGAGTTATTCCCTCACACATTGCTCTTGGCTTGTAGTCCAACCTGCTTGGCCCCTCCAATGGTGATAAAAGAGCAGAACCTTCTCTAAACCCTAAACTAATTTTCAGAGATATGACAACCGAGGTTTTTTGGTATCTCAAGTTCACGTAAAATGTAAAAAGCTACAGAACCAAGTTAACCATAGATTTTTTGTGCAAAATGTACCAGAAATTTTCTGATAAAGTAAATCAGATCCTTTTGCTTTACCATCACTACAAAATTTTCCTCAACCTGGGAAGAAAAAAAATAACTGTATGATCAATGAGCTCCAGGCAGCACTCAGCACTGGGCAAAAAATCTATTGGCATATTCAAACTGACTCTTTTCTGTCCTTCTGGTTCTTGGGAAGCTAGAATTACAAAGTGTAACATTGCTCCAGACAAGCTCACGTAGCTGTTTCTTGGTTTAAAATACTATTTCACTTGTGCTCTGAGATCTGGAGTGTAAGTGGGCAAAACGGAGGTGAAGTACTCAAAAGCCTGTGATAAACCTGTAAAAACAAGTCTGTGGCTCATCCTGCCACCTGCTATTTTGAAAGCAGTTTTGCATATCTGGAATCAAGCGTACTAGAGACATAGCTATCTACATTTCTAATAAGTGAATAGCATGTTAAGGGTCCTGTTTTTCTTTCAAAACACTTTGTGTGTACGTGTGTATGTAGAAGAGCTGATCCCAAACTATGGGGTTTCCCTATGCAAAGCTCTACACCTGAGGCAGTGACGGATGGTTTCCAGAACCGTGTTTTTTGTTTCAGAAGCCAGTCTCTGGTGAGAAGGAAAACAGCAGCACTTACGATATTAGTGGGGACCATAGGTTAGTGTGCACCTTCCCCTGGGGATTTCCGTGCTCCAGTTTTGCACTTCAGTAGGCCTTAGGCAGCAGAAATTGCATGCCTGTATCAGTTAGATTCTGTTTCTTCTTGAATTATGTGCAAGATATGCAACCCAACCCTCCTGTAAAAGACTTGCAACACGCAAGCTCACATAGCCCCCCCATGCAAGGGAATTCACTTTTATGGAGACTGGCCTAATGTGTGAAATCATGAAGTTAACCCCCTGGCATTAGTGGTGGGCCTTTGCCTTCACAGCTTAAGGCTGAAAACTCCCAACTGCTGGTCCCAAGCACTTCTAAAGCCCAGTGGATATGGCTGCAAGCAAAGCAACTTCTCACCTCCAGATATATTTCATTTCCCCAAGCTTAATGTGGTAAAATACATCAGACAGAGGTCTCGCTGTGTCCTTGGAAGTGAGACCACCCAGGGGCACCTCTGTGAAGTTATTAGAAGTGAGTGTGATTTGAGCAGTTTAGTTAAGTGGTCAAGGATTCTGGCTTTTTTTTTTTTCCCCCCTTTTTCTTGCCTCTCTTCTTCCTTCCTCCCATCTCACAACTGTGAAAAATTCCTGTTTGTTTCAAAGCTGAAATCCCACCTAGTGCACAAAGCAAAAGAGGAAAGTGTTTTAACTGCTCCACATAGTTCCATGACAGTGAACAAAAATGCTTATAAGTAGCAGTTTTATACACAGCCATAGCCTTTGATTTGTTTTAAGCACCTGTTATTTTAAAATTATTCCTTTAAGGAAAAAAAAAAAAAAAAAAGAAGAAGGAAAGAAGGAAAGAAAGAAGGAAAGAAAAGAAGGAAGGAAGGAAGGAAGGAAGGAAGGAAGGAAGGAAGGAAGGAAGGAAGGAAGGAAGGAAGGAAGGAAGGAAGGAAGGAAGGAAGGAAGGAAGGAAGGAAGGAAGAAAAGAAAGAAAGAAAGAAAGAAAGAAAGAAAGAAAGAAAGAAAGAAAGAAAGAAAGAAAGAAAGAAAGAAAGAAAGAAAGAAAGAAAGAAAGAAAGAAAGAAAGAAAGAAAGAAAGAAAGAAAGAAAGAAAGAAAGAAAACTTCATTTATTCTGCTTGCAAGGACCACTGGGAGAGCTTATGAGTCACTGGCCACAGAGATAGAAAGGGCACGGGAAGTGTGCTGTTAACACCAGGCTCTCACCTGCTGTCAGACCGGGCTTAGCACAGGAGAGGAGGGAAGGTTTGGATGGGGTCTGTCAGGCTTGGTCCGGCGCCAAGGCAGGACGCAGCGCGATTGCTTCAAGGCATGTTCCTGCTGGCAGAGCCGGTTTGAGAATTGTTGTTGACGCTGGAAACCTCTTCACTCCTCCTTCCCTTGCTCTCTTTCTCACTCTCCCTCTTTTTCTTTGTGTTCCATCTTTTTCACTCTATTTCTGGTCTTTGCAGAGGGTGCAGCAGTGTGCACAGGATCCCTGATGGCAGATGCGGGGCCCAATGCCTTTTCTCACTGGACTCAATGGAAATCTTTCCTATGAACATAAAGGGAACTGCACTGAACATAAATTATCTGCCTTGGGGGATTAGCTATGGCGTTAAACTTAAGTAATGATCACAGGTAGGAAGTAAAAGAAATATTTTTCTAAGTAAACTCTCTTCTGGAAAGTTTTTTTTTTTTTTAAAAAAAAAAATTAAGATAAATGAACAATTTATTCAAGTACTTTTTCAGAAGGTGGAGGATATTACTACTTTCTCCTGTACAGAATTTCATAGTATGGGAAGTTATCAAATGTGACATTTACTGTATGGAGTCCAATTCCTTTTTTTTTTTTTTTTTTTGCTAAACAGATGAATCACTGAATTCAATGGTGCCCTTCCTGCCTCTCTTCTCCTACATGAGACCCAGCCTGTGGGAGTGATGAAAGGAAAGATTAATAAGTGGTAGAATGAAAGAAGAAAGGGAACAATTATATTATTTTAACTAACAAATCTCTCAGCTACTTGAACCCACTGCTGTCTCTCACAAAATACTTTGTAAGTGACTTCTGCCCATTTCAACACTCAGTTTCTCTGTTAACAGCTCCCTCTGCACAGACCAGAAGTAGACTGTGTAGGGCTTGGATCTGCCCCTCCAGCCACATGGAGCACAGGGATTCATGGAGAAATCCCCTCAGAGGATGTGCCCTGTCAGGCTGCTTTGTAACCCATCTTCCATAATCCTACATTCCTCCTTGCTATGTGATTCCTTGGCTCCCCTAAATGCTGTGGGCACTGGCAATTGTGTGCCGACCCCTGTTGATACTTTCTGCTGGAAAAAGTCTGTGGTGTGTTGCTGCTGGGCCACAGTTCCATGTGAAGGGGCCAATTTCTTCTTTGGCCTGGCTTGTCCCTAGGACACATGCTGTCCAGAAAGAAAAAGGAGAGCTATCTGCACACTCAGAGACGGAGAAAGAGGTTTCTGCTCCCCCATTAGGGTAGAGAAGGGTAGAGTTCCTGGTGTTTTCTAAAGGAAATGTGTGTGTGTTTATATAAATATATATAGAGAGTACATACATGTATATATAGTATATATATATACACACACATACTGCTTTGGAAATATATATATATTCAAAATAAAAGCTGCCTTTTCATCTTTAAATGTTATTTTCTTTTATTAGCATGCATCTCTGACTTCCTGTATTGAGCTTAATAAATTTTGCTCTTATTGCACAGAGTTCCTATGCCTTTTATGTTGGCTGACCAAACCTAGTGGAGCACTGGTCAACTATTCAGCATGAAGACATCCTGATACTTGTGTTTTTCTGTCCATCACCTCCTGCCTCCACTCTCCCATCCTCATGTTTGTCTCCATTACCTGTCCTGGCACCCCCCAGGCCAGGAGCTCTCTCTCACAGACCATTCCTCAGGGTACATCACCTTTGCCATCAGGAAAGACTCAACAAAATTGGAGGCTCTGGGATGCCAGTCCCAGATTTCCTCAGATTCCCCCCAAAGTTTCCTGAGTGCAGGAAGATCACATGCATGGGCATGTCCTTGTGTAGCTGTTAATGTCTTCTGGCAGATGTTAAGGCACTTACAGAACTAAAATCCTCACAGACAGAAGGTTCAGCCAGTCATGTTTTCCTTCAGCATCATTGAAGGTGAGCGCCTGAGAGGAGGGTTGAATACTTTCCCCAAATAACATCTTGCTTGTAATGGGAACTTTGGCTGTTGCTCCTAAAACCACATACCTTCACATGCTGCAAAATGTTCACTTGTGGGTATGTCAGACAGTCTGCACACCAGGAGATTTCATTCTGTGGCAGTTTTTTTTTCCCCAGCTTTGACTCATGTTTTTGTAGCGTGCAGATGAGCGCTCTTTGTTCTGAGCCTTGTTAAGGACGCATGGAAAGCTGCACCTCCCCAACACAGAATGGTGATCAAATTATACTATCATGCCTGCCTCAGCATTTGCAGTTGAGCTTCAGTGCAGAAGCTGCTAACTTGGACGTGTGCAACATATTTTCAATAACTGTGCAGGTTTTGAGTCACTGTTGTTATTATGGTGTACTTTCTGTACTCCAATTCAAATGGGAGAGCACCAGCCAGGGACTGCTCTGGCTGTGCTCTGCACAGCATTGAAGCATGGTTGGCATTTCAAGCTCTGCACCTCACAAAAACCCACTTATTTTCTTCCCAGCTGCTCACTGTGCTGTATCTATTTCAAAAATCTTATTTGTAAGGACAATTGACATTAAACCCCCCACGATGAATTGCACTTGTACAGGAGTTTCAGTGTGAAGCAACCAAAAATTATTTTTCTCAGGAATCATCTTTAGCACAGAAATTGTTGATTAAATACTTTGGATATATCTTTATAGTGTTTGTTATACATTCCCATGCCTCTATCATATTCCCCTATGGTTACCAGATGACTGTCCACCTTTCTCCCCTCTTCCTCTTCTCTATGCTTGAAATTCTGTTCCATGTCAAATTCACGCTAGAAAAATCCTGCACATAATCTGTAGATGAAAATGTATGGTTTCAGATTTTAATTAAGAAATAATTTCCAGTAAATGCTTTTCCAGTGAAGTCAAGTTTCACCAATTTATTTGCATGGGTATTTAAAGAAATTTCATAAAAATATAAATAAAATGAGAATATGCTGTTTTAGGCCCCAATTCAGCAATGTGCTTAAGCACGTACTTAAATTCATCCATTAACACATGTTTGAGTGCTGAATAAATCCCCTGTGGTATTTAAAGCTTGAAGCATGTTTAAGTACTTTTGTGATTTTAAATCTTGGCCCTCTTCAGTAGGAGGAAAAACATATCCCATACATTAGGTAAAAACACTTTAATTTTCTTTGAAAAAAAAAAATATTAAGGGGTGTTGATGCTTATCATATGGTTGATGTTTTGGGGAGTGGCAAACTGGTTAAAACCAAAGTGATTAATGCCTGTTACTGAGTGATACAAAGATTGCTGATGACTTTCTGCCCCACGACAGGCACCATCAGGAGACATCCACCACAATTTCATTCCTTACCTGATTAAGGAGGTCGAGCTCTGCAGGAGCCTCTGTAAGGTCCAAATAACATCTCAAAGCTACCAAAGCATTTTGGGCATCCTATGGCTGCCAACAGATTTTCATCTTTTTTCTTCTTCAGCTGTGAAGGGAAGAAAAGGGGAAGAGCATGCATGATTCTACAAGGTAACAAAATGAAATGAGGGTTCTGGTTTTAACATAGACTACAGACAACATTGGACTCTATTCAGGCTGAAGAGTAGCATCTCTTTGAAATGTGAAGTGCTCTTTCAGCTCAGCATTCATACAAGTATATGATGAAAGTTTGATGAGAGATATGCAAAGACAACAATTTAAAGTTCCAGTGCTTGCCGAGAAGGGTGGAGAATTGTTTTTCTTAGACAAAAGCCATGATGAACAAAATAAGAGTGTAGCATAACCCTGTTTCTCTTTTGGCCTCTACCTGAGTCCTAAAAGAGCTCATGCATAGACTGGATAAGCCACTAAATATGACTCAGCTCATTCATGCAAACTGTAAAAAAAATCTTTATTTGTTTAAAGAAAATTCTCTAACAATAACCCTGCCTGCTTCAGCAGGCAAGCCTGACTGATCAGTAATGCCAGCCTGTAGAAAGTATTATATTAAATGCAGCATTTCTCCTCTTGATGGTGTTTGAACAGATGGTTTTGTGGCAACACCTCTGCATTTTTTTTAACATATTTTATTCTAATAATAAATTTATTTGTACTATGTGAGGTGAGCTATTAAAAGCAGTGGAGTACTAGGCTTGAAAGTAACATCTCAGCATTGCACTCTAAAGGATCTAATAAAATGGAGGGGGGAACCATCAACAGCAGTCCCAGTATTCTCTCTGCCAGTGCCCAGTCCTGGGTCTGAGAGGAGTAGATGTAAAACTGATATATTTAACCTGTGAAAAATTATACAATTTTGTACACAGGTGGAGCTGAACTCCCTTGTATTAAGGTGAGGAGGTGAATGGGGAAGGAAAGGGTAGATGGAGAGGAAGTTGTCTGAGTCTGACGGCTGTTTAACTATGCAGGGGCAAAAAGGGAAGAGGGCTATTTTCTACATAAAATGCATGTGTGATTGTCAGAGTACTTGAAACATCGACCTGAAGAATCTCATAACCTCTACTATAGGGAGTGTAGCAGCCAGTGTACCCTTTCTAGTCCGTTTTGCTGGACCCCTTGGTCCTCAGGTAATAAATGTTACCAATAACACCAATGTGACTGTGTCAGGTTCAAGTTTTGAGTTCTCTTTATTGTTTCCAGCTGTAACCATCCTCCTCCTACCCATGTTGGTCTCCTTGCTTCAGCTCAGTCATCTTCAGCTTCTCATGAGGGCCATTCTGAGGCTCTGCAGCATGTCCCCACCCCCTGGGGCACCTGTGCTTGGTCACCACACCTCCAAGTGGCTATCATCTGGCTCGAGGCTGGCCACCAGCCCAACATTATCCAATGCATGTCTTCTTTGTGCAGCCACCATGAAGGACTGAACCAGCTAGAAAGGGGTTTCAGGCATTAGCATGTGTTTTGGAGGAACTTAGGTTTAGCTTCTTCCCCATTCAGTTGCCCTCTGTAGCTTGTGGAAACTCACCAGGCCATTTGGAGCCCTGCTGCGCCATGTGAAGGCTGGTTGGAAGGGAGGTGGCAACATAGCCCTGATCTGTGCATTACTTTTTCTGAGGTAGTGAAGGTTGTACATGTGCTTTATAAGAGAAAAAGAGGCAGACTGTCTGTCTCTGATTCAATACTGATATGGCTAAAGTGAATCTAGAAGTTTGGGGAGAAGATATAGAAGCAGGAGCAGGTACAACACATAAAATCCTGCTCCGGTCAATGGCCAGCTTACTACTGGTTTTAGCAATTCTGGGGTTTCATTCATGTTGTCTGCTGCTACTATCTGGATCTCAATAATTGTGAATTTTGAGAATAACCCATACTTCAATCCCTGAAACATCTGTTTTACATCAAATTTAACTAATGTAGGGTTTTCATAATCTGTCTCAGCCAGCGAGAGCTCTACTAAATCTGAAAAACTGCATTTCTGCTTATGATGATTAACAAAGAAGACAAAACCAATTTAACTCGAAGACTGTGTTTCCAAGGCTAGCAATTGTGCAAACAGTGCTGGGTAGAACATAGAAAAGTGAAATGAATTCCCAATAGCACCCCTTTTTACAACATCATTGTGGGCTTTGTTGACTTTAGACTGGCTTTTTTTCTGTGGATGCTGTGGAATTTGAGATGACTTGAAACACTCAAATGAACACATTTAAATGTGTGTATTTATGGGCGAAGGAAGGGGATTCACACTTAAATCCTAAGTGCTGGAATTAGCTCCAACAAAGAGGGAGTGTGTTGACTTTCAAATGTATTCGGCTGATGGAGCAGAAATTTGTTGGCTAGCTTCAAGATTTATCTATTGTTGCTTTTTTTTTTTTTTAACCTGGAGAACATCTTTGTCAGCCATCTCAGAATAACAGAAGTACAATAGGCTTGAACACCGATTTTTGAGCCAGGAACAACAGGGGCAGTGGGATCCCTCTGACGGGCTTCAGGTTCCTTTAGCCGGTGTGATTTGGCAAATCCAGGTCTGTCTGCGCTGCTCTTGCTTTGCAAACACAGAGCTCTCTATCTGCCCTGAGTCCTCAGCCCTGCACTTGAGGGAACCCTGACAGAGGGGCTGTGGCAAATCCAGCCACAGCAGCTGAAGGTACCCACCAGGGCCCCATGGGTGTCAGTGCTGACGAGACGCAGGTGGCAGGCTCTTGCCATAGCAGAGGTGGCAGAAGAGAGTAGAGTGCTTGCATGGCATATCAGATCAGGATGCCAGGCAGCCATCAGTGAGTGCACAAGGGCAACCCTTTTCCCTCTTCTGTTTGTACAGAAGGTGATAACCTGTGTTGGAAGCGGGGCAAATGCTGGAACTCAAACGCTGTCACCTACAGCTAGAGTTCAAAAGCTCTTCTGTATGGACCAAAAATAAACTGGATGCTACAGGGTGAAAGTCATAGGTTGTTAGAAGTCCCTCTAACTAGCTCCATTAGTCAGATTAATTGTATAAATTGCCACAGATTGAATCTGAAGCAAACTTGGCAGCTTGTATTTTTGTATGGTGTAAGGGGATAAACCTTTTTGACCACCTGGCTAAACCTCTGCATCACCTGTTAAAATTATTTTTACAGATCATATCAGACCTGTCTTTTCTTTCCTAGGGATGGTGGAGACACAAGCGTTGCAGCTGGATGTTGTTAGGGGGAAGAACTGTGTGTGTGGATTGGGTCACCTTGGTGCTTACAGGTCAGCAGACAGGACAAGGCTGCTTTGAAGGGCTCAGAGCAGGGGGCCGACATTTTTCTCCTCAGGGCATGAAAGAAAGACCATTCTGCAAAGGTCAATATGCCTGGCAGATTTTCTACAGGCTCTGGCACTCCCTGGGAAAAAAATATATTTATATATCTCAGCTGCACTTGCCCCTTCTTTCACATGAATAAAACCCACAGCCTATGTCTAGTTTTTGCTTTGCAGATATCTATCTATCTAAATATGACAAAGATCACCGTACTCTCATTTAACCCATTGTCTATCTCCCCACAAAATCTTTACTGAAATATGATGATTCATAGTCATTTGAAACACAGTTAATGCAAATGACTCTTCTATGAGGAGCAGAAAGGAGTGTAGGGTAGGGTTTTGGTGCATAATTCCTTTTCTATAACAGAGAAGGAACATATAATACAAACATTGTGTGCCTGACATATTTTTATAACAGAGTACTAAGAAAATACTTGCTACCTGAAATATTTCTGTAAGTCACTGAAGCAAGCAATCCAACATGTGGGTTACATTACATTCAGAACTGATCTTAGTTTTGTAACACACACTAAACAGCAGTATGTAGGAGGCTCAGGTTTAATAAAACTAAAACTTTCGGTGGTGCATACAGCCAATAAAGATTTAAGCATGCTGGGCATGATCAGCATACTAATTGCTGCATTAATAAATCCTGAAGCCTGGGTTGTTTTGAAAGGCAAATAAAATTATTGTAGAAACCTTGAGGAGCATTTACATTGAAAAGTTAGCATATGTCAGGGCTGAGATGTGTGAATGTAAAATATCAGTGATAACACTGATTAGATGTTTTTCCGTGTTTTTTCTACTTCTCTGCTCTGTGCCGTGAGGACTTAGCAAAGTCTGATTTTAAGTTGTTCTGCCCTAGCATTTGGCAACAAAACATCACTGAAAGCAGTAGTGCTTTTTTAACAACTAGTGATAATGCAGTTTATCTTTCATTTTCACCGCTACATCAAGTAAGTAATACTGTGCAGATGAAAGGGTGCCACACAGTAAGCCTGGACAGGGCTATCTACTCAACCACAGCACTTAGACCACAACCACGGGCAAAAGAGAACATAAAGGGAAGTTCCCCAGCATAAACAATTGCACCAGGTATCCATGCCACAGAGTCCAAGTGCAATATTTCCCAAGAGTTGGGGAAAAAGGAGGCCCTGAGGTCTCTTCCTGCATGGAAAGAGGATCACAGCTGGATCCAAACTGATGTGAAATGGTGCTTTGAGCAGTGCAGGTTTGCTCACAGCATCTCGCCCAGCTGTCAGAGGGAAGCCTTCTCCTCTTTTTTCTGGTCCCCAGCAGCCCCCAGCTCCTTGTTGGAGTGAAACATTGCCTGCCTCATGCAGAAACAGACTGAGTACCAGTGGCAAGGAATTTTCAGCTCAGGAAAGACAAATTTTCAAAGGTGAAAAGGCAAATTAAAGAATTAGCTGTGAGAGTTTACAAACATGGAAAGTACTCTGGGTGTTTCCAAATATAGTGACTGAAGAAAGTTGGCTTTACGTGCAAAAAAATGTAAAGAAATGTTTTGTTTTCACAGGGAGCTCATTTTCCTAGAAAAAAAGTACACTCTGCTGTTTTTACTTCCTAAATAAAAATTGTTTATTAAGAAGTTTGGATATTTTTTTTAATGAAAGGTAAGATTAATGAGCCATGCTCAAACAGCAATGATTCCTGCCAGCTTGTGCATTAGTCAGCTATTAACATACTTCTTGGGTAATTTGAAGGCATTTTTTCATAGTGCATTGGAAATCACAAAAGACTCGTTGAACTCAATGGGATCCTTACTGCCAGTTAGTGTTCCTTACAGTCTGATGTCTGTGGCTGCTCTAGTACGTTTTGGCATTTTTCTCAGTGTCATCGGTACACTTGGTGGAGAAAGCCAGCAAATACTATGGAGGGAAAAGTGCTTCCTTTAGAGACACCTCATTTTTAGCACAACAGCCATCCTAAGTCTCTCTGCCTCTCTTTTCTACTGCTACTATTCTACATGGACTGTAAGAATAGGGAGGTGAGATCTGGAGACAGAGAAGATGGGGGGGGGGGGGGTGAAATGAAAAAAGATTGCATCTCTTCCTTGTAAGCCCCTGTCTATCCATCCTGATACAGATAAGAAATGCACTTCGGATCTGTGAGTCCTGAATCGCAAGCAGAGTGTTTCTAGCACGTAGAAGATGCAAGTAAGGCACGAGATACTCCCTTTGGGAGTATGTGATGAGCAAAATGTGTTCTGTTATTGCAGTGTCAAGAGGAGTCCCCAGTCTGGAGAAGCTGTGGTTTCTAGTGAAAACCAGGGATGAAGTACGAATGACTAGAAAATACATAATGAGGCAGCTGTTTTGGCAGAGATACTTCAGACTTCCAGCAAGCAGCTTTAATGAAGCAGGAGGCAGGGTTGTGGGGTTATATTAAAGGGCTTGGCCCACAGTCTGGATACCAGACTTGGTTCTCAGGTCTGCAGCAGATTCTGTAGGTGACATGGGTCACACCAAGCTTTCTCTGCTTCAGCTGTAAAATAGGGGCAGCCATTACGCTTGCTTTTTTTTTTTTTTTTTTTTTTTTTATCATCTTTTGCCTTTGTTTGTTGTCCTCAAGAGAGAGAAACCATCTCTCACTAACCATCTCTACTATCGTCAACAGCATTGTGACCAGCAGTTCTGTGACCTCAGCTAGATCAGCAGTTGTTGATCTCACAGAATAGGCAACCTTTGTTTTCAGGCTGCACACCTATCAAGCTATATTCCTGCAGTGTCCTGGGTCCTAAGCTGATGGCAGCAGTTCTCAGGGTCTCTCTTCTCTATCAATTTACATACCAAAATCTCTTTTTTTCCTGTTGATTACCACACTTTTTTTATACCTTTTGAAACAGCTGCTCTAACAGGCAGAGATTTATTGGCCTCCAACTCAGACCTCAGGCAATACTTTTAGGATCTCAAAAGCACATCCCATGGGAAACATGCAGCTGCTCAGGGTACTGTTCCCTCCTTTCTTCTGCCTGATAGACCAACAAAGAGCTCCTCAGGTGACCACAGGAAAAGTTAAACAGGATTCATCTGCAGGACTGGAGAAATAGCAGATATGTATCTCATGGCAGAAAGCAATGCAGCCTTCTAAGGATGCCATATATCCCCCAAAACTCTGCCTGGGGACATTTCCCATGGTGGTTAACCAGACTTTGTGGCACTGTGAAGAAACACTCCTCTCTCTGCTGAGATGTGCAGAGACCCAGTGCAAGGAGCACTGTTCCCATAAGGATGGGAGTGCCTGGTGTGCTGCTGTATGCCTTCACAACAGCTGCTGCGGATCCTTTAATGCACCAAATCCACAAGTTTTCAGTGCAGACATGCCATTATTGCCACAGTTCAGTCTTCCCTTTTGATACTTTCAAGGGTATATTAAATGAATCCCGCTCCTTTTAAAGCCTGGCTACCAGACCAGAGGAAAATGTTCCACACGAGCAGTGTGCAAGGACCATTTTCCCAAAACATGCTCTTGCTCTCCTTGAAGATATTTCAGGTCTCCTGGACTTCCTGAGCAGAACTCAGTCTTCCTCCTGTTGCTGATCTTTGTGCTGTTTCTAATAGAAAAGGCTTAGTAGCATTTGAAAAGGGATTGTTTAGTTTGTGGTGTTTTATGACATGGCACTGCGCCCTGACCCTGGTTGCCACCATGATGCTGCTGATGAACCCCAAACTTGAGCTAGCTTTGGCATGTTTTTGGTAAACATAGGCTAAGATTGAAACAAGCATGAGCTAAATCATTACCTGGGGTGGAAGCTGGAACAAAACAAGAGAATAGATGAGTCTCTGTTTTTTAGCTTTTGGTTTCATTTGAACCACAAACTCAAAACTGAAGATTACAAGATCATTGACAAGCCATGCCTGCATCAGCAACTCAAGCACTGGGTCACACTCAGCCCAAGTGATGAGTGAATTCTAATAAATTATTTCTGCTTATTCAGACCTCTAGACATTAGAGGTATGCTGGAAATCTATTTGCCTAGTGAGATTTACTGTCTGGCCTTTCTGGAAACAGCATGAGAACAGTCTCTTGTATTGTATCTGTTTTATCACTCCTGATCTTATTGAAACCTGGAAACGCAAAACTGCCAGGCTGGAATGGCAGACAACATTTTTAAAGCCTGCTAATCTCAAGTTTTTATTGTTTGCCATAAGCGTCTAGGTTCAGC
The DNA here is from genome assembly GCF_963932015.1 of Anas acuta. Lineage (NCBI taxonomy): Eukaryota > Metazoa > Chordata > Aves > Anseriformes > Anatidae > Anas > Anas acuta. The sequence continues at coordinate 93,994,071 of NC_088979.1, read as the reverse complement.
CTTATTTTATTTGAGCTGGCTTTAAAAAGGAGGGTGGAATGGAAATTGCTCATGTGCATATATACATGCTCCACAGACCAGAAGTCCCACCATGGCTTGTATGGCTCGGGGGGAGGTTCCAAAACACAAAACTGCTTGCTCATACAGCAACTCTGACAGAAGCTGAAACACACTTACTGCATTTTTTTTGTGCTTGCCCATGTCATTAAGTATTGTGCTATGCCTGTAAGAACAACAAAAAAGCATTGATCAGTTTAAAAAATGTTTTGATTTAAATAAATAAGTAAGCTGCCTAGTCCACACAATCTACACTCTGCAAGACCAACATATTTCCAGTAACTGCCTTTAAACTCTGTTAAAATATTAATGGTAAAGCAATATGCCCAATATAATGAAGAATAGAAACATTTAACTTTTCAGATTTTTACTGTTCTAAAGACCAGGTATCTACAAGTAACCATTCACCAAAAAGCTGTACTTACTGACCACTGATAATGAACTTCTTTTGGGACATTTGATGCTGCAGCTCCTTTCTGTGCTAGAGCCACTTGCTGTGGCTCTTTTGCCACAAGAATACATTCTCAAAGTATGAAGAAAAGAAATAAGAACAACAAAAAAAATATTTTAGAGTGATTATAGAAAAACTAAATAAACTTTCAATACATAGGCAATAATTAAAAAATAAAAAATTGATGATGACTTTTGAAATAAAACATGTATTCACAATATCTCAAAACACTGCATTTCTAAATCTGAAGAGGCTGATTTTCTGCTGTCTGTGTTTAGTGAGAAACTGTCCCAGTTATTCCATAGTGATACCAGTCCAAGCTGCAAAAGGTGAGAAATTCTAAATAATTAACAGGTAGAAAAACAGCCTCAGTAATCTGTTGTGCTGGATTCAGCGCATAGCCCAGCTCCATTTGTGTACCACGTAGTCCTCCCTGTGCAAATCTGGGGTCTCTGTAGCTGATGTGTTCCTTCCTCAGTGAGAAAGATGAATTACGTGGCTCAGCCCCGCTGGCAAGAAAACATACAGCCCCCACATGTCAGTAGAAGCATCCTCATCGCCACTCATGTAAAATCTAATCCCTGCCTGTCATGACAGTCTCCCAAACATGGAGTATTCTCTGAACCGCAGCCAATTTCTTTATCATTCACTGCACCAGGAACAGCAGTTGCTGTTCTGTGTGTGCGTGCGTGCATTATGCCTTAATGTATAAATACGCATACTTTTAATGCAGTTACTTTAAAATTGAGCGGGGGTGGAAATCAGTGGAAATCCCTAGTGAATTCTCTCAGGGGTTGATACTTGAAACGTTGAGTTTCATTCATAACAATACAGAAAGACTAGTGGTCTTGACATGCCTCTCTTTGGGGAATTTTTCACAGATGAACATTTTCCCCAGTCTTATTTCATAACGTGTGAGTGAAATACAGTACACAATAGATTGATAGGGCTGTTTTAAAGAAGTCTTTGTCAAAAATTCCTGCGTGCTTGACCTGTTTCTTCAGTAGTAAGTCCTACCAGAAATGCAATCTGAATATGCAGTGAGTAGGACAAATGTGGCTTGGCATAAGCAGCTGCAGGTCCGCAGACGTGTGCCATGATGTGAGGTGAGTGCTAGCTGAATTGCTGCTCCACTGAAAAGGCACCTGTTGAAATAAAATACAGTTAAAGAGCAAAAGAGGCTCTGCTGCAGTGGCGAGCTTTAGTGCTGTGGAGGTAAGACCACATGCATGTCCGAGAGAGCACATGTGCTTGTCTTGTGAAAAGAGGAATCATTTTCTTTCCATGCAAGCAGACAGGGCTGCTAGGTCCCCTTTGAGAGCCCAGGGCCAAAGGGTAGAGTGTCCTGTGCAATATGCAGATTTTACAGAGCCTGATGGGTGGGCTCATGTGTATCAAAAGCAGTGTTTTGCTGCATTGATCTCATTTCAAATGATTTGAACAGGGAAGAAGGTTTTTGCATGAGGTATTCAGTACCTCATGGGAACTTCAACGTGGTCATTTTGGCATGTCCTCTTCTGGCCATAGCCAGAAAATTGGCAGAGCCTGTGAAAGACCTGCATGCTTGTGGTGCAGTTACACAGTAGAGGGGAATATGATCTTGTTCCTCTTTGCTTAATAAGTAGAAGGTAAGCTTCTGAGGATAACTCAGCACTGCTTAAAAAGAAGAGCCTCCCACTGGTCACTTGCGCAGAACCCGAATTTCACTGCCCTGTAACCACTGCAGGCTTGGGGTTAGCACCAGAACCACCTTTCCTTCTTCCCCTACTGGCTGTGAGTTAGTGCTGGGTACTTCAAACTCAACAAAAGATTCAGGAAAAAAAAAAAAAAAAAAAAAATTACCTGGTGCCATTTAGTGACAGCAACAAGAGAATACAAAAGAAGAGGGAGCCAGGTTGTGAGTACAAGTTTTTAATGTCTTAGCATTGATCACACCCTTGATGAATGACTGAGGCTGAAAAGAGATGCACAGCCCATGCACCTTGCATGTTAGTGAAGGTGGCACGCATCCACTGGGCTCTACACTGTAGTTTGGGGGCAATATTTTTGAGCAGCACATCAGAAATGTAATGCTTACCATGCCATTTGATTTCTCTTCAGTAATCTTAAGTACTAAAACAAAAGAACCAGTACAGAAGAGCCAAATCTTGCTAGCCATTTCTTGTCCCTGAACTTTTACTCTTTCTGAAGAAAGCTTCAGAGAACTGATTCTTGAGGCCACCATTTGTAACTTTAAGCAACTTATTATTGTACCTGTTTAAAGCCATATATTTATTTCAGTATTTATAAGTTTTAATGTATTTAGAGTACTTTATTCTATAAATTAAATATTATTTAACTTAAACAAATAAAACATTGTTGAAGTTGCAGTGGTATTAAAAATATCTTACAACAGTTGTTGATGTCAAAACAGGCTAACCCTCCCAAAAAAATCAAAATCCCACAATCAAAATCTATTTCTTACCCATTCTTAAACCAGTTCCAGGCCAAGAAATTAATACAACACAAAGCTTTAGTGTTTTGATGCCCAGTTAACTAAAATAAATAAATATATAGAGCCTTCTTCTGCAGAGTAGATGATTTTTCTTTCACACATGCTACTTACTTGCCTATCAGGATGATGTGGGAGTTGCATTCATCTCACTTTCATCAATGCAACTACCAGCTACCTGCAGATGAGAGACAGAGTACAGAAGTTTGAGTGAGGGAAGATAGGGAAAACAGTAGACAAGTGTATGGATGTGATTTCTCTTCCCTTTTTCATGCAATGCATTATTTGGTGCTGGTAATAAAAGCTGAAGAGATGGCATTTTTTGAATCCTAGCCAACAGATTTTCAAACAGTGTGGCTATTTTCTCCTATGAATCCAAGTGACAGAATTACGTGCAAAAGTCCCACTGGGATGTCTGTGTTTTTGTGAAAGCAAAGGAGACATAAGAGAAGGGATGGTTTTGTACTGATATTAATCAAACTTTTGCTCCAAATTCCTTGATCCAGTCTATCTGAGTTTAAGTGCCCAAAAGGGTAGTCTGGTTTCCAGAACTGATGAATGTGGAAGTTTTACATGTAAATTTGGCCATGTGAGCATAATTTCAGCTACATAAGAGAGGAAAATTCTCTGAATACTGCTGCATTGTTCTCCAAAGAAAATAAGCAGGAGATAGCCTCAAAACTGTATTGTAACTGCTTATGCAAACAGCAAGTCAGATCTTGAAAATAGAAAATAACTACTTGCACAAGCAATTATTATTTTAGTTTGAATATCTCTTGCCTAATAGTTACTTTTCAACCAGGAGATTCTGGTGCTTGCAAGAAGACAAAAGAAATTTTCTGTAGGCTTTTGCATTTATAAGTTTACTGCATTTTTATAACTTCCTAATATACTAATGAAGATGAATTTATTTTGTGCATTAACATTGGTTTTGCATCTTGACATATCTCACAGCATGTTTTTTTCAAATGCAAAATACAGCATTAAATATATATATATTGATACTCAATCGGTGAAGCTGACTTAAAGATTGGTGGCGGTGTTCTCCAGTTTCCCAAATAGTCTAATACCATTCACTAAGCTAGATTTCTTAGTCAATCCATTCATACCATTTTATCAAATAGTTTTATTTTAATTATCCTACCTTTAATCCAAAAAAAAAATAAATTTGAAAATGTGTTTATTCCCCTGGCAGAGGAAACATGTTGGTGAATATGCACACTCAGTGAATACGCATTATTTAATAACTCCACACTGTTACCACCTGCTAACCTGCAAATTGATCACAATATTTTTTCCTCTCTTTTTCCTTCATTACAAAGGCTTTATACATGTGATTTTAGTCACTTGGAGGGAAGCTCTTATTTGGATTTGAATGCAACATGTATTCAAATTCAGGCTGAATGCAGCATGCTGCACTTTTCCAAAGTTAGCTTAAAATTTAGAAAAGGAACCATGGGCCCTACCTAAAACTATGAGTTATCCACTAGTCACAGGTAAAGCTCCTTTTCTTTCCAGCCAAAATGTCCCTGGCAGCAACATTTGTGGCTCTGGCTGGTTGATCTCCAGGCAGTACCAAGCCTTTTGCTTAGGAACCTCCCATGCCTTCAGAAAGGCCAAAGACAGCTTGGGAGGAGTTCAGAGGAGGTTTACCCATTGGGTGTGAAGCTCTGTGTTAGAGAAAAAAGACACAGTTTCACGGAATGATTGGGAACAACAAAGAAACACCCCTTTCCTTGTTTTTAAGGAAAAGTTTGTTCTGCAATGAAGGAGGTTCATACCTGACTGAAACGATGTAGTGGGTCAGGCTTTTGCAAGACCAGGCAACTTGTAAACTTAATAGGAAAGTTTTTTAAGCACAAAGAGATGACACAATGTCTGATTCATACAGGTAAAGATAGAAGAGGCAAACAAGTTTCTGTAAGGGCTAGAAGTATATAATGTTGTTACTAACTGTCAGAGTTCTAATGACATTTGTTAGTCAGTAAGAAGGAACAATTCTGAAGCAGGACACAAAACAGTCATGATTATGGAGAACTAAAGCACATACTGCCATGAATCATACTTTTTCCCAATGTTAAAAAACAAAAGCATATAGGCCCTATCTGGGGTTTATATGCATTCAGTTCCTGACATTATAATTATTATTATTTCTTAAAATATCATAAAACAAACATGGTCTTTAATCCATCACAGAAAAATCCTATATCTAATATCAGGGTAGCTGTTGCCATATGGGCTGTGCAAACATTAAAAAAAGAAAACAGAAATTCTATGATAAGCAAAACAGGAAATGGGAGGTTGCTGATGATGAAACTGATATCCAAGTCGTAATCTGAGCAATGAAGTCACTAAACCTTTCCTGCACTATAAATTTGATTTCCTGGGACATATTTAATGTTTTTGCTAGATTTCTTGGATAGTATGCACCAAGCATTTTTAGCTGAGAATCATCATCATAATGTTATTTAGTTCCCTTGAAATAAGTAGCATGTTAAAAGCATAATGTGGGAGCAGAGAGCTAAAGCGTGCTCTTATTATAGTGTCAGCATTTACTTACAACTGGGCCTGTTGTGCAGATAACATCTAAGTGATAAAAGGGGGAGGGGGTCTGAGCAATGCACGCTCTTTACAAAGGCTGCTTAGTAACCAGCAGCACATTGCCTCACTGCAAGCTTTATGTTTGTTCAGGCTATTTCATTAAAAAACAGCAAAGAGCTCTGCTCTCCAGCAGGAGGGAGACCCAGACAGCAGTGGTCAGGATAGGTGAAATGTAATTGCAGTCCACCAAAGCCTTTCTTCAACATAGAAGCAGAAAAATATTGGGGTATTTTGGGGTTGTTACCAATCCTCGAAACCCTGATAGCCATGTTGCTGATTCCCAAGTGTAAGCTATTTATTTATTATTACAGGTGGTGCTGGTGGTGGTGTACTAAAATGTGGTGGTTTCTGGGATATGTATCATATCATATCATCAGTCAATGCAACTCTGAAGTGCTGTTGGCTTTAGTGAATTTTTATACAGTATCTGGCCCCAGGTCTTCATAAGCATTTTTGGGCAATGTCCTGGCACCTCTGTACACATTGTTTTAATCATCACATATTACTTGGCTGGCTTAAAAATGGTGTTTTTAAGGGATAGTTCACAACGGCTTCAGTTTAAGTAGATACGTGGCATAAGGGATGCTTGCTGGTGGAATGTGTCCAGCAGAAAATAAGAGAGTTGTAGGATGAAGAACCAGGCTGAAAGGTAATTACAATCATGACAGCATTAACAGCACAAGGTAGGGACCTATTTCCTGAAACAAAGCAGTAAGTGAGGTCTGCAGTGACACAAGCAGTGTTATTTCATAGCAGATTTTGTGTGTGTGTGTGTCATATGGGTTTGTGTGTGAGTGTATAGTTAATACGCATTGGTTGATCCCAAAGGAAAGAATCTGGGGGTGAGCACCCCCTGGATGTGGAGGTTATTCTCTTGTTCCATTGGGAAATTAACCTCCTAAAGAACAGGGCAGTGGAGAAGTGAAAGTCATGTGCCAGAAAGATCACAGGATTCAATTCATCGCTACATCTACCAAAAAGAAACAGAAAACAAAGGCAGTCATTGCTCTCAGGAAGGAGGCAACAGAGATACACACTTGTGGGCCATGCTTCACATTCAAAAGTTGCGTGCTTCACATGCAAAGAGCTCAAATCTGAAACAGTTGTACAAAAGTTGTGAAGACACCAGGTATCTCTGTGGCACCTCTGCCTTAATGACCACTAATGACAGCACCAGGAGTGACCCAGGGGCCTTCACATCCTGAGGGATGGGGTGATGTCCCATGAGGACGGAGCTAATGTCATGAGAAAGAAGAGCACCTCTACACCAGCTTGTTACTTGAATGAAGTGGGGTCTGAACTTGGACAAAAGAATGGAAAGGGAATGTCCAAAGTATGAATTACTGTGACTAGCAGAGCAGAGGAAAAGAGAGGTAATTATAACAGGAGAAAAGGATTGATCTTTGTAAAGGATCCACAGATTGATCCAACATAGGCTGCCAAAGTAGGAACATCAAGTGGATAAATTTGTTGTTGAATAACTAACACAATCATTCAAGGCACAGATTTTTTGGTCACCTGTAACAATTTTCATTTTCCAAGCAGCTTCTGGGAGAGAAAAACAAACAAATAAAAAATATCCAGAAATGTTTGGGGAAATCCAGTGTTGTCCTTTTTCTTTTTAATTTGTATGTTCAAAGAGCAAAGAAAGATATTAGAGAGGATTTTTTTTTAATTATTATTATTATTTTCTGATGCAGTTCTAAAGGCTGGGGAAGAACTCATTCATGCATAAGGTAACTTGAATAAGGATGACTGAAATGACAGTGCTCACAATCAAGGACAAGGAAGAACAACAAAATAGAAACCATGAATCCATTCAAGAAAGTGGGCTTTGGTGAAGCTAGAGACAGATAGACAATAGTACAGATCTCCCAGGAAACTTGGTGAAGGGAAAGGTGAGCTGGAAAAGTTTCTTAAAGAAATAGTGTTACAAACACATCACCAAATTATCTCTTTGTGAGAGGGATATAAAAATGGGGTAGAAAAGACCAAGATGGTTAAATTAATAAGTTTTGTTTTTGTTTTCAGAGGCCTCAAACACAACAACGGAGCGAACAGAAGTAAAAAACTAAATCAGGTAATCCAGATGAGCACAGAAACATAGCATGAACACGCAGTGACAGTCAGAAAGACCAAAGCATATAATGAATGCAGTTCACTTCAGGCAATAACAAGAATAGCAAAAACTCTAAGGCAGAAGATCATAGACAGGAAAGGATTACTTGGCTCCCTATCCTGAGGTAGATGTCCAGTTTGTAAGACTACATAAAGCATTGTTTCAGTGTACTTACCTAAGCCATTAAACTACCCAAAATCCTGTAAAAAATCTAGATCTTGCCAAAATCTCATGGCTATTTCTGTGCTGCAGGAAGAGGGCAGAAGAGGATTAAGCATACTGCCTCTGCCCCAGGACACCACAATAGCATAAAATTTCTCATAACTCAAATATTGCACAAAAAGAGCTATGCTTCATGTTGTTGAGAACAGAGGTGTTATGGTCCTGGTCAGTTCAGTCTCTGATAGGCAATTTCCCCTTCTAACACCAAACGGGGCAGTGAGGTTGTGTGTAGAGTGCACAAGTAAGAAAAGGAAGACCACAGGATGGAATGAGAAAGCCATTGACAGAGAACATTTGGGAAGGACCATTGATGTACTGGAAATGGAGTTAGGGGTTGTTATGGGGTGCATGCAAAGGTGTTGGGAGTGGTGTACTTGTGCAGTGGTTGTCCCTCATGGCATGGGAGGCTGTCCCAGGCATTGCTCTGCTGCAGTGTGTCTTAGGTCAGGTACTAGTCAGTATTTTCATTACTGAGTTGGGTGTTAAAATAAGGAACATACTACTCATATTTGCAGGTGACTACAGTTTAGGAAAATCTCTGCACAGTGCAAGAATGATATTAAGTTCTTCATGATGGCTATTAAACTGATAAAGAGTATTTTAAAATATTTAAATCAATAAGAATGTGGGTGAAGTGATATGTGGGGGACAATATAGACACAAGACAGGGAACAAGCTGATAGATGGTAGATGGAACAGGTCCCCTGGGGAACAACCCGTTCACTGCAACAGGCTCCTCAGGGAAGTGGTCACAGCACCAAAACTGACAGAGTTCAAAAAGCATTTGGACAAGTCTCTCAGAAATATGGTCTGATTTTTGGATATTCTTGTCCAGGATTTGGAGACAGGATTTAGACTCAGAGATCCTTGTGGGTCCCATCCAAGTCAGGATGTTCAGTGATTCTATGATTCTATGAGCTCTGTAAGAAAAGATTTAGTTGCTATAGCAGGTCATTAAATGAGCCATGATCTGCCCTGTTAAGGTTGAATTCCATCCCGGGTTTGGACAGGAGCAAAGCCTCCAGAGTGGGGGAAGTAAACTTTCCTCCCCACCACAGAAGGAGTCAATTAAAGAGAAGTAAGAAAACAAAAATATTAATAACCACAGATATAGAAAACCTGATCTGCAATGAAAATTTGGAATGAGCTGTGGTTGGTCAGACCTTCAGGAGAAAAGGAAATAGAAATAATATCTAGGAAAAAAATAATAAAAATAAATGCAATAATATTTTAAATATTTCAGGTCTTTAAAGTCCTTAACACAAGACTTGATAACATTAAGAATAGTTTTATTTCCAATTACTTAAAAAACAAACAAACAAAAAAAATTTAATAGGAAAATTAGACCTATCTGATTGAGAGAGCTTTGAAAAATTTGAGAGGAAGATTTTGATTGATCTCTTATGAAAGTTGCTTAGAAGAGAATGTGATGTTTTTGGAAAATGTCTGTTTCTCAAGAACCTGTAGATGTGTGAAGGGAAAAAAAGATAATATAAATATATATATAACTCTACAGAAGTCACTAGAATGCACTTACAGCAAAATGGAATCTATCTCTCCTGTCTCAGCCTCTGAGCCAGGCGCTGAGACTAGGCCCACAGGGGGAAGTAGATGCTTTGTGGTTCAGGGCCGGCCGTGTGCTCTGGGATACACCACAGCAAGTGTGCTGAGCAGGGAGACACACGAATCAGCTAGCAGAGAATGATTTAAAGAGCAGCATGTTGTGAATTTTGTGTCTTTTGGAGGTTCAGCTCTTAACCCAGGCTGTTATTCTTTTCAACAACATAGCAAGAGGTCACTCTCCTCTTTTATCATGCAGGCTGAAAAAGAGCAAGAGGTTGCAGTCGTCACAATATCCTTTTGTCCTCTAATTCAGCGGCTAAAGCACTTCTCAGGACAAGGCTCTCACAAGACGGTGCCCGGGTGACTGAGCTACTGGTGAGGCTGGGCACTGCTCTGTTTGCTGGGTCACACACACAAAGCCTTCAAGAGTCAATGTGTTAAGAAGGACAGTGATGCTCTAATCAGGTGCATGGGCTCTTCATGTGGGAAGACAGAGACAGGGACTTAGCCCAGCTCTTAGGCTTGCTTATACATTATACATGATGTCTGCCCTGGATAAAACAATTCGGTAGCTCCTAGGAAGGACATGAGCCCCACCTGCCCAGCTCCCGGGAACCGCTGTGATAACGTGGAGATAGGATGTGAAGTGGCAAGTGGGAGATGTGGATTTCCACATCTCAAGCTGGAGAAGGCATCACACCTAAGGTCCTTGCTTCCAGACACCATTGTCTGATGGGCTGTTGCCTCTGGCAAAGTCAGAAAGAATTCACAATGTCCCTTGAGCAAAGCTATCACCACCACAGTGTTTGGCATAGTGCTCCCCCTGAGAAGCAAGGGAGGAGGAAGGCAGCTCACTGGTCACCCACTGGATCAGGTCTCAGGCAAACTGAGGGTCCTAAAAGTGCTTAAAAGCCAACCTGCACAGCTCTGCTGGGACCATTTGCAGAAGAGGGGATTTATGCAGCAAAGAAAGAAATAATTATTGCCCAGTCTCTACAAGAACATGGACTGGGTCCTTTCCTTTGGATGAGTTACATGATCCCATTCAAGGGAAGAACTTCAACAACAGCAACAAAAAGCACAAGCAGTCTTCACAAAATATGTCCTTCTTCACAAAGAAAATCTTCAGTATTTTCTGAATAGACTGCAAGACAATCCTTTCAGTCAAAATTAAAAAAGTAAAAAAAAAAAAAAGTAAAAAAAGTAAAAAGTAATTAAAAAAAAATACAGCTTTGCACAAAGTTATTCCTCACTTTGGTATTTATGTACAAGGAATGCCTGAACAAAGTTTCAAAAACTACATTAAAAACAGGAGCATATCTATAGATTCAGGTGACATCCATGCCTTTGCCACCTGCCAAATATACTGAAGTAGCATTCACAACTCTCCTAGAGTTTTTGTTTTCAAGGCTTAGTCCTGTAAATGCTGGTTTATGTCATGAGGCACTGAGACTGTCAGAGAGGTAAATAAATGTCATGTCTATTACTGAGTGCCAACAGCAACTTGATTGTAACAAAGCCTCAGTTGTTGAATGTTTTTATGAATACCAACGTTATTCATTTTGCTCCTGGAATCTCTTCTGTTTTGTTTATGCACATGCACACACATTATATATAATATAGAGAGAAAGCATGAAGAAGAGAAACCTGGAATATTTCCCTCTGCAGTGTGATGGAGTTCAATTTTCTCAACTGTTATATGAGCCATATGTGAAGTCATAGTGCTCCTCATCTCTGAGCAGATTATCTATCAGAATTTATCCAGGAATGAATTAATAGAGCATTCTGACATAGTAGCATTTTAAACCCATAGATGTGGATGACTATAAAGGAGAAGCCTGTGCAGATCTGGAAGTTTATTTACTTGTTGTTGTTGTTCCTTTTTTCATTTTTCTTCCTTTTTCCTTTTTCTGTTTTACAGGAAAGGGATTATTCTCCGTTATTAAGCATTATCCTTTGTTGGACTGCTCCACAATGGTGAGATAGTTCTGAGTCTTGGTCTGAATTTATTTTTTTAGAAACTGTAAGTATTCTGGGCATCAAACAACAGAGCTTCAATTCCGTGTTTTCAGCAGCCTCGCAGGTGCAGCAGGAGCATCTTGGGTTATGCCCGTCTTGAACACAAATGGATAGTTGTTAACTGCAGGCTGAAAACTTGGGTGTTAGAATGTCATGAGCAATCTTCAAGAGGTTTATCATAGATGACAAAATATTTGAGAATATCTTGCTCCCTTTTCTGTGTTTATAGACTTTTTCTTTTGTATTTTGATATGAGTATCATCTCATGTTCAAGGCAATACCTTCTACTCATAAAATTAAACCAATGGAAACAAATCAGTACTTTTATTGTGAGTAAGACAGACCCCACAGAGTAACTTGTTTAATAACATGGGGTTTGTTGTGTCTTTTTTTTTTGTCTGGTTTTATGAGTCATGTTTCCCTGTGTTCATACTTACAGAGAAGCCTTGCTAATGACATGACCTACACAACTTTCTCCTATGTCTTGATGGTCCGGGTAGAGAAACCCTACAGCCCTTTGTTGTCCCCAGCTTTATTGCAGTACTTTTGATTCTATTGGATTGCCTCAATTAGAAAAGTCAGGTCTGTGACTTGTGTTCAAAGACTCATATTTGTTCATTAAAATGTTGCACTCAAGTCAATATTCTGTAAGCACGGCAACTCAGCCAGGATTTTCCTGTAACCTATTGGCATTATGTTCAATAGCACAGTCCTGTCAACAAATTTATTGCAATGTTTAACACTGTGTCAGGTAACATCTCCCCTTTAGGTCAAATGTGGATTCATTCTAGTGCAATTAAATTGCCCAGTCTAAAAGGCAAAATTTACCCTTAAACAAGTATATTTCACCCCTGACCCCTTATCTTTTTCTTGAAGCTCAGCAGAGTTTGCACAGATACTTTCTTTCCCATTCACCTGGCTTACTGCCCATATTTGCCATTCCATTTGACCATGTATAGACGTGTCCGACTGCTCCCAACATCATTGTATTTCTATATATTGCAGGAGGAAGTCAGGGACACTTCTTCAATTGTATGACAACCAAACACACAACCTCATGACTAATATTTGTCTCTGTTTGTTTAAGATGAATGACATCTTAAAAAGTTACATCATGTACAGTAATCATTATAATCATGTGGACAGCTCCTGCTTTAGTGTCTTTATTCATGACTTTTGCCCTTTATTCTTGATTGATAAGTGACAGCTTTGCATTCTGGACCTTGAAATATATATTTACAGTAGTCTAAGAAATTTGTCCTTAATCAAAGGAGGCTTGACTTGCCAGCACATCTTTAGAATATTATTGAGTAACTCATTAAAATGTTAATAGCTTCTGTCAGGATTTATTGATCCTGATGTCAGCTTTTCTCAGAATAAGAAATAAAGCTGATTTTTATCTTATCTTCAGACCATGCTGAGTGATCAGTACTTAAATAGAATAATGAGAAGTGCTTGAGTAGAATAATCAGCATCTAGGACATGTATCAGTTCTGAATACAGACAGAGCCCTTCAGATACATGTACATGAGTGTATTTTCTGTGGCGTGTGAAATAATATGCAATATAAAGACAATGAAGAAGACACTTTAACCGGCTGATTTTGACAAACACAATTTGCTCTGCTGAAGCAGATAGAGGGAATACAATTGTGTCAAATATTTTATCTTGAATGAAAACAGCTTTTTGAAACAATAGTGCTTAGTAAAATACTAGTAGGTCTGCTCTTGTTTGCTGCATCTTAAATTATATAAGTTAAACCATGACCAAATTCTATTCGCCTGAATTTCCATAAAACAAACATTCGATGTGGAATATTTTCTGCTATTGTCACATTGGTTTGCTTATACGCAGAAGTGAACAAAAGACTGACTGATATAGAGAAGGAGAGGGAGGGAAGGGTATTTGTTTTTCAAAGAAGACTGCTAATCTCAGAATCTTTCCCACCATGAGCAATGTTGTCCAACAAGACTAAAACTGCAAATCTCTTGCTGACCCTAGCAGAAGCAGGATCATCAAGTGTCAAGATGAATAAAGAAATGAGAAAGAAGAATCTGCCTTTTATATCTTACTTTAAAATGATTAAGTTGACCTTCATCAGAACTATTCTTCTGAATACCTAAGAAAGTATTTTACAATATGTTCAGGACTTTTAACTAATGGGTGCAATTTTGTGATGCTTTGCTAATTCCATTCTTTAAAAAAGAGAAACTTTTAAGAAATCTGTTCCTTAAAGGTTTATTTAAGAAGCAGCCTACAAGGCAATTGCCTCTGAGCCTGGCATGTAAGAAGCACTGTGTCCCTTGTAACATGGAAGGTGACAGGTATTTACTGGCAAAAGGAAAAGGTGAATGCAAATGGGCTAAAAAGTTGCTTGACTGCATTGAAGCTGCAGCTTGGTCAGCTCATGGAAAGGCTGAAGGATGTAGGCATCTGCAACAAAAAAGACTCAACCTTCTGATCCAGGAGATGCCTTAATAAATAAATAAATAAATAAATAAATAAAGGAAAAAATTGTTTGTTTATATAAGATAAGGGCAAAAGCAAAAGCAACTGCCGAGAGGGTGATGAAAGCAGTGAAACTTAGAGAAAAAAATAATTTAGGACATCATGGGAGAAGTTTCTTTCTAAATCATATTAAGTAGAGTCTGCAGCCAAGGAGAATTTATAGGAATTATAGTTCTGAGTGATATTGTTATGGACTTGGTCAACTTACCTTTTCATCAGATTAGTCAACATAATAGCAGTATGAAATCTGGCAAAATGGCCAGATGTCATCACATGCTTAGTGAATTTTAATCTGGCATTTACAGTATTTGAGAATATAATGTGAAAAATGCTAAGTGATGCCTAGTTTATGTGACGTGCAGTACTGATTTTCATTAACACTTTTCTTGTGACGGTTGCCAATAAATCCTGGAATTATTTACATTCCTTTAAAAAGACGAAGGCAACAGCTGTGAGGATGCAGACAAGAAACATTATTTGGCATATGGTAAACAGTGTGCATTTATGAAACCTGACTGAATCCTTATTGGAGTCTATTAATTTTTTGTGCATTAACTACAGTCTTAATAACATTTGTCCATAGTGACTCTTATACACAAAATTCTTCAATATGCAAACACATAAGCATATGAGTAGATTTACATTTATGCATAATCCTGTTTGATATGCAATATAAAGTTGTTCATGTATGTAAGTGACTTTAGGATCAAGGTCAGGGTTTATAGAGTGATTTGAGATTCCTCAGGATAAAAATGCCATCTAAATGTAAAGATACTGTTTGTTAGGCATTAGTGTTTTACAGACAGTAAATTTAATGGGCCTGATTTTCATTTACCCTTACATTCAGATGAGGGATCTATTTTGGAAAAGTCACCACTGCGGGGGAAGAAAAACAATAGCCAGGAAATTGCTAATGTTAATGTGATGTAAAGTCAAGCAGCCATTTCAAATCTCATTTAAACTTTGATTCAAGAAGGGACTGAAACACACGCTTAATTTTAATCATGTCAGCAGTCCCAGCAGTCAGTGAGACTGCTTAAAATTAGGCGTATTCTGCCTGCACTGAGGCCTCAGTCAACAGAGTACAAAATGCATTACCATTTCTTGTCCGAATAGCCTCTGCCCGGTTCTTAATGGATGGATGGTCTTCTCCCAAAACACAATGACAGAATTGATATTTAATGGAGCAGAAAAACTCCTCTGCTAAACTGAGTGAAATGAGATGGCAGGATTTCAAAGAGAAGCGAGAATGTCTCATCCTTTGAGAAGCATGTGTTTTAGAGGACCTAAGGCAGAAACTTAAACAAAATCCTTCATGTAGGTACTCTGAGGATGCAATCATAGATCACAAGCATAGATCACATGGGGTATCCACACTAAACTTCCCTGTCTAGGCTAAATACCTACAGTAGGAAGGCGTGAACACTTTGCAGAGAGTCCTCTGTCCTCTGCTACCTTCCAGGACAAGGCAGTATGTCTTATCATCCATCTGGACCAGAAATAAACAATTGCATCAAAGAATTCACCACAACTCTGCAAAGCCAAAGGCTACTTCAGATCTGCTTTCCTTTCAATGGCACTATTCAAATTATCTGCATTATCCTTCATTTTAAGAATTAATCTTTCAAGAGAGCTACTTTGAAAATTTACTTAAAACAATATCCCCTTGTGTTCTGAATTTAAAAGTAAAGTGTACATTCTGTTTTTTATAGCACATACTTTTAAATAAGGTCACAGTCCAAATTTTGCACTTTCATTTCTAAACGTTGTGTGTGAGATTGGGAATTTGATGGGATTTTTTTTTCACAAACACAGAGATCAGAAAGCCACTTATGTTATTTTTAAAGTAATGACATATAACTTAATGTCTGCATAGTCATTCATGTGTGTTTGTACGTGTGTGTATGTGTAGATATATTTATATGTATCATGAATGTGTATTCATCCTTGTATCTTTAAAAAGGATGTCCACAACAGAAAGGATTTTCATAATTTTACAGGTCTCTGCATTCTTTAGAAGAATTAAAATAAATTTACTTCTGACAATAGGGTACTTACAGAACACTGGATGTGTTTTGGGATCTTTCTTAATTCTAACTTTTATTTTTGGCTTAGAACAGTCAGGATATACTTATTTCATTTATATATATTTTCTCTCAATAGGCAACAGGTTGCAATATATGATTATGGCTAAAAGAGGGTTCTAAGAAACAAAAACGCTTTTTGGATTTGCCGTCATCTTCCTGGGACAATTCTGTAGATTTAAAGATCATAAATCATCTTTAAAATTATATTTTCTCACCTCTGGCAAGATCCAAGATGCAGGATGCAATCCAAGTGACTTGCATGTGTTGTTCAGCTTAGGGGGAGTGGAATGAAATTTGAAGATCTGGAGATAAGACTAGAGGCTTTGGAATCAAGAGGCTATGCATCTATACACCCAAGTTAATTTTAATGTTATGAAGTTGTGAATTATTTATCATATTGCTTGGTAAAAAATGTTCTTATTCCTAGGTTGAACTCTACATCATGCATTTTGATACCGTGTACCTTCAGTATGGCAAACAAGGAGCCTTCCTGGCAGACTTTCTCACAGGGCATTTCCAGTGAAGAAATGGGTAAACCAAAGCACATAGATTTACTTATTAGCCTTGGGTCTACTGTATGTTTGTGACCCCAGACAGATGATTTTCTTCATAATAATGACTTTCAAAACCACAACTAAAATCTCCTGTAAAATTAATGTGAAATTTAATGTGTACAAACTGTATCATGCATAACTATTTTAAGCCATATTATCTTCCACTGTTCTCAGGCTTCCATATAAAAGGTTTGCCCTTTTAATTCATAGTTTGAAATAGCTTTTAAAAGATCTGGCTAAGAACAGCTAAAATGTTTCTTTGGGATGTTGTTGATGTAAGAAGTTGTCTCACTATCTTTACCAGCACTGCAGAAGTTTCTACCCCACCAGTTGTAAGGTCAGGAAGATCTATGGACATAGACTAAGAAGTTCCCTAGCTTAAATTCTGAAATAAGCCTCTACTTTCCTTTTATTTTTCTTCTTTTTTTTTTTTTTTCAGTTTACTTGCCTTGATACTTGTGAGGATATAGATACAAATCTGATTAATGTAAGACTTCAGCAACAACTTGCTGCTTAAGCAACAACACAAAAAAATGCTGCCAATAAATATTCAGCTGACCATGGCATGGCCCATGCAACTTGGTAATCATTCACTCCCGAATCTCAACCTCACAACCAACAAGTAATTTTGAAAGAGATCTTAGAACTATTTTACCAGAAAGACCATGAGTATTGAAAATTCATCGAATACAACTAAGCTTGGAGAGATGTGAGAATATTCCCCAATACAAATATTGCAAGAATAGATCTTATTCCATCTCCCATAGCTAAAATTTGCTTCCAAAGATTCCACCTTTTGTCCAATCCAAAGGGTTGGATTTCAAATGGTTTCCCAACAACAGCACGTTTGAAGGGGCAGCAGGAAAGAGACCTTCGTGGGGAGAACAAACACCTTGCTAAAAGACAGTGTTTGTCTTTGGAGGGGAACATTTCCTAGGATACCTAATGGAGTGAACATTTGCACTGTGAAAATTGCTGGAAATGCCTATGAAGCTTGACCAGACCTGCTTTAGCAAAGATGCTATCACACACTCAGACAGAGGGCAGAGTGTCAAATGTTTTGTGCCCACTTGAGAATTTGTGCCCATGACCTTGAGTGTTTCAGACCAAATCATTGAGGCGGACCATTACTGATTTGTTCGTAACAGGATGTGCCACTAATAACAACATTTCATGATCCAACCATTTATACACAAGTAATCTAACAATTTCTAACTGTGGGCCATAATTTCTAAACACATTTCTCTTTCTGTTCCTGTTTCAAAGGTGAAGTGGGGGATAAAGCTTAGTTAGATGCGTACTGCAACCAAGAAGACAAACCTTACTGTAGGAAAGCTGATTGGTTTATTTTACCCACTATCCCATAAAAAGTGGTAATTGACATTTTAATGTATGACATGTTGCATTCCTTCATAACGCTACAGTAATTGAATACACATGAAACTGTAGTGCTCTGGGTGACCCCGGAGTGTGCCACACACCTGGAAGCAGTGAAGTTCAATTAATGTGTCATTGCTACTAATAACAGCTACCAGTGAGAACCTCCAGCCAGTTGCTACACCAGGGGAAACAGTAATCCTTGTATTTAGACAGATAGTATACAGTAAACACCAAAGATCCATTGTTTACATGCAGAGCTGTTTTGGATCAACAGTTAAAATCTTGTTCTCTTAGCGACTTGATTTTTCATTAAATTACACAATTTAATTTACTCCGCATTGCATTTGTCTGGCTTTGTCTGCAAAAATTTACAGATACTAAAATAAAATCAGCTGACAGCCGTTAGTAGGCTAAATCAAATAGTACTGAGACAAAGGTTCACGCAATAAAAAGAGAACATAAATCACACACTTGCGCAGAAGAAAACTATGGTAAAATGGCCTTAAGGATTTGATTTAATCTGTAAAACCCCAGGAAATTCAGAGTTAAGAGCTGGAATTCCTTCCTTAACTTGCCTTATGGTTAAAATGAAAGTTATCAAATGTCCTTCCACTAAGCATTTGCTCATAGAGATGGGTATGCACAAAGAGTCTCAAAGCTTTCTTCATTTAATTTACCAAAAAAAAAAAAGAGAGAGAGGACATCAAAACTGGAAGTGCACATTTGAGCTGGATGAGAACAGAGGCAGGCATGGTTGAAGTTCTCCTTTTTAATAATTAAGCATCAGATCTGATTTCACTAAATAGCAAACGTCAGACTTGCGACAAATTATGTGTCCTAGGTGCTGAATTGAAGAAATTATTAAACCCTTTAACCAAAAGCTCACAGGGAAGCAAAGATCATTCCAGAGTGGCCTGGTTCCTCTGCATCTCTGTCCTCACCAGCATTCTGAAGCTGGATATCAAGTTACAAACATTACATCATTTGCAAAAGCCTCCACCGACTGAAAGCCACGTTAATACTGAAGACCACGACGTTGATTCATGAGGAGTTTAGCCTCTTCACAGGAACTCTGTTTGCAGTATCAGATCTATGCATTTTTACTGGTGTTGAGGCAAATCTCAGAGGAGCTGTAGTTTCTGTTTGAGTAATCCCCAAAGATAAAACTTCTTATTGGAAATGGGTTTGAACTTCTGCAGAGCTTCACTCTTCTTCTAGCAGCTATCATCACCACATCTATTTTATTTCTCCAATCATGCTGCTCTCTCATCCTAGATTTGTCTAAGATTTATCTGTCAGCTTTATCTGCCTCTAAATTCATTTCAGATCTCTAGCTGATTCTCTCAGGCATTCATGATAAATATTATTCTCTGTGTTCTTCATGCTCCCTTTTCCTCCCACTTTGCTTTATATGTCTCACTTTAAAGTCTGTTCTACTGACCTGCCTGAAATACTATATTTTGATAGAATTGGAGTACAAACTTCCTCAGCAATGGTCACTAAAGCACTGGATAGGCAGTTGGGAGAATATTTATCTTGTATTAATTGTACAAATATTCAGCTTGGTCTAAGACCCTCTCTAGTATTTTGAACTATCTAGTCTATGCTGCATGTGTTCAGAGGGTTAGAGATACTGGCGTAATCAATCCCACTGTGAATATTTGCACTGTCCAGTACTTGCAATCTATTCAGGGTAAACAGTTGTCTGCAAATCCCCACTGCAGTAAGGTTTCACAAAATAAGCTAATAGCATGTCCCCAGTGCTGGAGAAACCTTGGCATAGAGAAAGCTTGAAAAAATATATAATAATAATAATAAGGAAAAGGCTTTGAGATTGAAGGGGAGGAAAGAGGAGAAAAGCACATTTGGAATTTGACTGTCATACTGCGTAACAGGAGCTGAACAGATACAGTGTTTTCTGAAACCATTCAAGTGATAAAAAGAGTGTTTGGAGACAACAGTATGTACAGCTTTCAGCTAATGGAGGGACTTGACTGTTTTCCTCTTCTCCCAGAGAAGAAATTCATTGCTTTTCTGGACATGTAAGAACATTCTATACAGGATTGAGGGTAAGGGGCAGGGGATGGGAGAAGTCTCTTTCTTTCCACTGCAGTGTGGTGGCCACTATTTGGGAAACTTAAGTCATAGCCCAGTGAGCTTGTTTAGCTGAGGTTGGTTGTTAGGAGTTGATTATATGGTTATATGAGAACAGGTGCTCTCAGGAATAGCCTGAAACACCTGACAGTGGAATAATTACAAATATTCCTTCATAGCAACCTGAAAGCAAGTATTTTTTTTTTATTTGTTTGTTGGTTGGTTGGTTTGGTGGTTCTTTTTGTTTTCTTTGTTTTGTCTTTTTGTTTGTTTGTTTGTTTGTTTATTTTTCAGATTGGAAAATATTCCAAAACATGATTTTGGAGACATGGAACTAGGCATTGCAGTTCCTCTTAAATAATCCAGTACTAGCGTAATTTCCAAATCCAATTTTGGCTGCCTAAATTGCTGTGGGATTGGGATCTTCCATAAAGAATGCATTAAAAAGGTGAGAAGTGAAACATCTAAGCTAGCATGAGGAAGATGAGTAGGGAGTGGTTTTATTCTTCTAAACTTTTCCATTTTTGTTTGCTTGTTTGTGTTTGATTTTTAATAGAAAAAAAAATGTAAAAAGCAAACTGTTTAAATTGTAAGACTAGAGGCAGAATAATGGGTTTTCTCATCTTCCTGCCATATCACACAGTGGTCCGGCATTCAATAAATCAGAGGAAACTTTGATGGCTTCTGAGGAAATTTGAACTTTTATCTTCATCTTTTCAAGAGTGAGTCCACAGCAGCAGGATATAAATAGAGTTGAGACTCTCAGTCCCTCCAGCTCACTAGAGGCTGCTCTGCCTAGAAAAAAATAAAGGAAAGAGAAAAAAAAAAAAAAAGTAGTAATAATAATAATTATATATATATATATATATATATATATAACCCTAGTATTCAAAACCCACCTGGATGCAATCCTATGCAACTTGCTCTAGGTGACCCTGCTTGACTGGGGAGTTGGACCAGATGATCTCCAGAGGTCCCTTCCAACCTCAACCATTTTGTGATTCTGTGATTCCTGGCAAGGCAGTCAGCTGGGAGAAGGGAGCCTTGCTTCTCATCCTGCTCCAAAGGCACTCAACGTATTTGTGTGCATTGAAATTAAAATGTGTAAACAAACAAGCAAACAAACAAGCAAGAACAAAAAAAAAATGGAAAAGACACTAAAATACAGATGTTTTTCTTACCAGCCAAGTGCTTGACTACTGGAAGAGACAATAGAATTTAACCCTTTTTCCCTTCTCCCAGGTAAATCTTGATTCTTCTATGCACAAAAAAAAGGAAATTCAGTATGAGAGTACCTCACACACGCTCAGTTGGACAATGGTCTGGTGCCTCAAACATACTCTTCAAAGACAGGAGGTCTGCATTTGAATCCCTTTGGACAAAGGAGGGAATTGAACCTGGGTCTTCACTGTCAGATGCAACTGATTTGTCTTGTGTATAAAGCAAAGACGACTTCTCCTGTTGATCGTGGAAAGGAAGAAGGCAGCAGAGCATTTTCACAGTGTATTCATTGACTGTGAGGGGTCCAGACCAAAGGAGAAAAGCAGAGAAACACTCGCTTCCCAGGTCTACATTGGGTACCAGACTAGCTCTGCCCTGCCGAGGCTGAGGTGCTACTGAATGTGTGCCTGAGGGGGATGAAATGATGAAAATTGAGCTTTAGACACATCCAGAATTAGTCAGCAACCGAGTGGAAGTGTTCAGCACTCCCGTTTTAGACTTCAGCATCTGCATTCTTCCTGAGTCCCTTTCTGGACCTGGCCTTGAACTCCGAAACTGAGAGCGCATTCAAATGGCATCCAGTGACTGAAGTGTCTAATTCTTTGGTATTGGTGGGTCTCAGAGATCAAATTTCAGGATCAGTGTCTAAAGGTCAAACAGATCATTTTAGAGGGCAGTATCTTCTGAGTATCTTTCTGATGTTAACAGAGACTGAGCTTAGGTCGCCTTTGTTCAGTTAAGAATGAACATATCCCAGATTCCCACAATAAAAGCATGGAAACCTCGGTTATATCTATTCTGACAAAGGGGAAGAGGCACGATAAGTTATATCCAGAGCTGGAAACAGTAATGAGTTGTAGCTCTAAGTCGCTATACTGAGAGCAGCTACACTTTCAGATGTATTTGCTGACTGACTAGCTGTTCAAATACAAAACTTGGTGGTGTGTTTGTTGAGGAGCAGGTTACTGTTATAGGAAATGTTTTGTGTGCTGGTGCAGGATGGTTTGAAATGTTTCAATGTCAAATGTAACTGCTTTGTGGTTATTGCTACCCATATGTCATGACTTTTCAGTCTCAGTGCTACTGAGGAGGTCCACGGTGGCCAGAAGAAAATATCTCTCTGTTTTTAAACTGGGAAGATGTGAGCATTGGTTAGGAACACAATGAGAAGCCTGCATTCTGCCTTCAGTGAAGTCAGTTCACGTGGGTTCATTACACACCTGCAAAGCCTTACCTTTGCAAGGATGAAGCTTGGGGGACTTGCAAACTGTTTCAAGCAAGCTGCCAGGGGATGAAACTGTTCTGTGCCCCAGCTTTTGATCCAAAAGGGATCACAGCCACTGAGACCACAACACCAGTCCCCAAAGAGCTGAGGTGTGAATCCTCAGTCTTCACATCCCCATGCCAGACCTTCTCAATGAGCTTGACCATCCTAACAAGGAGAAAGACCCACTCTAGTGCCTTGTCTCACGTCTCTGAGCCTGCACTGCTGGACTGTAAGCTCCGTTAAGCTAATGGCTTCAAGAGTTCACTGGTACGTGTTCATTTGCAGGGCTGAGGTCTTAAGTTTGCCAAAGCAGCCTTCACGAGAACCTTTGCTTCCCCTCTCCATCCCCTCTCCCTTGCAATAATGTCCAAGTCCCATGTGAATCGATTAATCTTGGCTTAAATTTCTTTGCCCATACATGGCAAAATACTTATTTAGAGATAAGCTGGTAGCTGTGTTGCAAAGCAGTCAATGGACAAATGCAAGAAAAATTGAATCAGGATGTTCAACAAATTAACATCCTGTAATTAACAAGAGTGCATACATATGTTTATGAATGTGCTTACAACATAGTAAAACATCACATAATTATCTATAAATAGAATTTTCCATTCATCATTTCTAAATCATGACTAAAGTATTTATAAAAGTTACCATAAAGCATTACCAAAGTTCTTCTGACAGCCATTATATAATATATTGAATGTCAAGTAGCATAAAATACCAACAAAAAAGAGAGAGATGTTTTTGCATCAGAATTCCTCTATTCCTCACAGATCAATTACTCATCTCCACTAGATTAGTCACACTATTCATACAGGCTGAGGGCCATTGAGAAAACTACTTGAAGTCACTGAACATAACTTAAAAAAGAAGAAAAAAAAAGTAAATAAAAATACTCACATTGACTTTCATCATGTTTAAAGGATTTCAGACAAATGGAGCAAAAATGCTCCACTGTGTGCTTTTTAGACTAGGTTTTTCCTATTTCTTTAGCCTAGAAGCTTCCTTTCTGTGATTGATACATTCCGTCTTCTATTCCTGAGGACAGCTTTCACCTTTTAAACTATATAGTATAGTTAAACGAAATATGGTTTGCAGCTTACATTAGCAGAAATAAATATTTGGTCATGAATATTTGGGCATCATAATTAATATCATTTATCTGAGTTTTGGGAAAATATTTTCAGAAAATTCATCAAATTCCACGTCCAGTTGGGACGGGAAAAAAAAAATAAAATAAAATAAGAGAGAGAGAGAAGAAAGAGAGAAGAAGAAGAAAAAAAAAGTTGGCCTTAACAAAATAACTTTATTCTCCTTAGAAAACTGAAATTGAAAACCTGACCCAAACATGAGCATTCGATGTTTTTAACTCAGACATATTTTTTCCAAATGTCATCCATTTGGATCAGTCCATCAACTCTGACAGCTCCTGCCCTGTTGCATGCCTGTATTATCACCATACTTTATGTACAGACACTGTACTGTATGTGCACTGTGTACCCTTTCCTACGTTATGTACAGAAAATAAACAAATGCACTAATACTAAAGGAAATAATAAACTTTATTTCATTTTTAAGCAGCGAGTCTTTTGACAAACTCTGAAAATGTTATCTGTAAGGAGCACAAGTAAGGAGAAAGAGCACTGAGTTTTCCTTCCCTCCACTCTGCCTGGAAATGGAATCCACGCCCCAGCTGGATATTTCCAGTTCATGCCCAGTAGAAATAATTTTCTGTCCGATTGCCAAATGTTGTCCCATGTGGCCAGCAAAGGTTGGACAATAGCAGTAATACAGCTTCGAGTAAAGAGCTGAAAACGATCCCCTGCAACCTGAGGCCTCAATTCTGCATAGTTTAATAATTCTAGTGCCGTGATTTAACTTCCTTTTTCCTTTCAAGTGTTCAGTGCAAATTAATCGTATTGTCAATGCTTACGTCTCCTACCTTACTTATTTGTAAGGACATGTTCAAGTGGCATACTAGAAGGTTGATCCCGCAGTCTGTACTTAACTAGTAATCCTCATGCACACTAGTAACCCCATTGAATATCAATATAAGATTGTGGTGCCAGGGAAAGTTAAACAAATCCTGAGGAATCTGTTTTATTAGCATTTATAGGATTTGTGTGTGTGAGCGTGTGTGTGTATACATCCACACTTGGGAACAGTAGTTACAGGAAAAAAAATACAGGGGATTCCTGGGGGGATGATAAGCGGTGCTAGTTCTTGAGCTCATACCAACGCTGATGTTACAGCCCGTAAATGTTAAAATATCTGATGATATTTTCTTTCCTGAGGAACTCGCTGGGATTTCTCACAGTTAATACGTTAGTTAAGCCCGAGCACACCGGCCAAGGGCCGGCACCCCCTTTGGCTCCACAGCGCTGCTTTCCCCTGGCCAGGGGCGCTCAGCATCCCACCCCGTGTGCGGGGGCAAGCCGCCCCCTTTTCCCTGAGGCCCCAAAACACGGGGAAAACACTCGGGCGCTGGGCACCAAAACCAAACGAGACCGAAGAAACCCTGAAAGATGCCCCCCGCTTCCCGACACCGCTCCGGCTGCGAGACGTTAATTGCGGCTGCTCCCGGATTAACCAAAAAAAGGCGTTAAACTCCCTCCTTTTGAGCTGCCCCTTCGGGACAGCTTTCCCCGGGCTCCCACCTCCGTGCCCCTCCGTGGAATAAACCCCTCGGGTTTGTCCCCAGCTCCAGCAGCAGCCTCGCCGCGGCGCGGACACGCGTGGGAAAATGCGCGGCGGGCGCGCACACGCGGAACCCCCGCGGAACCCCCGCAGCCGGGCACCAAATAAATAGACGGCTCGGAGACAACCAGCCGTTGCTTCAGTTTGCTGTTTTTTTGTGTTTTTTTTTTTTTTTTTTTTTTTTTTTTGTCCCCCCACGCATTTTCCCTCCCTTTTTTTATAATCATCGTTTTCTGGTTAGAGCCTTGGAAAAAAAAAAGAAAAAAAAAAAAAAAAGAGAGAGAGAGAGAGAAAGAGAGAGAGAGAAAAAAAAAATCAAAGGATTCCTCTGCAATGTAATCACCTGAGACCGAAATCCCGTCCTTTTCCTTCCCAAACGGAGAAGAGTTTCCCCCTCGAAGCACGGCAAAAGGTTGCTAAATAACGGGGCTTTTTGTGCGCTCCTCGTCCACGATTCGGTAACAACGTAGAATTGCAAATATGACCTGAACATTTAAATAACCAGTTGTTGTATTAATTTTCCTCCTCTATTTTCGTCCCCTGCTTTGAATTTCTGAATCAAACGGGGAACCCTTCCCCGAAAGACCCTGTAGCCACCTCCGAGTTGTGCCGGCGCTCACTTGAGCTGCAGGTTGCGAATTTGGGCCATCGTTGCAGCAATATGGGTTTCCTGGTGGTGTTTATTTTTCCCCCCTTTTTTTCTTTCGGGATTATGTTTCAAACGGTCCCAAACCTGCTCTTTCTCCAAAGCACCATAATTTGCTAGAAACCCAACGCGCTCCCCTGTCGCCTTCCTTTGAGCCCCAATCGCTTGGCCCCGCGCATTGCTCCCAGTACGCAGAAAGGTCCCAGAAAGTTTCCTCTTCGGGTTTAGCGACCGCGGAGCGTATTGTATTGGTCCCGTGCCTTGAAGTACAGCTATTTTTCCGCTTATATCTGATTTTATTTTTTTCCCGGATAATTCTTTATTTTATTTATTATTTTTTTTTACCTCTGCTAACGCGTCCAGTTTCGGCGGCGGGCGGAGGTTGTACTGAATTTTGAGAATTTCCCCGAAACGCCGAAGTCTTTTTTCGACTGATGTTTTCCTAGATTAATCGGTTTTGTTTTGCTCGGCGAAAGTCCCGACCGGGGCAAGCGACCGTAAGAAGAAAAACAGAGGGTTTTCTCTTTTTCGTTTTTTTTTTTTTTTTTCTTTTTTCTTTTTTTTTTTTTTTCTAAAGTTTTCTCGGCCCGAAAGCCAGCTCTAGCCTACTCCCTCCCTGGAGGGGCAGCGGGGCAGAAAACTTTTCCCCCATCTCCTCAGCTCTCCCCGGCTGCCAAACCCCGGGGTACACGCGTGGCGAGGGGGCTGTGCTGGGCAAAGGGCGTCGGGGCGGCCTGGCGGACGTGCCCGGGCTTTGCCCCCCATTTCCCATCCCCAAAGGGGCAAACTCGGCCACGTTGTTGGCACCGGGGGCTTTCCCCTCAATTTTGCAAGGATCCCTGGGTGCCGCTTCCCCGGGGAGCTGCGAGGGGTAGGGATGTGAGGCTGGGGTCACCGGGCTCCCGTCTGGCCGGGACCGGGGGAATCCCGTCGGCGGCCCGTCTGAGTCCCTCCCCGCGGCTGGTTGCGTGCCCACAGCCACCCAAAGGGGTCCATTCCCCGCGGGGGGATCGGGGTGGGGGTCCTACAGCTCCCCGGGAAAGGCAGGCGGCAGCTGGGTGAAGCCCTAAGCACGGGCAAGCGGGTGGGAGTCACGTCGGGGGCTGAGAGTGCAACGTGTGCCCTGCGTATATGATGTATGTATGTCGCGTACGTGCTACATATATGATTCATGTGCACTTAGGTGCGTGCGTTTTCCTCCTTTCACCCGGTGGATAAACAGCACTGCCTGGGTAAACGAGGCCCCGCGAGTGTCGCGGTCCCCACGCGTGCCCGTGCGCGGCCCCCGGCGGTAGGGTCTGGGGCCAGGGGGCCGCTCGGGGAGGTCGGGGCGAGCAAACGCCCCCCGCCCCCGGCTCCCCCCGGGCCGGCCTCCCGTCCCCTCGCAAGTGCTAATTGCGGCTCTTTTCTGGCTCCTCTGTATTTGGGTTCCTCGGAGGGCGCTGCGCGGGAGGACACGTCACGGATACATTATCCCCTCCCCTCTTGAGGCTCTCCTGGCTTTCTTCAAGCCTTTGCGAAAGAATTAAACCGAGGGGTCCACTTCAGAGCTCCTTCTGCCCCTTGGAAAAAAAAAAAAAAAAAAAAAAAAA